>NC_134353.1:360352600-360985116 GCF_048569485.1 Anomaloglossus baeobatrachus
ATTGTGTTTATTTCTTTTTACGTATAGAGTTAGTAATGGGGGGGGGACTCATAAGCCCCTCCCCATTAGAAAAAAAATAAAATACTTAACAGATATAGATGAAAACTCAGAATGACATGGAGACAAAACCGATGCAAAAGGAACTAAACAAACACTGTAGAAATCATTCCTGGAGAATCCGAAAAGGAGCAGAAGAAAGCAAAAACAGAACCTACAGGGAAAGGCAAAAAGCCTAAAGGCTGGAGGACAAACTTCAGGATATCTTCACATGGACCAGAAACAATTATCACCGGCAAAGGTTAGACAAAAACTGTCTTCCTATATCCCCCCAGGCTGGACTCCATAGGCTCCCTGGAGCAGCAATCATCTCCTGCACCTGTCTGAGTGACAGATGCAGAATCAGAGTCACTACCAACACTAGCCACCAGAGGGAATCCAGAAACACTCTCGGGAACAGCACCATCTCTGATGATATTCACAACACTTCAGTCTATAGAAATAGCCTCTCCTTCCAATCCCCAGCCTATAGCATTAGCCACACCCCCAATCCACCGTCTATAGCATTAGCCTCCTCCTCCTCCCCCTCAATGCCCAGCCTATAGCATTAGCCTCCCCTCCCAACCCAATCCCCAGTCTTTAGTTTAGCTTTCCACACCCCCCCTTCTGAATCTTCAGCTTTATGAGCGTTGATGTTATTCCTCCTCTGCAGCATCCTGCTGTTGTTACGCTCGCCAGGCGGGCACGTAGTTA
This sequence comes from Anomaloglossus baeobatrachus, assembly GCF_048569485.1. Lineage (NCBI taxonomy): Eukaryota > Metazoa > Chordata > Amphibia > Anura > Aromobatidae > Anomaloglossus > Anomaloglossus baeobatrachus. The sequence continues at coordinate 360,353,351 of NC_134353.1, forward strand.
GTAGATCCACTGGACCAAAGGTACCGATCACTGGCCTGAAGGAGAGAACTGGATTGGCCACCGAGTCTTCACTAAATCCACAAGAGATGGCAATAGGTGCACACACACTGGTAGGTAGCCGACAGAGAGCAGCCCCAAGGAATCAATGGTACTTCAGGAGCTGGCACCATGGATAGAAAAAAAATCTATGGTTGCAGAAGCAGTTGCAGCAGCTTGTGTTGTGGATTCAGCTGGGAAGGATGGATGCAGTAGCAGTGACCGGCATGGATACTTGCAGCAGTAGTGGTAATCGTGGAAGCAGCCGGCATGGATAGTTAAGCATAAGCAGTGGATATTGTGGAAGTGGCTATCGTGGATAGTTGCAACATCAGCAGATTTGTCATGCACTAAAACACAGGTAGGAATCAGCAAAAGCACATGTGATGCCCTGGACTAACCAGGTAGTCACAGATAGACCCCCGCACTACACCTGTCCCTCAAAAAGGTGTCATCAGCCAACCATTAAAACCCTAGTCACCTCTCTCAGTGCTTGATGGACACACCAGGGGGGCGGAGCCAGGCATTTGGCCACGCCCACCGAGGAGTTCAGAAGGTCTGAGGCAGGAAAAAGAGTTCAGTTGAGTCTGGCAAGTCAGTCAGTGAGTAGAGAGAGGAGTCTGACAGGTGCTGGGGTTGGAGCCCAGGCAGCTTGGGCTAGGAGGCAAACGGTGGCCTTAGCCTGCAGGAGCCGGGAAGACGGCTCAGTGGAACCGTGTTGGACTGGGACAGGGTAGTGGCCTGCAAGGACCAACCCGGGGAACAGACTCGGAAACCGGAGCACACAGGGGAGTACTCAGACCCTGAAATGAGGTCCAGAATCCACTGTACTGAGTTAATTACCTGATTGCGGTGTGGACTATAGGTCCTTTCCCACCCAAGTCCCGACTTAAGACAACAGCCCAACGAGGGGGATAGAAAGCCACTGCACAGTCAGAGAGATCCCATGGGCCAGCGTCTGCGAGCAAAAGGGCTCTCCCTGCATCCACAAAGCCGGGGAGCAGACTCCCGTCGCTGAAGCGTAGGCAGCCCAAGTACACAACAAGGTGCAGGAGAAAGGCCAAGACCACCGAACCGGGTGGGGGACCAGACGCAGCCGGCTGCGGGCACTGACCACCATCAACTTGGTTTATCAGACACTTGCGTGTGTCAATAACAGTGAGTACAACAGTATCATCCGGCCGCGCACCGCCCTGCACCACCCAGCTACCCCCACCGGGCCCTGGGCCACCATCCCTGCCCACGGAGGGGTTAACAACTTGCATAACATCTCCCCCGGGTGCCCCGTAATTGCAGTGGTGGTGTCTACCTTCATGAACTCAAGCGCGGCTCCGGCCATGCATCTACCTAACCCCCACCAAAAGCGCCAGCATCCCCTTTCAGAGCAAAGTGACCCCGGGTCCGGAGGTGCTCCAGCCACCCACCAACGAGCCCGGATCCGAGCGGCTCGGCTGCAGCCGAGCGCGGGGCGGTACACACATTGCACAGTAACAGCAGAGGCAGCACAAAAAGACCTGAGTACGAGCAATATATAAAACTCTTTGCCCAGGCACCTCCCTCAAGAGGAAAGTGCCTTAAATAACTGATGCTTCTCAGCTAAGCTGACAGGCACTTCCAGGGCCGGGTGTACTGGCCCTTTTAAGAAAAGAGCCATGTCCTTGCCAGCATTCCCAGGAGGCCTGTACAGCCTGTGCATGTGTGCCGCCCCCATGCAAGAAGCCGCCGCTGCTCAGATCCGGGCCTTCAGTGGTGGTGGCTCGAGGATCTCCGGACCCGGGGGTCTCGCGGACACGCCGAATAAAATGGGGGACGTAGATGTACGAGCAAGGCCGTAATAGGTTTGCGATGCCACCCACAGTGTGTGGTGAGGCGGGACACCACCCCTGCTGTTAGAGGGCAACCGGGGGAGATGTTGTGCAGCAAGATGTTAACCCCTCCGTGGGCAGGGATGGTGGCCCCGAGACCCGATGGCTCTGGTGTAGGGGAGATGATGACCGCAGGGGTTGCTGGTGTACTCACTTTTAGTAAAACACACAAGTGTCTGTTAAACCAAGGTGGTGGTGGCCGGTGCCGCGGCCGGTTGTGTTCGGGATCCCCCACCCAGCTGGTGGTCTCTATCCTTTTCCTGCACCATTGTGTAAGGTGGACTTTCCCAGTATAAAACTCAGGAGTCCGCTCCCGGCTGGATGTGGCCTAAGGAGCCGTGCCCGCAGACGCTTGCCCATGGGATCTATGGGCCCTGGCGGTTGCCTTATCCCCATCGGTGGGCTGTTGTCTTCTTTTAGGGACTTTGGGTGGGACAGTACCTCTAGTCCTGGCCTCAATCGGTTAATTAACCAGTTCCACTTGTTTCTAGTTCCTGGCTTCAGGTTCCGAGAACCCCCCTTTGTGCTACGGTTTCCGGGTCGGTTCCACGTGTCGGTACCGGCGGGCTACAACCCTGGCCCGGTCCACCTCGGTTCCACCAAGCCGTCTTCCAGTCTTCTGCTGATGGAGACCACCGTCTGCCTCCTAGCCAGTGGCACCAGGGCTCCTTCCCTGGCACCGTTCAACTTAGACTTCACTGCTGGAGCTACCTCACCCCTGGGTGGGCGTGTTCCAACGACCCGGTGACACCCACTGGTGTGTCTGTCTGTCTCTAAGGGGGGGGTCACTAGAGTTTTCTGGTTGGCTGTGTGTTTCCTAATGAGGGAAGGTGTTATGCAGGGGCCTATTTGTGACTACCTGGTTTTGCCAGGGCGTCATACATGCCCTGGGAAACAGCAGCATGGACCGGAGATGGAGCAGCCGGGAAGGTGAGAGTGCTGGCATCGCCACCGGGGGAGAGAAGTAGGACAGCTTGTTGACGTCGGTAAGGACGTTACAACTGTGACGTCTGCAGCATGGTGAGATCACTTCATCATGCAGCAGGAACATCAACAGCGTTGGATGCTGCAGCACATCAGATCAGGGAGCTGATTGGTGCTCCTCAGAACCCAGAAATGCAGGCACTGGTACTTCTGGGGTCAATTATCTCCCTATGTCCAAGGTTTATTTGTATTTGCATCTTAAAGATGCAAATACAAATGAATGGAATTGCGTACTCCTTCCCCCCCCCTCCTTCGAAAAGACAGCGGATTTCTTAGGCTATGTGCCCATGAGAAATTAAACCTGCAGACTTATCTGCGGAAAATCCGCAGATTTTCCAGATAAATCTGCAGGTTTCAGCATGCACAGACACTCCCTATGTTATCCTATGGGACATGGGGAGTGTTGTGTCCATGCTACGGATTTGTGCAGGTGCGGAACATGCTGTGGATGTCCCGCAGCCGCATATAACTGCATGTCAATTATTTCTGCGGAATTTCCTGCGGAAATCCTGGCCCTCCACTATGGAGATAGAGGCCGGGACTTCTGCAGGTAAGTCGCACGAATGCCCGCAGGTTTACCGCAGCTATTTCGCTGTACTATCGCAACTGCAAATAGCTACGGATTCCAGCGAGCAGCTGCGGGAAACCTGCGGATATATCCGCAGGTACAAACTCCCCTGGGTACATAGCCTAAGACTGTGTAACAGAGGGGAGGGGAAAAAAATTACTCCCTCTTTTAGTATTAGGGTATCCCACTAAAAGAGCACAGATAAATGCCCTGTCAGGCGTGAGAAACAACTTCAATGAAGAAAGAAAAGGAATCCAGCTCCATGAAAATAAAATAAAATTTTAAAATTAAAGCCTTATGATTTTATTTACAATACATGGAGCTGGATTTCTTTTCTTTCTTCGTAGAAAAAGTACACATTACCTACAGTCAAATATGGTGGAGGTTTAAAGATATTTTGGGGTTGTTTAGCTACCTTTGGTACTGGGTGCCTTGAGTGTCTGCAAGGCATAATAAAATCTAAAGATTACCAAATGATTTTGTGTTGTAATGTAGTGCCCAGTGTCAGAAAGCTGTGTTTGCATCCTAGGTCATGGGTCTTGCAGCAGGATTATGACCCCAAACATACTTCAAGAAGCACCAAGAAATGGATGGAAACAAAGCACCGGAGAGTTCTGAAGTGACCAGGGATGAGTTCAGATCTAAACCCTATTGAACACTTGTGGAGAGATCTTAACCCCTTCACCCCTGGGCGATTTTCCTTTTTTTGTTTTTTCCTCCCCTTCTTCCAAGAACCATACCTTTTTTTTCCAGTCAATATAGTCGTATGAGGGCTTGTTTATTGTAGGATGATTTGTACTTTTGATTGACACTATTCATTCTACCCCATAGTATAACAGAAAATAGGGAAAAAATCCAAGTGCGATGTAATTGCAAAAAAAAGTGCATATTTACCATGCTCACTATGTGGTAAAACTAACCTGTCAATAATGACTCTCCAGGTCAGTACGAGTATGTAGATACCAGACATGTATAGTTTATTGGGGTTTTTTCTATTCAAATGGTGAAAAAAATTCAGGAATGTCTCCCCATAAAATGTTGCTTTTGTCACCATTTTCCAAGACCCGTAATGTTCTTATTTTTAAGGATCTGGGACTGTGTGAGGTCTCATTTTTGGGGTCTTGAGCTGATGTTTTTACTGATTCCATTTCGGGTAGATACGATATTTTGATCGCCTTTGCATTTCATTGCAATGTTGCGGCAACCAAAAAAAACGTAATTTTGTCATTTTGATTCCCTCTTTCGTTACGCCATTTACCGACCAGATTAATTTACTTTAGGTTTTGATATATCATTACTGAAAGCGGTAATATCAAATGTGTTTTTTTTTAAATTGTTTTATTTGTAATGAGGCAAAAGGGGATTTGAACTATTATTTTTTTTTACTTTTTACAGTATTTACTACTCCCCTTAGGGTACTTAACGGCCAATCGCCTTTTCTATACAAAGTAGTGCATTACCACTGCTCTGTATAGCAAAAATCACGATTTAGGACTGCCAGCTCGCACCCAGCATTCACAGGAGAATCATGATTACATACACTGGGGTTATCAGCTGATCCCTGGCTGTCATGACAACCCATCAATTCCCAGTAATCACGTAACAGTGCATCTATGAACAGGATCAGTGACATGCTTTCTGTCAGCACGTTACATGCCACAGTCAGTGAACGACAGCGGCATTTAACTGATTAACAGCCGTGGGTGGATTTCGGAGCCACTTCGTGTGTAAGAGGCCTGGTGCACAGTGCCTTAACAGCCTGGTGCATACTGCCCTAACCACAGCCTCTTCTCTACTGGGATTTTTTTTTTAACTAAATACTGGAAAGAAAAGATCGCAATAGGGTCTTGCATGAAGTGGAGAGCAGACGTTTAATAATGGTTGTGGAGACACGAGGGGCAGTTAGTTCTCTTGTCCGCTAGCTTGGCTGTCTTCAGATAGACTACATTGATCAGGCCTCATCCCACTGAACATTTGTACTCCTTCCCCATGGGCAAAGCATTACTCAGACAACACAGGGTGAGGTGACCACACATTGGTAAGACTTTATTGGTTCACCAACAGGCAAAAACATATAGTCTATACCCAGCATGAACACAAGATGGTACAAGTGACAGACTCTCACCCTTCCATTGATCCGCCAGGGATTAAGATCTTTGTGACTCCGGGGCTTCCAGGGCCAAATATCCTAATCCATCAGCACCCCGCTTTTGGTCAGCACCCAAGAGATATCAGCAAGTTATGTAATCAGGTGTCTGACGTTTCCCAACTTAGGTTCCCAAAGTGAATTTGTGAGCTCAGAAGAGCATTGAAACAGTTCTGTGAACCTTCAGCTGGAACCATGGATCCTGGGCTGAAATCCTGTGGAATGAATCTTGAAACAGTTCTGCGATTCCCTTACAGCTGGAACCATAGCTCCTTTTCTCATGTCATATAGAATATCCCAAGTGAAGCAGTTCAGTGATTGCCCCAGCTAGAACTGTAGCTCCTTGGCTGAGGGCATGAAGAATAACGCTCTTGTGACACAAGTAAGACCCTTTTATACTACTCATTTCTCTTACAGGAGTAGTGGAGATGGCTGCTCCTTGATTTGTCGTAAGTTCAGACAGCATCATTTTCCTCTGAACTATGTAGTCAGAAGGACTAAGCAATCCACAATTACAGACAACAGAGCTCTGATCAGTCTCACAGGACATGATAGCTAACCTCTTAATTTAACAAAAATAAACATACATCTGGCTTAACACTAGAAGTCCCAGAAATTTTGAGCGCCCCCCTGAAGTCCCGAAAGATTTGCCCGTGACCCACAACCTATGGGGGCAGGTACGCTCGCTAGAGAGATCGCAGCGTGTAAAGTATCCTTTACACTGGCTGATACCCCCCCAAAAGGTTCTGAGTAGGATGATGGGCTACTACCTTAACATAACACACAATCCTTCATTCTTGCTGGCCACAGCCTCTCACCTATAAGAAGTCCATACTCCGAGCATGGCATCATGGTCCCGCACATCAGTCATTAAAGCCCCCGTCACATTTAACAACTTACCAGCGATCCCGAAAATGATGTGACCTGATAAGGATCACTGGTAAGTCGCTGGGAGGTCGCTGGTGAGATGTCACGCTGTCAGATCTTACCAACGACGCAGTAACAATCAGCGACCTGTATAACGATCTCGGCGGGCGTTGGGACTGTGTTAGGAGGTTGTTGGTAGGCGTCAAACACAGTGATGCGTCCTACCCAGCAGGACATCGCCTTTAAAGAAAATGGTCCCAACCATTCAGCAACAACTAGCAATCTCACAGCAGGGGCCTGATCGCTGGTAGGTGTCACACATAACGAGATCGCTGCTGCGTCACAAAAACGGTGCCGCAGCAACGATCTCGTTATGTGACGGGGCCTTAAATCTTCGTTGGTTGGAGGTTGGCATCCCATCCACGGATATTCGTGTACGACCTTCAACCAGAGTCCAGAGACTATTCAGCTTATCTAAGATCCGTTACCATATTCACCCAGGCCTATGCTAAACATTACCCAGTAGACCTTTCTGTTAGTGGCTTCAGGTACCACCCAAACTTGTGTCTGGCTGCTGCCCTAATGTTCAGACCGTGTTAAAAAATATACTCTTAAATATATTTTTCTTCAAATACGTAAAAGCGCATGAAAGAAAGAAACTTCAAAAAATGTAAAAAATAAATGTATTTTATCTATTTAAAAATGGTTGTCAGGGTTCAGTTACAGAAAGGAAAAATAATATACTTTGTCAGCTTATGTAAAAAAAGTTCATTTAGTCCATACTGATCAATGGGAAATCTTTACCCATCTCTCTTTGGGTCCTGAATGGCAAAGCAGGGGGTGTCATCTCTTAGCGTGTCTTCATCTTGCAGCCTCGAGTCTTTTTTACAGCAGGCAATGTGGAGGAGCCCCCCGTGGCCCCCTCCATCGTGTATTATATACCAGCTGTTCAGTCCATATAGGGTGTTCTAGTTGAATATAGTTCATATGACATAATCTTCTAGAAGCTACCAGAGGATTTATATATATCCTTCCATGTCAGTACTCAAGTATATTCAATATGGGCATCTTAATATTTATTCCTTATAAACTTTATTAATAACCTATGCCCTCCAACATAAACAGAACTATGAACTTATATGTCCTACTATAAAATATTTGATAACTAGATGTATTAATTTTAAGGTTTTTACAGACCGTCACTGACTAGACAATTTTTGGGATAACTCACACTCATTAACTGCAGTCTAAAAGGTATTGAGCAACCTCCATGTCCTATCTAATCAACCCTTAACTAAGATGCATTCAGCCTGTTTCAGTCTCTTGTGTTATTCCGCTTCCTTGCTTACAGTCCTCCTGTTGCTAGGCAAATTCTACTATATACCTCTACAAGCGCTACTTAGAACCACCACTAGCTCTCCACAATTCTACTTTATGTATAAACACATTACATACGCTATATATGACAGTTCACACTACTATAATACAATTGTCGGTGTCTTCAGGGTAGGAGCATACAGGCATAGCCCATCCCTTACATAAGCATGTGTATTTTTATATGTAATGTGCATATGTAAATATGTTTATATTTACCATTCAAAGAGGTGATTTCACTAATAAACATGACTTGAGATTTATTGCTCCTCTATATTTAAAGGGAACCTGTAAGGTCCAATATGCACCCAGAACCATGAGTACTTCTGGGTGCATATTGCCATTCCCTGCCTTTGGTAGTTTAGATAAAAGATCTTTAGAAATACGATAAAGAGCTTTAAAAAAAAAATGTTAATGAGCTCAGAGACTAGTCCCAAGGGCATAGCTTCCCTTTCTAGTCAGTGCAATTAGCATGTTAGCATGCCCACAGGGGCGTACTAACATGCTAATTAATGCGCAGCATCTGAGGATAATCTCACTCACCTCTGCTGCCCTACCCTGGATTTCGGCTCAGTGCGCATGACCCCAGAGGTTTGGTCATACGCACTATGAAGCCGGGTGTACGCGTCCTGGCTTCAAACTGAAGTAGTGCGCATGACTGAAAGACCGGGATCATGTGCACTGAGCCGAAATCCAGCATCGGACGGCGATGGCAGTGGAGAGGTGAGCGAGATCATCCTCTGACACTGCATGTTCATTAGCATGCCCACAGGGGTGTACTAACATGCTAATTGGGGCTGACTAGCAAGGGAAACAATGCCCAGGGAACTAGTTTCTGAGCTCATTAGCATATGATGAAATTTTTATCAATACGTTTTCTAAAGATCCCTTTATTTATGCTACCAGATACAGGGACGGTTGGGCAGATATTAGCAATATTCACCCAGAACTGCTCGTGGTTCTATGTGCATATTGCTCCTGACACATTCCCTCCTTTAAAGTGCCCGGCTGGAACCTCCACCCCCTCCCCAGGGGGTAGGTTGAGGCCAGCATGACGTGGCTAGGGGGGATAGGGTGAAGGAGAAGAGGGGTGGGGGTATAGGGACTGTTAGGCCACGCCAGAGGGGAAGGAGCCATTGCTGCAGCTGCAGCTGAAGTCATTGTGCACAGCGCGCCCAATCCACTAAAAAAAAAAAAAAAATTCTTTCTTTGCTTACCATGGACGGTTTAATGGAGGAGTTGCGGGAGGCAGCCCGGCGCCACCCCTCCAGCTAATTGGAGGAGCAGCTGCGGGCAGAACTGGCCGGCGGCGTGGTCTCGGGCGCGTCTGCCCCAGCTAGGCCGCAGGCGCGGTCCGCTCGTTGCAGTCTGCGGTCGGGGGAAGCTCCGGGGGTGGCCGGTCTCTCCCATGACTAGGGGGCAGCTATACCGCAGGTCCAGGCCTCCGGAGCGTCTCTCTCCTGGGGTGGCGGCGGCGAGTACGGCGGGGGTCCGAGCCAGTGTCGGTTTCCGTGCAGATGGAGAAAGACCAGGACCGCATTCATTTGGATGATAAGGCGAGGGGGGAGGTTTACATGTGTTTTGAGGGACCGCTAGAGTCGCATTTAAAGAAGGAGGTTAGGGAGAAGATTTGGAGGGATGAATATGTTGAAATCTTCTTTGTTGCCATTAGAGAAATTTAATTTGGACAAGCCTAAGAAAGACGACAAGAAAGAGGATGAGGAGAAGCGGCGGTGGCGGCTGATCCCTCAGACGTTTACAAACTGGCTGCAAGCATTTGCAATTTTAGCCAGTGTAATAGGAGGAAAGGCGCTGGACAATTGTTCGCACCTTTTCTGCTATTTGGATTCCATAGGGGAAGCTTATAGGGTGTATGGGGGGCAGGCCTGGTTGCGCTATGACGACAGTTTCGTCAGAGGAAAGCTATTCGGCAGTCTATAAGATGGGACCAGAAGGACATTGGGCTCTGGTTGTGGGTCATGGTACCGACTCGGTATGGGCAATCCTTTCCAGGGGTGGCCGGGGCTTCCGGCCAGGCTGGGGGGTGGTATGGGCAGCAAGCCGACGGTGGAGCTGGAGGTCAGTCGGGATCCCAAAAGTCAGGGCTTTGCTGGCTCTTCAATGAGGGCCAGGGCAAGTTTGGGGAGCAGTGTAAATTTAAGCACCACTGCTCACACTGTAGTGGCACCAATCTCGGGGCGGCGAAGTATTTCCGGCGTAGCAGGGTCAAAGGGGGGCCTGGTAACTCCAAAGGGATAGACTCCAATGAAGCTTCAAGAGATGCTCCCTTATCTAAATAGGTTCCCAAGGAGGGAGGAGGCAGAGTTGCAAGCGAGGAATTTTGAATTCGTTTTTTGCATTCCTGCGGGTCTTAAGAACTTACAGTCGATAAGCCAGCATCCGGAGGTGGTTCGGGAGAAGTTGGAAAAGGAGGTGTCGTTGGGCCGTATGGCGGGGCCTTTTAGGTCCCCGCCTTTTCCGGATCTGGTGGTTTCGCCGCTGGGGGTGGTGCCGAAGAAGGAGGCGAATAAGTTTTGGCTTATTCACCAATTGTATTACCCGCGGGGGGGAGTTGGTGAATGACTGTATAGATCCTGAGTTATGCTCTGTGGTGTATACGTCATTTAACAAAGCGGCGGATTGGGTGCAGAGGTGTGGACGGGGGGCCCTGATGGCTAAGACGGATGTCGAATCGGCATTTCGGTTGTTGCCGGTTCATCCGGACAGTGTACGCTTGCTCGGCTGTTTCTGGGAGGGGAATTATTTTGTTGCTAGATGCCTGCCCATGGGATGGTCGTTGTCTTGTTCATTGTTTGAGGCGTTTAGTTCCTTTCTGGAGTGGGTGGTTAGGGATGTTTCGGGGTTGCAGTCTGTCATTCACTATTTAGACGATTTTTTTTTCTGCGTTGGTCCAGGGGACTTGGTGGTTTGCCAGAATTTGCTTGCGACGATTGTGTGGGTGGCTCAGCGTTTTGAAGTCCTTTTGGCGCCGGGGAAGACAGAGGGTCTGGTGACATGTATTTCTTTCCTTGGGATTGTTATTGACTCGGACAGGTGGGAGTTTTAGTTACCGGCGAACAAGGTGGTGGCCCTCAGGGAGGAGGTAGCAAGTAGAGTTGAGCGCGGTTCGTGGTTCTCCAGTTCTAGGCTCGAGTGATTTTTGGGCTGTTCGAGATCGAACTAGAACTCGAGCTTTTTGCTAAAAGCTCGATAGTTCTAGATACGTTCGAGAACGGTTCTAGCAGCAAAAAGCAGGGCTTTTTACAGCTACAGTGAGCAGGAGCCATCGCTGGCAGCCTGCCACAAGCTGGTAACCAAGATAAACATCGGGTATCCAAGCAAAGCGCTTTGGTTAGTAACCCGATGTTTATCTTAGTTACGTGCAGGAAGCCCACACTTTCCCGCTCAGCTCGCTCCACCCCCTCCTGCCCGCGGCATGTACACATACATACACATACACAAACACACACACACACACACACACACACATCCACCCCCCCCCCCCCCCCGCCCGCCCGCCCGCCCGCTCGCTCGCTCGGCTTACCTGCGGTGATGAAGTCCCGCCATCCCGACCTCAGCGCTGTCACTGTCCTCCATGGCCGCCGCTTGTCACATCACCTATCGCTTCCGACCCGAGACTGACACTGGCGGTGACGTCACGGACCTCTCGCGATACTTGATGTGAAGGCGCCGGTCATTGACCTCAGTGACAGGGGCTGTCAGTGTGCTGGAGATCAGCGCAGGTAATGTACCTCACTGACAGCAGCACTTGTCACCCCCCTGCAGTGACCTGGGCTGACCCATTGATGTTAGCTCAGGTCACTGCACTGCTCTCCCAGCCAATGGGGAACATCCTGCTCTTCATTGACTGGGACAGTGTGCATCGTCATGGCAACCCCTTGGATTACACCAGACCTGGATTTGTTTTTCAATCTAATAAATTGGTTAAAGAGGGAATGTTTTGGGGAGTGTTTTTTCAAATAAAAATGTGTTTGTCGTGTATTTTTTTTTTATTACTGACTGGGTTGGTGATGTCGGGTATCTGATAGACGCCTGACCTCACCAACCCCAGGGCTTGATGCCAGGTGACATTACACATCTGGTATTAACCCCAAATATTACCCCGTTTGCCACCGCACCAGGGCGCGGGATGAGCTGGGGCGAAGCACCAGGATTGGCGCATCTAATGGATGCGCCACTTCTGGGGCGGCTGCGGCCTGCTATTTTTAGGCTGGGGAGATTCCAATAACCATGGACCTCCCTAGTCTGAGAATATCAGGCCCCAGCTGTCTGCTTTACCTTGGCTGGTGATCCAATTTTGGGGGACCCCTACGTGTTTTTTTTTTAAATTATTTATTTAATTTAAAATAACAGCGTGGGGTGCCCTCAGTTTTGGATTACCAGCCAAGGTGAGGTTGCCAGCTGTGGTCTGCAGGCTGCAGCCGTCTGCTTTACCCTAGCTGGCTACAAAACTAGGGGGAACCCTATGTCATTTTTTTTTTCACTTTTTTGGCTAAATACAAAGCTAAGCACCCCTTAGTGCCACATGAAAGGTACCAAAGGGTGTTCCACTTTTTCTCCACTTTTTCTCCACTTTTTCTCCACTTTCTCTCCACTTTTTCTCCACTTTTTCTCCACTTTTTCTCCACTTTTTTCTCCACTTTTTTCTCCACTTTTTTCTCCACTTTTTTCTCCTCTTATGCTCCACTTTTTCTCCACTTTTTCTCCACTTTTTCTCCTCTTAATCTCCACTTTTTCTCCTCTTAATCTCCACTTTTTCTCCTCTTAATCTCCACTTTTTCTCCTCTTAATCTCCACTTTTTCTCCTCTTAATCTCCACTTTTTCTCCTCTTATGCTCCACTTTTTTCTCCACTTTTTTCTCCACTTTTTTCTCCACTTTTTTCTCCACTTTTTTCTCCACTTTTTTCTCCACGTTTTCTCCACTTTTTTCTCCTCTTATGCTCCACTTTTTCTCCACTTTTTTCTCCACTTTTTTCTCCACTTTTTTCTCCACGTTTTCTCCACTTTTTTCTCCTCTTATGCTCCACGTTTTCTCCACGTTTTCTCCACTTTTTTCTCCACTTTTTCTCCTCTTATGCTCCACTTTTTTCTCCACTTTTTTCTCCACTTTTTTCTCCACTTTTTTCTCCACTTTTTTCTCCTCTTATGCTCCACTTTTTCTCCACTTTTTCTCCTCTTAATCTCCACTTTTTCTCCTCTTAATCTCCACTTTTTCTCCTCTTAATCTCCACTTTTTCTCCTCTTAATCTCCACTTTTTCTCCTCTTATGCTCCACTTTTTCTCCACTTTTTTCTCCACTTTTTTCTCCACTTTTTTCTCCACTTTTTTCTCCACTTTTTTCTCCACTTTTTCTCCACTTATGCTCCACGTTTTCTCCACGTTTTCTCCACTTTTTTCTCCACTTTTTCTCCACTTTTTCTCCTCTTATGCTCCACTTTTTCTCCACTTTTTCTCCTCTTATGCTCCACTTTTTCTCCACGTTTTCTCCACTTTTTTCTCCACTTTTTCTCCTCTTATGCTCCACTTTTTCTCCACTTTTTCTCCTCTTATGCTCCACTTATGCTCCACTTATGCTCCACTTATTCTCCACTTATTCTCCACTTTCTCCACGTTTTCTCCACTTTTTTCTCCACTTTTTTCTCCACTTTTTCTCCACTTATGCTCCACGTTTTCTCCACGTTTTCTCCACTTTTTTCTCCACTTTTTCTCCACTTTTTCTCCTCTTATGCTCCACTTTTTCTCCACTTTTTCTCCTCTTATGCTCCACTTTTTCTCCACGTTTTCTCCACTTTTTTCTCCACTTTTTCTCCTCTTATGCTCCACTTTTTCTCCACTTTTTTCTCCACTTTTTCTCCTCTTATGCTCCACTTTTTTCTCCACTTTTTCTCCACTTTTTTCTCCTCTTATGCTCCACTTTTTCTCCACTTTTTTCTCCACTTTTTTCTCCACTTTTTTCTCCTCTTATGCTCCACTTTTTCTCCACTTTTTCTCCACTTTTTCTCCTCTTAATCTCCACTTTTTCTCCTCTTAATCTCCACTTTTTCTCCTCTTAATCTCCACTTTTTCTCCTCTTAATCTCCACTTTTTCTCCTCTTATGCTCCACTTTTTCTCCACTTTTTTCTCCACTTTTTTCTCCACTTTTTTCTCCACTTTTTTCTCCACGTTTTCTCCACTTTTTTCTCCTCTTATGCTCCACTTTTTCTCCACTTTTTCTCCACTTTTTCTCCTCTTAATCTCCACTTTTTCTCCTCTTAATCTCCACTTTTTCTCCTCTTAATCTCCACTTTTTCTCCTCTTAATCTCCACTTTTTCTCCTCTTAATCTCCACTTTTTCTCCTCTTAATCTCCACTTTTTCTCCTCTTATGCTCCACTTTTTCTCCACTTTTTTCTCCACTTTTTTCTCCACTTTTTTCTCCACGTTTTCTCCACTTTTTTCTCCTCTTATGCTCCACTTTTTCTCCACTTTTTTCTCCACTTTTTTCTCCACTTTTTTCTCCACGTTTTCTCCACGTTTTCTCCACGTTTTCTCCACTTTTTTCTCCTCTTATGCTCCACGTTTTCTCCACGTTTTTCTCCACTTTTTTCTCCTCTTATGCTCCACTTTTTTCTCCACTTTTTTCTCCACTTTTTTCTCCACGTTTTCTCCACGTTTTCTCCACTTTTTTCTCCTCTTATGCTCCACGTTTTCTCCACGTTTTCTCCACTTTTTTCTCCTCTTATGCTCCACTTTTTTCTCCACTTTTTTCTCCACTTTTTCTCCTCTTATGCTCCACTTTTTCTCCTCTTAATCTCCACTTTTTCTCCTCTTAATCTCCACTTTTTCTCCTCTTATGCTCCACTTTTTCTCCACTTTTTTCTCCTCTTATGCTCCACTTTTTCTCCACTTTTTCTCCTCTTAATCTCCACTTTTTCTCCTCTTAATCTCCACTTTTTCTCCTCTTATGCTCCACTTTTTTCTCCACTTTTTTCTCCACTTTTTCTCCTCTTATGCTCCACTTTTTCTCCACTTTTTCTCCACTTTTTCTCCTCTTAATCTCCACTTTTTCTCCTCTTATGCTCCACTTTTTCTCCACTTTTTCTCCACTTTTTTCTCCACGTTTTCTCCACTTTTTTCTCCACTTTTTTCTCCACTTTTTTTTCCACTTTTTCTCCTCTTATGCTCCACTTTTTCTCCACGTTTTCTCCACGTTTTCTCCACTTTTTTCTCCACTTTTTCTCCTCTTATGCTCCACTTTTTCTCCACTTTTCCTCCACGTTTTCTCCACGTTTTCTCCACTTTTTCTCCACGTTTTCTCCACTTTTTTCTCCACTTTTTTCTCCTCTTATGCTCCACTTTTTCTCCACGTTTTCTCCACTTTTTTCTCCACTTTTTTCTCCACTTTTTCTCCTCTTATGCTCCACTTTTTCTCCACTTTTTCTCCTCTTATGCTCCACTTTTTCTCCACGTTTTCTCCACTTTTTTCTCCACGTTTTCTCCACGTTTTCTCCACGTTTTCTCCACGTTTTCTCCACTTTTTTCTCCTCTTATGCTCCACTTTTTCTCCACGTTTTCTCCACTTTTTTCTCCACTTTTTCTCCTCTTATGCTCCACTTTTTCTCCACTTTTTTCTCCACTTTTTCTCCTCTTATGCTCCACTTTTTTCTCCACTTTTTTCTCCACTTTTTCTCCTCTTATGCTCCACTTTTTCTCCACTTTTTCTCCTCTTATGCTCCACTTATGCTCCACTTATGCTCCACTTATTCTCCACTTATTCTCCACTTTCTCCACGTTTTCTCCACTTTTTTCTCCACTTTTTTCTCCACTTTTTCTCCACTTATGCTCCACGTTTTCTCCACGTTTTCTCCACTTTTTTCTCCACTTTTTCTCCACTTTTTCTCCTCTTATGCTCCACTTTTTCTCCACTTTTTCTCCTCTTATGCTCCACTTTTTCTCCACGTTTTCTCCACTTTTTTCTCCACTTTTTCTCCTCTTATGCTCCACTTTTTCTCCACTTTTTTCTCCACTTTTTCTCCTCTTATGCTCCACTTTTTTCTCCACTTTTTTCTCCACTTTTTCTCCTCTTATGCTCCACTTTTTCTCCACTTTTTCTCCTCTTATGCTCCACTTATGCTCCACTTATGCTCCACTTATTCTCCACTTATTCTCCACTTATTCTCCACTTTCTCCACGTTTTCTCCACTTTTTTCTCCACTTTTTCTCCACTTATGCTCCACGTTTTCTCCACGTTTTCTCCACTTTTTTCTCCACTTTTTCTCCACTTTTTCTCCTCTTATGCTCCACTTTTTCTCCACTTTTTCTCCTCTTATGCTCCACTTTTTCTCCACTTATTCTCCACTTTTTTCTCCACGTTTTCTCCACTTTTTTCTCCACTTTTTTCTCCACGTTTTCTCCACTTTTTTCTCCACTTTATCTCCTCTTATTCTCCACTTTTTTCTCCACTTTTTTCTCCACGTTTTCTCCACTTTTTTCTCCACTTTTTTCTCCACGTTTTCTCCACTTTTTTCTCCACTTTATCTCCTCTTATTCTCCACTTTTTTCTCCACTTTTTTCTCCACTTTTTCTCCTCTTATGCTCCACTTTTTCTCCACTTTTTCTCCTCTTATGCTCCACTTATGCTCCACTTATTCTCCACTTATTCTCCACTTATTCTCCACTTTCTCCACTTTTTCTCCACTTTTTTCTCCACTTTTTCTCCTCTTATGCTCCACTTTTTCTCCTCTTAATCTCCACTTTTTCTCCACTTTTTCTCCTCTTATGCTCCACTTTTTCTCCTCTTAATCTCCACTTTTTCTCCACTTTTTCTCCACTTTTTCTCCACTTTCTCCACTTTTTCTCCTCTTATGCTCCACTTTTTCTCCTCTTAATCTCCACTTATTCTCCACTTTCTCCACTTTTTCTCCACTTTTTCTCCACTTTTTCTCCTCTTATGCTCCACTTTTTCTCCACTTTTTCTCCACTTTTTTCTCCACTTTTTCTCCTCTTATGCTCCACTTTTTCTCCACGTTTTCTCCACTTTTTCTCCACTTTTTCTCCTCTTATGCTCCACTTTTTCTCCACTTTTTCTCCACTTTTTTCTCCACTTTTTCTCCTCTTATGCTCCACTTTTTCTCCACGTTTTCTCCACTTTTTCTCCACTTTTTCTCCACTTTTTCTCCACGTTTTCTCCACGTTTTCTCCACTTTTTCTCCACTTTTTCTCCTCTTATGCTCCACTTTTTCTCCTCTTATGCTCCACTTTTTCTCCACTTTTTCTCCTCTTATGCTCCACTTTTTCTCCACGTTTTCTCCACTTTTTTCTCCACTTTTTTCTCCACTTTTTCTCCTCTTATGCTCCACGTTTTCTCCACTTTTTCTCCACTTTTTTCTCCACTTTTTTCTCCACTTTTTTCTCCTCTTATGCTCCACTTTTTCTCCACGTTTTCTCCACTTTTTTCTCCACTTTTTCTCCTCTTATGCTCCACTTTTTCTCCACTTTTTTCTCCACTTATTCTCCACTTATTCTCCACTTATTCTCCACTTTTTTCTCCACTTTCTCCACTTTTTTCTCCACTTTTTCTCCTCTTATGCTCCACTTTTTCTCCTCTTATGCTCCACTTTTTCTCCACTTTTTCTCCACTTTTTCTCCTCTTATGCTCCACTTTTTCTCCTCTTAATCTCCACTTTTTCTCCACTTTTTCTCCACTTTTTCTCCTCTTATGCTCCACTTTTTCTCCACTTTTTCTCCACTTTTTCTCCTCTTATGCTCCACTTTTTCTCCACTTTTTCTCCTCTTATGCTCCACTTTTTCTCCACTTTTTCTCCACTTTTTCTATGGTCGGTCTACCCATTAGCTCTGCCATGCATAGTGTAGCTCTACACCTACTGCACATGTTACTTTATGATTGACATCTCTTTCGTACCAGAGCTGTCTAAGTCTACTCTGACCCCATATTTGTCATTACTATATTGTCCTTGTACTGTATTATGACATTTGTATCATGTGTTTCATTTCTTGCTGTGTTGCAATTTTTTTGCTGCATCCCAATTGTACCTCTACATTGTTCGAGTTTATGTTATTGTTCTCTCACTCTTATGTGATACTGATTATTGTCATTTTTCATGATTACATGCAGATAAGTCCAATCTGACGAAGGCTCAGGCCGAAACGTCATTTGTAACTTGTTTTGGACAAAAACATATATGCTTATGAAAAAAAAATTTTCTTAATACGGACCAATAAAGAGTGATTTTGCATTACTATCCGTTGTGACTTACTGACTTAGTCTGGGAGATATAGAGTGCCGAGGTTACTCACTAATTTTATCTATTATTACCTCTGAGCACCTATATACCAGTGAGCAGAGCTTCCTCTACAGTAGTTCTCCTGATTAGGCATGCCCTTACCTCATGAGCAGGGCATTGCAGCTTTGGTAGCAACCATTACGACATGGACTCTGCTGCTGTGGACCCGGGGAGAGTGAGTGCAGATTCATTGCACCCACACTCCTCACATGAAGGGTCCGCACTCCTAGAAAATGGGGGATACGTTCCCTGAGTGTCTCCCCCCCATATTCTAGATGGTCCAGAGTCGTCGTGGGACCCCTTTATTTTTTTTTCTTACAATAAATTGGTGAAAGAGGAAATGTTTTGGGGACTGTTTTTTCAAATAAAATTTCTTTTGTCGATTTTTTGTTTTTGTTAGTACTGACAGTTTATGATGTTGGGTATCTAATAGACGCCATGACATCACAAACTGCTGGGCTTGATCTCAGGTGACTTTACAGCTAGTATCAACCCGATTTATTACCCCGTTTGCCACTGCACCAGGGCACGGGATGAGCTGGGGTGAAGCGCCAGGATTGGCGCATCTAGTGGATGCGCCACGTCTGGGGTGCCTGCGGCCTGCTATTTTTAGGCTGTGAAGGCCCAATAACTATGGACCTTCCCACCCTGAGAATACCAGACCACAGCTGTCCGCTTTACCTTGGCTGGTGATCCAATTTGGGGGGTCCCCTACTTTTATTGTGTAATTATTAATATTTATAAAATAATTATAAAAAAGAGCCTGAGGGGACCTCCACATTGGATCCCCAACCACGGTAAAGCTGCCAGCTGTGGTTTTCAGGCTACAGCCGTCTGCTTTACCCTAGCTGGCTATCAAAAATGGGGGGACCCAACGTAATTTTTTTTTTTTAACTATTTTTTAAATAGAAAAAATTAATGGGCTTCCCTGTATTTTGATTGCCAACCAAGGTAACGGCAGGCAGATGGGGGTGGCAACCCATAGCTGTCTGCTTTATCTGCGCTGAGAATCAAAAATACCGCGGAGCGCTACGTCATTTTTTTAAAGATTTATTTTTACAGCACTGTGATGTCCAGCAATCAAAATACAGGGAAGCCCATTTTATTTTTAGTTATTTAAATAAATAATTAAAAAAAATATATGTTAGCTCCCACTGCATTTTTTGTATTGCTAGCTAAGGGTAATCCAAGCAGCTACTGGCTGCTAACCCCCACTGCTTGGTGTTACCTTCACTGGCAATGGAAAATCCAGGGAAGCATTTTTTTTTTTTTTTGCCAAAAAGCTACAAAAAAAGGACGTGAGCTTCGCCATATTTTTGTATGCTAGCCAGGTATAGCAGGCAGGTGCTGGAAGAGTTGGATACAGCGCCAGAAGATGGCGCTTCTATGAAAATGCCATTTTCTGAGGTGGCTGCAGACTGCAATTCGCAGCAGTGGGGCCCAGAAAGCTCAGGCCAACCGGTGGTGCGGATTCCAATCCCAGCTGCCTAGTTGTACCTGGCTGGACACAAAAATGGGGCAAAGCCTACGTCATTTGTTTTCTAATTATTTCATGAAATTCATGAAATAATAAAAAAAGGGCTTCCCTTTATTTTTGGTTCCCAGCCGGGTACAAATAGGCAACTGGGGGTTGGGGGCAGCCGTACCTGCCTGCTGTACCTGGCTAGCATACAAAAATATGGCGAAGCCACATAATTTTTTCAGGGGGCAAAAAACTTCTGCATACAGTCCTGGATGGAGTATGCTGAGCCTTGTAGTTCTGCAGCTGCTGTCTGTCTGTATGGAGAAGAGCAGACAGCAGCTGCAGAACTACAAGGCTCAGCATACTCCATCCAGGACTGTATGCAGAAGTTTTTTGCCCACCAAAAAAATGACGTGGGCTTCGCCATATTTTTGTATGCTAGCCAGGTACAGCTGGCAGCCACGGGCTGCCTCCAACCCCCAGTTGCCTATTTGTACCCGGCTGGGAACCAAAAATATAGGGAAGCCCGTTTTTTTTTAATTATTTCACTTATTTCATGAAATAATTAAAAAACAAATGACGTGGGCTTCGCCCTATTTTTGTGTCCAGCCGGGTACAACTAGGCAGCTGGGGATTGGAATCCGCAGCACAGGTTAGCCCGAGGTTTGTGGGCGCCTCTGCTGCGGATTTCAGTCCGCAGCCGTCCCAGAAAATGGCGCTCTCATAGAAGCGCCATCATCTGGCGCTGTATCCAACTCTTCCAACAGCCCTGGAGCCGGGTGGCTTGTTGGGTAATCATGAGTTAATACTGGCTTTGTTTTACCAGCCAGTATTAAGCCAGAGATTCTTAATGTCAGGCACGTTTGACCCGGCCATTAAGAATCTCCAATAAAGGGTTAAAAAAAGACACCACACAGAGAAAAAATACTTTAATAGAAATAAATACACAGACACATTAGAGACTCCATCTTTATTACCCCTGTCAGCCCTCCACGATCCTGCTCTTCTGTCTTCTTTCTTTCTAGTGTAGTAGTAGTGACGATTGTAGTGAGGGGCATCACTTGGGGCTGGGGAACCTCCATCCTAACTACAATGCTCACTACAATCGGGAAGCAGCGTGCAGCCTTCACTCCGTGAGTGATCACTGCTGGCTGCTAGCGGTAACGCTGACAGACGCGTTACCATAGCAACGGTGCTCCCGGAGCCGCGGTTAGCGGTGACGTCACCGCTAACTGCGTTGCTATGGCAACGGTGATCTCCGTTAATGACCGGCTGTGTCAGCCGGTCCCTAACGGAACGGGGAGTCGACCGTGTGCTAGAGCATGTCGCCGGTACACGGCGATACACATATGTGCACCGTGTACCGGAGAGATGCACTCGCAGGTCCTACATGATGTGTCATAGTCATGTGACCAGTCTGTAGCCAATGAGATAATAGCCACGTGACTGGTCACATGGCTATTTTGACGTCACGATAGGTCCTGCTTCTCTGCTGGCAGTGCAGGTCACCGGGAGGATTCAGCGATCATCGGATGGAATAGCGGCAGGAGACAGAGTGCAGAAGGGATCGCGAGGACCGGTAAGTGTTATGGCAATGTTTATTAACTGTTTGTGTACATTTATAATGCATTTTTATGTGTTTGTGATTGCCTCCCATTATAGCCTATACGTTCGAGTTCGGTTCGTCGAACGTTCGACGAACCGAACTCGAACGGGACCCCCGTTCGGCGAACCGGCCTCGAGCCGAACCGGGACCGGTTCGCTCATCTCTAGTAGCAAGGGCGATGAGGGTCCAAAAAAAAAAAAAAAAAAAAACTTACCCTGAGGGAGGAGCAATCGTTGCTGGGCAAACTCAATTTTGCGTGTCGGATGATGCCAATATTGTCCTAGAATCAGACCATGTAGAGTGTGTCTCTTTGCTAGTATTAATAACCCTATACCCAAGTAAAGCATCACCCGATAAATCTTGGCAGAGGAAACATGTCGGGAGGCTTTTTGGTGAAGATTGATTAGGGCCATTTAATTCAGGGTCAGTTTGGTTCTGCCCTTGTAAGGGTTGGAGTCTGTTGATTGAGGAGTCAGAACATTCCAGGGAAAGCGCTCCACGTTTGGCTGCGGACAGTTATCTAATCCATCCATACCTCTGACCCCATCCGAAAACGGACCTGGACATATGGGCAAGATCAACCCATTGTCAATTGTGTGATTGCACACTGTACCACAGCATTAGTTTGTATGCATCATCATTAGGCATACATTGTCATTATGGCCATACCCATATTTTTGTTCCAAATAACACCACTGTGATTGTTTTTTTTTTCATGGATTACGATCAACAGAATTAGGACAAATATCTCTCTCGATTCATTGAAGAAACACTAACTTTATATGTTATTAATAGAGGTTTCTGTTCTCACTAGAACGTACCTAGCTTTAAATTTATAAGACTGGGATTTTTTTGCCTATTATTCAGATCAATGCATGTTATAATTATATGACACTAACATGACATTGAATTTTTCAAACCTATTCTGATAAATAATTCTATACACCATTTTCAATAAGAGTGGTGCTTTTGACCTATGTTTGTTCATGGTTGGTCTTCTTTGGACTTAATGTTTTCTTTGTTTGCATCACTGCACAATTTTAAGATTTATTGATTAAAAGTTATATATTATAATTTCCTCAATTATTGGTGCCAATCGTTCCATATCTAGAGGAGGAACAGCCCTCTAGTGTCAGTTTCTCCAATTGCTCTTATTTAAATAAAGTGGGAATGGTTGGTAATATCAACTTCCTGTTTGTGGCTCATTAGTAAGTGGTGGGGGGGAATTTTTCAAAGAGGGCATTGACCATGGTGGCCATTTTGAAATCAGCCATTTTAGATCCAACTTTATTTTTTCCAATGGGAAGAGGGTCATGTAACAAAATCAAACCTATTGAGAATTTCACAAGAAAAACAAACAATGGTGTGCTTATTTTTAACGTAAATATTATTCACAATTTTATGACCATTTATAAAATTTGTTCAAAATACTGCCCATTGTGTTGGATTGTCAACGTATTGTATGCCTCGGGGCCATGAAACCAGGCAAGGGCCACCTGTAACATTCCCAACCCCGACTTGACCAGGCCCAGCGATGAGTGAAGTTAACCCCTTGCCCTGTGGGTGCTACAAATGAATAGGCTTCGACCCTCATTACTAACCAAGTGTATAGTTAAACAGGGGTGGGAAGGGGGGGGGGGGGGAGATTTAAAACATTTTTCAAATAAAGTCTCAACTAAAGTTTGGATCAAGACCCTGACTTGAGTGAACCTATGCAAGTTTGGGTTTGGCTGGACTCTTAACTTATCTTTAGGCCCCTTTCACACGTCAGTGATTCTGGTATGTTTGTGCTTTTTTTTTTATACGTACCAGAATCACCGACATACGCAGACCCATTCTAATCAATGGGTCTGCTCACACATCAGTGATTTTTCACTAAACGTGTCTCCGTGCAGCATGCACCCTTGGCCATTCTGCACGAAGACATGTCAGTTTTTGTCTGGCATCACTGATCACACACGGATCACACCATAGTGTGGTCTGTGGGTCATCAGTGAAACACGTCCAAGAAAATCACGGACATATTAAATATTTCCAACTTACCTTGCCTGCGATTCGCTGTGCAGCCTCTGCTTTCGGCAGCTCCTGCCTGGCTCCTGAAAATTCATGAAAGCAGAACAACCAACCAGGAAGTAGCTGCTGAGAGCCCATGCTGCAGAGCTGGAGACTTCAGCACCATGGACAGCAGGAACGAAGGCAGTTGAGTAATGTCCATATGCAATCACGGGATCACTGATCACGGATTGCACATGGACAACGCACATGTGCCATAAATCACGGAGGGACATGTGCATGTTTTACACGTCAGTGAAGAACGTCAGTGTTTTTCACTGACGTGTGAAACGGGCCTTACATAGGAACTTTGAAGGCATTTAAGTCTCCTCATACTGGCATGGCAGACCTGATAGGCAACTCCAAAATAAGAAACCTAACCCCTTAGGTCCCAGTCTAAGGCTATGTGCGCACTTTGCGTTTCAGATCAGTTTTGAACTGCAGCATTTTCATACCAAAATGCATGCGTTTAGATTTTCCAGCAAAGTCTATTGGAAATGGGGATTTCTTGTGCCCACCATGCAGTTCAAAACGCGGCGTTTAATTTGCATAATCTTGGGCAAAAACTCTGCGTTCAAAGAAGCATGTCAATTGTTTTTGCCATTTGGGCTGTGTTTTGCCAACATTGAAGTCAATGAGCTGTTGTAAAAAGCAAGAAACCTCAAAATTCCAGCATTTTACATGCTTTTTAGCTGCAGAAAGAACGCGTTTTGGACTACATAAAAGCATGCTTTTCTGACAAAATAATGAAATATGTCCCTTTACACACAGTCCGACAAATATAATTTTGCTATTTTAGCCATAATTAGTATAAAACCGCTATAAATATATGAAATATATAATTATTGAAATCATAACGTAAATAGTTATGTGTTCCTTTTTTTCATTGAGTTTAACTGTTTAAACTTTATTTAGCAGTGTCTTAATGGTCAAAACACATCTGTCTAAATGCAATGGAAAAGCAGGTAAAAAGCGCTAAAACCGCATGTGTCGTGGGCAGGGAGGCCGCCGTAGCTGCTGCGCTCTCGCTAACGCTTGGGTCCGGCGCTGCTGCGGGTGCTGCTCGGTGGCTCGAGCGGTGGACCAGATCCAGGGACTCGAGCGGCGCTCCTCGCCCGTGAGTGAGAGGGGTGGTTGGTTTGGGGGATTTAGTCCGTGACGCCACCCACGGGTCGTGGTGAAGATAGGCACCACCGCTGCTGATGCGGGGATCCCAGGAGCGATGGCAAGGAGCAGCTGGGATGTTGTTTTCCCCCTCCGTGGGTAGGGGTTGGTGGTCCCGGGGCCCGATGATGTGATGGGGAGGCAGGGTTGGTGAGGTGCAGGGTTGCAGGGACAGCGCGGCGCCAGATGGCACGGGTGTACTCACTCAGCAAGAAAGGTACAAAGTCCTCGGTAAACCAAACGGCTGGATGGACGGGTCCCGCAGCCGGCTGCAGTGCTTCTCCCCGGACAGGTGATGGCGGCTGTCTTTCCCTGCACCTTAATGTTCTCTTGCTGACTACTATGGATTCCCAACGGTAGTCCGCTCCCCGGTGTATGGGTACCGGAGGAGCTAGTTTGCCTGCAGATGCTGGCCCTTTGGACTCTAGCCTTAGGCGGTAGCTGTATACCCTCACGGTGTGGGCGGTTGCCTTCAAATCGGGACTTTTGGTGTTGTGAAACCCTTGGGGTTACAGTCACATTTTGATCTGACTATTGTCGGCAGCTCTAAGCCTGGTCAGGGTTCCGATGGCCCTGCCTGTGTGTGCTGGCTTCACTTCACTCCCCGGTCGGTACCGGCGGGCCGTTGCCCGTCCCCGGTCCTACGGTTCCGCGTTGCTCCACCACTCCTGCAGACGGCCACCACCGTCTGCTAACCTTGCTGTCAGTGCCTGGGCCACAAACCCAGGCACCCAAGTGCCTGTTCCTCTCACTTCAAACGCCTACACTCAACTACTGTCACTTTTCCCGCCTCCAGGCCTGTGAACTCCTCGGTGGGTGGGGCCAACCGCTTAGCTCCGCCCCACCTGGTGTGGACATCAGACACTGGAGGGAGGCAACAAGGATTTTGTGTTTGGCTGGTGTCCCTGTCTAATGGGGGTGGGGGGTGTTTGGGTGTTATTTGTGACGACCTGGCTAGGCCAGGGCGCCACACATGCGTATTTACCGCGATTTAGTGGTCAAAAGCAACTTTGGCAAAAGCAATTTCTGCCAAAGGATGCGTTTAGAACTGCAACTAGGGCGACGCAAAGTGCGCACATAGCCTTAGCCCTTCACAGACAAATCAGATGTCATAATTTGCAATCATGGTGTTTCGGGGGTGTTGCCTCTCATTAGTGCAAAGTGAGATTGTTTTGTTTTTTAAGTCATATTTCAAGGTTCATTAAAAAGGATCAATATTGAGATTTAGGATTGCTATTTTTAATAGGTGGTGCTAGAGTTCAAATCTTCCTCTCTGAAGAGACAATTTGCATATTACATGCAATTGCATGCATTCAAGGAACTCCGAAAGTAAAAGTGCTCCGCTCTTTGAGTGCACAGAGCATTGTATAGATTCAGCAAGTGTTTCTCCAAACTGTCTAGTAGATATGTTATGGGGCATTTTTTTTTTCTATTAATATTAACCTTACCCATGGAGGAAAATAAGTTAAAGGTCGTAAATTGGAAGCATACAATTGCCCAACAGTATAAAAACTGTAGATTATAGTAGAACCATATATATGAAGATGGCAGACAGCAAAAAAACAAACACTAGACATTCCGTTTAACAAAATTAATTTTTTTATTCATGCATTTTCTCTTGTTTTATATTGAGCTCTTCATTCTTGTGAAATTCCATTCCTGTGGATGAAAAGATATATAGTAAAACATTAATAACTTTCATATATATAAAAAAAAAACAACATTAGATATAGATATGGATTTTTTTTTATCCATTTAAAAATATCTGAAAACAAATCTGCAAAAAACTAGTGTACAAAAATATCAGATGTGACTCATACAAATGTGTCCCCCCCCACCCCAAAAAAAAAAAAAAAGGGACTATACAGGATAAAGGAAGTGATATGGGTAGATTGTAATATTCTTGCCTAAAGAGGCCATTTCATGTGTATTCGCCTTTTTGAGGAAAAATTGCATATATATTCATTATTGGTCAATTAATGTCAAATTTATGTTCTCTGCACACTGGTCTTGATATTTTTCCAGAGTCATAGGGGTGAGGCTTTTCCTGGGACCAGTCACTGTCATTCAAGTTCAGGCTTTTTTTTTCCTACTGAATCACGCCCCCAGCATTGTAATTGATGTTGAAGGACGTGTGGTAATTTCTTTGATGAGGTCTGCCCTTTGCTTTCACATGATTGTGACACCAGCACTTCACAACCTTCACAAGTCTTTCACAACCCTTTCTTGAATGTTGAGTTCTAGAGCTCAGAAGTGCATTTTTATTTTTTTAATACATTTAAAAAAAAAACAACAAAAAAAACAAAAAAAAAAACACCACCACCACTAGTGATGCACATTGAATCATGTAAAAACACATTGGGGGTAATTAAATATTAAAAATGTCAGGTTCCCTTTAAGTTGAAACGAACATCAAAACACTGAAGCGCACAAGGACTGCAAACACAGGGCGGAGTATGGGGTCAATAGTAAGTCTATGGGCTTGTATACCACAGAGCAGTTTCGGTTGTCTGTACACTGCTGAGGAGCTGTACATGTGTCGCCCACCTGCAGCGGTCGCCCCAGGGATGCCACAGGGTCTCCACTTCGTATTTCTGGCCACAGGTATGTCAGGTTTATTTACATGGGAGTTGTGACACCACTCACGGTTTGCGGTCAGGATTATGGGTGACAGCCACTGCAGGTTTAACTGATGGGGTCTGCAGTCTGATGGTATGGCCTCCCGTGAGTGAGGCTGGCCCCAGGGGCTCTGGTGTGTATAACAGGTCCCAGAATAACTCAGTCTCAGTCCAATGTGTCTTTCAACTTGTTTTTACTCGCGTACAGATGTTTGTGAGGTAACCTGGGCGATGCTTAAATAAACCAGGAGAAACCAGGTATCCTTTAGGCCGGTCTAAGGGTAACCGTTAACTTGCCTTCCTAGCACTTCTTGTTTTGGATAACCCCTAACTTGAAATACCGTGGGATTCATCCAGGGAAGTCGCTACTGTCTTTTCTCCCCTTTTTGGTCTGTTTGCTGGCAGTGTGGACCAAGAAGATAGCTCTAGGCTCTATCCTGCTTATGGGCCCCCTCGTTGCTGCTGATACTTTGACTCTAGTTGGTTGGTGTGGGACTTATGGTCCCCCCACCGGCAGGTTTAGCAGATCAATAAAATGGACGTCTACTCTAGGGACCTGTTGCCCATGCATGCCTAGTCACCAGGAGTCTCCGTACATGACCAGCTGACTTCCTCAGTGTCTTTCTGTCCGACTTGCTGGTAACCGTTCTCCCCGCTAACTGCTACTACACGTGCAGGGTCTGACTAGCGTGCTAAATATTAAAAACCATGCCATACCTTATTTTCAATCCGTTGTGTCAAACATGGTCCTGAGAAAGAAAAAAAAAAAAATTAAAAAAATTACCCAATTTTAACAAAAGGTAAGGGAAACAAAACAAAGGGAAACTGTCAGGTGTAATATGCACCCAGAACCACAAGCAGTTCTGGGTGCATATTGCTAATCCCAGCCTGTCTGACCCTATGGTAGCATAGATCGAGATCTTTAGGAGAAGAATTTGTTCAGATCCTTTATTATATGCTAATGAGACCTGGGACTAGTCACAAGAGTGTTAGTTATCCCGACTAGTCCGCCCTCTTAGCATGTCCACAGAGGTGTGTTGACATGCTAACATGCCAACAACCTTGTGACTAGTCCCCCCCCCGCTCATTAGCATATCAAAGAATCTTTAGAAATTCTTTCTAAAGATCTATCTATACTGGTGTATACAGGGACGGTTAGGAAGCGATTAACAATAGGTACCCAGAACTGCTCATGGTTCTGGGTGCATATTACACCTGACAGGTTCACTAAGCCAAATCCACAAATTGACAAAGCTTCGATATACAAAGCAATAGTTAAGCCAGGGAGACTTGAGTGTAGATATTCTGTGATTTTCATATAAATCTCTTCATGAAACTAGTGTAGGAGGTGGTTGAGCCCTGTGATGTAGATGTTTATGCTGTATATACTGTGTTATGTCTGTACAGTGAGCATAGGATGTATTAAACCAGATATAGGGTTTTAGCTTGCAAAACGTATAGGACTGTCACCATCTAGGGGCCAATTTAGATATCACAAGAATAGATTAGATTCATAAAGGATTAGGTTTAGGCCTGGGAATAACAAAAAAATAAAATAATCAAGGGACATAATGAGCTGCCATTTTGAGATAGGGGGGTTCGTTGAGGTTCTGCCTAGCATGAGATGGTGCCTGGGTCAGTCCTAAAATCCTGAGGCCACAGCATGGATGTTAGTGCTAAAAAGGTAAGGAATACCCTAGTCAGAGGAAGAATGTTGAACAACTTGTCTGCTATGCAACCAATAACCGAAAGTAAAGAACGTTTTGTTAAAGAGAACCTGGTGTGGTGTGAACTCCGACAGCCCCTGCAGGGGTGATCGAAGAGCTTGACGGCGTGCCCAGGAGCAAGTGCTGTGCATGGTACGCAGAGATGCACACACAATCATGGGACCACTGACGAAGTGCAGCACCCAAGCAGCCTGGCACACACTCCCTTTACTAGCAAATCCTAGTCAGAAATTTCTAGTACAGCTTAAAGCAAAAGAAAAAAACCTTAGTCTGATGAAAAAAAAAAAAAAAAAAAACAACTCACTTAGATTTCACACGCTTTTTTTTTTTCTACAGTTTACAGGGACTTCTGATGTTTCCTTCATATCAGAATTATGGTCTGTAGATATGGATCAATTATAATCCATGAGTTATGGTTTTCCAATGTCTGTATAAAACATTGCTTGTCCATGATTTTTTTAATCACCTTTTCCAGAAAAAAATTAAAAAAAAAAAGTGTGAAGGGGCAAAAAGCTGGGAGCGCTTCCTCCACATAGCCTGGCTCATCTGCCCTTAACAGGACTTTATCTGCAGAAGATTAGGAACATTTGTCTCCCCTTCCTCTGTGCCATGTACTTAAAGCATCACTCCAGCGTGTTTTGATGCATTACCTACAAGTCCCTTGTCCCTGATCTTATACTTGCCCTCCAGCAGGTTAATCTTTTTTTCAGCATAGCTGTGTTCCTGCGGCACCATTTTGTGAACTCCTGATTGTCCGGAAATCAGACATTACAAAAGCTCTCAATGCAAGTGTATTAGAGCCAGAACCAGGCTCTCAGTTGTATAGAGTTGTGACCTCAGACACGCTCCATGAAACACGAACTGTCGACAGGTCACAAATTGCCTGAGATCGACAGAAGCAGCAGTGAAAACCAATAAAGATACTGGAAAATATAAGAGGCAGGGGGCATGGCTCTTTAATATACTGTATTCTATCCTGCACCACTCTTTGCCAATGTTGGGAAGCTGTAGGGGGTACCACCAGGTTCTGAAATGGCCACTGTACATGAACCTGTATCTGTGTTAATAAAGTTTTCTATTGTGTGGTGTGGCCACCAGGTGGCAGTGTTAGCCCAAGAAACCAGTCCCTGAGCTCCTGGTAAGGAAGGGGTTAACATCAGTGAGGGCTGCAGGGCATTAAAAAGGGACAGGAAAGAGGAAGAGGGCAGGAGAATACCACAGAAGAAGCAAGTACATGGAATCCCCTGAAAGATTGAGTAGTGCTGATCCTCCGGATTAATCCCGCGACAGGTCCAAGGAACAACCCTTGGAAAAGTTACCGAACGATTCCCCTCGCTGCAAAAGTATGTCCCTATGATAGGGTGGGAGCAGTCAGTGAGCTTGCCACAGGTGGCGTGGACAGTGCAGGGGAGGGACCTAGTGAAGCCCATGAGTCACAGTAGTGGCAAGCCAGACAAGTATTTGAAGTATAAAAGTCCCAAGGGAACCCCTCTGGGGTCAGAAGCGGCGCCCTCAGTGTGCGAGAGCAGAACGTAATTGCTGTAATGAAGTGGTTTGAACTTTTAGTGAAGTTTGAAGTTGAAAAATGAAACACCTGTGTCCGGTTATTGGTCTCAGCGAGTGAATGACATGGATGGACTGTTTTACAAAGGAATGGCGACCAGGGTGTGTGGGGTTAACCTCCTGCTGCACTGCAGCCTTGTAACACCTGTGAAGGAAAACACAGTAGCCCCCACTAGCAACCCTACAAAGCCAGTCAAGGAAGAAAGGGATTGAAAATTCCCCACCCCTTCAACTATAGACTACAGCCCCGATACCTGTTCATTAGTGGTGCCACCAGCATCAAACGCATCATTGAGGAAGGTTTCCGAAGA
Source organism: Anomaloglossus baeobatrachus (assembly GCF_048569485.1). Classification (NCBI taxonomy): domain Eukaryota; kingdom Metazoa; phylum Chordata; class Amphibia; order Anura; family Aromobatidae; genus Anomaloglossus; species Anomaloglossus baeobatrachus. Next base: position 360,383,999 of record NC_134353.1, read on the forward strand.
CTCTGCATTTTGTATGTCTAGAGGTTCCAGGTCCTTCGCAAAATGCCTAGTCAGTGTCCTTGAAGAAGCTGAGCTGGAGGTCCTAAATGTGTATGGATGGGGTGATAGAAGGATGTAAACAAATCAAAATCAGTTTAAGAATCAATGCAATCATGTTCTGTCAAAACGGACACTGAAAGTCTTCAACTGTGCTGCCACGTGTTTAAAGCGGAACTATTGGATTCTATATTACAATATTACAAACTGCATACATTAGATATTACTGCCAATGAGGCTGGAGAATTTATGTTACAAATTTGTGTCAGAAGCGCGGTATCGAAAATTATGCTGGGACAATATCTAATAAATTTACCACAATAAACCACAATAAAAAGTATCACCTCGCACAGGAGCACCTTCTAGCGAGGTCAGCACTGCTGTTACTGGTGAGTCACATTTGTCTGCAGCTCAGAGCGGACGTTGGTCATTGAGTGTTGTGATTAGCTACAGCCAAAAAGTGGCCACTTATTGGCTGCAATGGGCATGGGACTTAATGTCATGTCACTCACCAGGAACAGCAGCACTGCCAATGCTGGAATGACTCTAGTACATGTTCAGAGTAGATTTTTATTTTAATTGGTGTTTTGAATGGTTTAAGCTGGTGTTGTCCTGTATCGGCCAAACCTTTTAACTACTCCATGTGCTTCCCATTGCAAAGATCTGACTGCTCAATAAAGCTGAAGCCATCAGGCTTGGTGGGCAGAAACTTAATACACCTGAACTCAAGATCTCTACATAGCTGGACTCATCTTTAGGGTGCACTCACACTAGCATATACCATTTGATACTGGAGAATCCAATGCATTATGCCAAGGACACTGCTTAATCTCTGCTGAGAGTGTGAGCTGAGTCATTCATTGTGTGCAGATTCTCTTGCATGCAAGAATTGGATCCCAGGAGAGAGAGAGATTTCTCCATTGCCTGTATCTGCGTATATCAGACTGCACTGCAGATGGCATTATAGTAGCTTAATGGGAACCTGTCAGGTACAGTTTGCACCCAGAAACGCGAGCAGTTCTGGGTGGATATTGCTAATCCCTGCCTAATCGTCCCTATATACACTAAGCATAAAGAGATCTTTAGAAAAAGTATTTCTAAAGATTTACCGTATGCTATGGAGGTTGGGGACTACTCCGCTGGGCGTTAGTTCATTAGCATGTTAGCACACCCCTGTGGGCATACTAACATGCTAATGAACACGCAGTGTCAGGATGATCTCTCACCTCTCTGCCGCCATCGGGTCAGACTCTGGATTTTGGCTCAGTGCGCATGACCCTGGATTTTCAGTCACGCGCACTATGAAGCCGGGTGTACGTGTTCTGGCTTCAAACTGAAATAGTACGCATGACCCAAACTCTGGGTTATCTGAACATGCCAACCCTCAGTTGTATCATGTGACAATGCATTCCCACAAGATAGCCTTTTGGGAGTCACATGGTATGGCTGAAGAAGCGATAAAGTTAGGGGGCAGGGTGGGTTGGGGCAATCCTTTAGTGCTAGTTTTAAAAAAAAGGAGTCATCCAGGGCTGGCTTTAAAAATTGAATGGCCTACTTTTAGGACAGGCTACAACAGATAATCTTACATTAGATGGGTGGGGGGGGGGACCAAGTCTCAGTAACCCTGTCTGTTTGAAGGGGCTGCAGCCTCACTTAAATTGGGTTCTGCAGTGGTTAATACTAGTACAAGCAGAACTTTACATTTCAGCCTTGCCCCAATTCACTTGATTGGGTAGGGACATCAGTTTGAAAAATCCAGGTAACACTTTAAAAAACTAAAATGAAACTGATGAAATGACCAATACTCTAACACTTGCTTCTATGAATAGTTAATACCAACCTCCGTAAGGCTCTTCTTTGGGTCACAAACACAAAGATTCCAGCCCCTACTGCGAATGCAAATAGAACTATAACTGTGCCAACAGTCAGGGGTACAGCAATAGGTTGTACACCATTTTCACAAAAGTCTCCGCTGTAGTCTGAAAAACAGCTGCATTTGATTACACCAGCGTCTACTATACATTGTCCCCTCATGTTACAGGTTTCACTATTACATGGCCTAGACTCCATATTTCTTCCAAAATCTTCGTTTTCCTGCCCATTATCTTCAAGTCCTTCAAAATAGTCAGTGACAGTTTTGCTTTCTGGAGTTGGTGCTTTGGTCTTTACGATTCCGACAGTCCCCTCCTGAAACTTTGGACGAACCATACCCTTGGTAGGCATTTTCGATTTTGTTGAGGTGGTAACAGACTTTAAGCCTTTATCACTGCTATACGAGCCTGAAAAAAAGTTGATCAAGACAGTCAAATGTTCGTTGTGCAATAGTTGTTTCATTACATCACAAAATGGAGGAATCAACTTCAAGTCTTTAGACTATGTATCATTTAAAAGCAGATCTGTCAATACAATTATGCCCTCCACCCCATCTGACCAGTGACTGATGACAGCCATTAGTTATTGAACTCACAAGGATGCCATTTCGCCTCCCCAAATTGAGAATGTATGCCATTTTAAAAAGGAATAGAATATTTTTATGTTGGGTATTATGTATTTGAACATAGACCTGTTCGAAGTAGTGAGTGGGTGGTCTAGTTTATCAGTTAGACTGACAAGCAACTTAAAATAGCTAAATACTTTATCTAGAAATAGTCTTAATTTAAAAAAAAAAAAAAAAAAAAAAAAAAAAAAAACGAAATTGCAATAGGGAAAATTTAGGGGGGGATGAGGGCAAATTATCTGCTTTGCGCTGCATTGGTAGATAATTTGCAATATATTGTCCAAAAAATAGCATAACCGCACTTCAATACAATATTTCAAACATTGATCATGTGTGCATGGTCAATTAACGAAGCAAGTGACGTTAGAAATTTAAAAAAACTTAGTATATATTAAAATTAATAAATAGCCACCAAGAAAAGGGTGCTAAGTAATAGATGTAACATACAGGGTCACAGACAAAGAAGGGAATTTTGTTTACTTACCGTAAATTCCTTTTCTTCTAGCTCCAATTGGGAGACCCAGACAATTGGGTGCATAGGCTATGCCTCCGGAGGCCGCACAAAGTAATACACTAAAAGTGTAAAGCCCCTCCCCTTCTGCCTATACACCCCCCGTGCTCCCACGGGCTCCTCAGTTTTGGTGCAAAAGCAAGAAGGAGGAAAAAATTATAAACTGGTTTAAAGTAAATTCAATCCGAAGGAATATCGGAGAACTGAAACCATTCAACATGAACAACATGTGTACACAAAAAAACAGGGGCGGGTGCTGGGTCTCCCAATTGGAGCTAGAAGAAAAGGAATTTACGGTAAGTAAACAAAATTCCCTTCTTTGTCGCTCCATTGGGAGACCCAGACAATTGGGACGTCCAAAAGCAGTCCCTGGGTGGGTAAAATAATACCTCGTAATAGAGCCGTAAAAACGGCCCCTTCCTACAGGTGGGCAACCGCCGCCTGAAGGACTCGTCTACCTAGGCTGGCATCCGCCGAAGCATAGGTATGCACCTGATAGTGTTTCGTGAAAGTGTGCAGGCTCGACCAGGTAGCCGCCTGACACACCTGCTGAGCCGTAGCCTGGTGCCTCAAAGCCCAGGACGCACCCACGGCTCTGGTAGAATGGGCCTTCAGCCCTGAGGGAACCGGAAGCCCAGCAGAACGGTAAGCTTCGAGAATTGGTTCCTTGATCCACCGAGCCAGGGTTGATTTGGAAGCCTGTGACCCTTTACGCTGGCCAGCGACAAGGACAAAGTGCATCCGAGCGGCGCAGGGGCGCCGTGCGAGAAATGTAGAGTCTGAGTGCTCTCACCAGATCTAACAAGTGCAAATCCTTTTCACATTGGTGAACTGGATGAGGACAAAAAGAGGGTACGGAGATATCCTGATTGAGATGAAAGGGGGATACCACCTTAGGGAGAAATTCCGGAACCGGACGCAGAACCACCTTGTCCTGGTGAAACACCAGGAAAGGGGCTTTGCACGACAACGCTGCTAGCTCAGACACTCTCCGAAGTGAAGTGACTGCTACTAGGAAAACCACTTTCTGCGAAAGGCGTGAGAGAAATATCCCTCATTGGCTCGAATGGTGGTTTCTGAAAAACCATCAGCACCCTGTTCAGGTCCCAGGGTTCTAACGGCCGCTTGTAAGGAGGAACGATGTGACAAACCCCCTGCAGGAACGTGCGTACTTGTGGAAGTCTGGCTAGGCGCTTCTGGAAAAAACACAGAGCGCTGAGACTTGTCCCTTAAGGGAGCCGAGCGACAAACCCTTTTCCAGACCAGATTGAAGGAAGGACAGAAAAGTGGGCAAGGCAAATGGCCAGGGAGAAAAACCCTGAGCAGAGCACCACGACAGGAAAATTTTCCACGTCCTGTGGTAGATCTTGGCGGACGTTGGTTTCCTAGCCTGTCTCATAGTGGCAATGACCTCTTGAGATAACCCTGAAGACGCTAGGATCCAGGACTCAATGGCCACACAGTCAGGTTGAGGGCCGCAGAATTCAGATGGAAAAGCGGCCCTTGAGACAGCAAGTCTGGTCGGTCTGGTAGTGCCCACGGTTGGCCGACCGTGAGATGCCACAGATCCGGGTACCACGACCTCCTCGGCCAGTCTGGGGCGACGAGGATGACGCGGCGGCAGTCGGCCCTGATCTTGCGTAACACTCTGGGCAACAGTGCCAACGGAGGAAACACATAAGGGAGCTGAAACTGCGACCAATCCTGAACTAAGGCGTCTGCCGCCAGAGCTCTGGGATCTTGAGACCGTGCCATGAACGTCGGTACCTTGTTGTTGTGCCGGGACGCCATTAGGTCGACGTCCGGTATGCCCCAGCGGCAACATATCTCCTGAAACACGTCCGGGTGCAGGGACCATTCCCCTGCGTCCATGCCCTGGCGACTGAGGAAGTCTGCTTCCCAGTTTTCTATGCCTGGGATGTGAACTGCGGATATGGTGGAGGCTGTGGCTTCCACCCACAGTAGAATCCGCCGGACTTCCTGGAAGGCTTGCCGACTGCGTGTCCCGCCTTGGTGGTTGATGTATGCCACCGCTGTGGAGTTGTCCGACTGAATTCGGATCTGCTTGTCTTCCAGCCACTGCTGGAACGCTTTTAGGGCCAGATACACTGCCCTGATCTCCAGAACATTGATCTGAAGCGAGGACTCTTGCTGAGTCCACGTACCCTGAGCCCTGTGGTGGAGAAAAACTGCTCCCCACCCTGACAGACTCGCGTCCGTCGTGACCACCGCCCAGGATGGGGGTAGGAAGGATTTCCCCTTCGATAATGAAGTGGGAAGAAGCCACCACCGAAGGGAAGCTTTGGTTGCCTGAGAGAGGGAGGCGTTCCTGTCGAGGGACGTCGGTTTCCTGTCCCATTTGCGTAGGATTTCCCATTGAAGAGGACGCAGGTGAAACTGCGCGAACGGGACTGCCTCCATTGCTGCCACCATCTTCCCCAGGAAGTGCATGAGGCGCCTCAAGGGGTGTGACTGACCTTGAAGGAGAGATTGCACCCCCGTCTGTAGTGAACGCTGCTTGTTCAGCGGAAGCTTCACTATCGCTGAGAGGGTATGAAACTCCATGCCAAGATATGTCAGCGATTGGGCCGGTGTCAGATTTGACTTTGGAAAATTGATGATCCACCCGAAACTCTGGAGAGTCTCCAGAGTAGCGTTGAGGCTGTGCTGGCATGCCTCTTGGGAGGGAGCCTTGACCAGTAGATCGTCTAAGTAAGGGATCACCGAGTGACCCTGGCAGTGGAGGACCGCGACTACTGTAGCCATGACCTTGGTGAAAACCCGGGGGGGTGTCGCCAGGCCGAACGGCAGTGCCACGAACTGGAGATGTTCGTCTCCTATGGCGAAGCGCAGGAAGCGCTGATGCTCTGGAGCAATTGGAACATGAAGATGAGCATCTTTGATATCGATCGATGCAAGGAAATCTCCTTGGGACATTGAGGCGATGACGGAGCGGAGGGATTCCATCCGGAACCGCCTGGTCTTTACATGTTTGTTGAGCAGTTTTAGGTCCAGGACAGGACGGAAAGACCCGTCCTTCTTTGGAACCACAAACAGGTTGGAGTAAAAACCGTGACCCTGTTGCTGAAGAGGAACAGGGATCACCACTCCTTCTACTTTCAGAGTGTCCAACGCCTGCCGAAGAGCATCGGCTCGCTCGGGAGGCGGAGATGTTCTGAAGAATCGAGTCGGCGGACGAGAGCTGAACTCTATCCTGTAACCGTGAGACAGAATGTCTCTCACCCATCGGTCTTTTACCTGTGGCAGCCAGGTGTCGCAGAAGAGGGAGAGCCTGCCACCGACCGAGGATGCGGTGTGAGTCAGCCGTAAGTCATGAGGAAGCCGCCTTGGTAGCGGCACCTCCGGCGGTCTTTTTAGGACGTGACTTAGACCGCCATGAATCGGAGTTCCTCTGATCCTTCTGAGGCCTTTTGGACGAGGAGAATTGGGCTCTGCCCGCCCCCCGAAAGGACCGAAACCTCGACTGTCCCCTCCTCTGTTGGGGTAATTTTGGTTTGGCCTGGGGTAAGGATGTTTCCTTTCCCTTGGATTGTTTTATGATTTCGTCCAATCTCTCACCAAACAAACGGTCGCCAGAAAATGGCAAACCGATTAAGCACTTTTTGGCAATCGAATCTGCCTTCCATTCCCGTAGCCACAAGGCCCTGCGTAATGCCACCGAATTGTCGGCTGCAACCGCCGTACGGCTCGCAGAGTCCAGGATAGCATTAATAGCGTAGGACGCAAATGCCGACGTTTGAGAGGTTATGGAAGCCACTTGCGGCGCAGACGTACGTGTGAGTGCGTCAATTTGGGCTTGACCCGCTGAGATAGCTTGGAGTGCCCATACTGCTGCGAATGCTGGAGCGAAAGACGCGCCGATAGCCTCATAGATGGATTTCAACCAGAGCTCCATCTGTCTGGCAGTGGCATCCTTGAGTGAAGCCCCATCTTCAACTGCAACTATGGATCTAGCCGCCAGTCTGGAGATTGGAGGATCCACCTTGGGACACTGAGTCCAGCCCTTGACCACGTCAGGGGGGAAGGGATAACGTGTATCCTTAAGGCGCTTGGAAAAACGCTTATCTGGACAAACTCGGTGTTTCGGGACTGCCTCTCTGAAGTCGGAGTGATCCAGAAACATACTCGCTGTACGCTTGGGGAACCTGAAACGGAACTTCTCCTGCTGAGAGGCTGACTCCTCTGCTGGGGGAGCTGAGGGAGAAATATCCAGCATCTTATTTATGGACGCAATAAGATCATTCACTATGGCGTCCCCATCAGGAGTATCAAGATTGAGAGCGGCCTCAGGATCAGAATCCTGATCGGCTACCTCCGCTTCATCATACAGAGAGTCATCTCTCTGAGACCCTGAACAATGTGATGAGGTCGAGGGGATTTCCAAGCGAGCTCGCTTAGGCGGTCTGGGACTGCGGTCCGTGTCAGAGACCTCACCCTGGGATCTATGAGACACCCCGGGGGGGACATTGATGTTCCGACTGAGGGGAATTAGGGGGCAGTGATTCCACAGTGCCCATGGTCTGAGATACCGGTCTGGACTGCAAAGCTTCTAGTATTTTAGCCATAGTCTCAGAAAGTCTGTCAGTAAAAACTGCAAACTCCGTCCCTGTCACCTGGACAGTATTAGCTGGTTGTTCCCCCTGGGCCCCCCTTAGCAGAGGCTCCGGCTGAGCAAGTGCTACAGGGACCGAGCAGTGCACACAATGAGGGTCAGTGGAACCTGCCGGTAGCGAGGTTGTACATGCGGCGCAGGCAGCATAGTAAGCCTGTGTTTTGGCACCCCTGCATCTTGTGGGCGCCATATTGTTGTCTCCTTTGAGCAACACAACAGGGTATATAGCCAGAAATCAACTGTGCACCATACAGTGTAAAGTATAGCCTGTAAAACATATAAACTATAATCACACTTTTGCACAAGTGGGGCCAGCACCTCAGGTGCTGCTTACCGCCCGCTTAAAGCGGTTGTGTGGCCACCAGAATCCCTGCCTGGGTCCCCCAGAGTTGTCTCCCCTCTGCAGCGTCCTAGGAGCTGACAGGAATGGCTGCCGGCGTCGAGAGGAGGGAGCTGTGGGCGTGACCCAGAAAGTGCGGGAGCTGGTGCCTCACTGTGCACAGTGAGGGGGGTGGAGTATGCAAAGCATGCTCCAGCCCTCAGTGCTGCCGTGCTGTACAGCGTCCCGCCCTTCCCCTGACTGGCAGGGCTGGGGGCGGGAAGAGAAAGAGACTAGGCCCAAAAGCCGGGGACTCGATTTATAAGCGCGGCCGCCGTAAAAGCGCGGCCGGCGCAGAGTCCCCGTCGCACTAACAGTCCCAGCCGCGCCTCAGTAAAAAACAATGGCAGCGGCGGTCAGCGCGGTAGTCCCCATACACAAACACACTCAGCGACGCTGCAGTGTATAATGGCACAAACGCGGTCAGCGCCGCGGTCCCCGGTGCACTAGCACACCCAGCAATGCTGGAGTGTAGCTGTGCGCGGTCCCCACGGGGACACAGAGTACCTTAAAGTAGCAGGGCCATGTCCCTGAACGATACCCGGCTCCTATCCAGCAGGCTCCTCAGGAGTTGTGGATGAAGCACGGTCTCAGTGCCTGGAGACCGATAGGATCCCACTTCACCCAGAGCCCTAAGGGGGATGGGGAAGGAAAACAGTATGTGGGCTCCAGCCTCCGTACCCGCAATGGATACCTCAACCTTAACACCGCCGACAAGAGTGGGGTGAGAAGGGAGCATGCTGGGGGCCCTATATGGGCCCTCTTTTCTTCCATCCGACATAGTCAGCAGCTGCTGCTGACTAATCTGTGGAGCTGTGCGTGCATGTCTGCCTCCTTCGCACAAAGCAAAAAAACTGAGGAGCCCGTGGGAGCACGGGGGGTGTATAGGCAGAAGGGGCTTTACACTTTTAGTGTATTACTTTGTGCGGCCTCCGGAGGCATAGCCTATACAACCAATTGTCTGGGTCTCCCAATGGAGCGACAAAGAAATAGAATTTTATAAAGTCCTACATGTACCAAATTTATAGGGACTGAAGTGGTTACCACCCAGATACACAGTTTTTTGCAAAAATGAACCAACAGCCTCAAACCGTCGTCACGGATTGCGGTGCTGCTTTGTCTCAATAGCTAGAATCCATGAACCTTCATAAATAAATACTTAAAAGTGAATGAGGTAGTCAAATATCTTCTAGTTAAAAAGATTTTTTACAAAATTAACAGACACTTAATAGAATTCCCGGATTCAATCACAGTGGACAAGTCAGCATAGCAAGCAATCATGAACACATACAAGAGGCATGGTAACATATGGCACGTAATTGTTAAACAGTATATTTACCAATAATAAAAGGGTGGTGCTAGCTGTCTGTGGCCCCTCACTCCGACACGTGTTTCGCTCTAGCTTGCTCCTTTACGTCTATTACTTAGCACCCTTTTCTTGCTGTCTATGAATTTTAATATATACTAATAAAGAGTTTGTTTTAAATTTCTAACGTTGTCACTTTGTTAATTGACCATGAACACATGATCAATGTTTGAAATATTGATATCAGAATATATCAATTTAGAGTACAGATGCTGGAGTGAAATTGTCACAGTACCTGTCATCTTTGTTCTGCTTATCAGAGTCTCCTGCAGCAGGCACAACAGACTCTCTGCCCCTGTATATGGTATACTGTAATGGAAGAATTGCCTCCACAAGCAGCCTGCGCTCATTATGTCCACCCTGGTAATACATACAGGATGTTTGTGGAAGCAAATACAGTGCTCCCACTACAGTATACAGGGGGGCAGCGAGGATCTAAAACCATTGCTGCAATTACAATATACAGGGGGCAGTGAAGGTCTAAATCCAATAATGCTTCCACTACAGTATATGGGGGGGGGGGGGGGGGTGAGGAGTGAAGGTCTGGTTATTGACAGTATCTGGAGTGTGGGATAATGTTATGGCTCTGATGTGACAAGGGCCGCAGAATAGTATGGGGACAAGCAGGGGGGTAATTGATTGTTCTGATAAGCAGAACACTCAGGGGAAGATACTACTGATAAACTTTCACTGCCAGCATCAGTGCTCCAAATGTGTGCATTCTGTTATCAATGGGGCTAAACCCCAGATAATTAACGTGGGGAGGAGTGGGGGGAAAGAAAGAAAAAATAGTGTTAAACCACTTACAGCCTCTCTCATCAGAACCATCCAAACAGTCCATCTGATTGTCACATATCTTGTTATTAGGGACACATTTTAACCCATCTTTGCAGAGCAAATAACCTTTGTGACAGTTCGGCTCCTCAAGGCAAATTGTTGCATTCACTAGTTGATACGAAGGTGAACAGCGACATGTACGACTTTCCGCATTTGGCAGACAAATTTGGCTACAGCCTCCATTACTTTGGGAGCATCCATTGCTGGCTGGTATAAGGAGTATATCAAATTAGAATGGTTACAAAAAAGCTTTAAAGACAAAAGTTAAAAAACAAAAAAAAAAAAAAACAAAACACCACAGTCCATGAATAACGAGGTATTACTTTAAATACGGATCATTCACATCATACTATTTAGTTGTCAGGGATAGGGGATCTAGGTATGAACATGAGGTTTACTCCCATAAAAAGTTTAGTTTTGCTTCCTAACCACACAGCGATTAGGTTGTGAACGTTGGCACACATCATTGGCATTGTATATTATAGTGTTATTCCCAAAATTGCAGACAAAACCAGTGTTCAGGAAGTTATCCGCTTTCCTAAGGCCTTAACTGCTGGGATCCCTGGCTATCCTGAAACGCTTTACTTTCCTAAGGCCTTAACTGCTGGGATCCCTGGCTATCCTGAAACGCTTTACTTTCCTAAGGCCTTAACTGCTGGGATCCCTGGCTATCCTGAAACGCTTTACTTTGTCTCCTTCAGCTGTCTAATAGATCATTGAGTGCATGCTGCAAGTTTATATGAAAGAAAAAAAAAAAAACAAAACCATCCTAAGGCTAGGGACCCACTTTGCGTTTTTATAATTTATTGCCATTTTTCTAATACTATATTACCGCTATAATTTCATTATATATTTCTATTTTCTTTATAATTTATGAAATTATGTATTTAATCCTTTTTTTTTTCTCTTTTTTCATTATTTTTGACTGTTTAAACTTTATTTAGCAGTGTCAAGATTTACAAAACGCATCTGGCAAATAGCAGGTGGAAACGCATGTAAAAAGCGCTGAAAACGCAGCAAAAACGCAGCAAATACGCATGTGTTTTTAGCGCTAAAATTCTGGAAAAGGCAACTTTGGTCAAATCAATTAAGTCAAAAAACGTGCATTTAGAACTGCAAGTAGGTGAACGCATAGTGGGTCCCTAGCCTAACACTTTTTTTCCCTTGCAACCAGGAATATCCTGATGGCCGCTAGAATACTTAGCATTACCAAGTAACCAGGCTTTGCCATTTGCTGCCTGGTAGTGGCCCACAGAAACTCCAAGGACTGAATAAGCTGTAGTGGAGACATCGATTTGGCAAGTTTTTTCTTAATCTACTTTAATGAGTGCCAGTATACTACACCTGCATGGGTAGGAAGTTTGTGACTCGAAAGCTTTGAGATGTGTTTCTTAAGTGGGTGAGGACTACATTGGATAGATGTGTGCGTTGCGCTGTATTACTCTGTTCTATATCAAAGGCGTAAAAAGAACCTGTCAGCAGATTTTTGCCCTTTAATCTGAGAGCAGTAGGATGTAGCGTGAGCGACCCTAGTTCCAGCAATATGTCATTTAGCAGGCTGCTGCTTGAGGCAATAAAGTTAGTGGCAAGCTCCAGCTACTATAACACTGGAGGAACAATTGTCTCTTGCAACAGTCATCCTGCTCTGTTTAATCCCAACCCTCAACAACGGATTGTGTACATTTGCACACTTACAGAAAGATACTAAGTGTCAGTGGTGGATGCAGGTTATACAGAGATCAGCATTCGGAGAACTGCCATCTCTGCAGCAGAGAACGATTTCATCAAAGCTACAGCATACAGACCATTAAGTGAGACATTGTTAGAATCAGTGTCCCTACAGCTTGCTGCTAAGGCAACATGGCACCATTGGTACTGTGAAAGGGACTGTCATTGAGCTTTTACAAACAGACCTACTATTTTATCATTGATACTTTATGGGGACCCCAAAGCAGCTCGTTGAAAAAAAAAAAAATTATATTTTATGGTGTGCCATTCTACACAGCACAAAGGAAGCTGTTGTGACAGTATTCACACTCTTTATTTTACCAACATTAAGTGACTGTATCCTTGCGGGTGCTTGTCGCCACATCACAATTTTATGGAGAAAAAAAAAATTGGGAGACCATCCTAAACTATGAACAGAGAGCAGGTACAGCACATTAAGCTCCTTTCCATTCAAAAACGGAGCTAGATAGCCCAGTTCTACTGGTTCCGAACCATTCATGGTACCCCTTGCAATCACCGAGAATGGATAATTTGCAATTCTTGGACAACCCAATACAAGATATTGGAGTGCTTACAGTGACACTTATGAAAGAACCAAGTCATTGAAAGTGTTCAAATGCAAGTGGTCATCAGATTCATGCTGCCAAACACACGAGCAGCATGAATCAGTTTGGCAATGTTATAGCAGCTCTGATTTACACTGAAACACTAGCATTTTAGAGGAAACATACTTTGAAAAGCAGGCCTTGGTGGTTACCAATTTACCTGTTCCCTTACCCAACAGGGTTCTTGTTCCACGTAACAAAACATGGCACCAGTGTTATGAGGATGTCGTACCAAGTCATGGCTCTATGGCTAGGACAAACCTGTGTACCATTATATGTATGGTATGACAAAAAAACAGTATACTTTATATCGTGGACAAAATTACTTTAACTTACCATGCTGAGCTTGTCTGCTATATACTTTTAGGTCTACCACCTTTTGGTTGGTTTCAAATTTATTATTTTCACCTTTACCAATTTTACTATACCAAATTTGTCCAGTTTCTAAAGATTAAAAAAAACAGAAAAAAAAAATTAAAAAAAACACCTATACACAAAACATTTAACTTTATGGTCAGGAGGAAATTCACTAGAAAAAGGCAAAGAATTTGACTATAGCCTTAGATTAACTAGACACTATAGGTTCGCATTGACCAGAACATAGCATCTCATTTTGTTTATGATCTGGGCTACTGTTTGGCTTTGATCAGGGTTAGGTATTCTATGGAAAAGTTCAAAGATTAATAAACGATTGTCATCAAGAACGTGAATGATTAACAATTTATGATGCTTTTAAAATCAAAAGGTAATTTTTTTTGTACCAAGTTGCTTATTTTTACAAGTATATTGCTGGGGGACTTTTACATTTTATTGCCAAGGTTACTTGCAACCACTACAGTCAATGGCTCGTCTCCTAGACAAAGAGCCCCTGTGTTTACGAGTCATTTTCGAATAGGATTTGTTAGTACAGCTCTTAAGCTGGCCTGATCCCTGGATCCAGAAAACTATGAGCCACAAACAACTGAGGCAAAGCAGCCTCTGCACTAGGGAGCGCACACTTTGGACCAGCAGAGCAATTATGCCACTGGTTCAAACAGTCAATCAGGAGTACAGCCCCACCCATCAAGCTGAGAGCAGGGGAGCAGTGAGCTCCTGCAGAATTACTTAAAGTAAGCTTCCATTAAAATGGGTCAGAATATATTTTCAAAAAATTAGGTTTTTGTGTTAGAGCTTAAAAAAAAAATAAAAATTATCAAGCTTTTAGTCTGTTCAGGAGAATTATAGCAGTTTAATTTTCAGAGGCAGGATCACAATGCCAAGCAGCACCTCTATACACAGCTAACAGAATCCAATCAGATCAGGAGACTTCACTGCTACCCTACTGTCTTGGGGTCATCTCTTGGTTCAGATCTCTCCTTTACGCCCTACATCGGATCAACGTTTTTACAGTTGACTCTGCAAAAACCTACTGTTGCTCATTTATTCTCAGCTGGATTTTTGCAACTCAGTGTGACAAGTTTAGATTGATTTGTTAGAGACTTTAAAGTAAAAGTATTAAAGAGCTTGCAACCTCAAATCTGCCCCACCCCAACAAAAAAAAAAAAAAAAAACAAATGTAGGAGACTTAATATATGAAAATTGGATGCATCAGATTTGTAAATTTAGTCTGAGCAGTGCATCTTAGAGTTTTATTGATCCACACATTAAAAACTGATTATTGCTATTATAATCTAAAACCCATGAACAGTCTCATCCATAGAGCGGATGGAAAAAAAAAAAACAACCAAACAAACACATTTATGGGGATCCGTATAAACACAGAAAATATACTTTGTACTTCGGTAAAGCTGATCCATTGCGATGAGTCAGTGGATTAAAAATAAAGTAAATAAAAGGTAGAAGGATGAGGAATTTTATCCATTTCTCTTGAATGGATACACTTGCACATGTACTAACCATCATCAGAAGTGGTCCAGAAAAGTAAACCATCCCCTACAGTGAACACGTTTATGCCATGGAGCCCACTCTGAATTAGCTGGTAATTTGATCCATCTGCCATAATAGATTCCATAGTACCAAATCCTGCAACAAGATGTTAAAGTTTACTCAAATCTTTGTATAGTGGGAATCTTGCACCTTTAAAAATGTTTTCATTCAGCCTTGCTCGATTCAGTGGGAAGGAAAGATTTAAAGACTGTATTTACCTCTATCGGCCCAGTAAAGTCTGGTCCCGGAGTCTGCAAATGTCAGGCCTACCACAGCTTTGCTCTTCCTCCACAGAACTCTCCGTTTACTTCCATCCATATTTGCACATTCTATCTTTAAGCTGTTTTTTTTATTTTCTAATCCTTCATCAAAATAGCACATCATGCCAATGGCTGGGTTAAGTGCCAGGCAGGAGGGTTTATTCAAGTCTTCATTTACTACAGCTTTATACATCCCATGGGAAGTTGCCACTTGAATGGATGCTTTGATGGTGCTAATCCAGAAGATATTGCCAGTTACCCAGTCCACAGCTATACTAGTCACACTGTCATCAACAAAAAGAACTTTTTTCCAGTCTTTAGAATCTTTAACTTTTGTTGAGCCAATATATCCCCCATGTTTAACAGCAAAAACAAGCAATCGATCTTGTATGATGTAGTCAATAGAGGAGATCTGATTAACATTAGATAGACTAGCAATCTTCTGCTTTGAAGGATCCTTTTCATCCAGCAAGTTATGTTTAAGCAGTTCCACCTGTGTACAAAAAAAAAAAAAAAAAAAATTAAATTAGCCATGTGGCTAACAGCGGAACAGGCAGTTCTGGTCACCTAGGCTCTTTCTGCCAATGGGTTGTCTGCTTCTCTGGCAACCCCTTAATCAAAGCTTGTCCCCTTTAAAGCAGGTGTTACATGATAAAGTCTGTAAAGCATTGTGGAATACCACTATATAAAAAGGAGTAAAAATAAATTCAAGCCCGGCGCCCAATCATTGCCGGCTTTCCTCTCCCCACTATCAGATGAATCTACTCTCCTGTTCTGTCTTCACACTTAAAGCTGTTTCTGATATTGGTATGTTAAACTGACCCATCTCTGCTGTGTAATTAGTTTTGTGTTGTCTTCTCTTCTGTGAGTTGTTTCCATACATGCTGTAACTCTTTGATCTGCTTCCTTATCACTTGCTCACCTGCTGTTCATCTTGTGTAATGAGACTGGTATAAATTTAGGGCACTAGGTCTGTGTACCTTGGTCTGTGTACTTCTACAAGTGCTTCAGAAGTGCTCAGAAATACACCAGAAATGTCCCAGAAGTGACCAGAAGGTGAATTCTACTTCTTTAACTGTGTGTCTTTCACTTGCATTTTGTTCCTTCCCCCTTATTCCACTTGAAAACCTAATTTGCACCATGTTCACTTATGCCCTCACAGTCTTTGCTCCACTCCTCCTCCCTCTCCTTCGCCATCCCCAAACCCCAGCACTCTCCAAACAAATATTCATCTCCCCTTCCCTCTTACCTCCCCACCTGTCCTCATCTGCTGACCTGCTCCGAAACCTCAGATCGCTTCTAAGTATCGCGCAGACCAGGCTGTCCACTCTCCTCCCACCTGCTCTCCCTTTCTCTACTTCTCCTCACTGCTGGCGACATATCTCCCAATCCTGGACCCCCACAGATGGGACACTCCTCTTTATCACCCCCCTATCGCTCCCTATCTAGTAGTAACTACCGCAACCTCTCCAACATAAAATACATTCCCCTCTCTGCCACTCCGCAGCCCCCTCTCTGGAGCGCTCTGGAATGCCCGTTCCGTCTGTAATAAACTGCACTTCATTCACGACCTCTTTACCTCTAGCAATCTATCCTTTCTGGCCCTCACCGAAACATGGCTGACACCCACCAACACTGCCTCCCCTGCTGCGCTGTGCTACGGCGGCCTCCACTTCACCCACACTCCTCGCCCTGGCAATAGACAGGGTGGAGGAGTGGGCCTCCTCCTTTCTAACAACTGCAGCTTCACCCCAATGCCACCTCTACCCTCCCTTGTCCTGCCTTCCTTTGAAGTGCACTCTGTCCGCATCTATTCTCCCTCCAACCTCCAAGTGGCCATCGTATACAGACCCCCGGGCCCAACCACTGCCTTTATCGACCAGTTCTCTGCCTGGCTTCTACACTTTCTCTCTGCTGACATCCCCACTATCATCATGGGTGACTTCAACATCCCCACTGACTCCCGCCAGTCAGCAGCCTCCAAACTCCTCTCCCTCGCCTCACCTTTTGGTCTAACTCAGTTGTCAGCCTCTGCCACCCACAAAGATGGCCACGCACTAGACCTTATCTTCACCTGTCTCTGCTCTCTAACCTCACTACCTCCCCTCTCCCCTTATCTCACCACCATCTGCTGACCTTTTCAGCCCTGTCCTCACCTGCCCCCCCGTCCAGCACCTAACACACCCCCGCAGAAACCTTGCACACATCAACATACACACCCTTTCTGACTATCCTACCGCTGTCCTCCATATCTTCACTCCACGACACAAACAGTGCCACCATTTTCTACAACGCCACTCTCACATCAGCTATTGATTCAGTCGCTCCTCTTGTGAACGGCAGAGCAAGACGAATCAATAGACAACCCTGGCACAACAGCCTCACTAAAAAACTACGGCAAGTGTCTAGGGCTGCAGAGCGGCGCTGGAAGAAAACGCACTCCCAGGAAGACTTCACCACATTCAAAAATACAATTCACACATTTCGCTTGGCCCTTACCTCCGCTAAACAGGAATTCTTCAGAAACCTCATATCCTCTTTAACACACAACCCCAAACAGCCATTTAATACTTTTACCTCCCTCCTTCGCCCACCACTGCCCCCTCCAACCTCCCACATTTCCGCAGAAGAATTTGCCACATATTTCAAATAAAAGATCGACCAAACCAGACAAGTCTTCTCTGCTCAGCCACCACAACCCCTTCATATAACAGACCACTGCTCCTCCCCCATAAACCTCCTCCCCACCATCACCGAAGGAGAGCTTGCACATCTCTCAAAAGCACACCTCACCACATGCGCACTTGACCCCATCCTATCTCCTCCCCAACCTCACCACTATCCTAATTCCAGCCTTAACCCATCTCTTCAACCTATCTTTAACAACTGGTACCTTCCCTTCTGCCTTTAAGCATGCAACAGTCACACCTATCCTAAAGAAACCTTCCCTCGACCCAACCTCTACCAGCTATCGACCCATATCACTACTCCCACTTGCCTCAAAACTCCTGGAACAGCACGTCCATGCTGAACTTTCCTCCCACCTCTCCTCCAACTCTGACAACCTACAGTCCGGCTTCCGTCCACATCATACCACTGAAACTGCCCTGACTAAAATCACAAAATGACTTACATACTGCCAAAGCTAACAACCACTTCTCTGTACTCCTACTTCTAGACCTCTCTTCAGCCTTTGACACTGTTGACCACTCCCTGCTACTACAGATCCTCTCTTCCCTTGGCGTCAGAGACCTCGCCCTCTCTTGGATCTATTCATACCTCTCCAACCGCACTTTTAGTGTCTCCCATTCCCACACAACCTCTTCATCCCGTTCTCTCTCTGTTGGTGTCCCTCAAGGCTCTGTCCTGGGACCCTTACTTTTTTCTATCTATACATTTGGCCTGGGACAACTCATAAAGTCCCATGGCTTCCAGTACCACTTATATGCCGATGACACTCAGATCTACCTCTCTGGTCCAGATGTCACATCTCTGCTGTCCAGAATCCCAGAGTGCCTATCGACTATATCTTCCTTTTCCTCTCGCTTCCTAAAGCTTAATGTGGCCAAAACTGAACTGATCATCTTTCCTCCCTCTCCCCTGCACTCTCCACCTGACCTATCCATTACAATTAACAACATCACGCTCTCACCAGCACCCAAAGTTCGGTGCCTCGGAGTGACCTTTGACTCTGCCCTGTCCTTCATACCACACATCCAATCCCTCACCACCTCCTGCCGTTTTCAACTCAAAAATATTTCCAGAATCCGCCATTTCCTCAATCCCCAATCTACAAAAATGCTAGTGCATGCCCTCATAATCTCCCGCATCGACTACTGCAACATCCTCCTCTGTGGTTTCCCTGCTAACACTCGCCCCTCTCCAGTCCATCCTTAATTCTGCTGCCCGAATGATCCACCTCTCTCCTCAATACCACCCCGCTTCTCCTCTCTGCAAGTCCCTCCATTGGCTCCCAGTCTTCTATCGTATCCAATTCAAACTTCTAACCCTGACCTACAAAGCTATCTATAATAGGTCTCCTCCATATATCTCTGAACTAATGTCTCGCTACACTCCAAAACGTAACCTCCGGTCCTCCCAAGATCTCCTTCTCTCCTCCTCTCATTCGCTCCTCATGCAACCGACTCCAAGACTTCTCCCGAGCATCACCAGTCTCCTGGAACTCACTGCCTCAACACGTCAGACTATCTACTACACTTGCAAACTTCAAACGGACCCTGAAAACTCATCTGTTCAGAAATGCCTATAATCTACAATGACCTCACTGCCCCACCACCGTGCGGAGCTGCCGCCCCACCACCGTGCGGAGCTGCCGCCCAACCTACATCCCACCTACTGTCTCCTCCCCAAAATCCTTTAGGATGTAAGCCCGCAAGGGCAGGGCCCTCTTCCCTCTGTGATAGTCTGTCTATTGTAACGTGTATATGTATTCTGTATGTAACCCCCTCATGTACAGCACCATGGAATCAATGGTGCTCTATAAATAAAAAATAATACAACATCAAAAGGAAGTCAGCTGTGGTTGGTGCTCACCTGCCATTGATGTTTGATGAGTTTAAAAAAGGTGGGGGAGAGGCAAGCCAGCACTGATTGGGTGTAGGGCTTGCGTGACAAAGGTTTTTATTTTAGGGCCAGTTTCACACATCCGGCATTTCGCCGCATTGCCGGATCCATCACACTCCAGTACAGTGCAATACAGTACAATGGCATCGCGGCAAGCTCCGGTCATATAACAGCATGTGATCGGAGCTTGCCGTGATGCCATTGTACTGTATTGCACTGTACTTGAGTGACGGATCCAGCAAAGCGGCGAAATGCCAGATGTGTGAAACCGGCCTAAAAAGGGGGCAAACACTGGTTGAGAAGGGGTTTGAGTAGTGGCCATCCCCTTTAATGCTTTAAATGCCACAGGCACTGGTGACCATGCCATCAAGGCACTTCCAAAAAAGAGCTCTTAACCTAATCATCCCTTACAAAATAGCTTGAATTGGATCTCTGGATTCCTGAACCAAACAATGGCATTAAAATGACTGCAATCTTTGAGTCAGTGCAAAACCTAAGAAGGTACAATACAAAACATTAGAACTATTTCATTATAAATGTGGAAAGGAACACTATATGGATACAACAATGTATAATGGGCAATAAGTACTGAAATATGTACACATCAGATACACAATGCCAACCAACTAAAATCAGTAATTAAAGATAGAAATCCATTGAAAAAAAGACAGTCAGTCTTAGGGAGACCGGTAGAATAAAAACAATGATCTTTATAGGAAAAAAGTAACATTACGAGATGAACATCACAGACCTAAAACTGGCTATGGTTATTTTTACAAACATTGCAGATGAGCCAATTTATAGCCATACATCTGATAACAGGGACATATGATGAAGACTTGCTGGCTTATTGTAGCATTTTATAAAGGGTGTTGTCGGAACATTACTTAAATTAGGTTCTTGTGGTCACTTTTTTAAATCAGATCTTTTTTTTATTAAACAACTAAGCATCAATACAGAGAAAATATATTGCATCTTATATAACTAGTAAAAGCGTACATTGAAAAAAACATGTCTATACATCAGGTTCTTCCTCTGTATATAAGAAAAAAAAATATCTAAAAAGAAAAAAGGATTCTTAGATCAGTTATATAAATTGAGCCTACAAACATGGCTCCACAGATAAACAAAAGTTAAATTATGTAATAATAATACCTCAGTCTAATAGGAAAGCCTCCTCCATCAGCCGTGTCACTCCACATCATATTTCCATACCCGCTTGCCTCTCTCCCCGTTTAATCATCAATCGCACCCTTCCGGCCCCCCCCCCACAGCGCCGCTCAAAGCCCACTTTGCCACGTAAAACACTAGTTTTAACTTTCACTCCCCAAACGTTTCATTCACTGCAAGCACAACAGTAACTGGTCCAACATTGCATCCTGCACTAGTGCCCCAGAGGGGAGACCCGGCGACTCCATCCATGGCTGCCAGATTTTGTAAAACTCAGGTGTTTTTCCTCTTTAGATTGGAAACGGGAGTTTATTTAATGACATTTAATTTATTTTTAAGCTCTGATAACGTTGGTGGTAGAGGATCTAACCAATGGTATGCCAGTATCTTCCTTGCTTGATACGGGCTATTCCCAGGGCTGTTGGAGAGTCCGGGTCTACTCCTCCCTCCCACAGACTCAAACATAGACGAGGCGACGGTTGTATTGTGATATGATATATTTTGTCTATGAGTTCCAGGGTTTGTTTCCAGAAATCATCAATGTGTCCACACTCCCACATAACATGCATCAAATGGGCATCATCCTGTCCACACCGAACACATTGTGCATTTGGTCTAAGTCCCATCCTGAATAATAGGCTGGGAGTTTTATATACCCTATGGATGAGATATACTTGAGAAAGCCTGTGGCACTCAGAGACCGCCAGTTTAGGGACCTGTTCTAGAATGTCGGACCACTGGTCTTCAGTCAGGGGACCAACGTCCTGTTCCCATTTACTTTTGTCAGTGGGTATGTCTTTTTGGGTCACATTTAAACTATTTTGCATATAAATTTTTTTTTTTTTTTTTAAATAAAAATCAAAAACCTTACAATTTTCATACTGGTTATTTTGGCTCTTTTAGACTCTTCCTGTTTTCAGGAATAGTTTACAACTATTTCTTTACCAGAGTCAGGATTATAATGAAAAAGCTGATACAGGAGCCACAAGGCACAATAAGCGATGTCACAGCTCACCCTCCCTTCACAATGATTTTTTCACTGATTAGATGCTTCATTGCAGATCATGGGGTTTGTTCATTGTGGTTATTGTAAAATGTGGATATCCTGAAATGGAAGTCTGGAAAAACCCCAGTGGCTGAAGTCAAAATTGTAAGATTACCATGCTTTTTGTATTCAATAGACCGTGCATAGACCACAATACTTAAGACCATGAGTCATCTGACCAGAACCAAGAACCTCAGGCATATGAAGCCGGTCAGGTGACCCGTGGAAAGTTCATAGGTCATATGCTTGAATGTAGCCTAAACATCAGAACGCTTGTTTAGCTAACTGCTGATATGTCTTTAGACAACCTAATCTCAATCTAATATGCATTTATAATCAATAATAAAAATGAAGTCAAAGCAATCCAAGAAATACAAAGTGTGAATGACTTATTGCCCAGACTAATCAGTCAGCATCTATTACTAAAATAAATTCACTTGTTGCATAACGTCTTATACACAGCATTTTCAAGCGAGTTTGGGCACAATATCCAAAGCAGTGGCCCACTATGGGGCTAGAGAGTCTGGGCCCGCTTGGCACCAGGCCCCTCATCGAATCACCACAATTTCAGCAGCATCCACATTCTCAGGATGAAGATATCATTGAATACAGTGGTAGATTAGAGATGAGGAAACCAAATTCTCTGTGACCCATCAGCCTGCATGTGTGTATCGGAGACGGAGCCGCAGATGGTAATACCCCTTTAACTTGTAGCCAATATACCTGATTGACTGATGACGATGATGCAATTAGAAGAAATGCCAAATCCTTCAGTAGAACACAAGCAAATAAATTACTTGCAAGTACAAGTCCTGTGGGACACCAGCAGCTCGCTTTTAATCCAGGGCCAATTAGGCACATATGAGAACAATTCAGTTTTCGACACGGGTTGTCTATTGCTGGTTGTAAAACTTCATGCATTACCTAAGAAAATATAAAAACTTGTGAAACCTATGAGATGTTTAGATATGTATGTATTGCAGTATGTGTGTTGAAAAAAAGAATATATACACACACACACAATACACCAATTGAAATGTTTATACAGCAAGTGTTGGGCCAAATTCTAGAGACATCTAAATGTCCTTATTTATTGTGTATCTTAACTAAAGTCTATGATGGACTATGGGATGAGTCAGCAAAAAATTCTAAATATGTATTCCTAACTATAGGAAACGAAGGTAAAACATGTTTTCTAGATTTACCCATCTTAGGAAACTCCCAATTGAGGTTTTTCCATTTACCATTGAACCATCGAGGCTCCACAACAAACCTTGCTGCCGTGGTTTGTCATATTTTTGGATACCAGACTAAAGAAAATCTAATAGTACCAAATTTAAATAATCCTTAAGAATCAATTGTACAGTCTTTTTTCTTTAATTCGACTTTAGTTTCTCAAACAGGTGTGCAGTTATCACAAAACTATTGCGTTAAGAATGAGCAGCATCGATCCAAAACTCCCAAATTCATCAACACAAATTTGTGTGCAATGTTTAAGGGTCTCCATCCATCCTTTTATTACACAAGTGAATATAAAATTATTTACTGAGCAGCTAGCGGAAACATCTCCCAAACCAGACAACTAAAACATGATTGGCCCACTAAGATACCAGATCTGTTGGGCCTATGCTCAAATTATAAAAATGGACAACAGGCTAAAAGAACTATTGCTAAAGCCAATCTATTTGGAGCCACTAGGGTCTTTATGATTAGATAGACATTCAACATAGGAGATTAAAAGCTCATATGTTCAATATAGGGGCATTGACCCTCGGAAGAATAACTTTCTTTTGGACCCAAGAAAGCCCAGTTGTAAAGTCAATTTTAACAAGCATAGCAAATAGAGTTTGGCTGTCAAACCAAGCACAGGTGCTCAGTGCACCTTTTCACCCAGTTTTACCATCCAACTCTTCACAGAATTGGTTTTACAGGAGTCCAAACAAGTTGGTGGGAAAGTGTCCAGAATGCCTGTGCTTGATTTGACCATTTTGTGTGTGGACCGATTCCCTTTAAATCTGTTTAGTGGCAGATATTTAACTAGATAGCAGTGCAGGTTAAAAAAAATAAAAAACAAAAACCAAAAACAGAGTTAGGGGTCTGTCAACCTTTGTAAAGTACCTTTATTCCATATGGTTGTCCATGGCGCTTTATCAGAACAGAGAAGTTCTTGCCAGTCTTTTTACTGATTTTTTGCACAGTCCTGGCTTTTATTTCAGACCAATAAATCTCATCCTCGAAAATGGCCAAGGCAAAGGGACTTTGAATGGTTTTTAATTGAATCACCTGATTTAAAAAGCCAAAAAAGGGTAAGTCTTTCCTTTTACCTGTAGTGTAAAGCTGTTAAACCAGATTAAAAATTAATTATATAGTCTAGAATGTCAAGACATCTTTTGTTGGCTTGAAGAAAGCATCAGTCATGCTTCATCTGCCATCTCAAAATATTTTCAGGAGCAGAGCATGATACTTTAAAATATGTTCACCCGGTTGAGTGTGTATGCTTCTGGAGACAGGGGAAACATCAAGGTCACTAACTGCTGTCACGTAAGAACGATCAAGCTTTAACAATTCAGATACAGTGGTTACCTTAATATCATTCCCGTCCAAAGTGGCTGAACCAATGGCGTGATACCGATCATCAGACCAATAAATTCTCCAACCAAGCAGATCCAGTGCTAATCCAGTGGGCCAACCAAGCTGTTCAGCAATTAAAACTTTTCTGTGACTGCCATCCATACCTGCACTCTTAATTTGTGTCCGCATTCCAATTTCACACCAGTACATAAGTCTGTAGGTACAAATGAAAAAAAAAAAAAAAAATTCTAATTGGAAGACTTTTTTTAAATTTAACCAGATAATCTGAAGTTTTTTTAACCCTAAGGATCAAGTATCAGAAGAGTCTTGGCAACTGGAAAGCTACTACATTATGGTCATTAAGGGGTTAATAAACCTATTTTATACTATAAAATGGGTATTTGTAGAGATAGAGAAACCAGATTCCACTTATACACGAAAATACTAAAGTGCACACTTCAAAGTAGTGCAAGTCTAGGCTTTTGTTGACCTATATGAATATGATAAAATCAACTATAGAAGCATGTGGTGCATAGCATGTTTTGAGTTTGTTGTGACCCTAAAAGAATGTACCTTGAACAGTTAAGGTGGGTATTCTCCCCAAACTCCTTTAGCCAAAGATTAAAAAAAAAAATGCACATCTTAATCAGTTCGCTGCAGATTGGTATAATTTTCTTTTCCTTGAGCACAGACAACTCACCCACCAAGTGGCTGTAAAACTAAAGAACGTGGTTGATCCAAATCTTCACCCAGTACTATTGTGTATTCAGGGAAGCCCTTCCATGGTGCATTGAGAGCTGTTGCAAGGATCTGCCCAGCTATTCCATCTGTCCAGTATAAGTTGCGGCCAAGCCAGTCAACAGCAATGCAATCGGATTTAATGCCTAAACAGAAGAGTGGTTCAGTGATAAACTTGCATTATGCTCAGTGTACAGATTAAGACATGTAATCAAGCAGTTACCTTTAACAAGGGTTCCTTTAGCTTTAGTGCCTATAGCTAGCCACTTGACGCTCTGAGCATTAAGGTCCATCCAAAAAATTTTCTGGTCTATTAGGTCATAATCCACAGAAAAGATCATTGAGTTCTTATCTGTGGAAACAAGAACCTCCTCATCCAATGTCCGCAAATTATATGTTATTAGATCAAACTGAACTGCTACCAGTAAAATGGGGTCTGTTCCTAAAATATAAAAAAAAAAAAAAAAAAAAAAAACGTTAAATAATATTTCTGCATTAGCCTCAAAGTATGCATACCCACCAAACCAAGTATATTTACGACATTTAGCAAGTGCATTACAATGGAGTGACAAGAGTTGAAGTGTCACCAGTATGGATGAGCGAACCCAAATGGTAAAGTTTAATTCTTGTACCATACACCAGACGTCCAGGGTTTGGGCTTTAACACTCAGTCTGTGTCTATGTTCGGGTACTGGTTGTAAGTTAGTTAAATTTAATTGCATGCGGAACACTACTATGCTGTTGTGAAGAGCGGCGAAGAGGAATATACATACATACATACATACATACATACATACATACATACATACATACATACATACATACATACATACATACATACATATACTCACACATTTTATAACCCACTCTAGCTCAATAACACTCAATAAACTGTACAGAGTATGTGACCGTGCACCAATAGAGTGAGGAGTCTTTTTGGGTCATTATCAGTTGGCATCAGTTTACCTATAGCCATTCAAGTTTGTCACTAATGTAAAACACAGCCTTGGTAATGACAAACTGCTTGAGAAGGGTTGGCTACAATCCTACAAGGCTTTTGAGTGTTTTTTCAAGTCACTTTAGGGCAATTTGAGTTTGTTAATGTTTAAATGAATTTGGAAAAATTTACAAAACTTCAAAATATTTGCTCATCTCTAGTTCTGAAGTTCTCCTATTTCTTTAACTAAAGGCCCAGTCACAGAGCTAAATCTTTGGCAGATCTGTGGTTGCAGTGACATGGACATATTGTTTCATTTGTACACAGACACAAACCTGGCACTGATTGTCCACAATTTCACTGCAACTGTCGCGGGCGGAGGAGGGGACGCTGCGCTCACCCACTGCTCGGGTCCGGCTGCTGCGGCTCGGTGGTGGCTCGAGCGGTGGGCCGGATCCCGGGGACTCGAGCAGCGCTCCTCGCCCGTGAGTGAAAAGGGGGATGATTTTGGGGATTTATTGTCTGACACCACCCACGGCTGTGGTGAGGTTGTGACACCACCGCTGCTCTGGACAGGGATCCCAGGAGCGATGACAGGGAGCAGCTTGGATGTTTCTTTTCCCCTCCGTGGGTAGGGGGTTTGGTTGTCCCGGGGCCCGGTGAGGGGAGGATGGCAGGTGGGTTACGGGACCTGGTGAGGTGCAGGGTCGTGGGGGCAGCGCGGTGCCGCACGGCACAGTGGTACTCAGCCAATGATGAACACAAAGTCTCCGGTAAAACAAACGGCTGGATGGACTGGTCCCACAGACGGCTGCGGTGGTTCTTCTCCCGGTAGGTTGGCAGTGACTGCCTTTCCCTGCACCTGTGTTGTGTTCTCGGTTCTGATGGCTTCCCACCGGTAACCCGCTCCCCAGCTTGGATGGATGCTGAGGGAGCCACTTTTGCCCGCAGGCTCTGGCCCTGGGAACTGTAGCCTTGGCGGTGGCTGTATTTCCCTTCACGGTTTGAGCCGTTTCCTTCAAATCGGGTCTTGACTGCTGGGAAACCCCGGAGGTTCCCTTCGCTAACGGATTTGACCGGTTTTATGGTGACTCCTAGCCTGGTCGGGGTCCGTAGGCCCTGCCGAATGATGCTGGCTTCTCTTCGCTCCCCGATCCGGTACCGGCGTGCCACCGCCCGTCCCCGGTCCTTACGGTTCACGTCAATCTGCCTCGCCGACGGTCACCACCGTCTGCCAACCTTGCTGTATGTGCCCGGGCCACGCACCCGGACACGGTCAGTCTCCTCTACTACCACTTCACTCTTTCACTCAAAAACTAATCTGACTGCCTTTTCCCGCCTCCAGGACCATGAACCTCCTGGTGGGTGGGGCCAACTGCCTGGCTCCACCCCCTGGTGTGGACACCAGGCCCCGGGAGGGATGCAACAAGGATTTTTGTCTGACTTCGGTGTGCCTAGCCGGGGTGTGGGGTGTGTTGTTGCAGCACCTGTGACGACCTGGCTTGTCCAGGGCGCCACACAACCACTGATCTGCCACAGAGTTGTGTGACAGGGCCTTTACAATAAGTCACCTTTGCATTGGCTGTCACAGAATCCGCTTTAAAAAGGAACACTTCATTTGAGAGAAAAAACAAAAAAAAAAAAAACAACTTTATAAATCAAAAGAATGCTTTTAATGAAAAGATCCCATAGGGTAAACTGAAGCAATTTGTTTACCTGTAACTTTACATTGCCGACCATCTCGTTGCAGAAGATACCCAGGATGACAAGTGCAGTTGAATGTACCATTACGGTTGATGCAAGACTGGCTGCATGGAGACGGATCAAGTTCTTTGCACTCATTTATGTCGACGCAGAGACTCCCATTGCCTCTAAACTTGAATCCTTTGTCACACATACACTTCTGAAAATAAAACGTTCATCTTTTAATCCAATTTTAAAAATGCACCCAACAAAGTTAAAAAGGCAGAATTAGAAGTTAAACAAAATTTAGCATCAAATATCTTTACAAGCACAGAAACATTTGCTAGAGAGCACATCTTACTTCAAACTGACAGGCAGTAAAGCTGCAAAATAGACAAAATCCAATAAAAAAAAAAAAAAAAAAAAAAAAGTGTTTGTCACCACTACTTTGATGGTGAAGTTCACCACTCAAATCAAGTACAATATTTATTTTTTGTAGGATATCTGTATTCTTCCCTTCTGTTTCCTACAAAAATGGGAGTTGCCATTCTAAATGCCAAGGGAGTGTTAATATATACAGTAGTTTGACACTAAGCTCAGATTTGTCTGTGTCCATTACAAAGAGACTGTCCTCTCCCCACCTGCCAACACCCAGTTGTATAATTATTTATGACTATATAGGAGGAATACAGGAATGGCACTCTAGTTCTAAGGAAAAAAAAAAAAGTTTCAGAGATGTCTAATTCCGAAAATCTTTGAATATCTGGAGTGGCATCTGGTCCTATATAACACAGCAATTTCAAGAATACATACATAGCCAATTGACCCAACAAAAAAAAAAAAAAAAAAAAAAAAAAAATTTAGTTTCCCCTGCACGCATTCCACTATAGTTTGGTTTTATCATAAAAATACATGTTTCAAATTAGATCTTAATTGGAAGTCCAATAATGCTTTGAAGGTCTTAAAAAAACAAAACAAAAACAAAAACAGAAATATGGAAAAAAATGATGCCTTGATATATCTTCCATCAAAATGTCCAATTCTAGAGAAATCCACGTTTGTGTAAATGAGTTCAATCTATGGGCCATACACTGATGTCCCCAAGAATCAGCTTCCAGAGTTGCTTTGGAAGGGGGGGGGGGAATAAGTACAGCAGAGATAACAGCTATGAGAAGACAACTGAAAAGGTTTGTAATAAGACCGTTCATCCCTGCTGTACTTTGTAAAGTACCTTACACACACCCACCCCCACGTTCCGTTTTGAGCATGCACGTTACATCTATATGCCATTCGTGTGTATTTCATTTACATCTAAGCTCTGGAAGCAGATGCCTATGTACAGTAGATCTGTGTCCGGTCCATAGATTCTAACAGCTCATTTATATAGAGAAAAAGGAGTAGATCAATGGCATAAGCCATCTGACTGACGATATCAAGCTATCTTATCCAACTTTCCATGACCTCTTTGTCCCTTTACACAGCTTAGGAGGGTTGATCCTACTGACAGATGCCCTTCAATTCTTTTTACACTTACTGGACCAAGTGGGGACATATGGCAAACATGGGAGCATCCTTCACACTGGACTCCACATTTTCCTCCTTCATCTGAACCATCTGAGCAGTCAGATTTCCCATCACAAACTGCCTCTATAGATATGCAGTCAAAATTCTTGCACTGGTACATGTGATTGTCACACTTTTTGGGTTCACCTGAAAATCATAATGGAGATTGATAAAACAGCACAGTTACAAGGTTATCATTCTGTAATTAGTATGAACCATCAGGAGTTTTATAACTTAAATGACAATCTAAAAAAAATAAAAAAATTAAAAATGATAATGGTATGGCAGAAGCAGTTCAAAAGTGGAACATTCTGGTACACCTGCTTTAAATGGAAAAATAACTCCTCTACCCCACTCACCACTTGCTGTAAGCTGTTTTTGATTGTTAGGGGTTTGCTTATTTAGTCATTTATTTGGAAGTCAGGCTAATCGTACATAGATTGTGTATAGTGTGTAGTGCACATGACTAATTGGACACAGAACATCAGCACCTGGAATTACCTGGTATTGACCTCTCACTACAGATAATCCATAGCCATTTTAAGCCATCACAATTTAGTATCTTTATCTTCTTCACATGTACAGTGCAAGTTAGAAGTGGGTGTATGGAGTGGACTATTCCCTTGAAACCCTGCCTGTGGCTGGTCTTCAAAGGAAATCTTGTTTTTATATATACAGCAATGTTAGGACATTGCCGTCTATAGCACAAGCAATTGCCCTGAGGGGACTAAAGTACAGGGAAAACTAAAAATAGTTTAAGAAATGTTGGGGGTGGGGCGAGTCCAACTACAACCCCCCCACTCTCAAATGGCAACTTTTTCCCTACAAACTTCTGTTTTATTTCACTACTAAAATTAAAAAGAACTGAACTGTACATGTTTGGTAGCGCCATAATTGTACTGATGAGAATCCTATCGCTAGATCATTTTTTACCAGAGTGCTATAAAAACCTATTCCCCCCCAAAACAATTACGTTTGTTTACGGGGGGTATTCTCACATGACCCTGGAATTTTTTTTCCCCCAGTTTTGCAATATAACATATAGCAAAATGAATGGTTCGTGATTTCTAATTTACAACTAGATCTACAAAAACCATGCCTTTGTCTATATGGATTAGTGGTTAGAAATCATTGTAAAAGCATAAACCAGTTTATGGGGGCACATTCCGGCTCATTGACTAGGGCTGCAAGAAGTTATAGAATGTTCTTTAAAAAACAAAAATGGGAAATTATATCTCAGTTCTAGTTTTTTGGCAGAGCATACTATAATCTCTTGCTGATAAACTGAAAAGAATCACTTGTGGAGAATAAATAAATAAAATAAATACAAAACAAGTTACATCCAACTTCATCACTGCCATCTTTACAGTCCTTTTTTCCGTCACATTTCCAAAAAGATGGGATACATTGATTTTCACCAACACAAGACCATTGGTGCGTTTCACAAGATAATTTCTCCAGTTTACAGTCCTGAGGAGAAAAAATACAAATAATTATTTCAATATTTAATGTTTGGGTGTTTTTTTTTCTTTTTCTTTAAGTCCATTTCCCAGCATCTGATATTAAGAATTCAATGTGCACCTTGCCATAAAAAGGTTAGAACTGCCTTGAGCGTAAAAAAAAAAAAAAAAAAAAAAAATTAAGAGTGGATTTATTACCACTACAAACCGCAATGAGCATGTCAAACTGGTGCAATTTTTACAGTCAGTAATGAGCCTATGGGCAGTAAATACACTTTACATTTTTCCAAAGGCCCTGGTGTGGTTGTCAAGCTCAAGATATGTTACACACCCTGTATACATTTATACAGGAAGCGTTTTGCCACATATGTATTGCTCAGTGACCAGTTACACAAACTATTAACCTGTGAAACAGTCAACCTCAGGAGCTGGACAGTGGGAACAGTCATTGGCTTCAAAAAGGCTTAAACACTCCAGTGGTAGTGGGGGGGTCCTCACTACTGAATTGGTGCTAATCCAGAAGGTCCCTGGCGTCACCTTTTATCAGCACCGCTCCAGTCAATGTAGTTTTCAATTACAATTTTCCACATACATAGAACAAAAACACATTCTACTCCCCACCGGTGCCATTCCAGTAAGGCCGGCATCCTGCAGCCAATGTGCATCTGCTTCACTCACACCTTCAGACAAAACTGAAATCCGGAAGTCAGAGCAGCAGCAGCAGCTCTCCCTTCTTCCAGTTGTCAGTTTCATCTAAAGAAAGTGAGTGAAGCAGTCCATTAGTAGCCACTGATTGGGTGCAGGGATCACTTGACAATGTTATGTGACCCCTGGGACACCCAGTGCAGATATGGTTATAACAGCACTCAGCCTTATAAAAGGTCTTTATTCTAGACTAGGAAAAGTAATTGAGAAGGGGTAACCATATTTAGTGTACCCCATTAAATATATAATGTGGAAAAAGACCATCTGCTATGAAATATGCATAGATTTTCCCTGTCATTTGCATGTAAATATTGATTTGAACTCTTCAATCTGTCATTTGTACAATGCGTTTGAACAGTGGGTGTTACGTTAATGGCCACTTACCTTTTCATCACTTCCATCCCTACAGTCTTTTGTATCATCACACTTCCATTCTTTTAAGATACATTCACCACTTTGACACCTGAAATCCCCATTTTGACAGTATGCAGGCTTAGAGATTATGCAGTTAATTTCATCCGAGTGATCCTCGCAATCATTGTCTCCATCACAGTGCATGCTATAGGGAACACACTGCCCATTTGTACACTGGAACTTGCCCCGGCTACACTCTTTCGGCTCTGGAAATAAATCAGTTTGTGGTCAGATCTACCTTCAAATGAAACTCTACCGTGTGTTACTTGTGAATTTAGATCTAAACCTCTGTGCAGGATTTCTGCTAAAGTCTCATACAGGTGTGGGAAAATGCTGCTACACAAGAACGCTTTCAAAAACGGAAATGTGGCGTGACCCCCCCCCCCCCCCATTGCCTTCACAGTATAAATTCTTCTACATACAGTTTTTGAAGTTACGCCGCCATAGATCTACCTCTCTGGACCTGACATCACCTCCCTACTAACCAGAATCGCACAATTTGTCTGCCATTTCATCCTTTTTCTCTGCTCTATCCCTAAAACTGAACTTTGACAAAACAGAATTCATTGTCTTTCCTCCTCACTCAAGCCCCCCCACCTGACATATCTATCAATGTCAATGGCTGCTCACTTTCCCCAGTGCCACGTGCTCACTGCCTGGGAGTAATCCTAGACTGATCTCTTTCAAGCCACACATCCAAGCCCTCTTCACCTCCTGCCGCCTCCAAACGCAAAAATATTTCCCGGCTCTGTACATACCTTTCCCAAGAAGCTGCAAAAACCCTAGTACATGCCCTTATCTCCCACCTGGATTATTGCAACCTCCTGCTCTGTTGTCTCCCTTTTAACAGTCTCACACCCCTACAATCTATTCTAAACTATGCTACCCAGCTAATCCACCTGTCCCCCGCTACTCCCCGACCTCTCCGCCAATCCCTTCACTGGCTTTCCATTGCCCAACGACTCCAATTCAAAACACTAACCATGACATACAAAGCCATCCACAACCTGTCTCCTCCCTACATCTGTGACCTAGTCTCCCGGTACTTATCTGCACGCAACCTTCGATCCTCACAAGATCTCCTTCTCTACTCTCCTCTCATCTCCTCTACCCACCATCGCATTTAAGATTTCTCCTGTGGCTCCCCCATACTCTGGAATGCTCTGCCTCAAAACATCAGACTCTCGCCTACCTTGACAAGCTTCAAAAGGAACCTGAAGACCCACCTCTTCAGACAAGCCTGCAACCTGCCGTAACCCTCAGTCTGATACAGCGTCGCACAATCAACTCTACCCTAACCTACTGAATCCTCACCTATCCCTTGTAGGCTGAGCCCTCACGGGCAGGGACCTCTATCCTCCTGTACCTGTGTCTTGTATTGTTTGTTTATGATTATTGTACTTGTCCCTATTCTGTATACCCCTTTCACATGTAAAGCGCATAATAAATAAAAATAAATAAAGAGGTCATAAAAAAGGAATGTTACACCCATAAAGGGGATATTCTACTCTAATTTGGTGTAAAAGGAAACAACCGTTATTTTTCTATGTGGGACACCACTACTGAAATTTTACATTTGAGGGATACTGTTACAAATAAAAGGGGGGGGGGGGGGAAACTGCTACTGTAGAACTAGGGGGAAAAAGTGGAAAGCGTGCTGTAGAAATGACAGCCATAGATATCTGTTAAAGTGTTTTCAGAAAAGAATGGATGAAAAGAAGTCATGCAATGGCAGATTAAGACGAAAAACTTAGTTGGAAAATTCACTGATTACTTGCTGGAGTTGACCTGTACACTATCTACAGGGTTCCCATATAACTCACCAGTGATCTCCGATTTACTTGTACTGCTTATACGTTCCATTCATAGCATGTATACTAAAAATCAAGCTTACCACAAACTTGCTCATCTGTCTCATCAAAGCAGTCTGGTTTTCCATCACATATAGAGCTCTGAGGAATACAACGAGTGTTTCTATCACAGCGCATGGCACAGTTCTCCGAAGGGCTCCAGCAGTTCTGCTCATCAGATCCATCAGTGCACTGCATCACACCATCACAGCGATACCGATCCTCAATACATTTATTACCTTTTACACATTGAAATATGCCTTAAAAAAATAAAAGAAATCACATTGAACAGCCCATTTTATTCCACAATATACACCATGCACATGCAATCAATGATTTTTTGCAAGGTTTGACAAATTGTATTGCAGTCCATTCTTTAGCTGCAGCTAAGAATCTTTAGACCAATAGTTAGCCTTAGACAACATGCTGAATTGGAACAGTCCCTCCACTTGCTAGCCAGTATTGGGACAGTGGTTTCTAACTATGGGTAAACATTGTTCCTTATTTATGTCTAGACTATATGGTCTAGCAGCATTGACATGCATAGCCACTTTTACACTGTTCTGTTCAGGTCTGCTGCCTAATCATGTATAACTAAGTGGTGTGTGCACCCAGATCAAACTATACTTCGAGATGAGCCCTTTTATAAGCTGCTGTTCCATTAACTTTTATATGAAAAGGGTACCTGTCGCCAGGTATTTGCCACCTAATCTGAGCAGCATAATGTAGGGGCAGAGATCCTGATTCCAGCGATGTGTCACTTACTCATCTGCTTATTATAGGACAGTCAGGTAGTCCTCCATAACCCAACCCTCACCACTCATTGGCTGCTTTGTGTACACTGTATATGGGCAGAAAGCTGCTGATCAGTGGTGTGGGAGGGGTTAAACAGAGCTCAGCATTCAGAGAACTGGTAGATCTCCAATAGAAAACAATGATTATTAAGTTGCTTGCTGCCAGTTTTAGAAGTGATACATCACTGGGATCAGGGGGGTCTACCCCTACATTATGCTGCTCTCAGTCGAGATAGCAAAAAGTTGGTGAGAGATTCCCTTTAAATGCCTTCCTTCTGGATCTTTCCATTATCATTTTAATTGCATTAGATTGTTTAATTGATCCTGAATTGCAGGTAGTTCTCACATTAAATGGTGTCCAAAATCAGTATTTAGTAGGTTTGTTGCATGCTTTTGTATGGTCTTATTGATCAATGTGCATTGGAAAATACTGTATATATTTGCATATTTAAAAGATTAGTTCAAGCAACATTTTTTACCTGGTTTGTTACAATAGTGTGTGCAATTATCCTCATCAGATTTATCCAAGCAATCATTTTCACCATCACATATAAATTCTGCAGCTACACATTCTTTTCCATCGCGACATGGGAGAAAGGCACGTGGACAGAACAAGGTCTCTTTAGGAGGGTTTTCTTTTAAAGAGTTTTCAACTGGCAAGCACATTTCATAAATTGACAGAAAAAAAAATGAATTAAATGGGATTAAAAACTGGTCATTTTTACAAGATTACTTAAAAGGATCAGCTGTTACTAATGACTTCCACATTTAGGCTATGTGCGCACGTGTGCGTAATTCATGCAGTTACGCTGCGCTTTGTAGCGCAGCGTAACTGCATGCGCCCTGCGTCCCCTGCACAGTCTATGGAGATTGTGCAGGGGCCGTGCGCACGTGGCGTTTTAGAGCGCAGCGCTTCGGCTGCTGCCGAAGCGCTGCGTTCAAAGAAGTGACGTGTCACTTCTTCCGTGCGGTTTGCCGGCAGCTCCTGCTCTGTCTATGGGAGGAGCTGCAGGCAGAGCGCATGGAATCAGCTTTTTTTTTTCTTCACTACGGACATTTCTGCAGCGATTTAAAGCACACATGTGCTCTTCAGATCGCTGCAGAAATTTCTGCAGTGACTGTACGCAACGTGCGCACATAGCCTAAGGCCTAAAACCACTGTTCTGCCCAGGCATAAGAGTTGTCAAAGTTATGTTTCATACAACCACTGTTGATTAACCTTACAAGTGATGTTAGACCACCATCTAGTGGCTTATTTCTGTAGTCTTCAGTATTTCCTCTATGAGAATGTCCTAGTGTATTATGGAAAATTTCCTAGGCATTCTGGGGTAACTGCATCCATTTGAAGGAGTTAATTCCCCACAGGAGGATGTGTGCTGTTCTGTCTCCTAGCACTCCTTGTTAAAAAAACCCAACAAAAACACACTATCCTAACAAAAGCATATCTGGTAAGGGATTACTGCTGTATGTAACTACATGCTGTTCAAATCTGTTGAATTGTATAGTTGTGATTATATAGCGCGATTAGGCCAGAAAGGAATTCATGTGTGTGCAGCCTTTATTTTATGGAGCATTTCTGAATTATGTGAATGTACCTGAGTTCTCCATACTTCGGGGTCATTCAGACGACAGTTTTGTTTGTCCTGTCCAGTTGCTGCTTTTTTTTGCGGACCCACGGACAGGACCGTCTTTTCAATGTTTTTTGTGTAGGATCAGACGGCACATAAAAGCATTTCTGTGTGCATCCGATCCTACAAAAAAAAAAAAAAAAAAAAAAAAAAAAAAAAAAAAAAAAAACCACAAGATGTCCTATTCTGTTCTGTAATAATGGACTGTGACTCAATACAAGTCCATGGGTCCGCAAAATCTCCGGAAGCTGAAGGGAAGCACCGGAAGCACTTCCATGTGGCTTCTGTCGGATGACCCTGCAGTCTGTCCAGCACCAGCCCCGCGGCTGCTTGCACTGTAGTGTCAGCATCTGCCCACACTGCAGTGTACCAGCAGCCGCAGGGATGATGAGCGTTGCCGTCAGGAGGTTAGCGAAGTTAATTACCTGCTGTGATGATCTCCTGCTCTGACGTCAGTTCTTGTCACTGAGTTCTATGCCTGCCGCGTTCTCACAACCTCTTGCAGGCGGCCCAAGTCTGACTAGCGGTGACATCACGGGTTGCTCAATACTTATGAATGCAGCGGTAATTCAACTCCGTGACCAGCGCTGACATCAGGAGTGCAGCAGCTTCCATCACCACAAATATACCGCGCTAACCTCCTGAAGTCTGGTTTGTTATGCCCTGCAGTGACCTGGGCTGACCTCATGTTAGCTCAGGTCACTATACTCCCAGCCAATGAGGATCATTCTGTTCTTCATTGACTGGGACAGTATGATATGGCTAGTCGTAGGAAATCCCTTATTGGATTACGCCGAACCCGGATTTGATTTTTCGTTCCAATAAATTGGTGACAATGTTTTGGGGAGTATTTTCAAATAAAAATTTGTTTGTCTTCAATTTTTCATCATTACTAACTGGGTTATTAACGTCGGGTATCTGAGATGTCGTGACATTACTAACCCCAGGGCTTGATGCCAGGGGACATTACATAGCTGATGACCCCATATATTACCTAGTTTGCCACCGCACCAGGGCATCGGGATGAGCTGGGGAAAAGCACAAGGATTGGCGCATCTAATTGATGTGCTACTTCTGGGGCAGCTGCGGCCTATTTTTAGGCTGGGGAGGGTCCAAGAACCACAGACCTCCCTAGTTTGAGAATACCAGACCACAGCTGTCAGTTTTACCTTGGTTGGTGATCCAATTTGTTTTGATCACTTTTTTTTGTTTTAAAATTATTTAATTTAAAATAACTGTGGGGTGCCCTCTGTTTTTGATTACCAGCCAAGGTGAAGCAGCCAGCAGTCTGCTTTACCCAAGCTGGCTACAAAAAAAATTTAAAGGGGGGCCTCAGGGTTTGTTTTTTTTTTTTTTTTTTTAATTATTTTTTAGCCAAATACAAGGCTAAAGCACCCTTTAGTGCCACATTAGACAGGTCTCATCTTCAATTCATCCATCTGCCCCCTCCATCCAACTAGCTGTTTTTTGTTGGTTTTTTTTGTGGAGCGCAAAAAACAAAAACACAACATGGACAGCACACAGCCCATATACAGAATGGAAGTCACACGGATGCATCAGTGATAAAACATGCTGTCTAAAGTGTCCCTCACTGGCAGCTCAGTTATTGACTGATGAACAGTTAAATCTCTCTCTCTAGCCAGATTCTTGAGGATCACAGTGCTTGGGCCGGCAGCCACGTCTTGCCGGCCCACTTGCACTCCGAGCATGCACACATTGCAGGATTACATCCTCATGCTAGCCAGTACGTACTTTGTGGGTTGCGTTAGAGGCAGAGCACGATGCGCGCCAGACCTACAGATTGAGAGGAACAGCTGCCCCAGCATCCCCCAGTGCTGTACATGCCCCCAGTGATCTCTATTCTGGCCAGTGATTTCCATGGCCCCAGCCCCTCCTGTGATGTAAAGCCTGTACACACCATGTCTCCTGGGATTTATAGACAGCAGTCTGGCTATGATTTATAGGCTAGTAAAAATCACAAAGTTAACTGCGCTCTATTGAGACAAACCTGGAAAAGCAGTTTAAGAAGCATTATCCATATCACAGCTAGACCAAAGCAGCAGCTCCAGCCACCACTGTAGGGATGAGTTAATTGTTTGCCCAAACATAGCAATATATAGTAATTTTCAATTTACTGTAATCCTTGTGAGGCCCTTAAATTGTATAAATTTCCAAATTGCCCTTTGCAGAAAATAGGTTCCCCACCAGTGTTCGCAATCTTTGCTTTAAAAGTCTAAGTCACATTTCAGTCAGTTTTGATTGGCCACCACTAGACAGCATAGAACTGTGGGAAACCCATGAGCTCAATGCAAGGAAAAGCCAAGACAATATTCACCACTCAAAAAACTCCATACACAGGATTCTATAGAAGAACTGCAAAGTTTCCAGAACCTTAAATTTTTTGATTGTGAGCATAATGTGACATTAAGTCTAAAAAAGTACTGTCACACATAACGAGATCGCTAGCGAGATCGCAGCTGAGTCACAGTTTGTGATGCCGTAGTGATCTCGTTATGTGTGACACTTACCAGCGATCAGGCCTCTGCTGTGAGATCACAAGTCGTTCCCTAATGGTCCAGGTCATTTTCTTCAAAGCGATGTCCTGCTGGGCAGCACACATTGCTGTGTTTGACACTGACAGGGTCACAGTGACTGCGGAGATAGTTATACAGGTCGCTACTGCGACCTGTATTGTTCCTGCATCGTTGCTAAGGTCTGACTGTGTGACATCTCACCAGCGACTTACGTGCGATCCCTATCAGGTCGCATTGTTTTCAGGATCGCTGGCAAGTCGTTGCGTGTGACTTAAGACAGAAGCAAGAGTTGCAAACAAGATGACACCCCTTGTATCTCTGAGTCCAAACGGTCTAAACTATCATCTAGGTACCGCTCTTCTAAATGTTCATAAAAGATTGTAACTGTCTAATCAGCGTTGTCTACCTCCATCTTTCAAGTCGTCACTTCGTCAGTAAAGGTAACAGAAAGGGGCCACTTTCCTTTGCCCAGTACCAACTTGTGCTTCTCCCAAAGACAGACATTACAAAAAGAATGAAACTACCACTATCTGACAGATGAGGTATACTCCCCGCCGTAGACTAAACTGTTACAACAACATTCACTATTTGGATTATTTTGTGTTAGTGGCAGTGTTTGCAAGTTCCCAAATCTGCAGAACAGTTTCTAATTTGGAACTCAGACAGTGACCTCTATTGTGGGCCAAAGACCAAACCACCACAAATTTGAACTACACAATTGTTTGCATTTACATTGTTACATGCATGTTTCTTGTTTTGCCTTTTAGGGTCTAGGATCCAGCAGTGGACATCATAAGCAAACTGTTTCAAAGTAAAAAGAGTTGGGGGGGGGGGGGGCTGGGGGGGGGGAGTGTAAGAAAAAAAAAGCTTGGGAGTCACATCACCTGATGAGGTTGTGAGTCAACATCTGCAAAGGCTTAGGGGTGCTTCACACACAGCGAGCTCGCTGCCGAGATCGCTGCTGAGTCACGCTTTTTGTGACGCAGCAGTGACCTCATTAGCGATCTCGCTGTGTGTGACAATGAGCAGCGATCTGGCCCCTGCTGCGAGATCGCTGCTCGTTACACACAGCCCTGGTTCGTTTTCTTCAAAGCCGCTCTCCCGCTGTGACACACAGATCGCTGTGTGTGACAGCGAGAGAGCGACAAATGAAGCGAGCAGGAGCCGGCATCTGACAGCTGAGGTAAGCTGTATCCAAGATAAACATCGGGTAACCAAGGTGGTTACCCGATATTTACCTTAGTTACCAGCCTCTGCAGCTCTCACGCTGCCTGTGCTGCCGGCTCCGGCTCTCTGCACATGTAGCTGCTGTACACATCGGGTTAATTAACCCGATGTGTACAGCAGCTAGGAGAGCAAGGAGCCAGCGCTAAGCAGTGTGCGCGGCTCCCTGCTCTCTGAACATGTAGCTGCATTACACATCGGGTTAATTAACCCGATGTGTACTGTAGCTATGGTAGGAGAGCAAGGAGCCAGCGCTCAGTGTGCGCGGCTCCCTGCTCCCTGCACACACAGCTGTGCGCTGGTAACTAATGTAAACATCGGGTAACCATACCCGATGTTTACCTTAGTTACCAGTCTCCGCAGCTTCCAGACGGCAGCTCCGTGCAAGCGCAGCGTCGCTTGCACGTCGCTGCTGGCTGGGGGCTGTTCACTGGTCGCTGGTGAGATCTGCCTGTTTGACAGCTCACCAGCGACCATGTAGCGATGCAGCAGCGATCCTGACCAGGTCAGATCGCTGGTCGGATCGCTGCTGCATCGCTAAGTGTGAAGGTACCCTTAGATCGGCTGCTGCATCCCCACACTGAATTTCACAACGCATTTTGGAGTAAAAGAAAAAAAAAAAAACTCCATAGGGACAGTTATCCTTCGAGTTTTTACATTGAAACGAGTTTATTGTAAACTACTCTACAAGCATATTTTTTTTTAACATTAGTTTACGGCGAAAGCTAAAGATTTCCGATGGGGAGTGTCAAGTCCCAAGACTAGGGAATTCTAAAGTATCGCATTATGATCATATTGCCCATTTACGGTTTGGCAATCAGTTTTCCCTTTAATTTTTTACAGTGTGAGGGAACAATTTATTTTGAATCTGTGGTATTATTCTGACACGCTCATGAAACACTGAATGGGTGGGCAAGTTCATAGTTTCTATTCATGATTCTACAGTTTCAAATGGCTTCTAGGTTTGAGGGTACACTTTAAACTGGTGTCACACATAACGACGACGTCGCTGCTACGTCACCATTTTCTGTGACGTTGCAGCGACGTCCCGTCGCTGTCGCTGTGTGTGACATCCAGCAACGACCTGGCCCCTGCTGTGAGGTCGCCGGTCGTTGCTTAATGTCCAGCTTCATTTTTTGGTCGTCACTCTCCCGCTGTGACACACACATCGCTGTGTGTGACAGCGAGAGAGCGACGAAATGAAGCGATCAGGAGCCGGCACTGGCAGCTGTGGTAAGCTGTAACCAGCGTAAACATCGGGTAACCAAGGGAAGACCTTTCCCTAGTTACCCGATGTTTACGCTGGTTACCAGCCTCCGCCCTTGCTGCCAGCGCCGGCTCCTGCACTGTGACATGTGGCTGCAGTATGCATCGGGTAATTAACCCGATGTATACTTTAGCAAGGAGAGCAAGGAGCCAGCGCTAAGCAGTGCGCGCGGCTCCTTGCTCTCTGCACTGTGACATGTAGCTGCAGCACACATCGGGTTAATTAACCCGATGTGTACTGTACCTAGGAGAGCAAGGAGCCAGCGCTAAGCGCGGCTCCCTGCTCTCTGCACATGTAGCACAGCGACGTTATGGTCGCTGCTTCTGCTGTGTTTGACAGCTAAGCAGCGATCATAACAGCGACTTACAAGGTCGCTGTTACATCACCGAAAATGGTGACGTAACAGCGACGTCGTTGTCGCTGTCGCTTAGTGTGACACCAGCTTTAGTCCATGACCTTAAAGTGCTTTCATGTGCTAATTAAGTCCCATCTAGTAAACCATACAATGCTGTGCTGTATTTCCTCGTGATCGTCAAACATTTTAATATCTGGAATTTGGGACACCTTCTGAATTTCGCTTACACCGGTGACTCTGCAGCCAAGCACAGATGCAGGTAATTGAGTTCCCTTGTATTTAGTCTTCAGTCAGCCACCATTGTCTCATGTTAATTCTCTGAACATCTGTCCAAGAATCTATTTGCTGTACTGTTGAGCATAACATATACAGAATTGTTTGGAGCATGAGACTATCCAATTTAACAACACCACTTCAAAAATAATGATATATGGATACTAGGGAAGTAAACGTGAAGCAATTCCAGTAAGGCTAGGGCCACACGGGGCACTACTGTGATGCTCGCATGAGACTCGGCTCGCGCTGGCAGCACAGCAGGAGCCGAGTGTCATGGGAGTGTCCCTGCATCTGAGGTTCGATCATGTGAGCAGACCTCAGCTGTGGGGGGGCGGGCTGGCACGGAGAAGGGGTGGGAGGGATTTCTCTCCATCTCTCCTCCGTAGCTGGCTATTGCCACTCTCGCACTGCACTGGCAGTACACCGGTGTACCGCGAGTGCAGTGCGATTTTTCTCTCGCCCCATTCACTTGAATGGGTGCGAGAGAAAGTCTCAGCTTACAATCGCAGCATGCTGCATTTTCTTGGTCCGATTAGGGCTGAGAAAAATCGCTCATGTGCGCTAACACACAGGCTAGAATTGGTCCGAGTGGAATGCGATGTTTAAATCGCACTCCACTCGCACCGATTTTCTCGCCATGTGGCTTAGGCCTTATTGTATCAATTACTCAAGTATAAGTGATGGATTGATGCTAGTTAGACGATATGGAGAAAATGGATCACCAAATCTGAGCTCAATTATGCTACCCATATTTTAAAAGATGGCAGGCTGGGAAACTTACCGTCAGAGCATTTACTCCGGTCATCTGGGCATACACAATGTTTAGAGTCTTTAAACCCAGTCACACAGATCTCTTCTGACATACAGCCACCATTGTCCACGCTGCACGCAGAGTGACTACCTAGAAATACAAAGCAAGCTTGTTTGTAACAAGCCATTATAGCAATATGAGGTTTTGCTAGACTAGGACATAACTACCTTTAACATGACTGGATGATATCACAAGTCTAGTAACGTTTACTTCATTAATCGTGGAAACAATACTCATGGTTTTCCGGTCCCAAATTTCAACAACTGGATTTTTGTAAGAAATCAGGTACGGTTCAAATGAATCCATCAGTGTACTTGTAAAGTTCTCTTTTAGATGCAAGAGTCTATCCTTAAGAAGGCTAAATGAATACAAACCTAGGAAAAAAAAAATAAAAATAGTGATTTTACAGCACACATTTAACCATCTTAATTTTGCATTAAATTAAAAAAAAAATAAAATAAAAAATAGTGGGAAACTAATCAAAGCCTGCAAAAAAATGTCAGACTTGTGTAAAACTATTAAATGGCTTCATATATTATGCTTATCTTAATTTTTAGGAATTTCAGAATTTATATTTATTCATTTATATAGCACCATTAATTCCATTGTGCTTTACAGATTTCAGCATCACTGTCCTCATTGGGGCTTAAAACTTACAGATTTGGAATTTAGATTGTAAAAGTTTAGTATACACAGGGTATAGTGAGGTACAAAACTAGCAATCAAATATCTTGAAAAGTATAAAATAAAAAAAAAATTAAAAAAATCAGAATAAAAGTAACAAGTTAAAACAAAAACCACCACAACACAAAAATGTAAACAGGACAGTTATCACAAGTTATGTATACAACATCTAACAATTACCCAAATCAAAACAGTATGATACCTTTGAAGTCCCCTGGAAGAAAAATCTGCAAAACACTTGTTGCGGAGAACATATTACCGTAAGTATTTGATTTGGGACACACACACACACACACACACACACACACACACACATGATAACAAGCTCTTAAAGCATGAGGTAAAAATATGCAGTTGTACAGCATTGCATCAGCAAGAGAAACCAAAACAAGGAAGTAAAAAAAAAAAAAAAAGACACAATACAGTGAGTAAGGAAGCCTTACACAACATTGCCATCTACTGGTAGATCAGCATAAAGTCCTCCTTCACACAGATAAAGAAGAAGTCCTCATCTATTGCATATACCAAGAACACACACACACACAGAAGTCTTGTGATTTGTTCTGATGCAACTTTGCAAGATTCAAAGTTGCAGTGATTGTCTTTTTAAAAGATAATTTTTCCTGAGCCATACTCCGTATCTTTACTTCTAACATCAAATATTCAACATTCCCAGGCCTTTACAGTGTGCCACATCAGACCTTTGATTCCCTGACCTTTAACAAACTTTGAAATGCTCAGTAGCTGTATAACCCTTCCTAAATTGAGGAACAGTTTCTTCTCCAAGCAAATAGCTGATGTCTCATTTTTGGCATGGTGTTTGATTGAAACTACTTGTCTGCTACTCACCTATGGAGGGAATAAGTGTGTACTTCAGTTTTCAGTGTTTCTGCATTTTGCTTTAGTTTGTTAACCCCTTAAGTACTAGGCT
The DNA here is from genome assembly GCF_048569485.1 of Anomaloglossus baeobatrachus. Taxonomy (NCBI): domain Eukaryota; kingdom Metazoa; phylum Chordata; class Amphibia; order Anura; family Aromobatidae; genus Anomaloglossus; species Anomaloglossus baeobatrachus. Next base: position 360,428,001 of record NC_134353.1, read on the forward strand.
TAAATTTTTTTTAGCTTTCCTTATTAACCATTTTTTCCAGTGACCACAATATGAAGGATTGTTTTGGGTTGTTTTTTTTTTATAAGAGGGAGTCTTCGTTTTGAAGGACACCATTTATTTTTTTTTAGAATTGTTGAGCATGGCATGCCCCTGTGCTGTATATGCCGCTGTTAGATTGATAGTGGCATTTAAACAGATTAACAGCAAGTGGCAGAGCTCCACTTCAACAAGACCGCCACAGCAGCCTACACTAGATATAGATTGCAAGCACCCAAATTTAAGGCCATGTGCACAATAGAAAATGGAATTTTCTGAAAATTCTGGATCTCTGCAAGAATCCCGCACCCACAGCAGAAATACGCATGCAAATTCCATATGCGGTTTTACCATGGGATGTTGCGGATTTGCCGCGGAATTTCTGCAGTTTTTCCGCAGGTTGGTACCTGCGGGTTTTTAACAATAATTAATGGTAACACCGCAGGGACCTGCAGAAAAGTGACATGTACATTAATTCCGCGGGTAAATCCGCAGGTAAAAAAAACAAAAAAAAAAAAAAAAAAACACACCCGCAGTGTGCGAACAGCTTTTTTTGTATATAAAAAAAAATAAGTGCTTTAGTTTTGATAAGCTTTTGCTCCAGACTCAGGGGCCAATTCATCAAGACTGGCACAGTGCATTCTCACAAGTCACCAGTTTTGCCGCAGTATGAGGAGCCAAATTCATTAAGCAGCGTAAAAGTTGTGCAAAAATTATAACTTTTCAAATTTTAGGCCACTATTCTGACATAGCTTTGATAATTTGACCCTTTGTGTGCACATAACCTAAAGATGCTATTTATTGGCAGTCAGTGGTGTCTTCTCCCCTCCATACTAAAATTTTTCAGCCAGTTTGTTACCAGTTTAAGAATAAACAGGGCAAGCACTATTCTCCTTTTACAAGCATTTCCCGAGGCCACTTACCATAATCTGGTGAGGTCCACACAATGCTATGGGATCTTATATCCAAACTCATGTGTGTAAACCCAGTGCCATTCAATACATTCTCCACTTCACCACCAGTAAGGTTCATTTGTCGGATTAGGTTGTCATCTTCCACAACAAACAGCAATGACTTTTCCCAGTTAAGCAGCAAGTTCTGTATAGACTTTTTGGACTCGTAAATAATCTTCGTCCCTGATCCAGTATGCTTGGTCAAACAAACCTTGTTTTTTTCGCAAGGAAGCCAATAAAGGTTTCCTGTAGCAATGTCTATTTTCACAATGCACACTAAGGAGAGGGAAAAAAAAAAAAAAAAAAAAAAAAAAAAAAAAAAAGTCAAATATATTTGGATATGGCCTATAACTGACAAAATGTTATACCAACAAATTAAAGCCTCATCATGCCTTTCACTAGTGTTCGTACACGTTTCTAGTATACACATTCTGAATACCTGCACCACTAGTGTGGATCACTTTAGGATTTCCCGAGAAGCCATTAGACCGCAGGAGCAAACCATGCTCATCTGTCCAGTATACAAGTTCTCTTTTCCAGTCAACAGCCATCAAATTTATCCTTGGTGTCTTCCAAATAATTGTCCGTTTTATAATAACACCCTGAAATCCCAGTTCCAAAAAATAAATTCCATCACCATTGCCATACACGAGCTTCAAATCTATGTTAAAAAAAAATATTCTGCATAAGTGAACTTCAAAATATTGCACATTATATCAATTGCAATTTGTTTACAAGTGAACTTACTTTCACATTTTCCAGATGGTAAAAGAAATAACCCTGCAGGACAGGCACACTTATAAGATTTGGCCAAGACCGGTGACAGCAAGCAGATGTGACTACAGGCCCTTATAGAACATGGAGATGGCTCACCTAGAAAAATGAAAAGAAATTATAAAATGATTAAATTAGTTATGTCTTTAAAACCAATTGCCACTCATACTAGGATAGCGATTTTCTTTAGAGGCAGTAAATACAGAAACTTTTGTACTTTGGCTATGTTTTCTGAAATTATTTTCTATTTTAACATTTTTTATGGAGCTAGCCACTTGGCCTGTCCAGTGAGTGGAGTAATTGGCTTCACATCACCCACAAAATGACAGATTGCGTTCATAGAAATTTAGAACCACCAATACTGATGCTCCCAAGACCTTGCCGTAACTATAAACTTCGGGGCAAAACTTCATAGTGGGGTCCCTCAACATTTCAATTACTAGAGGTTGTGCGGAACGTGGTGAAGCCGGCTATGCATTGTTGTAAACACAGGCTTCACCACGTTCTGCAAGACCTTTTAATAGATTATTTAACGTCTAAAACTTGCCATCATAAACATTCAGTGAATGTTCGGAAAATTAATAAGGTGAATAATTCCAAATATTGCACAATTTTCAAATAACTATGTTTATTAAATAAAGTATTTTTAAACAGTATATTTAACCTTTGTTCACTTAAACATAATATTAGGCTGCTTTCACACTACATTTTTTTACCATGCGTCATGAACTTTTTTTGCTGTAAAAGCGGATCCTGCTTTTACAGCAAAAAAAATGCATGCAAACGCATGTTATTTTGCAGGATCCTGTCACTGGATGTTTAGGGGCGGGCATTGGAGTCATGTGATCGGGAGTGAGGGGAACTGAATGGGACAGACTAGGAGCCGGCATCTCACAGCTGCAGAGGATCGTAACCAAGGTAAACATCGGGTAACTTGCTTGGATGCCCGATATTTATCTTGGTTACGAGCGTCTGCACACATAACCAACGTAAACATTGGGTAACTAAGAGAAGTGGTTACCCGAAATTTACCTTGGTTACGAGTGTCCGCAGCTCTCAGGTGGGGGAGAGACAGAGACAGAGACAGAGACAGAGACAGAGACAGAGACAGAGACAGAGACAGAGACAGAGACAGAGACAGAGACAGAGACAGAGACAGAGACAGAGACAGAGACAGAGACAGAGACAGAGACAGAGACAGAGACAGAGACAGAGACAGAGACAGAGACAGAGACAGAGACAGAGACAGAGACAGAGACAGAGACAGAGACAGAGACAGAGACAGAGACAGAGACAGAGACAGAGACAGAGACAGAGACAGAGACAGAGACAGAGACAGAGACAGAGACAGAGACAGAGACAGAGACAGAGACAGAGACAGAGACAGAGACAGAGACAGAGACAGAGACACACAGACACACAGACACACAGACACACAGACACACAGACACACAGACACACAGACACACAGACACACAGACACACAGACACACAGACACACAGACACACAGACACACAGACACACAGACACACAGACACACAGACACACAGACACACAGACACACAGACACACAGACACACAGACACACAGACACACAGACACACAGACACACAGACACACAGACACACAGACACACAGACACACAGACACACAGACACACAGACACACAGACACACAGACACACAGACACACAGACACACAGACACACAGACACACAGACACACAGACACACAGACACACAGACACACAGACACACAGACACACAGACACACAGACACACAGACACACAGACACACAGACACACAGACACACAGACACACAGACACACAGACACACAGACACACAGACACACAGACACACAGACACACAGACACACAGACACACAGACACACAGACACACAGACACACAGACACACAGACACACAGACACACAGACACACAGACACACAGACACACAGACACACAGACACACAGACACACAGACACACAGACACACAGACACACAGACACACAGACACACAGACACACAGACACACAGACACACAGACACACAGACACACAGACACACAGACACACAGACACACAGACACACAGACACACAGACACACAGACACACAGACACACAGACACACAGACACACAGACACACAGACACACAGACACACAGACACACAGACACACAGACACACAGACACACAGACACACAGACACACAGACACACAGACACACAGACACACAGACACACAGACACACAGACACACAGACACACAGACACACAGACACACAGACACACAGACACACAGACACACAGACACACAGACACACAGACACACAGACACACAGACACACAGACACACAGACACACAGACACACAGACACACAGACACACAGACACACAGACACACAGACACACAGACACACAGACACACAGACACACAGACACACAGACACACAGACACACAGACACACAGACACACAGACACACAGACACACAGACACACAGACACACAGACACACAGACACACAGACACACAGACACACAGACACACAGACACACAGACACACAGACACACAGACACACAGACACACAGACACACAGACACACAGACACACAGACACACAGACACACAGACACACAGACACACAGACACACAGACACACAGACACACAGACACACAGACACACAGACACACAGACACACAGACACACAGACACACAGACACACAGACACACAGACACACAGACACACAGACACACAGACACACAGACACACAGACACACAGACACACAGACACACAGACACACAGACACACAGACACACAGACACACAGACACACAGACACACAGACACACAGACACACAGACACACAGACACACAGACACACAGACACACAGACACACAGACACACAGACACACAGACACACAGACACACAGACACACAGACACACAGACACACAGACACACAGACACACAGACACACAGACACACAGACACACAGACACACAGACACACAGACACACAGACACACAGACACACAGACACACAGACACACAGACACACAGACACACAGACACACAGACACACAGACACACAGACACACAGACACACAGACACACAGACACACAGACACACAGACACAGACACAGACACAGACACACAGACACAGACACAGACACAGACACAGACACAGACACAGACACAGACACAGACACAGACACAGACACAGACACAGACACAGACACAGACACAGACACAGACACAGACACAGACACAGACACAGACACAGACACAGACACAGACACAGACACAGACACAGACACAGACACAGACACAGACACAGACACAGACACAGACACAGACACAGACACAGACACAGACACAGACACAGAGACAGAGGAGGGAGATGGGAGGAGAGAGAGGGAGGGGGAGAGAGACACTGATCACAGAGGCTGGTTTCTGGGCATGCTCAGTAGAGCAAGCAGGATCCTGTCAGCATGCCAGTGTTCACATGCGTTTGCGTGCGTTATAGTCAGGATCCAGCAATTTGCAGTATTCGGACGCAGCTCAAAAACGCTACAAGTAGCGTTTTTGGAAAATGTTAAAAAACTGCAACTCGCTGGATCCTCACTATAACGCACGCAAACGCATGTTAACGCGAGTCCACATTGCAAATGTATTAAAATGAAAACGCATTTGCACTGGATCCGTTTTTGCGTTAAAAAAAAAACGTTCATGACGCATGTTAAAAAAACGTAGTGTGAAAGCAGCCTTACTTAACCATTACCAATTTGTTCAGTTTTAAACAACTATTTAAAACATTTGTTTCCTAACTTTCAGAGAAAAAAAAAAACAAACATGCAAATACAACCAATCAAATCATACATACCTTTCTTATTCCCTGTCGAGTGGTTTTCAACATCCAGCCATGCTGCTAAAGGCAACGTCACACTTAGCAACGCTCCAGCGATCCAACCAGCGATCTGACCTGGCAGGGATCGCTGGAGTGTCGCTATATGGTCGCTGGTGAGCTGTCAAACAGGCAGATCTCCGCAGCGATCAGCCACCCGTGTAATTGTCGCGGGCGGGGAGGAGGGTGTCGGCACACTACGCTCACCCCCTTCTGCTCGGGTCCGGCGGCTGCTGCTCAGTGGTGGCTCGAGCGGTGGGCCGGATCCCGGGGGTTTCTCGAGCGGCACTCCTCGCCCGTGAGTGAAAGGGGATTGTTGGGTGTGGGGATGATTATTGTCCGTGACGCCACCCACGGTTGTGGTGATTGCACCACCGCTGCTTTATACGGGGCTCCCGGGGATGGTGATGCAGAGCAGCCAGGTGTTGTTGCCCCTCCGTGGGTAGGGGTTGGTGATCCCGGGGCCCGGTGATGGAGGTGCAGGGCCTGGTGGGCGCAGGGACAGCGCTGTGCCTTGCGGCACTGTGGTACTCACTCAGCCTGAGACGTGACACAGTTTTTACGGTAAACCAAACGGCTGGATAGACGGTCCCACGGACGGCTGCACTTGCTCTCCCAGTAGGTGACGGTGATGTCCCTTTTCCTTGCACCTTGGTGTACTTGTTGGCTGCGATGGGTCCCCACCGGTAACCCGCTCCCCGGCTTCAAGCTGGAGCGGGGGGAGCTCTACTCTTTGCCCGCAGGCGCTGGCCCTGGGGAAACTGGTGCCCTGGCAGTGGCGGTGTCTCCCCTGTAATGGTTGAGCTGTTGCCTTCAATCGGGACTTGGTTGTTGGGAGGGGGGGGGGGGGGGGGGGGAGAAATCTGCGTCCCAGTCACTGACGGATTCGGCAAATTTGGAGACTCCTAGCCTTGCCGGGGTCCGAGAGGCCCCTGCCCTGGTGCTGACTGTCCTTCGGAACACTGCTCCAGACCGCCGGGCACACAGCCAACGGGGTCCTTCCAGGAACTTCCAAACGGTCCCCCTCCAGACAGTCACCGCCGTTGCTGACCTTGCTGATCTGGCCCTACACAAAGCTGGACCCTTCAGGCTTTCCTTCCTTGTCCCCTCACTTGCTTTCCTCCTTTTCCACTTTTCTTCCTAAAACTCAACTCCTCACTCAAGCTCGTCCCTGAGCCGACTCCTCTCTGGCCCTTAGCTAGACTTAAACTGCCTGGTTTCTCCCGCCTCCAGTGCTGTGTCCTCCTTGGTGGGCGGAGCCAACCGCCTGGCCCACCCCCTGGTGTGAATCATCAGCCTCTGGAGGAAGGCAACAAGGATTTTCGGTTAGCTGTGGTGTTCCTAGCTGGGATGTAGGGTGTGGTGGTGTGTGACCTGTGTCCCCTGGCTTCCCCAGGGCGACACAATGATGCGGTGCTTGGTAACCATAGTACACATCGGGTTACTAAGCAAAGCGCTTTGCTTAGTAACCAGATTTGTACCTTTGCTACGTGTGCAGGGAGCCGGCTTCTAGAAGCTGCGGACGCTGGTAACCAAGGTAAATATCGAGTAAACAAGCAAAGCCTTTGCTTGGTTACCCGATGTGTACCTTGGTAGCCAGTGTCCGCAGAAGCCGGCTCCCTGCTCATTCAGATCGTTTCTCTCTCGCTGTCAAACTCAGCGATATGTGCTTCACAGCAGGAGAGCAAAGACCAAAAAAAAAAAAAAAAAAAAAAAAAAATGGTCCAAGACATTCCGCAACAACCGGCAACTTCACAGCAGGGGCCAGGTCGTTGCTGGATGTCACACACAGACAGACATCGCTACCAAGATCACTGTTGCGTCACAAAAACCGTGACTCAGCAGCGATGTCGTTTAGTGAGACGAGGCCTTAAGTTCTTCAAACTATCAGGCTCCAAGTTTCTTTTCACAGTCTTTTTATTTCCACTTGGCTGGTGCCAAATTCGTTTCATAATACACCGTTTTAGTAACACAATCACAGTACCGTATTTTCCGGCGACTGCGTATTAAGACTTTTTAAACCCTGAAAATCTTCTCAGAAGTCAGGAGTCGTCTTATACGCCAGGTGCAGGGCGCCACAGCTACCTACTGGCAAAGAGACAGTGCGGCTGCCCAGGATATGTGCACTGTGCCCAGCTGCTCTCTCCAGGAGGAGAGAGACTGGAGCTGACATTTCTGCCTCCCCCAGCAGGTGCCAGACATCAAATACAACACCCGACCACAGGTACAGTAGCAGTCACTATTGCTCCCTCCCGGTTGTGAGGAGAGTGGGGGTTGTACACAGCTCTGATTATTGAAAACAAGAGGCAGATGACAGACGATAGATACTGCATGACCCGGAGCCGGGAGGAATGTGAGATTATGGAAACGTCCCCCTCCTCCCCTCCCTCCCCCTCGCAGCAGTATAGACCTGCAGACTGGAGAGGGGCAAGGCTCAGAGATATTTGTGTCTGCTGAGACTGTCTCCTCTCAAAATAAGAGAGATAAGACCTCGCATCACCTTGGGCAGGTGCTCTGGAAAAATAAACGTAATACTCAGAGGAAGAGAGTTCCGGCACACTGCACTGTTTCCCAAATAAGTGAAAATAAACTGTATCAAGTATTCTTAATCTGTTTTTCTTTATTGAAAAAATCTGTGCTGTACATAAATAGAAAGTCCGCCAGGACGTTTCGGCCCTAGGCCTTCATCAGGTCGGACAATCAGACTGGAGTATATTTATATGTGAACAGAAAAACAGATATCAGCGGGTGTAAATGATGTATACAATAGTGACAATCCAAATGAAAATAACATAGTACATATATGAGGAGATACAACATAGCCGGCGAAATCACAACATGATATATTACCGAGAATGAATTCAGTTATAGTAACCTGTTAACACACTATGCGCCAGGGAGGGGCCCATAATGACGGTGTGGTATATTAAAGGGAGGACAAGTGGATCACCCATGTCTAGCAAAGATCCGTAACAGTGTTTAGCCGATTGTTATAAGCACAAATGCAGCAGCATGGGATCTATATGTATGTATATTCTCTTTCTGTATAGGACATTTTTTCCATACTGCCCACAGGGTCTTTCCACAGGATTCTTCTAAAATTCCTATCTTCACAGGTATGCTCATATATACACACACTATACCCCATCTTTTCAGGCTATACAGAGTTTTAGGCTTTTTTACTCAATTGCTTATTTGATTTATTCTCCCCTTACTTTTGCCATAGGACTAGATCCCATGCTGCTGCATTTGTGCTTATAACAAATCGGCTAAACACCATTACGGATCTTTGCTAGACATGGGTGAGCCACTTTTCCTCCCTTTAATATACCACACCGTCATTATGGGCCCCTCCCTGGCGCATAGTGTGTTAACAGGTTACTATAACTGAATTCATTCTCGGTAATATATCATGTTGTTGTGATTTCGCCGTCTATGTTGTATCTCCTCATATATGTACTATGTTATTTTCATTTGGATTGTCACTATTATATACATCATTTACACCCGCTGATATGTTTTTCTGTTTTATTCACATATAAATATACTCCAGTCTGATTGTCCGACCTGATGAAGGCCTAGGGCCGAAACGTCCTGGCGGACTTTCTATTTATGTACAGCACAGATTTTTTCAATAAAGAAAAACAGATTAAGAATACTTGATACAGTCTATTTTCACTTATTTGGGAAACAGTGCAGTGTGCCGGAACTCTTCCTCCTCTCAAAACAAGACCTCCGTGTCAGTGCACGTCACGTCACAGCCGCTGCCTGAACTATTGGCTGAGTCACCGCCTGGCGCGACACCACACGATCAGCTAACAGTCTGTCTGCAATAGAGCTCCTGTTACTAAGAGAAATAGCGTTTCCCCGTTTAAAGTAAACAAACAAAACATTTACGCTTGCACTTTCATGGATCTTTGTTATTTTTTATACACTTTAAACTCGAATAATATAGGAGCTGGGTATTTTATGAGAAAGTATTAAAATACAAATTTTTTTACCATCAGTTTGGCGCCCCTTGGGTGGTTGGGCCCCGACTGCCCCGGTTGTAGTTACGGCAGTCCCAGGACACAAATAGTGGTACTGTGCAGTGTATATGCAGAAAAATGGTTACTGAGAATTACACCTAGTATATAAAGGACAGGAGCAGTGGTACTGTATACATACAATAAAGACAGAATTACTATGAAAGCCCATATTACTGTGTACGTCTGGATTGGTGTACATAGCATTTAGTGTGGAGCTGTACCTGTGTACAATTTGTAGTGGGGAGTCCACACTACCATATATAGAAAGCTTCACACTATCTACTATGTTCTAGAATACAGTTTGGAGCTTTGTATACACACCGGTAAATCTTCACACTATATAGTGTAGTATATAGTTTATACGAAGTCCACACTATTAACAGCAAGATATATATGCCTATACAGCACCATACTTTGTAGTGAACATCTAGTTATGTGTACATCACATGTAGAAGTTATGTATATACATAAAACACAGAAGAGTCAAAAGTTACTGTAAATGCACATTACTTTGCCTCCATCTTGTTTTCTCACCAATTGCCCAGAGGTTAAACTGTGCAGGATACAGTTTGCTAGGGGCGTAATGACTGCGGTCGGAGCGATGGCCACTGCGACCGGGCCCAGCAGGGTTCGGGGCCCAGCGCCCGAGCTGCAAAGCAGCCGACTCCTCTGAGGAGAACTGCATTAACTGCAGACCACGCTGCCACTATTGGACCCATGAGTCAGGGGGGCCCTGTGCCAGCAGCGGAAACAAGCAACCACTCGCCCGCGGGTCCTCACCAGTAATCGCACACAGCAATGATGAATGATTGAGTGGAGCGCACCTCTCCATCCTTCTTAGTTCTCCCCCTGTGCAGCAGAGCGCAATGACATCACTGCTGATCTGAGAGAGCGCGGGACGGGAGGACACTGACCGGAGCAGTGGGAGAACTAGGAGAGGTGAGTACATGTTTAAAAAAATAAAATAAATAAAATATAACCAAAATAGTGTACACGGTGGCCATAGGCTTATGGGATGTGCATTATATTCTATTGAGGACTATGGATGTGCATTATTTTATAAGGCTGACTATGGAATGTGCATTATAACTCATGGAGGGCTATGGGGGTGCATAATATATGAAGGGTTATGTGGGACCCATTATACTATATGGAAGGCTATGTGGGGGCCATTATAGTATTTATAGAGCTATATACGAGGGGGGACAAAGAAAGCATGGGATGGGAAAGTTGTGTGCTGATGTAAAGGCTCAGCACCCAGCTTTCCCATTCTCTGCTATCTGCTATACATCTTTCCCTCAGCACCCAGCTTTCCCATGCTCTGATATCATGGGAAAGCTGTGTGCTGAGGGAAGGCTGTATAGCAGAGAACAAGAAAACTAGGTGCCAAGGACAAGATGGATATAAGAACATAGGAAAGCTGGGTGCTGATGAGGGATATCAAATTATGGGAAACATGTGTGCTGAGGGAAAGAGCCAAGTGTCAGACACTATCCCATACCCCAAGTGTCTGTACAGTTGGAGGGGTCCTGATCCAAACATTGCACCAGGGCCCAAACTAGTTATGCCACTGCAGTCTGCCCAGTGCTGACAGGTGTTTCAAATTACAGCAGCCACAAAGTAGACCTCATGATGGCACTTAGTCCAGATGTGTCCACTGCTGTGGCGTACTGAATGCTGGTAATATGCTTGTGCATAGATTGTCACAGAGAAAAATTAGAGAGCCAGCAGCCCACTATGTAGCAGACTAATGCAGCCCACCAGGAATCTGCCAGTTGGGGCTGATTTCCAATTCGGGCCTGATATACAGCCAACAATGTGCAAAGCATGTGTCGCGGGCGGAGGAGGACGCTGCGCTCTCCCTCTGCTCGGGTCCGGCTGCCGCGGCCTCTGCTGCTCGAGCGATGGGCCGGATCCCGGTGCTCCTCGCCCGTGAGTGAAAAGGGGGGGGGGGGGGGGGGGGAATTGGTTTTGGGGATTTGTCCGTGACGCCACCCACGGTTGTGGTGATTGTGTGGACACCACCGCTGCTCTGTATAGGGATCCCGGGAGCGGTGACAGAGCAGCTTTGTTGTTATTCCTCCCCTCCGTGGGTAGGGGGTTGGTTGTCCTGGGGCCCGATGATTGGGTAAGGATGGATGGCAGGCCGGGTGCGGGGCCTGGTGAGGTACAGGGTCGCGGGGGCAGCGCTGTGCCGTACGTCACGGTGGTACTCACTCAGCCTGAGACTTTGACACAGTTCTCTGTAAAACACACGGCTGGAAAGACTTCCCACGGACGGCTGCTGTTGCTTTTCCCCGGTAGTTGGCGGTGACGGTCTGTCCCTGCACCTAGTGTAATGTTGGTAGCGATGGGTTCCCACCGGTAACCCGCTCCCCGACTTGGATATGGGCCAGAGGAGCCCCTCTTTGCCCGCAGGCGCTGGCCCTGAGAAACTGGTGCCTTGGCGGTGGCGGTGTCTCTCTCATACGGTTGCCTTCAATCGGGACTTTGTTGTTTGGAGACCCGGAGGTCCCCTTCACTGACTGATTTGGCAAATTCACGGCGACTTCTAGCCTTGCCGGGATCCGAAAGGCCCCTGCCAATGGTGCTGGCTTCTCCTTGTATACCGGTCCGGTACCGCCGGGCCACCACCCGTCCATGGTCCTTTCGGCAACCTCCGATCAGCCTCTCCTGCAGACTGTCACCACTGTCTGCTAACCTTGCTGTCTCAGTCCGGGGCACACACCCGGACCAACTTCAGGCTTTTCCAACTGTCCCATTCTCCTTCACTTCAACTCCTCTCTTGCTCCTCTACCACTTCTCTCCAACTACTCCTCAACTCACTGCTTGACTGCCTGCGTTTTCCAGCCTCCAGGACTGTGAACTCATCGGTGGGCGGAGCCAACCGCCTGGCCCACCCCCTGGTGTGGACATCAGCCCCTGGAGGAAGGCAACAAGGATTTCTGGTGTAGCTTTGGTGTACCTATCCGGGGTGTAGGGTGTGGTGGTGTCATTACCTGTGACCCCTGGCTTGCCCAGGGCGTCACATTAGCGCCTCAAACATGTCAATGTAGACACCACGATTTTCAGCTTACAAGTCTATTGCCCAAAATCAACTTCAAAAAGGCTTATGAGGCTTAATTCAGGTCAGGAGTCTTGTGGTAGTCTGATAATCATGGTCTGTACATGTACTGCGAAAGGAAAACATGTGAAGTCAACCTTGTATGTTTGTTTAGTCATTCATTTTTTTTATTGGGGGGGGGGGGGGGAAATGGGGGAAATTATATATCAGCACAGATTGTAGCAATATGCCTTTGTGCATTCCTTTTGACCTCTCTCCTAGACATGTCATCACTCCTGAGATGGCATTCCTGGGAGGTACATTAACATTAGCTATATAAAAGTCTGAGAACACTCACCACCAGATTGCTGCAGCTCATGCAGTACAGTGAATGCCGATACATTAGAAGTGTTCAGCAATAGCCTTCTCTCCCTTGGATTATTTCTTAACAGAGAAAATAGGTTGCTTTCATCAGCCAGAAAGAACCATCCTTCAAAGATGGACAAACCCAGGACATCCTGGTCTTTTTGCAGGACATTCGGGAAAGTAAATCTTCCACTTCCATCAGTTTTCATAGTTTCAATTGACTAGATTGAAAAGAAAATATGTGCACCTTATTTATTGTTAATTTTGCATTGCTTATAAAGTGCTGTAATATTTCACAGTGATTTACATACATCACTGTCCCCATTGTGGCTCAAATTCCCTATCAGTATCTTTGGACACCTTAAAAGATTCTATGATTGCATTTAGAGGACCCAATCTTACCTTTTTGCCTATACATATGTACATCACATGACTTCACTTTAATAACATACATGTACCATGTGAGAAGCAGTGATGTGAGTTAGCCAACATAATGGACATCAGTGCCAACATCTAAGCTGAATGAAATCTCATTTGCATGTTTTTATATTTACATATAAAATGAATACAAAAAGCACAATTATCTTCTAAAAAAGGTATAAATGATCCTCCTTTCCCCCTCAATTTGTGGCTTTTATAGTACTGACTCTAACTCAAAAAGCCATCTCTCCCATGAGCTGGTGCCCAGTACAGAATTGCAAGTTCCAGATCCTCCTCTAAGTGACTAGTTTTACTCTTTGTAGAACATACACCTGCAGATTACCTAAAATGCACAACACTAAATTTATCGTTGTTGAATCTCACCTGGCATGTAGACGCCCTATTAGTTAAAGCCAACGTATACATTCTATGGGAGGTGTTTGTAAGGTACATTGCTCCTGATTTTGCATGACATTAAGCTGTGATATTAAAGGGAACCAGTCACCAGGATTTTCATTCAGTGCCTACAAGTAGTATTCAACCCCCTGCAGATTTAGCAGGTTTGATAAGATGCAAATAAGTTAGAGCCTGCAAACTTCAAACAAGAGCAGGATTTATTAACAGATGAATAAATCTTACAAACCAACAAGTTATGTTGCTCAGTTAAATTTTAATAAATTTTCAACATAAAAGTGTGGGTCAATTAGTATTCAACCCCTAGGTTTAATATTTTGTGGAATAACCCTTGTTTGCAATTACAGCTAATAATCGTCTTTTATAAGACCTGATCAGGCCGGCACAGGTCTCTGGAGTTATCTTGGCCCACTCCTCCATGCAGATCTTCTCCAAGTTATCTAGGTTCTTTGGGTGTCTCATGTGGACTTTAATCTTGAGCTCCTTCCACAAGTTTTCAATTGGGTTATGGTCTGGAGACTGACTAGGCCACTGCAACACCTTGATTTTTTCCCTATTGAACCAGGCCTTTGTTTTCTTGGCTGTGTGCTTTGGGTCGTTGTCTTGTTGGAAGATGAAATGACGACCCATCTTAAGATCCTTGATGGAGGAGCGGAGGTTCTTGGCCAAAATCTCCAGGTAGGCCATGCTAGCCATCTCCCATGGATGCGGACCAGATGGCCAGGCCCCTTGGCTGAGAAACAGCCCCACAGCATGATGCTGCCACCACCATGCTTGACTGTAGGGATGGTATTCTTGGGGTTGTATGCAGTGCCATCCAGTCTCCAAACGTCACGTGTGTGGTTGGCACCAATGATCTCGATCTTGGTCTCATCAGACCAGAGAACCTTGAACCAGTCTGTCTCAGAGTCCTCCAAGTGATCATGAGCAAACTGTAGACGAGCCTTGACATGACGCTTTGAAAGTAAAGGTACCTTACGGGCTCGTCTGGAACGGAGACCATTGCGGTAGAGTACATTACTTATGGTATTGGCTGAAACCAATGTCCCCACTGCCATGAGATCTTCCCGGAGCTCCTTCCTTGTTGTCCTTGGGTTAGCCTTGACTCTTCGGACAAGCCTGGCCTCAGCACGGGTGGAAACTTTCAAAGGCTGTCCAGGCCGTGGAAGGCTAACAGTAGTTCCATAAGCCTTCCACTTCCGGATGATGCTCCCAACAGTGGAGACAGGTAGGCCCAACTCCTTGGAAAGTGTTTTGTACCCCTTGCCAGCCTTGTGACCCTCCACGATCTTGTCTCTGATGGCCTTGGAATGCTCCTTTGTCTTTCCCATGTTGACAAAGTATGAGTGCTGTTCACAAGTTTGGGGAGGGTCTTAATTAGTCAGAAAAGGCTGGAAAAAGATAATTAATCCAAACATGTGAAGCTCATTGTTCTTTGTGCCTGAAATACTTCTTAATACTCTAGGGGAACCAAACAGAATTCTGGTGGTTTGAGGGGTTGAATAATAAATGACCCTCTGAATAAACTTTTCACAATTTAAAAAAAAAAAAAAAAAAAAATAAATTCTTTTTTGCTGCAGTGCATTTCACACTTCCAGGCTGATCTATAGTCCAAATGTCACAATGCCAAGTTAATTCCGAATGTGTAAACCTGCTAAATCTGCAGGGGGTTGAATACTACTTGTAGGCACTGTATATACCCTTAAGCCAGTACTATACTGGCACTATCAGGCTGATTCTCTACATACCTGTAGTGGTCGACTCAGAGCAGATAAAATATTCATAGTTATGCTAATTCTAAAAGAGGGAGGGGATAAGTATTATACAAACGATTCACTTTGTTGCAGGACCTGTGTGAGGTCATACCCATGGACCAGAAGAGGCAGGGGCCTCAGCCAACAAAGCTGGATACCATGTCACATGATAATGACCTCACACAGGTCCTGCAACTAAGTGAAATCGTTTGTATAATACTTATGCTAATTCTAACAGAGGGAGGGGATAACTGAATATTTTATCTCCTCCATTTCAACAGCCACTCGAGCAGCTAATTTTATATACTTTTGTTTTGAAAACCCTACCTGTGAGTGTTCTAGTTACCATGGCTGGATATCAAAATAGAAGTGATCCTGATTGTTTTTTTTTATTATTTATTTATAACCAGCAAGTGTGAAGCAGACTGCTGGGGCTGGTATTATCAGGATAGAAGTAGCCAAAATATTGCCCCCTCCCCCAGCCTAAAAATACCAGTCCACAGCTACCCAGAATTGACACACCACATTAGATATGCCAATCTTAGTGCTTTACCCAGCTCATACCGATTGCCCTGGGGCGGTGGAAATCGGGGGAAGTATAAAAGGGGTTAGTGACAGCTGTGATGTCAAAAAAATAACAGCTGCCATCAAGCTCTGGATTAGTAATGGGAGGAGTCTATGAAACACCCCCATTGCTAATACTGTACGTAAAAATAAACACCAAAAAAAAAAAAAAAAAAACCTAAAATTTGAAGAAAAAAAAAAAAAATCCTCAGCTCTGCTACATCCAGAGGCTGCAGAGAGAAAACCTGTCTGCTGGCCTTAGGAATCCCTGAGCTGACAGTTTGCTGGAGGTCACATCCTGGTTCATTACAGCTCACAGGTGGGTGGGGGGGGGGCTACAATCTATAGCGGTTTGTTTTACCCATGGCTATCAAAATATGGCAATAGCCCAAGTTTTACAAAAAAAAATAATTTTACACTACTATACAGCAAACTGAATGCAACTGATTAGATGCGGACAGGACACAGGGTGGGTCATACGTGTCTGGGATTCTGCAACCCATCACAGACACTGGCAAAAAGGGTGGGCGAGGGAAGCAGTGATTAGTGATCAAGCTTAGCAGGCCTGGCACAGAATCTGAATGCAGTGTGATCATCTATGAAACATGGTATGTGCAACTATCCTGCTATAACTATCATTTAACTTCCATTAATAGCCCCCTAGTGCTTACTATGGCCATTTTACAGTTCAGAACATCTTCTCCCATTGGCTTTGATTGGGGGGTGGGGGGAGGGGGGATTATTGACCAAGGTTTTTTCTTTTTTTCAGTCAGTGCTGGTTTGGCAAACTGAAATATACATGGGTTTGCATTTCACTAATAAAGACATTTAGAAAAAACATTGTACGATTAAGTTAAAAGTTACCTCCTTGTACTCGCTGATCCAATATAACCTAGATGTAATGTAATCAATAGTGAGGCCTGTTGGTTGTTCCATTGGTATAAATGAAATCACATGCCGATCTGATCCATCCATTCCCGCCATGTCTAGAGTGGTATTACCCTTTTTGCCATAATTTACCCAGTACATGTACCTGAAAAAAAAAAAAAAAAAAAAAATAAGAAGAGGAATAAGTAATTCATTGGTGTACCTTTTTCCCATTGGCATATTCTGAAATTACATGTTTACAAAGAATATGCATGTGCTGAAACACATTCTGCATGACTGGCAAGCTTTTGATAAATGGAAACATCCAATATCTATAAACTTGTCCTGACCAGATCAAAATGTTACTAATTACCATATTTTTAACCCCATGGGGGGGGGGGGGGTAGGGGAACAAAAGAACAACCCCCCCCCCCCCCCAAAAAAAAAAACAAAAAAAAACAAAGTCTGAAATTTCCCCTGTACAGTTAAATACATGAATACTTCAGACCAGCAAACTGACAAAACTTCTGTTTTTATTTAGGCAGGGTCACAGTTGCTGATTAACAATTAAGGCAATTTGATTTTCAGGACATAACTGCTACTTACACTCTTAGGATTGCCATAGAAGCAGTAAGGGTGTACTTAACATGTCATGCAGTTATTCTTCATTTTGTGTTAGATTTTGTAATTTTACAATTTGTTGTGTTCATCTTTTGTCGCATAAGGGTTTAATTACGTAAATACTACCACCAAACAACCCCCCTTAATATGAAGAACCGGAGAATTACAGGCTGTACCTAGTTCATCTCAACTGTACATTTGCGTCCGTTTAAACATTTTTTCGAGATGTTGATCAGTAATACTGTAGTGTAAGCAATGCATACTTGAGAGAAATGCTAGAAGTCAGATATTTTTATAAAAAAAAAACAAAACACATTACCTTTTTTGTGGAAAGACAACAAGCTGATCTGGCACAATGTGCTTCTCAATTATATGGACATAGCCCCGTCCATCAGTCAGTCCAACAGAAATGGTTTTGTGTACACTACTTGCCCAAAAGAGTTGTCCTGTAAACCAGTCTACTGATAAACTGTTTACATTGCTCACATCTACAATAAAAAAAAAAAAAAAAAAAAAAAAAAAAAATAGTAATATTGACATCAGAACCTATTACACATCTATATACAAGGAAAACACTAATTGTGTTCAAATGAAAAATCACTTGTTTCCAAGAACAGGTTCATTGTAGGTAACTGTTTCAGCAACATGCTACAGTCCGACAAAAACAAAAAAAAAAAAAAAAAAAAACACACAAACCCAAACCGTTGATAACGTCTCCCAGTTATAAGTCTTTACAAAAAAAAACAAAAAAAAAAACAAAAAACAAACAAACAAAAACTGATGGGGCACCTCTCCAGGTGCCCCACTACCATCTGGTTTCTTTCCTTCCTGCCATCACATCTCCCAACTGGTCCACTGTAGACCATGACTCCAGATGCATCTAGGGCTCAGAGGTCACAGTTTGAAGATCAGTTATGACAAGCACCTTATGATGAGAACAACTGAGGTCAAGACACAGCCAGTATTTGGGGCCTATAATAAAGAGGCTGGAGATGAGGCATGCTATGGTGAAAAGAGGACCAGACAAAAGGTTTCTGGAGAGGTTAGTGATTTTATTTCTTGAACCCTGTTCCATCTTGCATACAAACTGATTAAAACAAACCAACAGTACTCGTCTAGTTCATAATCCAATAACTGCCTGTACATAAAGCCTAAATGCCTAACTTATGTTTACAATTTATTTTATATCATTAACAAAAAAAAAAAAAAAAAAAAAAAAAAAAAAAAAAGCCATATGTGGTTCCCCTTATTTAGGTACACAGCCAAGAAGCACAGGGTTGGGGCTGCAACCTATAGCTGTACGCTTTACCTGTGCTGGGTATCATGTTGGACCCTACACCAATTTTTTATTTAAAGCTACAGTGTCCTGCTGCCATGGTTTATGATTGCAAGCAGTACAACGCTGTCACAAAGGCTGGGGGTGCTGTCTGACTGCAACCAATCAGACTGCCAGTGGGTGGGTGAAGTCAAGAATATGCATGAGGCTAATGAATGGCTCCAGAAGGAGAGAGCAGGCTGGAAGCCATTATAGCCGCACTGGAGACTAAGTATAGCACGCTTGCATCATTTATAATTATTTTTTATTTCCCGAGTTGCCAGATTAGCCAGACTTCCATGACTACTCTGGGCCCAGGTTCAGCACCCGGATACTTTTACAATCTGGGTGTGCCTATCCCTAATCAACCAAAAAAAAAAAAAAAAAAAAAAACAAAAAAAACAAAAACTAATTTCTTATTTTTCTCAAAAAAGGTTTTAAATCATACATATGCTTTCAAGTTCTCTTTTGGATGTAAAGAACTTTTGTTTCTTTTTGATGCATGAAGCTTACCTTATGAGGTTTTTATGCAAATATGGGGAAAAAAAAAAATGTATTTTTTTTACTGACCACAAAAGACAGCATAAAGCATTTTATGTGAATTACCTCTTTCTGAAAAGAGTCTATACTGGACTTTTTTCCTTTCACTGGGGACAGCAATAAATTCCAATTAAGATAGACTTTTAGTTTTGGTTTTCTTCAGATTTTCTGGATTTTTCATTGACTCATCTGAACCTGGCTTTGGAGACACTGCTAGATTTTGTACCACCTCACAGCATCTTCGTTTTTTCTAGCATTCTGTTTACCACCAAAAGTATGAACAAAAAAACTAAATATATAGAAAAGTGTCACTGATCCTGAGCTACTGGTTAAAGCACTGGAGCTGCAGGTAGAAAGTTTGCTATGTGTGAGCCAACCAAATGGATTAAAATGGACAGTCATAAAACTACCATGGTTCTCATGAACCGCAAGTCTAAATATCCCATCTTAAATATCCGGTGTAAATAGGATTGCTGGGGTTGCAAACAATGAAGAATGTTAAAGAATTTAAAGAAATAAAAAAATGTATGAATATGAAACTGTATGGCTGGAAAGCCAAAATTTAGGTTGATACCAGCTCAACCCTAATCGGCGACATCACAGATACCCCTTATAGACGGGAGGTCTTTTGAAACGGATCATGAAAAGTAATGTTTGTATGACATAATAGAAATCGGACTTAATGTCTCCCAAGTTTTAATATACCTGGATAGAGTGAAGTTGAATTTTTTCTACCAATTACAAAAGACTGCAGAGTTTTGTTCTCATTTATCCAGAAATATGATTCAGTAGACAAGTAATAGGCAATGGCAATAGGCCGACTACGGACTGAAAAAAGATGCTGGTAGTCACCACTCCTGGCATCCACAACACCAACTTCGTCCCTTTTTGCAAGCAGAAGAACTGTGGCATTGTCTGGATATGAGAATATAAAAAAAAAAAAAATAAAAATGTATAATAACTTTTAAATTTTAACATTGACTTCGATACCATTCTTGACTATATGAAAACTAATGTACAAGTAGAATATGGCACTTAAACAGTTTCAAGAATATTTTCAACACCCAAGTGCAGACGTTTTGCTTTATATTGGAGCTTTATTAGTGTGCAATGTGTTAACATAGGGTACACTGATGAAGGTCCGATATAGACTGAAACGTCTGCTTGTTGGGTTTTGGAAATAAAGATTTCCTTTTGTCTTGAATGCTGTGGTTGGCCATTAATTTAAAATGACTCATGCAACATTTCCCCCCCATCAAGAATTTCCCCCTCCCCCTCCCCCCAAGGGTTACAAGATGATATAAAAAAAAAAAAAAAAAAAAAAAAAATGCTCCATTGTTATACATGGCTATAACAGTTTATATACAGTTTGTATATTCTTTAAACCAGCAAGGCAGGATGTGTACAAAAAAGGTTAAGTTCTTACCCATAACCTCACACACTGATCCTTCTTTTAGATGGAATCCTTGAACACACCCACAAGTGAAAGACCCTCTTGTGTTGTTACAAAGTTGGTGACAAGGACTATAATCTACAGAGCACTCGTCAATATCTACAAGAGAAGATAATGATATTAAAAAGTATTATGGTAAACTGGAGCCCTGTTTAAAGGAAAATCAGCCTTGCTCTTTACATTCCCCTTAGCAGTTAAGTAATGGGACTGTTGGGTCTTACCAGCACAACTATGGCGGTCTCGCTTAAGTTTCCATCCTTCAAAGCAGGAACAATTTACTCCCCATGAAGCATCTTTACATATATGTGAACAACCACCATTTTTATCTGAGCACTGGCGACCTAGGGCAGAGAAGAAAAAAAAAAAAACAAAAAACAAAAAAACTTAATCCTAATTTTTAAGAACATCTCTTGAACTTTATTAGATAAAAGTCTGTTTTTTCTAAAAGTTGTACACTTTTTACTAAAACCATATTACAGTTTGCAGTCACTAGTAATTCCTTTAAGGCTATGTGCACACGGTGCGTTTTTCTCGGCGTTTGCGCGTTTTTCGGGTGCGTTTTTGGCCTCAAAACTGCATGACTTTGCTTCCCCAGCAAAGTCTGAGTTTTCATTTTTGCTGTCCCCACACAGCGTTTTTTTTCAGCTGCGTTTTTGTGGTGACCACAAAAACGCAGCATGTCAATTATTCCCGCGTTTTTCACTGCGCTTTTCATCCATTGAGTTCAATGGGATGTTGAAAGACGCAATGAGAAACGCAAATAGCTGCGTTTTGGTGCGTTTCTAAGACCAAAAACGCAGCTATAAGCGCAGGAGGTGGGTAGTAAAGTGACGTGTACAGGAAGAGGATTCCTTCTGTCAGTATAGACAGAAGCATGAATCCTCCCGGTACCGTCACCGCCGCGTCCATCTCCCGTCCTGTGCATGTATGCTGCCGTGCGGCGCCATGTACAGGCAGGAGGTGGAAGCGGCTGCGAAAACAAAAGTTAACAGTAGAATAAAAAAAAAAAAAAAGTTATACTGACCTGTCTGCAGCCTCGCGGTGCCATGCCCGCTCCCAGCTCCTGTCACGGTATCGCCGCTCCCGCTCCGGCTGTGTGCAGTCTCCCCGGGGCAGGACCTTGCTTGCAGGACCTGGCGATGGATCACCTGATGCAGTCACCTGACGCATCAGCTGATAGAGTCTCGTGCTGACGCGGGCGCCCGGCCGGTATCAGCGGATGCGTCAGGAGACTTCATCCCTGATTACCGGCAGCTGCTGCAGCGATCGGACGGGATCAGACTCCCGCCCCATCGCTCCGGGAGCTGCCGGTAATTCAGCACATAAGTGAGTATTATTTTTTTTTTTTTTTCTACTGATGCATCAGCTGATTGTATAACCGGCTTTTATACAATCAGCTGATGTGTGATGGGATTCACATCCTTTAACCTGACACATCATCTGATCGCTTTGCCTTCCAGCAAACCGATCAGATGATATTGGATCCTGATTGGACGGCGCGGGACCCTGACCCAGGATTACTGCGGAGGGGGGTTTATTTCAATAAAGATGGAGTCCCTAATTGTGTTGTGTTTTATTTCTAATAAAAATATTTTTCTGTGTTGTGTTTTTTTTTATCTTTACTAGAAATTCATGGTGGCCATGTCTAATATTGGCGTGACACCATGAATTTCGGGCTTAGGGCTAGCTGATAATATACAGCTAGCCCTAACTCCATTATTACCTGGCTAGCCACCCGGCATCAGGGCAGCCAGAAGAGTTGGATACAGCGCCAGAAGATGGCGCTTCTATGAAAGCGCCATTTTCTGGGGTGGCTGCGGGACTGCAATTCACAGTGGGGGTGCCCAGAAAGCATGGGCACCCTGCACTGTGGATTCCAATCCCCAGCTGCCTAGTTGTACCCGGCTGGACTCAAAAATGGGGCGAAGCTCACGTCATTTTTTTTTTTTTAAATTATTTCATGAAATTCATGAAATAATTTAAAAAAAAAAAAGGGCTTCCCTATATTTTTGGTTCCCAGCCGGGTACAAATAGGCAGCTGGGGGTTGGGGGCAGCCCGTACCTGCCTGCTGTACCCGGCTAGCATACAAAAATATGGCGAAGCCCACGTCATTTTTTTTTTTTGGGGGGGCAAAGAAATCCTGCATACAGTCCTGGAAGGAGGATGCTGAGCCTTGTAGTTCGACAGCTGCTGTCTGCTCTCCTGCATACACTATTGGATGGAGGATGCTGAGCCTTGTAGTTCTGCAGCTGTCTGCTCTTCTGCATACACTAGTGGAGAATGAAGAACACATTGAAGAAGGAAATGACATCAGACCTTTTTTTTTTTTGTTCACTGATAAAAAACGCATAAGGACGCAGTGAGCAAAAACGCAGCAAAACGCAGCAAAAAAACGCACCAAATCGCGGCAAAACGCGTGCGTTTTTTGCTGCGTTTTTTCGACGCAGGTGCGTTTTTGTGCATTTTTAGCGGCCAAAAACGCACAAAAACGCAGCGTCAAAAAAACGCAGCGTGTGCACATAGCCTAAATGAGGTAAATTCACTGAAAAAGGAGACAAAGCCTTTCATATTTTCAGATACTAAAATTTGAACCTACAAAAGTACATTAAGTAACTCACCCATATTTGAGTGACCATCACTGACTAATAATTGGATTAAAAAAGTCTTTACGAGTTTCTTGGTCTCCATTTAGACCAGTGTTTCCCAACTCCAGTCCTCACGGCCCTCAACAGGTCATGTTTTCAGGATTTCCTTAGCATTGCACAGGTGATTGAAGCATCATCATGGCATCACCTGTGCAAAGCTAAGGAAATCCTGAAAACATGACCTGTTGGGGGCCGTGAGGACTGGAGTTTGGGAATCACTGATTTAGACCAATCAGGAGATATCACTTAAAATCACCCAAAATAATCCACAATTTAACAAAATCACTGACCTAATGGATATAACCAATTAAATTTACTATCATCAATATTAAAACCTATTTCTCCTTCTCCACCAATTGTGTAGGTCTACCCATGATTTTATATATTCACACAAGGGTCTGATATAATTATATCCCCCACACAACTGGGTACTAATACAATTGAGGAAACCATGTCATGTATAAACTTTCTATCAAAACCCCTTTCCCAGTGAACCTAAATAGTCACAGATTTAATTGACTTTTAAAAATATTTAGTTATTCTATTAACAAATTATTTAGTTGGTGGATAAGGATAAAATAATGGGTTTTAATATTGATCATAAATAGTAAATTGTATTTGTTAGATCCACTAGATCAGTGATTTCATTCATCAGGAGACATAATTTAGTAGGACTATTCCAAGTCTCAAGATGTACTCCACTAATTGTCCTTAAAAAGATCTACCCTTTGGGGGTTAATCCAATTATTTTAATTCCCTTAACAGGGATATTAATAGACCACACATTGTATTTAGATATTTATTGCACTGTTTCTCACATTTAGATACTTGCACTATTTTTTGCACTTAAATATGAACGATAGGGGGCAACAAACTGACCACCACGCTACAACCCAGACAAAATTTCACAAAAGATAAATCGATTAACTACTCAGGGGCATTAAATCCAATTACAAGGCATTGTACACTTTCACCATCTAGATGTAATTTGCTTTCACAATGTGTCAGCTTCTCAATCAAGTAGGTCTGGGTTCATTCCCATCACACCTCCCTTGTTACCAGGATCCCTCTAGCCTTCACCAGGCTGGTATTGTATTTCCACAAGCTGGCTACCTTTGACAGCCTTGGGTGTTATTGCCCCTCTATTGAGCTGTTACACTTTGCTTGCCTGTGGAATATTGTTGATCTACCAGGATCCCCTTATCCTCCCTTAAGGCCACGTCACACTAAGCAACATCGCTGCTGATGCACGACTTTTGTGACGTAGCAGCGATGTTGCTAGTGATGTCGCTGTGTGTGACATCCAGCAACAACCTGGCCCCTGCTGTGAGGTCGCTGGTTGTTGCTGAATGTCCTGGGCCATTTTTTACTTGTTGCTCTCCCGCTGTGAAGCACACCTCTGTGTGTGACAGCGAGAGAGCAACAACTGAATGTGCAGGCAGCAGGAGCCGGCTTCTGCGGACGCTGGTAACCACGGTAAACATCGGGTAACCAAGAAGCCCTTTCCTTGGTTACCCGATATTTACCTTCGTTACCAGCGTCCGCTGCTCTCAAGCTGTCGGTGCCGGCTCCCTGCTCACATAGCCGGAGTACACATCGGGTAATTAACCCGATGTGTACTGTGGCTAGGAGTGCAGGGAACAGGGAGCCGGCACTGGCAGTGTGAGAGCGGCGGACGCTGGTAACGAAGGTAAATATCGGGTAACCAAGGAAAGGGCTTCTTGGTTACCTGATGTTTACCGTGGTTACCAGCGTCCGCAGAAGCCAGCTCCCTGCTGCCTGCACACGTAGCAGAGTACACATCAGGTAATTAACCCGATGTGTACTGTGGCTAGAAGTGCAAGGAGCCAACGCTAAGCGGTGCGCGCTGGTAACCAGGGTAAATATCGGGTTGGTTACCCGATATTTACCTAGCACAGCATGCTTCCACACGTCGCTGCTGGCTGGGGGCTGGTCACTGGTTGCTGGTGAGATGTGCCTGTGTGACAGCTCACCAGCAACCCGTGTAGCGACGCTCCAGCGATCCCTGCCAGGTCAGGTTGCTGGTGGGATCGCTGGAGCGTGGCTTAGTGTGATGGTACCTTAAGGCCAACATATTCAGCTCTAACTAGCTGGTTACCCTTGCTACAGCCATGGTTGCTACTGCTTTCTCTTTACAGAGCTGCTATATTCCGTTTACTTAGGGATCATTGTTTTCCATCTTTTTCCACAAGCTTGCTATCCCTGACCAGGGTTACCATTGCCTTTACAGCTTTATGCTTTGGCTATTCCAGTATTTGCATCTGTTTTTGATTTGTTTTTTTTTCTGTACATCTGAATACTTTTGTTTCAGGGGATTTTTCTATTCTACAAGTATTTGTATGCACATTTTGCTCCATGCTTATTGATTATTGATTTAATTTGGTTGTTGTGGTGTTTGGATTTATTATGGGCTCGTCCCAATCATTTGTTTTAATTGTTTTTAATAACTTTTTATCCAATAAAGATTACTTTTATTATTCAATGGGGTGCTGAATTAATGCGCCAACAGGACTCCAACATAGTTTGTCAGCACAATTTTGTGTTCACACAGGACGCCATGTGTGTCCGATCTGCACATGGTATAGATTCAAATGGGCGTTGTTCCCATGTGTTGGGGAGCATACATGAAGATCAGGGAGGGTCTTTTTTTTTAACTCACAACGTACTAAGTATTAGTATGTAAAGAAATTCACCCTTTACCTGGTCCATACTGATTTACCTGGTGCGGTGGCAATTGAGGTAATATAAGGGGTTAATGACAGCTGTGGTTTGACACACACACACACACACAGTAATGGATAGTCACAGAACCCCTCTCATTACTGGAAATGCCACTAACATTAAACACTCTCTTAAAGGCTCCTTAATGCCATGTGCACACTAGGAAATGACTAAGGAAAAACCGGACCCTCTGAAAGAATCCAGCACCTGCGGTAAAACCTGCAACTAAATCCGCGTGCCCTTTTGGTGCAGAGTTTGGGGTTTTCCGCAGGGTGATCTGTGGGTTTTACCAATAAAAATGGCAAAACAAACTGCAGGGACCTGCAGAAAAGTAGTGACATGCACATTGTTCCTGCAGTGGAAATTCAGCGGGTAAATCCGCAAGGACAAAAAAAAAAAAAAAAAAAAAAAGTGCACACAGCATTTTATACCCATAGGTTTTGCTGGAGTATGACTGCACAAATGTAAAGACATTTTCTGCAGCAAATCCGTGGTAAGTCCACAGCATGCGCACATAGCCTTAAGGTTTGAGGGTCTTCTGGCAGCCGTTAACCTGGTAGCCTTTAATGTTCTTTAAAGGGGTTATCCGGCTTTTGACGGTTTTTATTATTACACTATTAGGCTACATTGGGGCAGGTAAGTAGATGGTGAGCACTTACCTGCCCTGCTGTCAGCCCCTCTCCCCCGGCTCAGAGCGGTCATGTGACTGCTCCTGCCGCGATTTTGCTGCTTCCGGTCATTTCATGTCAACATGGGCAGGACCATGTTGACATGCAAATCTGGAACAGCTTGTTGCCGCCCTGCTGGGCGGCTACAATGCGTGAGTCCCCACCCCCCTTCCCTGCACCCTTCCACACATTCCCCAGCACCCCTTACTCTCCCCGCCCACGGTGTCACTGCCAGCACCGGGCCCCCTGCTCAGGATAGTAGGAGTGCCCGTGCAGTCTGTGTCCCGCTTCAGCCTCGCGGCTGCCTTCATTGCAGTGTGTGTCTGCCCGCATGCAGATTCTCACCCTGCAGTGCTGGCTGCCGCGGGGATGACGAACGCTGCTGTCAGGAGGTTAGATGACATTACCTGCTGTGACGATCTCTTCACTCCTGTCACCGCCGCCTATGCCCGCTGCGTTCTCACGTCACTAGCGGTGATGTCACGGGCGATACTGTTGAGAAAGCGGCGGGCATAGGAGGCAGTGACAGCGCTGACAGCAGGACTGCAGGAGATAGTCACATCAGGTAATGATCTCATCTAACCCTACTGGCAGCGCTCGTCATCCCCTGCAGTGACCTGGGCTGACCTATTGATGTTAGCTCAGGTCACTGCATTGCTCTCCCAGCCAATAGGGAACATTCTGTTCTTCATGGACGGACTGGGACAGTGACTATGGTATGGATCATCGTGGGACCCCCTTATTGGATTACGCCAGACCCGGATTTGATTGTTCTTTTAAATTGGTGAAAGAGGCAATGTGGGGAGTGTTTTTTCAAATAAAAAAACTTTTTTTTTTTTTTTTTTTATTTATTAGTGACTGGGTTGGTGGTGTCTGGTATCTGGTAGATGCGTGACATCACTAACCCCAGGGCTTGATGCCAGGTGACATTACACATCTGGCATCAACCCCATATATTACCCCGTTTGCCACCGCACCAGGGCAATGGGATGAGTTGGGGAAAAGCACCAGGATTGGCACATCTAATGGATGTGCCACTTCTGGGGTGGCTGCAGCCTGCTATTTTTAGGCTGGGGAGTGTCCAATAACAGTGGACTTCCCTAGTTGAGATTACCAGACCCCAGCTGTCTGCTTTACCTCGGCTGGTGATCCAATTTGGGGGGACCCCATGTTTTTTTGTTTTAAATTATTTAATTTAAAATAGCATGGGGTGCCCTCTGTTTTGGATTATCAGCCAAGGTAAAGCTGCCAGCTGTGGTCACAGCTGTCTGATTTACCCTAGCTGGCTACAAAAAAAGATAGGGGGGACCCCCCCCCCCCCATGTCTTTTTTTTTAATTTATTTTTTTTGGCTAAATACAAGGCTAAGCACCCTTTAGTGCCACATGAAAGTCACTAAAGGGTGCCAGCTTAGAATATGCAGGGGGGTGGGACATTATATATATGTCTCATCTATTCATCTATCAATTATCTGTCTATCCCTCTATTCATTCATTCCTCCATCTATTCATCTCTATATCTACTCATCTATTTATCTTTCTTGCTGCTTCAGTTTTTTGCGGTCCGCAAAAAAAAACCGGAAGGCACAAGGATGACAGATGCATCCATGAAAAAAAATTGACCTTTTTTTACGGACCGCAAAAACGGAACGGCCATGTGAATGTAGCCCACATGTGTTCCCTATGGGAGTAGGGGGTCAGTACAGAACGATGGTGAGGGGGGGTGTCAGTACAGAGCGCCGTGTGTGGTTGGGGGGAGGGTTGCAGAGCCTGACGTGGGGTGCAGAGTTCAGTGAGTGTGTGTTGCGCGCAGTGCAGAGCCCGATGTGGGGCTGTTATTTCCATTGCTAGAGTGATAACGGGTCAGGTGCTGGGCAGAATACTGACAGGGAATGTGTGTGCAGGGAGCGGGCAGAGGGAGGGGCTGGATAGTGAGGCCGGGCGGTGCCAGCTCTGACTGAGGTTTTGCACAGGAAGTGGTCAGTTTGCTTGTGCTGAATGTAAACAAAGAGCTGCAGAGAATAAAAAGGGATAATTCAAGAGGAACAAAAGATATTTTTTGTTTTCTAACAATGTAGGGGTGATTTATATGACAATACAGCACAGAAACGCAACATTTTTTGGTAAGCTAATGTCGGACAACTCTTAAGTTCCCAGCTACTGGGACATCTGTAAGCTGTGATCTCTTCCTAGAGTTCATAGCTTCCAGGTGCCTATTGAGTAGCAGAGTGTGTAGAAAAGTCTGCACCCAAATACTCAATGTGCACACATTGCCTAATCTGGCATGGAGTTCAATGATGTCACCTGAGGGGACGTCACAGTTCAATTTGTCACACATTTCTGCACCAACTCTGCATCTACAGGAAAAAAATATATATATATATATATATATATATATATATATATATATATATATATATATATATATATATATATATATATATATATATATATATATATATATATATATATATATATATATATATATATATATATATATATATATATATATATATATATATATATATATATATATATATATATATATATATATATATAAATAAATAATATACACCGAAACCACAATACGGTTTTGATGTTTTTTGCCAGGAAATGCACATTTGGTGCAGAAATTGGGTGTATAAATTCCAGCACCAGATCCAGATCTCCGGTCTTAAAAACCACACAAAGCGATTTTGCCGCTGTTTAGGTGCAGTTTTTTGGGCAGGAAATGCAAATTTGGTGCAGAAATCAGATGCAGACATTTCTGCACCAAATCTGCAACTCCTGGCAGAAAACTGCACCTAAAATGTGGTCCCATAAACTTTGAACCCTTTTAAACTTCTTGACAAAATAAAAAAGGTTTTAAAAAAAAAAAAATATCGTGCTGATGTAAAAGTAGACAAGGAGGGGGCGGAGCCGGACATGGCCGAGTGAGGAAGCAGCTTCTCTGAGCTCCTCTCTGCAGAACTCCATAGCACTGGCCCAAGACTCCAAAATGGGCAAATTAACGGGCAAAAAGGCCACAGCACGAACCCCAAAGAAGGCTCCCATGGCTCAAGGCAAAATCGGGGCATATCTGTCTAATCCACGGGGCTCCAGCGCTCTATCGCAGCCCGAGCTGGAAAGGCAGCAAGAATCGCGGCCTGCTGACCCGATAACTGACCTCAAGACGTCGGTGGAGAGGCGGGGGTCGACAGTGGAGTCGCGGGGACCCGGGGGAACCGCGGTGACCACCGATAGCAGTGACGGTCACGGGCCGGGGGATGTGCGGAGGAGCGGCCGACAACATGAATCACAGGCCCCACTCCAAAATGGCCGCCGCACGCTTCCAGACCAGGCCCTGCAGCGTCAGCAAGATGACCCCTCAGCGGCAGCATCACCGCCCGCTACTCCTTCATCGCAGCCCGCGATGGGAATGGAACTTCCCGGTGGCCGGCAGAACATCGACTTACCTCCGGTCGCTTCCAGATGCCTAATGCCTCTTCAGCCTGCAGCACACACGCAGACAGGCTCTGGAGCGGCGTTCGGGAAACATCCATTACAGCAGCGCTCCCAGAGTGAGGGGGCCCCGCGGTCACCAGTCTCCCGCGTTGTCAACAGCACCACCGATGGAGGTAGGAAACAAAACCCGGGCACCCCGGCCCCACCGCATACCAAAATCTCCAGCCCGCAGGCGATAACTGGACTGGGGGAGGGGGGAAGGGGCACAGTCATGGCTGGCGACAGCAGCCCCCCATCATTTGCAAAAGGCACAATTATTTACCTGACGGCCCCCCCTATAACACCGCCATATACGGGCACTAATGTGGAGCAGAGGGGATCCTACAGCATCCAAGGGCCCCAGGACCAGACTGGGGGAAACCTCCAAGGGCCCCCTCCTTATACTCCCCCTGCGAGGTGGTCCACGGGCTCCTCAAGGGAAAATAGCCCGACGGGCCCAGGAGGTAGCATGGTGGCAACCACTAAAGGTCAGTGGAACGATGGGCCCAGGGCACCAGGGACCCCTCCACAACAGATTACCACAGTAGCACACTTGGGAGGAAATATAAGCACCTCTAGAAGTTCACAAATACTATATGACCCAGCTTTGCAGGACTCTATCGGCTCTTTTTCCACAACATCTTTCTCCACTAATGTGATAAATGAAGAGCGTCCAGCATCCTTAGCAGACCTACGGTCCCTTTTCCAAGCAATGCCCACTAAAAATGATATAGCTGCTTTGGCCAACCAGGTAGTGGCAGAATGTAAGCAAGAATTTGCCCAGCTACGGATGGACCTTTCTTCACTCACCCAAAGGGTGGATGTCCTTACAGACCAACAAACAACATCTCAAGCTGACATCCAATCTGTCCAAGCCACACTGCAGGTTCAGTCCAAGCAGCTATTCTCTCTCCAACAGCATGTGGACGACTTAGAGAATAGAAATCGAAGAAATAACCTGCGTATCAGGGGTCTGCCGGAGTCAATTGCCCCTCCTGACATACCTTCAGTCCTTATTTCAATCTTTAATAATCTACTAAAAAGACCACCCGGGGCCCCCCTGGAACTTGACAGGGCCCACAGGGCATTACGCCCCCCGGACCCAGGGGACCCCCGCCCGAGAGACATTGTATGCAGGGTGCACTATTTTGCAGCAAAGGAAGCTATCCTTCAAGCAGCTCGAAAGAAACAGTCCCTAACGTACAATGGATCTACAATACGCATCATGCCGGATCTTTCGAGACACACCTTAGCTCAGAGGGCGGTTCTCAAACCCTTGTTGGATGTCATTAGAGAAAGGGGTCTCCCGTTTCGTTGGGGTTTTCCCTTTTCTCTGTCGGTACAAAAAAATTCAAGATGGTGGGTAATGCGGTCACCAGAAGACCTCCCATCCTTTACCTCAAACCTGGGTCTACCCCCAATCTCCATCTCTCAATGGCCCACCACCTTGCTCCAACCGTGGGTCCCAAGGGAACGCCCAGCCCCTCCCCACGCAAATCCATCCCCCGTTCATGCAAGGGGACTCCCCCCGAGAGAGACTCGGGACCGGAGATTGGGCCGTCCGAGATAAAGGTCAAGATATCGGGGACTACCCAATGTATCGTAAACTTTAACTAGCTAAGTACATAGACTTTACTTTCTAACCTGCCGAGTGCCCAAGGCCCTTATTACTCAAACTTTTGATTATATGCGCCAGTGTTTATGGTAATCTCTAATGTTAACAGTATACTACGGAGCTATCAACGGTTATGTCTGATCTTTTTCTCCCCCAAGTAGGTCGGGACCCTCTGTCTTGCCCGGGTGAGGCGGACAAGCTCCCCCGGAACGTTTGTTCTCAGCTAGTGTATTGTGCGGGAGCTATACTCCTGCTGTTTTCTCTGCTTCAACTCCTATTCTTTTTACTCTTCATCTGCCTTTCACAGTTCACACTTCCTTCTCCCTCCCCAAATGGTGGCCGAGACGGGCTAGTCCGTCCCTATATCTCATGTACCTATAACACTTCAATCTTTTACAGATGGCCAACCTGACAATCGCCTCCTTCAATGCTAAGGGTCTTAACGTGCCGGAGAAGAGAGCACAGGTCCTCTACCACTTCCACAAGCACAAGGTGAAAATAGTATGTTTTCAAGAAACGCATTTCAAACAGGGACACGCCCCTATCTTAAAGAACAAGTACTACCAAACCTGGTTATTTTCAGATAACCCAGAATCCCGCTCAAAGGGAGTGGCGATTGCCATTCACAAGTCTCTTCCACATCAAATTATAAACTGCACATCAGACGGTACGGGACGGTATATTATCCTCTCACTAATAGCTGGAGACCAAACATTCACAATCATAAATGCTTACGCCCCAAACCAGAGACAAGATGACTTTCTGGCTAGCCTTGCCGACACTGCGATGCCCCTAATTAGAGGTACAGCAATTCTCTGTATTGACCTTAATGCTACTCTGGACCCTACATTAGATAACTCCAAGGGGAAGTCCAGCATTTCATACACCACCATCAAACGTATCAAAAGGGTTCTATTAAGTATCCAGTTGTTTGATACTTGGAGAATAACACATCCGTCAGATAGAGACTATAGTTTCTACTCGCACTCACAAGACTCCTACAGTCGTATAGACTACATCTTCATACAGCACAATGCTCTCCCTTGGGTCCGACAGACTGGAATAGGCAGCATATTGTGGTCAGACCACGCCCCAGTAGACTGTGGTAGAGGTTCCTTCCCTCCCAGCCCCTGCGGGAACATGGCGGCTTAATGAATCTTTGCTCATGGATGAGCTCTGTGTTTCTGATGTGCTGACCACGATCACTCATTTTTCAGAGGATCATTTGGCAGACGACACAGCCCCCACGTTTAAGTGGGAGGCACTGAAGTGCGTCTTGAGGGGCACTTTCATCAAACATGGAGCCCGTATTAAAAAAGAAAAAGCCCAGAATCTAACAGAGGCCCTCCGCAGGGTCTCGGGGTT
Organism: Anomaloglossus baeobatrachus; assembly: GCF_048569485.1. Classification (NCBI taxonomy): domain Eukaryota; kingdom Metazoa; phylum Chordata; class Amphibia; order Anura; family Aromobatidae; genus Anomaloglossus; species Anomaloglossus baeobatrachus. The sequence continues at coordinate 360,461,574 of NC_134353.1, forward strand.
AGAGCTTGCTCATAAGCGAGCTTTATCAGCCACCACCTTACAGGCCCTCTTGCAGGCCAGATTACAGGTCATGAAATTGTTGGATGCGTCATACCAGCGCCTGTTGCAAGTGGGAAGGGGGAAATTTTATGAATTCGGGGATAAGCCGGGCAGACTATTGGCAAATGCACTGAAGGAAGGGAAAGCTCACACTCTAATTCCCTGCATTAAAAATACAAGAGACGAGATGCTCTATGCTACTCCTGATATCTCTTCTGCCTTCCATGCGTACTATTCCAAATTATACAATCTGACCCCTCGGTTTCCTGAGATAGACCACGAGCCCCCTACAATGCCCTCTCCCTTTCAACCTCTTAATCAGTCCACAATTGAGGACCTCGAGAAGCCATTTCTTCTTGAGGACATTCTGTCAGTAATCCGTGACACACCCGGTAACAAAAGTCCCGGCCCGGATGGATTCCCAGCCAAATTTTATAAGACGTTTGCAGAACAGTTAGCACCCCTAATGCTCCTTTCTTTTAACGCTATATCAGATGAGACCCCATTCCCTCCCCACTCCACGACAGCTCATGTGGCTTTGCTCCGAAAACCTGGTAAAGACCCTACCGCATGTAGCAGCTTCAGACCAATATCGTTGCTCAATGTGGATTTGAAGATCTATGCTAAGCTTCTTGCAAACAGACTCAATCCCCTTTTGCCAGATCTGGTGCACTTGGACCAAGCAGGATTCGTTCCTGGTAGGGAAGCAAGGGACAACACCCTAAAAACCCTAGACCTGGTCCAACATGCTCACACCCAAAAAATCCCCGTGATGATGTTATCGTTAGACGCCGAAAAGGCATTCGATAGAATTTCCTGGCATTCTATTTCTCAGACTTTGTCCCATGTTGGTTTTGGTCCAACCTTCTCATCTAAAATTTTGGCCTTATACTGTTCCCCGACCGCGCGTCTAAAGATTAATGGCACCCTGTCGAGTCCCTTTGATATCCATAACGGGACTCGACAGGGATGCCCCCTATCCCCATTGCTCTATATCTTAGTCATGGAGCATCTGTTGTCGGCCATCCGGCTTAACCCCGACATACGGGGGATTAAAGTTGCCACTCAAGAATATAAATGCGCCGCCTTCGCGGATGACCTACTTATTTATGTGCAAAACCCACTCACTTCCCTTCCATCCTTAATGCGTGAACTCAATCGTTTTAGCAAATGGTCCAATTTTAAAATCAACCTTGACAAATCTGAAGCCCTAAACATATCACTTTCCCAAGCAACAGTAGATGCTATAAAACCAAACTTCCCCTTCAAATGGCCACCACACGGCAGTATCGGCTACCTAGGTATCACTATCCCATCTGATGTAACCAGACTTTTCCAGCTTAATTTTCAAAACTTTCTCTCCAAACTCGAGAGGGACCTGACTGTATGGCATAGAGGCACCCTCTCATGGTTCGGTAGGATCAGTGCCCTCAGGATGACAGCCCTGCCCAGACTGCTCTACTTACTCCAGACGGTCCCGGTATATGTCCCGGCGTCGTATTGGGTAAAGTTACAGCGCCTGTTTAATCAATTTGTGTGGTCCAAGGGACGGTCCCGACTCGGGAGGAATGTCCTAACTAGGACCAAGGGGGCGGGAGGGGTGGGGCTGCCTGACTGTCGGCGTTATTATCTGGCTGCTGCCCATGCAAGGGTCTTAGACCTCTTACATAACTCTGGATCGAAGCTCTGGGTCCGCCTGGCACACGACCTGTGCCCCTTATCTATTCTATCCATGCCATGGAACTGGCCACTTCTTACCAAACATAAGATAGGAATGTCCTACACCACTAAACAAACATTACAATCAGTACACTCAATGCCACGGATTAAGCGCCTGCTCCAGACTCAGGGACCCCTCATGCCACTGACGGATAACCCTGACTTTTTACCAGGGGCATCGTCTAATAACTTTTTGGGAAGCTCAAAACAGAACCCCCTGAGACTGGGACAGGTGGCACCAGAAGGGGTTCTTCTCCCACTTCCGGACATTGTGGGGCAGAGAGACTTCAAAATGCGGTTCTACTTTGAATATGCCCAACTTAAACACTTCATAACCACGCAGGGGCTAGACCTAACTTGTCCCTCATCCCCAACCCCTTTTGAACTTATCTGTACAGGGATACCCGACACTAGACATGCAATATCAAGGATTTATGGGATCTTGACAGCAGCAGCAGAAACACCACTTCCTCGCTTCTGTACTGCTTGGGAGGCAGAGCTCGGCCAGACATTCTCCAGGGATCAATGGGAACGATGCTTCCGCCTGACCCACAAGTCAGCGGTTGCAACGAGAATGCAAGAGACTTGCTACAAAATTCTCTCCAGGTGGTACAAGGTCCCGTCATCCCTTCATAAGTGGTGCCCCGAAATCCCTGACACATGCTGGCGGTGCGGAGCACAGGGAGGTACCATGGCCCATATCTGGTGGTACTGTCCGAGCTTGGCGGCCTTCTGGAGCAAGGTGCTGGTGGGCATCCAGGAGGTCACAGGGATCTTAGTCCCCAGTCGCCCCGAGGCAGCCCTATTGTTTATGTTTAAAATACCAGAAAAGGTGTATAAAAAGTCTCTTACCGGACATCTACTCCAGGCCGCCAAGACAGTAATCCCACGACATTGGAAAGACCCTACCCCCCCGTCCATAGAGGAATGGGCGACAGAAGTAAATGTAATACACCGCATGGAGATGGTAATGGCTCAATCGCGAGGCCAGCTAGTGGAAGCCTCCTCTAAATGGTATCAGTGGGAATCTTTTCTCTCTGACCCAAGGTTTCTTGCCCTCGTTGACCCTCAGTAAATAAGACTCTCAGCTAGCCACACCTTCCATAGTCATTTGCATTCTTTTCAGGTTCACGCCCAACAGACGGGACGCCAGCCTCGGCCAACATACTCCTATCCACATCTTTCCCCCTACGGTTCTCCCCCTCTTGTCTCCCCCACCCACTTCTGATCTACTCTTTTCCTTGTTCATCCTTCTTTACCTTTACTTTGGTTTCTTGTTCTCTATTAGTAAGTCATGTTGTTTGATTATTTCCTCAACGACAGTTGTAAAGATTACTGAGCCTGTGGCCTTTAGCCGCCGTGATGGCTCCTTGTTTATCAAAATTGTATTCAATGGTTTGCAATGTTGTTGTACTCTTTCCTTTGAAAACCAATAAAACTTTAAATTGGAAAAAAAAAGTAGACAAGGAAAATATTTAGTAACTATTTTGTGCGTTTAAGGGCTTAAAAATTCAGTTTGACAATTGATACATTCAATATTACTGATCTTGCCAAAAAGATGCAAAAAAAAAAAAAACTAACTAACATTAGATCCAATAATGTCACAAAGAATTAATTCACTGGGATCTGTTGAAGTGTTCCAGTTAACGCAGAGTTAAACTTAGTGACACTGGTCAGCACTAAATGGCTGGGTCATGAAGGTGAAAATAGACTGTCGTAGAGGGGTTCAAGTGTTCTCATCCTGTGTGTTTAAGAGCTCAGACCGGTTTAGTCTAGTCCTCCGATCCTAGTAAGGGCTCAGGCCATGGACCACAATGCAAAGGCGGTGCACAGGTCTCCCAACTTGAACTCTATGGCAACATATATGCCTATGAGGCTGTTGCGTTACAGTAGGGAGACCCATTGGCAGGCCACACATTTTGGTCAATTCTTAAAAACAGATTTTACAAAATTCAGCATTGGTTTTAATACCCACGTGTTCTGTGCAATTAGAAACCTTGCAATATTGAGAATCTGCTCTTTGATACTTGTAACAGTGTATTGGGCCATCACTAAAGTACATATCAGAATGTGGGGGAAAAAAAAAAAAAAAAAACAAAAAAAAAAAAACTTACCACAAATATCTGATTCATCTGACCCATCAAGGCAGTCCATTTTACGGTTACAGACTTTGCTAGTATTTATACATTTTCCATCTCCACATTGATAGAAGCCATCAGCACAGAGTTCTGTAACTAACAGAAATAGTTACTTCACAAAACCCATTGTTAGGCAAGGTACAAAAGGAACCTAAAATATGTGGTTCAGGTCATGAAAGTACTTTTTTTAAATTAGTTGCTGCTTTGATTATTTCAAACACTTGTGCTAGTTATCTGAAGCTTAAGTCACAGTATGTTTCCTAGATTTTTAAAAAAAAAAAAAAAAAAAAAAAAGTGCTGCTTGCAACTCCAGCACATTTTGGATACCCCTGGGGGTGGGAGGGAAAGCATTTCATAATTAGTTACAAGAAATAAAAAACTTATTTGTATATAGGGATGAGTGAACCTGAATGGCATCGTTGGGGTTTGTACCAGACTATGTGCAACTGAAAACCATAAAGATTTTAAAAAAAAATAAATAAAATTTTTGACATTTTATCAGTACAGGTACAGCCGTCTGCTTTATCTTGGCTGGTTAAAAATAAACAAAACAAAAAAACAACACAAAACACAACACATAGGGAAAATTAGTAAGTTAGTCGGTTGCTCATAGTTGTAACCATGGATGCTTAAAGTTCTGCAATGCCCCGAATATGAGGCAAGTGACAGTGAAACAGAAGAATTGTTCTACATGGATTGGAGGTATTTGCTAATATGTTTACACCCATTACATATTGGGATAGGATCTTGGAGACAGACATACCCCTTCAACTAAAGTCGGCCAAACCCGAACTTACAATTAGGGGCGAGCAGACCTGTGTAAGTGCACCCTTACAATTAACAAGAATTAGATTAAGAAAAAAAAAAAAATAAATAAAAAAAATCTACCAACCACAAGACTCTTCATCAGACCCATCACCACAGCTATTTATTCCATCACATTGCCAGGACTCCATGATGCACACTTTATTCTTGCACTGCACTTGATGATCCATACAGGTTTGTAAAGAACAGTTCTGTTCTTCAGAACCATTTTCACAGTCATCGTAACCATCACAAACTTCCCATATATGAATGCATTCATTGCTGTTTGAACACTGGATTTTGTTATCTGTGCAACCTTAAAAAAAAAAAAAAATTAAAATAATCTTATTTTAAAAAAAACAAAACAGTTTTTAATCAGTTTTGAGCCACTGTACATATTCACTTGAAGAAATATTAAAAAAAACCAAAAACATCCACTGGTTCTGTAAAACAAAACTATGGAGCAGCATTCTAAGATCAAAGCTTCATAGGTCCCTCCCGCTTAGACTGCGCTCTGCGATACTCTGACGAGCGGTAATGATATCAGCGGTGATGACATCAGTAACGTTACCGCTCATAAGTGCTCTTGCTGGATCAGAGTTTGAATGTCTCACAAATGGGGGGGGGAACAAAAAAAAAAAAATCAGTATTTCAGCGACGTCACCATTCTTAAGTGTGAGAACGCACTTTGCGTTCACCTACTTGCAGTTAAAAACGCACCTTTTGGGCTTGATTTGACCAAAGTTGCCTTTTTCTGAACTTTAGCGCTGAAAACGCAAGCGTATTTACCACGTTTTAGATGAGTTTTCAGCACTTTTTACATGAGTTTTCACCTACGTTTTGAACATCAAGACACTTCTAAATAAAGTTTAAACCGTCAAAAAGAATGCAAAAGAAAAAAAAAAAATAGATAAAATCTATATTAACCCCTTCACGACCATGGATGGAAAGATCCGTCCTTGTGCCCTGGGCCTTAACGACCAAGGACGGATCTTTCAGTCATGGCGGAATCGCGGCACCGGAGCCTCCGGTGACTGCAATATGTTAACATAAACCGCAGATTCAGGGAGGAGGGGACCTGTTCCTGACCTCAGGAGGGGTGGTGCCTCCTCCCCGGACCTACGGAGGCTGTGATTGGCTGACGAACGCCGCTCAACCAATCACAGCCACTGTAATGTTCCAGCCATTTAAAAATGACTGAAACATTGAAATCCAGCCCTGGCCAGTGCAGCTGTAGCACTGGCCATTGGCTGGAGCTGGGTGACCTCACTGGATCACCCTCCCCCAGCTCCAGTAGCTCTGATTGGAGAGATCGGCCTTGTGACCGATTTCTCCAATCACAGTGGACGTGTTACCGGTGACCGCCCCCATCAGCTTCACTTGTCGTCCCTGCAGCACACCAGCACAGTGAGTGTACACAGTGCAATGGCAGGGCGACAAGCTCCGGTCCCATGCTGTTATGAGACCGGAGCATGGGACTCGGAAGTTGCCGCGCTGCCATTGCACTGTATGAAACCGGCGAAAAGCCTCCCGATCTGCCACCTGTCTCCCCGAACTCCTGCCCGCACCCTCACCCCCACACCTCCCGATCCGCTGCCACCGCCCTCCATCTGCCACAATGCCACCGCTCCCCCCGATCTGCTGCCCGGCCCCTCACGATCGGTGCCCGCCCCCTCACCTCCGTGATGTGATGTGCTGCGCGATCCCTGTCCTCCTCCATCTGTCAGTGTCACCGCTTCCTCCGATCTGCTGCCCGGCCCCTCCCCCTCATGATCGGTGCCCGGCCCCTCCGTGATGTGATGTGCGATCCCTGTCCTCCTCCATCTGTCATAGTGTCACCGCTCCCTCCGATCTGCTGCCCGGCCCCTCCCCCTCATGATTGGTGCCCGGCCCCTCCCCTCCGTGATGTGCTGCTCGCCCCCTCCCCTACGTGATGTGCTGCACGCTCCCCCCACCTCTCACCCCCCTGGTCAGCTACCCCCCCTCCCCCGTCACCCCCGTGATGTGCGCTCCCTCCCCCGTCACCCCCGTGATGTGCGCTCCCTCCCCCGTCACCCCCGTGATGTGCGCTCCCTCCCCCGTCACCCCCGTGATGTGCGCTCCCTCCCCCGTCACCCCCGTGATCTGCTGTCCGCTCTCCCTCCACCTCTCACCCCCGTGATCTGTGCTCTGCTCACCTATCACCCCATGATCCGCGCTGCGCTCCCTCTCCCACCTCTCACCCTCCCTGATCTGCTGCCTCCATCTCCTGTGATCCTGCTGCCTTGATCCATCCTGTAGGGTAACTATCCCCAATCTCACCTCCCACTCCCCTTCCCTGCCATCCCCCCTTCCCCCCCATCCTCTGCCGCTCCTGCATCCACTGCGCCCTCTCCCATCTGTCCCCACCCTATCCCAGCCGCCGCCGTCTCACATTCACAGATGCTCCCTTTATATGCCGCCGCCCAATCTGCCGCCCCCCAATCTGCCGCTGTTCTGATCCATCCTGTAAGTATTGTTCGTGGCTCTTTTCTAACTATCCCCAATCGCATCTCCCACTCCCTCTCCTCCCCCACCTGCCTGCCGCCAAGTGCTGATCAGCTACGTGATTGGCTGATCAGGTACGTAATTGTTGCTCTAGTTTTTGCTTTTTTGTGCACCCCAAATGAAAAAAAAAAAAAAAAAAAAAAAAAAAAAAAACACAAAACATGTACAATTAGGTACCTGATCAGCAATCGTCCTGCAGTCGTACTAGACTTGACAGGACTTTTTCCATCCCACCTAGCCCCCCCCCCCCTTTTTTTTGCAGAACATTTATGCGTGCACCCTATTTTTTTTTCTATGCCATGGGGGTCTTGTTTGCAAAATGGGGTCACATGTGGGGGAGCTCCACTGTTTTGGCACCTCAGGGAGTCTCCAAACACAACATGGAATACACTAATTATCCCAGACAATTTTGCGTTTGAAACGTCAAATGACGCTCCTTGCATTCTGAGCCCTGCTGTGCGCCCAAACATTTAATTTCCACCACATATGAGATGTCTGTGTACTCAGGAGAAATTGCACAATACATTTTATGGTGCAATTTTTCCTGATACCCTTGTGAAAAAAAAAGCTACCTGGTTGAAGTAACAATTTTGTGGTAAAAAAATTTTTTTTATTTGCACGGCTCAACTCTATTAACTTTTGTGAAGCCCCCAGAGGTTCAAAGTGCTCAATAAACATCTAGATAAATTCCATGAGGTGTCTAGTTTCCAAAATGGGGTCACATATGGGGGAGCTCCACTGTTTCGGCACCTCAGGGGCTCTCCAAACGCAACATGGTGCGGCTAACGATTCTAGCTAATTTTCTGTTCAAAAAGTCAAATGGCGCTCCTTCTCTTCCGAGTCCTGCCGTGAGCCCACAGTGTTTTTTCGCCACATATGTGGTATCTGCGTGCTCAGAAGAAATTGCCCAACAAATTTTGGGGGTTCATTTAATCCTACTACCCTTGTGAATATGCAATATTTGAGGCTAAATTAACATTTTTGTTGCAAAAACTAAAATGTTCATTTTTTCCTTCCACATTGCTTTAGTTACTGTGAAGCACCTGAAGGGTTAATAACCTTCTTGAATGTGGTTTTGAGTAGCCTGAGGGGTGCAGTTTTTGGAATGGTGTCATTTTTGGGTGTTGTGTCATGTGACCTCTCAAAATCACTTCAAATGTGATGTGGTCCCTAAAAAATGTGGCTTTGTAAATTTTGTTGTAAAAATGAGAAATTGCTCATAAACTTTGAACCCCTATAACTTCCTTAAATTTTTTTTTTCCCCAAATTGTTCTGATGTAAAGTAGACATGTGGGAAATGTTATTTATTAATTATTTTGTGTCATATGTCTCGTTTGTTTTAGAGCATAAAAATTTAAAGTTTGAAAAAATTACAACATTTTCAAAATTTTTGCGAAATTTCCGTTTTTTTCCACAAAGAAACGCAAAAAATATCGGCCTAAATTTACCACTAACATGAAGCCCAAAATGACACGAGAAAACAATCTCAGAATCACCGGGATCCGTTGAAGCGTTCCAGAGTTATAACCTCATAAAGTGACACTGGTCAAAATTGCAAAAAATGGCCTGGTCTTTAGGGTCAAAATAGGCTTGGGGCTGAAGGGGTTAATGGAAAAAATAATGAAAATAGATATTTCATAAAATTATAGCGGTAATATACAATATAGGAAATATAGCAATAAATGCATATTTTTCATAAAATTAATTGTCGAATTTTGTGTGTGTAAAGGGACATATGAAATCATTATTTTGATGTCCAAAACCCATCTTTTCTGCACTGAAAAAGCAGGCAAAACGCAGGAATTTGAAGGAATCTTGGTTTTTGCCATTTCTCATTGACTCCAATGTTAGCAAAACACACCCAAAATGGCAAAAACAACTGACATACTGTTTCTTTGAACGCATGGTTTTTGCCACAAAATATGCAAATTAAACGCAGCGTTAAGAAACGCAAAGTGCGGACTAAACATCATCATTTTCCATTGATTTTCCAGCAAAGTCAAAACACATGCCTTTGGGCATTAAAAAGGTGCTTCTCAAAACGGACCAAAGAAGCACCTGAAACGCAGGTGGAAACGCAAAGTGCGGTCTCAGCCTAAGACATTCCAGGTCTAGTTCTGCCCTTTGTGACCTGGTAAGAGCAGTGATCAGTGGTAACGTTGCTGACAAATGCTTGTCACAAATTCAGGTGACTTAGTGGGACTTGCCATGGACAATGTTGGAGCTGTGGAGATTTTTAATAAAAATGGTGAACGAGGGACAGTATTTTTTTAACCTATTTTTTTTTCAGGTTTGCATTTGTGGATGTGAGGCAAATCCCGGGATATGAAGATGAATTATGACTTCCAGTCATAATCGCTCATCACTCCCTGGCAGTGCCCCCCTCCCTTCTTGTCCTCAATGTCCAGCATCTGTGAAGGTGTCACATCCCATGGCCATCTCCTATGATATGGAAATTAGGTGATGTGGGAACAATGGACACAGGATGACTCCCTGCCGTGACCCTGTGGTAGGAGCTGCTATCTAATTAGCAAGCTTGGAAGTATCCAGACAGAACGACTCCAGTAAAAAATGGTTCATATCTCGCAAGCCATATTTCCGATAAATATGGCAACCATAAAAATGGTGTCTCCGCATGCGGACGATGCTGGCACACCCTTTTTATGGGAGCGGGAGCTTGGGAAATACCCCAGGCGTGATATCAGCCAATGGGGAACTAGTAGACAAGTCATGAAACCTCTCGTTCTGTAGCTAAATTCATAGCTGTCACAATGAGAGCGTCGGCGTCCGCCTACGACGCTCCCAGGCAAAGTTATGGCCCATATTCCATGTTGTGGATTGTCCATAACTCCAGCCAGGGGTGGAGCAGTGCTCCCTCTGAGGTCACTAAGGTAGGAGGGGACCTGGATTTGCCCAGGTTGATAACCCTACTTCGGCCATTTTCCAGGGTTCTTTCGCTGGGGGTCACGTGTAGGAAACATCTGTGGGAAGGATCCTAGAAACCTGGCCTACAGCGCCCCCCTGTGGCCAGACGCACAAGGTAACTGCTGGAACTGTGTATGCCTGTTTGTAACCCATGCTTTGCTTGTAACTGTACTCTGACATATGTATATTCTGTAGATTCCCTATTGTATATATTGTATTTTCTAGTGTGCGTTAGGCTGATTAAATTATATAATTAATCTTGGGCTGTTCTGTTATCTCGATCTTGAATCCCACGTCTGTGTGTTCGGCTAATAGTTACCGTGAAGCGGTTGGTGGCAGCGAGTTGTGCCAAGGATTATTGTGGGGAGGCCAGTGAGATTCGGGGAGGTTTTATATATTCCGCCCGCGGAGGTCGGGGGAATATATACCCTACTCTCACCGGGGACCCTTCAATAATCGGCATAAGTAGTATAGCGGCCTCCTTGCTTATTGTCGGGCAATTCCATAATTGGCCTGACTATAAGAGGGGCGCTAGAGAGCGCGTCACGTGCTCTGTCTGTCGGTCGGGAGGTATAAAGGAGGGGTGACCCCCCACTTGTTACCCCCCGATTGTGACGTACTGGTAGCCAGCGCGGGGGATTTCTGAGTGACCCCCCCGGTGGTTCGTGACAGTGGACTATGTCAACTGTATGACTTGCTTTTTTTGTTTTTAAATAAATTGGTGAACTAGGGCAAGAGGCAAAGTGTTTTACTATTTTATTACCATTTGTGTTTTAATATTCGTGTGTCTTTACTAGTTTTACTTACCAATAGTCCATTACTAAGCCCTGGGCTTGATTTAAGCTGAGAAATGTTTAATGTGCACTTGGACTTAAAAACTGAAACAGTTTGGGCTTTAAAACTTTTTTTGCTACATTCTTTAAAATGGAGCATGTAGTTTGTTTCTTGCACAAGGTTTTTTTTTAGCAAAAAAAAAAAAAAAATAATAATATAAGGCGTATGCTCCACTAATTGAGTCACTAAATTTGCAGTTGCACTTTAAATAACTCCAGGGTAAAAATGGGAGTAAATTTAGGTAAAATATTTTGTAAATACCGGTAATATGAATGAATGAATGAATGAATGAATGAATGAATGAATGAATGAATGAATGAATGGATTCATTCAAACAGTCAAAAGAAAATAAGAATGAGGTGCAAATTAAGCGGGTGAAAAAAAACAAAAATTGTAGAAAAAAAAAATGCAATAGTCATCAAGCACTATGTTCTACTTGCCACAGTCTGCTTCATCTGAACCATCCAGACAGTCACTAACACCATCACATTTCCAGCTTTTAGAAATACATTTTCCGTTGTCACACTGCCAAGCGCTTATGTCTCCACGACATGGTAGATCTGTAAAGAAAGTTTGAAAGTCTTAATGTGAAACATTCACAAGTAAAATGTTCCATAGAATAATGCAATGTCAAGAAGTTCTTAAAATCTTCAGTTCGTACAGAAGGCACATTGTGGCAGATACTGGTTTTACGTTATATAAACATTTAACTGCGCCCCAAAATACAAACCACCACCCATGTGGGAATCTACCAAATATTGTTTGAATGTTACATTATATTAATGTTTAGAAGGATGCCACTCATCCTTTCAAGGATATGGGGGTGTGGAAAACAGACTACACTGGTGGACTCTCAATGGAGAAATTTTGTTCTGTCTTCTCACACGTTGTGCTCCCTCATCTGAACCTGGTTCAGAGTGATTAGAACGTAATAAGCATAACCAACCCAATTCTCTTGGATGAATTGTCATGTTCCCCTGACCTTAAATTTCTAAGTCACAAAAACACCCCATAAAAATGCTTACCACATTGCTCATCAGTACCATCAGGACAATCCTTTTCCCCATTGCACAGCCAAGAGACAGGAATGCACTTGTCCTTACACACAGACTGCTGCAGGACACTGCACCCTGAAGGGTCTAAGAAATCAGAATATAATGAAAAAAATAAAATTAAGTTCTCTTATGACTCAATCTTCATAATTCCCAACCACTATTCCTCAATATTCATGGAAAGAAGGCAACTTATCTAATATGCTCTCGTCACACAAAGTGAGACGAAAGGGAACCAATCACCAGGATTTTCGTCTATAACCTAAAGCCAGTGCTATACTGGCACTATCAGGCTCATTCTATACATACCTGTAGTGGTCAGCTCGGATATTTAGCTTTTGAAATCCAAGAAAGTAAAGTTTATAAATTACCAGCTTCTTGAGTGACAGCAGCTGAGGTTCAGATAATATCTTGGGGATATTCAGAGTTTTCGCCTCCCCCTGTTAGAATAAGCATTATACAATCGACCTAGCGAGACCTGTGGTGATGTCAAACCCATGTGACCAGAAGGGGCAGCACCTCAGCAAACATAGCTACCACAAGCAACATTTTTCTGTTGGCTGAGGCCCTGCCCCTTCTGGTCACATGGGTATGACCTCACCCAAGGTCCTGCAAGGTTGACTATATAATACTTATGCTAATTGTAACAGGGGGAGGGCATAACTATGCATACCCCCAGATATTATCTGATCCTCAGCTGCTGTCACTCAAGAAGCTGCTAATTTTATAAACTTTACTTTCTTGGATTTTAAAACCTAAACATCCTAGCGGACCACTAAAGGCATGTAGAGCATCAGCCTGATAAGCAAGTATAGCACTGGCTTTGGCTTCTATACGAAAATCCTGGTGATTGTGTCCCTTTAAGTGTCTGTGTTGGGATTTTTGGGGTGTACTTTTGTTTTTCATGCTACATGAAGTCTTCGAAAATTCCTCCAATTTCTATAGGAAGTTTAATTTGGTGTTCATATGAGGAGTCTGGCCTTTTTTCCCCTGAAGAGGTTTAAAAAAAAAAAAAAAAAATGCTCGGAAATAAAATGCAAGTAATTTCTTTGAAGAGAGTTGTAAGGAAAACTGCTCCAATATGTCCCATCAAAAGGATGCAAAGAATGCTTCAGGGAAAAAAAAAAAAAAAAAAAAAAAAAAAAAAAAATCCAGAAGTTTGATTGAAAAAAATACAACAGCAGATATTTATATAGCGGCATACACATCCGTGTAGGCAGAGCTGCTTCTAAGGCCTAAGACACAAAAGGTGAGAAAATCGGAGCGAGTGGGATGCGCTAAAACATCGCATTCCACTCGGACCAATATTAACCTATGTGTCAGCACACATGAGCTATCATTTTCTCAGCCCTAATCGGGCCAAGAAAACAATCACAGCATGCTGCGATTTTAATGCGATCCAGGTTTCTCTTGCACCCATTCAAGTCTATGGGGCGAGAGAAAAATCGCACTGCACTCAGAACACTGGCATACATTGAATGCAGGACAAGAATGGCAATAGCCGGCTACGGAGGAGAGGGGAAGATAAATCCCTCCCCTCCGCAGCACCGGCCCACCCCCCTCTGCTAAGGTTTGATCACATAATCGGACCTCAGTTGCAGTGACTCAGCTCCTGCTGTGCTGCCAGCGCGAGCCGAGTGTCATGCGAGGATCGCAGTAGATCCCAGTGTGGCCCCGGACTTACTGGCATGAAACACCACAACTAGCAGCATTTGTTGCACAACCCCATGTTCTACAAATATTTTTGAACTTATTAACCCCTTCACAACATCTGCCATACATGTACACACAAGTCAGCAGCTGGTGCATTGTGAAAGCCCATGGGGGTGAGCCGACCCTAACTTGGCAGGTAATGGCCCGTGATTATTAACCTGTTAAATCCTGCTGTCAAATTGACCGCGGCATACCATTCTATGCACCCGTTGTCGTACTAGTGACGTGATGGCAAGTTGCCAATAGGTTGTGACAGCGGTCTGTTAAAGACATCCTTGGTTATTACAGAGATCCTTTGAAATCCTGCCTATGGCTGGTCTTTAAGGCTATGTTCACACTTTGCTTTTCTTCATGCATTTCTGCAGCGTTTTGAACTGCAGAGTTTTAATTTCCAATCAAAGGCTATGGGAAATTGGGGTTTCTTGTGCACAGTATGCTGTTAAAAACGCAGCGTTTCAGTTGCAGAAAATTTGACAAAAACTCAGCTTTTAAAGAGGCAGCATGTCTATTGTTTTTGCCATTTTGGAAGAGTTTTGCTAACAGTCAATGAGAAATGTTAAAGCACAACCTAGATCAAAATCCCAGCGTTTTACATGCTTTGACAAAATAAATGCATGCGTTTTTGGACTTTAATATAAGGGACACACACACACGCACACACGCACACACGCACCATAATTTAACAGTATTTTATGCATAAATATTAAAACAGTTATAATTGTAATAAAATTTGTTATTTTGTGTTTGATTTTAATCATGATTTGTTATTTTTTTCAAAGGGTTTGAATTTTTAAACTTTAGTAGTGTATTTGTATTCAAAACGCATCTGACTTTAAGCAATGAAAAAGCATGTAAATCGCGGTAAAAACGCGACTGAAACTCGGTAAAAACGGAAGCGTATTAATAGCGTTTTTGTAGTTAAAACCAAAGTTGACTAAGACAATTTCTGCTAAAGGATGCGTTTAGAACTGCAAGCAACATAGCCTAAAGGCCCCGTCACACTAAGCAACATCGCTAGCAACATAGCTAGCAACATCGCTGCTAACGAACAACTTTTGTGACGTTGCTAGCGATGTTCCTGTGTGTGACATCCAGCAACAACCTGGCCCCTGCTGTGAGGTCGTTGGTTGTTGCTGAATGTCCTGGGCCATTTTTTAGTGGTTGCTGTCCTGCTGTGAAGCACAGATCGCTGTGTGTGACAGCGAGACAGCAACAACTAAATGTGCAGACAGCAGGAGCCGGCTTCTGCGGAGGCTGGTAACCAATGTAAACATCGGGTAACCAAGAAGCCCTGTCCTTGGTTACCCGATATTTACCTTCGATACCAGCCTCCTCCGCTCTCACTGCCTGTGCTGCCGGCTCCTGCTCTGTGCACATGTAGCTAGCTGCAGGACACATCAGGTTAATTAACCTGATGTGTGCTGTAGCTAGGAGAGCAGGGAGCCAGCGCTAAGCAGTGTGCGCTGCTCCCTGCTCTGTGCACATTTAGCTGCAGCATACATCGGGTAATTAACCCGATGTGTGCTGTAGCTAGGAGAGCAAGGAGCCAGCGCTAAGCATTGTGCGCTGCTCCCTGCTCTGTGCACATTTAGCTGCAGCATACATCGGGTAATTAACCCGATGTGTGCTGTAGCTAGGAGAGCAAGGAGCCAGCGCTCAGTGTGCGCTGCTCCCTGCTCTCTGCACGTGTAGCTCCGTGCAGTGGCAACCAAGGTAAATATCAGGTTGGTTACCGATATTTACCTTAGTTACCAAGCGCAGCATCTTCCACGCGGCGCTGGGGGCTGCTCACTGGTTGCTGGTGAGCTCACCAGCAACTCGTGTAGCCACGCTCCAGCGATCCCTGCCAGGTCAGGTTGCTGGTGGGATCGCTGGAGCGTCGCAGTGTGACAGCTCACCAGCAACCTCCTAGCAACTTACCAGCGATCCCTATCGTTGTTGGGATCGCTGGTAAGTTGCTTAGTGTGACGGTACCTTAAGGGTGATGGATGTTCTAATTTACCTGATCAGAAAACAAAAAAAAAAAAAAAAAGCCACAAACACAACTCCAGTGACCAAAAATGTAAACATTTCAGATCTTGAAAAATGGAACACACACACACACACACACACGAGAGTCAAAGTTTCTGCACTTCATTTAAATATTTTTACTTTTATCGTTCCTTAACAAAACACCAGAGAACAGCAAAGTTAACTTAATTACCTTGGGCTTTAGAAATTGACATTTTTTGATCACAAGAAAAGACAGTGTGAACATATGCCTATAGAAGTTTCACTGGTTTAATTGCAAAACTTTTTTTTTTTATTTGACAACACTTTCCTTTCTGGCTTTATGTGGAGAATTTAATAAAAACAAAAACTTGTAATATAGTTTTCTTTACAGAGTTTGGCCAGTTACTCACCTGCTACCAAATCTCCTAAAAGTCCAGTAAAAATGCCTAAAATCCATGCCACACATGTCCACCTCATTGTTTTCCAGATTACACCTCTGCAGGTTACTGAACTAAAGTGACATTGCACTACAGAATCAAGAAATGAACACAACCTTCTCAGAGGCAACATAATATATCTTCTGCCAGCTGCTGCCCATTATTAGATAATCATTTGCCCCACCTGATAGCTGTCATTCGTGGCATCAGCCAAAGGTCTCTTTCACACGTCCTTGTGTCTGGTCCTTTTCCTCATGTACCGGAGAGGGCCCACTCACACTTGCGCTATTTTGACGCAAACGGAATCCGTCAGTAATGTAGTACAGTTCATTTATTTACAGTGGAAGCGCGTTACTATGCCGCATGTGTGTGTCATGCAGTACCGCTTGTGTCCACACGATGTCGCGCTTCCACTGTAAATAAATGAACTGTACTACATTACTGACGGATTCCGTTTGCGTCAAAATAGCGCAAGTGTGAGTGGACCCAGACATGGGCACACGTAGACCCATTAAAAATCAATGGGTCTGCGCACACGTGTGTGTTCTGCCACGGACCGTGTGTCCGTGTGCTCCACACGTCAACATGTCCGTTTTTCTCCAGCATTACGGGTGTCACACGGAATGCAAACGGACCACATGGCGGTGTTCCGTGTGACACGCGCCGGAGAAAACACACGTGTTTGGGAAAATAATAAAACAAACTTTACTCACCATCTCCAGCCCTCCTGTCTCTGCCGTTGCTGTTACTTGCTTCCGACCGCCGCTCATTATGCTTATTGAATATTCACTTCACTGTGGCCGGAAGCAGCAGCAGCGAGTCGGCAGGACCAGAGACTGAAGATCAGCACCACAGACAGCAACACCAGGGACAGGTGAGCAGAAAGTTCCCGTTCTCCGTGTATTTTCACAGATAACACACGGAGAACACACATAGGCCATAAACACGGCTCACGGAGGGCAAAACGCACCTCTGATACGTCCGTGAATAACATGCGTGGTTTTTCACGAACGTGTGAAAGAGGCCTAATGTAGTACAGTTCAATTATTTACAGTGTACGCGCGACACAATATGGACACATGGAGGTAGTGCAGGAAGCATGGTGTCGCGTTTCCACTATAAATAAATGAACTGTACTACATTAGTGATGGATTCCGTTTTCGTCAAAACAACGCAAGTGTGAAACAGGCCTTAAGCTAGTTTCACACATCCGGCTTTTCACCGGTTTACCGGATTCGGCGCACGCCAGTACAGTGTATACAGTACAATGGCAGCGCGACAAGCTCCGGTCACATGCTGTCATGTGACCGGAGCATGTGACCCGGAGGTTACAGTGCTGCCACTGTACTGTATACACTGTACTGGCGTGAGCCGAATCCAGAAAACTGGCGAAAAGCCGGATGTGTGAAACTAGCCTTAGTAAAGAGCGATATTGCTCAGAATTATGGCATATTATGTTCACACAACACGTTTTTATTTGTTGTTTTTTTTCATTTGGCCAAAAATAGTTATTTATCAAGCAGAAGACTCTTTGGGAATTGCCATTCATCTCTGGAGTTTTATAAACCTTATGTGTCTTTTTTGTTTTTTAAATAATTTGTCCATTTGTATTTGTTTTTATTTTGAGAGTATCTGCTTACAGTCAATTTTGGACATTTTTATTTTTTTTAATCCAAAAAACAAAATGAAAAAAACACAAGTGTTTTTTTAGGCTCACGTTGAGTATTTGGTCAGTATTTAATCTCAATATTTGTAAGGCCATGTGCACACGGTGAGTATTTGTAAACCAAAACCAGGAGTAAGTAAAAAATACAGAAGTGGTGCTCGAGTTTTTATTATTTTTCCTCTAAATGTTCCACTCCTAGTTTTGTCTTAGGCCGGTTTCACATTTGCGTCGTTTTGATGGAAACGGAATCCAGCACAGATGCAGTACAGTTCATTTATTTACAGTGGAAGAGCGACACCATGTGGTTGTGTGCTTCATACACAACCGCATGTGTCCACATGGTGTCGCGCTTCCACTGTAAATAAATGAACTGTACTGCATCTGTGCTGGATTCCGTTTCCGGCAAAACGACGCAAATGTGAAACCGGCCTCACAAATACTGAGGTAAAAAAAACTCATCCAAAACTCAACCTGTGGACGTGGCCTTACAAATACTGTGGTAAAAAAAAAGCCTCACCAAATACTCAACGTGTGCACGTGGCCTTGCAAATACTGAGGTAAAAGACTCATTACATACTCAATGTGTGCACATGGCCTTACAAATACTGAGGTAAAAAACTCACCAAATACTCGTGTACACGTAGCCTTACAAATACTGAGGTAAAAAAAACCTCCCCAAATACTCAATGTGTGCACATGGCCTTAAAGCTAAAGAACTGACAAAATGCTCAAAAAGACGCTCAAGTGTTTTCTAGGCATTTTCTTTGCCTTCCCATTTATTTCTATTGTAAAGTATGAAGCATCTTCCAAGTGGAAAAATCCTGAAGAATGGTCAAGTCACTTATTTTAACTGCTGGCATCTTTGGAAATCTGAAGAGATTTGAAGATGCTCAAAAGCCAAACATATGAATACAAGGTGTTTTTCTTAAATCAAAATGAATAGCAAGATTCTTTTGGAGTAATTTCTGAACTTTCAAGTGGTTTTTGGAGCTCCAAAACCAGCAGAAAAAAACTGTAGTGGACATACTCTAACACACCTGTGTTAGGGCTCATGCGCACGTAACTGCTGAATATTCTGCAGTGATTTGACAGCACATGTGCGCGTCAAATCACTGTAGAAAGACTGCATAATGAATGCAGGTTTTTTTGTAAAAAAAAAAAAGCCAATTTCATGCGCTCTTGCTGCTGCCCCCACCATAGACAGATAGACAGAATGGGAGCTGCATCCAGAACGCAGAAATAATTAACATGTTGCTTTTATGAACGCATGTATTTGGGTCAAAATTTTAGCACCCAAATAGCTGCGTTCATAAAAACATCGTGCGCACGTATCATGCACAATCTACATAGATTGTGCAGGGAACGCATGCATTTACGCTGCAGTGCAATATGCAGCGTAAATGTATGTGAGTACGCGACGTGCACATGAGCCCTAACACATCAGGTCTCATTTTAGGCTATCTGCGCACACTGATTATTAGGCCGGTGTCACACTTGCGATTGCCTCGCATGTATCTTGCGCGAGTCTCACGTTGCATCAACCGTCACGCACTCACACTCTCCGGACATGAGCGTCTCAGCTGCATAGAGATACATGCAACCGACCCACTCCTGTGAGGAGAGTGTGAGTCTGTGACAGGTGATGCAACGCTAGACTCGCGTGAGATACAAGCGAGGCACTCGCAAGTGTGACACCGGCCTTGGGTTGCAGAAATTTCTGCACCAAATCTGCATCTCCTGGAAGTAAATAGGCGTGCTTTGGCAGCATTTTTGATGCATTTTTTGCTTGCGTTTTTCATGCATTTGGAGTGGAAAAAATACTAACTTGAAAGAATTGACATGCTGCAGTTTATTTCTGCTGCAAATCTGCAAGGGAAAAACAGTAACGTGGAGAAAGCTCAAGGATTCTCATTAACTTTCTTGGCATAAGGATTTGCATGCAGTTTTGTGACAAACCTGCGCTCAAAAATGCATCAAAAAACAAGATAAAAGTACACTGTTTGCACAGGGCCTTAATCTGGTTTGTGGACCAGACCCAGTCATAAAAGTTTATGGCATCATTATAAAAGGGAAGCAATTCAGAAGAAATAATTTGTACTTCAGTGTTTCATCCATTTCTATCTGATCCATTACTAGGAGTCAGTGAATAAAAAAAAAAAAAAAAAAGTTCCATCTATGGTACCTCCTTCAGTGGGGAAAAAAAAACAGATGAGATAAAATGAGATACAACTAGGATAACACATGGAGAAATGTTAGTTTCAGATGGAAGAATTTACATGAATGTAGGAATGCAGGATGTGAGCCCAAACGGAAGCAGTGATAATAATATCTGTCTAGTGCTGTGGTATATGATAGCGCTGTACAAGCATAATAGGTAAATACAGTCTCCTGCTACATTCACAAATCCATGTGTCACACTCCGCACAGAGTGTATCCGCAGATCTCCTGACCCATATAATGTATGTCTTAGAGCTCATGCGCACGTCGCGTAATAGCATGCATTTACACTGCGTATAGCACTGCAGCATAAATGCATGCGTCCTGCGTCGCCTGCACAATCTATGTAGATTGTGCATGAGACATGCAATGCTTTTATGAACGCAGCGATTTGGGTGCTAAAATTTTTACCCAAATCCGTGCGTACATAAAAGCAGCATGTCAATTATTTCTGCGCTCTGGATGCAGCTTCCACTCTGTCTATGGTGGGTGCAGCAGCCAGAGCGCATGAAATTGGCTTTTTTTTTTACAAAAAAACCTGCATTCATTATACAGTCTTTCTGCAGTGATTTGACGCGCACATGTGCTGTCAAATCGCTGCAGAATATTCTGCAGTTACATGCGCATGAGCCCTAAGGCCGCTTTCACACATCAGTTTTTTTTCTCTCTCTCTCTCTCTCCCTCTCTCTCCCTCTCTCTCCCTCTCTCTCCCTCTCTCTCTCTCTCTCTCTCATCACGGGCGCGGTGTTGCACAGCTGTCACACAGCTCTGGTAGCTTTTCCTCTTTTGAAAATGCCGGCCGCTCATTATTCCATATCGTATTCCCTGCTTCACCCACCCATCGGCGTCTATGATTGGTTGCAGTCAGACACGCCCCCATGCTGAGTGACAGCTGTCTCACTGCAACCAATCACAGCCGCCGGTGGGCGGGTCTATATAGTGTAGTACAATAAATAATAAATAAAAAAAAAACGACATGCGGTCCCCCCCAATTTTGATATAGCCAAGGTAAAGCCACATGGCTGAAGGCTGGTATTCTCATGATAGGGAGCCCCACGTTGTGGGGAGCCACCCAGCCTAAAAATATCAGCCAGCAGACGCCCGGAAATGCCGCATCCATTAGATGCGACGGTCCCAGGACTCTACCCAGCTCATCCCGGATTGCCCTGGTGCGGTGGCAATTGGGGTAATAAGAAGTTAATGGTAGCCCATAGCTGCCACTAAGTCCTAGGTTAATCATGGCAGGCGTCTATGAGACACCCCCCATGATTAATCTATAGTGAAAGTAAGTAAACAAAAACACCGAAAAATCCTTTATTTGAAATAAAAGACAAAAAACACCCTCTTTCACCACTTAATTAACCCCCAAATACTCCTCCAGGTCCAAAGTAATCCACACGAGGTCCCACGACGCTTTCAGCTCTGCTTCATCGGAAGCGGACAGGAGCGGGAGTAGAACACCGCCGCTCCTGTAAGCTCCACCCAGCAACTGAAGTGAGTCGCGTTGTCAGCGGTGATGTCACTCAGGTAGTGCCGGTGTGTGTGTGTGCGGTGATGATGGGTGCGGTAGTGTTTGCGTGTGTGCGGTGATGATGTGGGCAGTAGTGCCGGTGTGTGCGGTAATGATGGGAGCGGTAGTGCCGGGGTCTGTGCGGTGATGATGGGTGAGGTAAAGCCGGGGTGTGTGTGCTGATGATGGGGGCGGTAGTGCCTGGGTGTGTGCGGCGATGATGGGGGCAATAGTGCCTGGGTGTGTGCAGTGATGATGGGGGCGATAGTGCCTGGGTGTGTGCAGTGATGATGGGGGCGGTAGTGCCTGGGTGTGTGCGGTGATGATGGGGGCGGTGGTGCCGGGGTGTGTGCGGTGATGATAGGATCTCTCTCTTTTGGCATGAAAAAGAGAAAAAAAACAAAACAAAAAACAACTAATCTGTTTTTTGCTGGATCTATCGCATCAGTTTTTACTCAATCTGCGACGGATCCGTTGCATCAGGCACAAGCCGGATTGTGCCTGATGCCAAAAATCTGATGTGTGAAAGCAGCCTAAAGCCGGTTTCAGAAGTCCGTATTTAATCAGGTACAAGCCACACGTATGGTTATGGTCATATGTGTGTCATACGTGTGTCATACTTGTGTGACGCGTGTGTCACATGTGTGACATCTGTGTTTGCATACGTGTGACACGTACCGGAGAAAACACGGGTCTTTGGAATAAAAAGATTTTCTATATTCACCTGTATCCAGCACTCTTTTCTTTGGCTCTGCTGCCTCCGCTTCTGACCGCTGCTCATTATATTCATTGATTATTCACTGTACTGAGGATCTGAAAGCCGGAGCATCGCTGGGGACAGCACCACCGAGGACAGGTGAGTATTCACAAAGCAAGCGGTGTATACGCAGTGACATCTAGGAGGTCATTGGAGTTCCCAATGAACTCTGATGACATCCTGATGACACCTCTGCGACACCCGGGCTACAGTGGGTGTTAGGTTGGAAACATATTTATGCGTGTAAAATTGGTCCGACTTGTCTGAAAAAAACTCGGCCAATTTTAATTCACGTTAGGTCAGTGTGCAATGCAAGTGCGTTGCTTTTTTTTAAT
Source organism: Anomaloglossus baeobatrachus (assembly GCF_048569485.1). NCBI lineage: Eukaryota > Metazoa > Chordata > Amphibia > Anura > Aromobatidae > Anomaloglossus > Anomaloglossus baeobatrachus. Next base: position 360,484,238 of record NC_134353.1, read on the forward strand.
TATTTAATGACTAGCAGAGCGCGTGTAATGTTTGATGCGTATGGGATCCCTTCTTTCTATATCATCTGACATTCAGCAGAGCTGAATAGTCGCTGACAGCAGACACAGATAGGGCCGCACGATCAGAATGAAGTCGGATGTACTTCATCCGACTTCATTGTCATCCTGCGACTCTGTCTGTGTGTCGCGTCCTGATTAGCAGTCACCCGTGAAGGACTCACCGGTGACCGCTAATCCCCTGAGTGACTGAAGTGAGCAGCGCGATTAGCGCTGCCGGCACTCAGGCTACCCGTGGCTAGCTGGATCCTCCACCCGAGACCGCAACTCACCTGTGACTTCAATGCTGTCACTCTGGCAACTTGCTGTCACTGTTGGAGGATCCAGCGGTGGCCACAAGTAACCTGAGTGACATCATCGCTGATCGTGCTAATCACCTCAGTTGCTGCGTGGAGCTGTCAGGAGCGGCGGTGTTCTTCTGCAGCTCCTGCCACCTTCATGTAGCAGAGCTGGAAGCGACGCGGGACCTTCATGGATTACGCCGGAGTTGGAGGGGTTTTTGGGGCTTAATAAAGTGGTGAACGAGGGTATTTGTTCATGTTTATTATTGCAAATAAAGGATTTTTTCACTGTGTGTGTTTATTAACTTTAAATTACCAGTTAATCATTCGGGGTGTCTCATAGACGCCTGCAATGATTAATCTAGGACTTAGTGGCAGCTATGCGCTGCTGCAATTAACTCCTTATTACCCCGTTTGCCAACGCACCAGGGCAAAACGGGAAGAGCCGGGTACAGTCCCAGAACTGTCGCATCTAATGGATGCGGCAATTCTGAACGGCTGCTGGTTGCTATTGTTAGGCTGGGGGGCTCCCCATAACGTGGGACTCCCCATCCTGAGAATACCACCCTTCATCCGTGTGGCTTTACCGTGGCTGGTATTAAAATTGGGGGGACCGCACGCCGTTTTTTTTTAAATTATTTATTTATTTTACTGCATGATAGAGACCCACCCACCGGCAGCTGTGATTGGTTGCAGTGAGACAGCTGTCACTCATCTTGGGGGCGTGTCTGACCAACCAATCACTGGTGGGCGGGTAAAGCAGGAAATACGAGATTGAATAATGAGCTGCCGGCTTTTTCAAAAGAGGAGAAGCCGCCGGAGCAGTGTGAACGCCGTGCAGCGCCGCGCTGATGATCGGGGATCGGTGAGTATGAGAGAGGGGGGAAAGGAATAGACCGACATGGACAGAGAGAGAGAGAGACCGACAGAGAGAGAGACCGACCGACAGACCGACCGACAGAGAGAGAATAGAGACCGAGAGGGAGAGACCGACTGACAGAGATAGAGATTGATCGACATTATGAGACCTCACACATTTCCAGGGCTTTGTGACACATGCGATAAATGTATGTAGAAAAACGGATGTCACTAGGATGGTGTGAATGCCAGTCCGTGTGACATCCTTTTTTTTCACGCTCCCATAGAGTTGCATTGGAGAGACTCGCACGAGAAACTCTTCAAATAGCAGCTTGCTGCAATTTTTTTCTCAGTCCGATATGGAGTGAGAAAAAAATCGCAGATGAGAGCTGATTCATTGAATAACATGTGTTCGAGACCTACGTTCGGGTGTCTGTCTGCAGAAAGGTATATGTGCAAAAAATGGCACAAAACAGAGCACACGCTAACGCGGTGCACTCCATAGCAGTGAATGGCCCTGTCGGGCGCATGCGTCTGGAACACGCTTTGCAGAGTGGGGGAGGGGCGGTTCGGACGGATGCTCCGACGGGACCTGTGAGCGGAAGGTAAAACGCAATGTGAAAGGGGCCAAATTGTACTTCAGTAATCATAGTGTAAGAGGGTGGACCTATGGTCATGCGCCCCCCGAAGACATTAGTTGTTTTAATACAAATGTTGGTACATGTCTTATTAGTCTTATATGGTTTTGTCATGAGTGTGTCCCACTTTGGGGAGACCTATAACGAGTCTAGGATCAGAAGGTCACAATGCCTTAATGTTCGCTGATGTACTACTTGTATTTGAGTGAAATATACTTGCTTTCAGTGATGTAGGAGGTTTAGGGCTGTTTCCTATCTGGCTGTCCTTTGTAGCCTAAAGGGGGCTTTACACGCTACGATATAGTTAATGTTTTGTCGTCGGGGTCAAGTTGTTAGTGACGCACATCCGGCGTCATTCACGATATCGCAGCGTGTGACACTGACCAGTGACCTTAAGCGACCTCAAAAATGGTGAAAATCGTTCATCATGGAGAGGTCGTCCCAAACTCAAAAATCGGTAAGGGTTGTTTATCCAGGTGGTTCATCGCTCATGCGGCAGCACACATCGCTGTGTGTGACACCGCAGGAGCGAGGAACGTCTCCTTACCTGCCGCCGGCCACAATGCGGAAGAAAGGAGGTGGGCAGGATGTTACGTCCTGCTCATCTCCGCCCCTCCGCTTTGATTGGTCGGCTGCTTAGTGACGTTGCGGCGACGTCGCTGTGATGCCGAACTTCCCTCCCCCTTGAAGGAGGGATTGTTCGGCAGTCACAGTGATGCCGCCGACCAGGTAAGTATGTGTGACGCTGCCGTAGCGATAATGTTCGCTACGGCAGCGATCACAAACAATCGCATGCGCGACGGGGGCGGGTACTTACAAGCTCGCTATCACTACAAATTGCTAGCGATATCGCTACCGTGTAAAGCCCCCTTTAGTCCCAGGTTCAGCTCTTTGGTGACCACTCCCCTTTGCTATAAAAAGTTACTTCTCTTACTATCTGATGCTGTTGATAGAATCTCATTCTTAAACTTACCACTTTGGAAGGAGCCAGCCTCTGAAAGAACCAGAGGAGTCATGACTATTGCAGCGGTGGAGTGTTTTCCTTTTTTCTGTCTTTTTCCCTTTATCGGTCTCCCTTATCTGGTGTTAAATTATAGTAGTATTAAGACTAGTGCTCTCTCTGGCCTTCTCACTAGCCAGGGTGAGTTCAAGGAAAGCAAAGGTCTAGGCATGTGATGGCGACGGGGGAGGAAGTACCCATATAGGGATGTTAGGGAGCTTAGAGTACAGACTCAGGGAGAGGGGATACCTCCTGCAACTCACCTATTGCCAGGGCCTTCCTTCTATACCATACCCATTGATACCCTTGTGTTGCGCTGATCATCGGTACGTTCTTGACTGACAAGTTCTGAGTGATTATGTCAAGGAGAAATTCCATAGTTTTGGAAGCCTCCTTCTTAACAGCGAATGTCTGCTGAAATCTCAAATCAAGCGTTACTGAAAGCTAGCAAGGAGGAATTAAAACCATGCAAAATGTAGTTGGTATAATCCCCTCGTTCAGTAATATGAGGAGGTACACAACCAAGTGCTTTATCTTTTTATTACACAAGCCTTTGTATATATCAATATTGGGTTGATCTCTTAGAAACAAAACTCCCAGACGTATGCCATTGGTAAAACTAAAAGCACAAGCAAAAGCAAATGAGGTTTATGTCCATATTTGGGAATTTCCTCTTCTGCTCTCCATAACATAGAGTCCTTATGACGCAGTCGCACAGATGCAGTCAGTCATCATTATTATCAATCTCTTCATTCTGTTTCCTTATATCAGACATCAGCTGCAGGCTTTTAGGCTCCATTTTGCTCCTCTTATACAAAAGAAAGCTTAGTTACAGAAAAGCATAAAGAAAAATATATATATTGTACTCTCACAGTAGAAAAGCATATAGAATTTTTTTTTTGTATTCTCACAATTACATCATGTTTTATTCCTCATGGGCGCAGTACTAAAACCAGCCACAAGAGGTCATTGTCTCCCGGATTTGTTAGATTTCCATTTGGGCTGCAGGATCTTGTGTTAAGGGATGTGAGGTCTAACCAAAAACTAGGATTTTGCTATATGAAGTAAAGGCAGTGCCAGTACACTTAGATTATGAATCCAAGGAGACCTTTTGTTGAATGATGGGATGCTTGGTTACTGAAATATCTTTAATCACAGTTGCAGAAATGCACTGAAGTTTGATAGACATGTGAATCGGTGGGCCTTTGTGGGTCGGGCCCTCAGCGTACTGGCAGACATATCGCATGTGCAGCATGTGCAGTCGCACAGGGGTCTCGAGCAGGAGGGGGCCCCTAGGTCCTGAAAACATATGGGGATTTCCTTTGCCAGCGGCAGCTTGAACACTAACAGCATACCTCCCAACTTTTCAAGAAAGGAAAGAGGGACAAAGTATGCGGCGCGCGCTGCGGCAAATTTTGACCACGCCCCTAGCCACACCCCTAGCCACACCCATTTGGCAGTAAGGGTCATTCAGCAGATGCCCCGGACTGTTCAATCATATTTATAGCAGTCAGAATTTTTTTATATTTCTGTGTCACTATATGACATGTTGCTTATTTGTGCCTATCAATCCGTGTTCACACGTTGCATAAATTCTCTTTCTTTTTGTTTCTGTCTGCACCAAACTACACAATAACAATCTTCTCTGTTTTTTCCATTTTTGCTGCATTTTCCTTCAGAAAAAATGCAGCATTTACGCTATGTGTGAACACGGCCTCAGTGATCCATTTTTATTACATTTTTTATGGGTTTTAATAAAGAAAAATAATAAATTGCGCCTTTTTTTCCCGCCATTTACCGATCCCCATAAATAATCTGATCGCTGTGTTGTTCAGGTCATTACGATTACAGGGACACCAAATATGTCCATGTTATTTGCTGATTTGTAATGTTTATTATTTTATAAAAAAGTGCAATAAAATTACATTATTCTATTTTTTTAATTATTTTTAGTAACTTTATTAGAAGAAAAAAAATCCTCTTTTCCTCTCCCTCTAGAATACAGGACATAGAGATGCTGCTCTGTACAATGGAGCTGTGTCCTATGTAATCTGCTGTGTAAGAGGCTGCATTGTAGGTTCATTTATGTGAAATCCTCCCTCTGACATCATCAATCCTAGTGGCTCAACAGCTAGAGCAGCTAGGAAAGCCAGGAGGTTGCTGGATACAAGTTTTGAACGTTGCTGGTTTGAATCCAAGGTGGTGAAGATAAAAAAAAAATAAAAAAATTGTATTTGTATTTTTTTCCTCATTTCTTTATAGTAGTTTTATGGAAACAAATGAATCTGACTCTTTCACCAACATTGAGATACAGTATTTATCTATCTATCTATCTATCTATCTATCTATCTCTATCCCTCTATCTATCTATCTATCTATCTATCTATCTCTATCCCTCTATCTATCTATCTATCTATCTATCTATGATTCTGTCTATCTATGATTCTATCTCTCTATCTATCTATCTATGATTCTATCTATCTATGATTCTATCTAACTATGATTCTATCTCTCTATCTATGATTCTATCTATCCATCTATCTATCTATGATTCTATCTATGATTCTTTATATGATTTTATCTATCTATGATTCTATCTATCTATGATTCTATCTCTCTATCTATCTATGATTCTATCTCTATCTATCTATTATCTGTCGTGTATCTATATATCCCTCTATCATCCATCCCTCTATCATCCATCCATCCCACTATCATCCATCCATCCCTCCCTCTATCTCTCCATTCATCCCTCCATTCATCCCTCCATTCATCCCTCTATCATCCATCCATCCCTCCCTCTATCCCTCCATTCATCCCTCCATTCATCCCTCTATCATCCATCCCTCCCTCTATCCCTCCATTCATCCCTCCATTCATCCCTCTATCATCCATCCATCCCTCCCTCTATCCCTCTATCATCCATGCATCCATCCCTCCCTCTATCCCTCCATTCATCCCTCCATTCATACCTCTATCATCCATCCCTCCCTCTATCCCTCCATTCATCCCTCCATTCATCCCTCCCTCTATCTCTCCATTCATCCCTCCATTCATCCCTCCATTCATCCCTCTATCCCTCCATTCATCCCTCTATCATCCATCCATCCCTCCCTCTATCCCTCCCTCTATCCCTCCATTCATCCCTCCATTCATCCCTCTATCATTCATCCCTCCCTCTATCCCTCCATTCATCCCTCCATTCATCCCTCCATTCATCCCTCTATCCCTCCATTCATCCCTCCATTCATCCCTCCATTCATCCCTCTATCCCTCCATTCATCCCTCCATTCATCCCTCTATCATCCATCCCTCCCTCTATCCCTCAATTCATCCCTCCATTCATCCCTCTATTATCCATCCATCCATCCCTGCCTCTATCCCTCCATTCATCCCTCCCTCTATCCCTCCATTCATCCCTCCATTCATCCCTCTATCATCCATCCCTCCCTCTATCCCTCCATCCCTCCATTCATCCCTCCATTCATCCCTCCTTCTATCCCTCCCTCTATCCCTCCCTCTATCCCTCCATTCATCCCTCTATCATCCATCCATCCCTCCCTCTAGCCCTCCTTTCATCCCTCTATCCCTCCATTCATCCCTTCTTCTATCCCTCCATTCATCCCTCCATTCATCCCTCTATCATCCATCCATCCCTCCCTCTATCATCCATCCATCCCTGCCTCTATCCCTCCATTCATCCCTCTATCATCCATCCATCCCTCCCTCTATCCTACCATTCATCCCTCCATTCATCCCTCTATCCCTCCATCCATCCCTCTATCCCTCCATTCATCCCTCCCTCTATCCCTCCATCCATCCCTCCCTCTATCCCTCCATTCATTCCTCTATCATCCATCCATCCCTCCCTCTATCCCTCCATTCATCCCTCCATCCATCTTTGCAGCTGAATAATCTGCTTCTGGTGTCTGCAGTATAGAGGTCAAGATAACAAAATCTTCCTATTGCTTTCATTACAGGCAGTAGCTCAGTGGTAAAGCTGCTGCCTTTGAAACAATGACTCACAGCTCCACGGGTTCAAGTCCTGGCCGCCCTGAAAATCCAGAGCCGATGAAAATTTAATTTAATTTATTCACTCCACTGAGGGGAGGAGCCGGGACATCAGCTGTGAGCCGCGGGAGTGCGGGACAGCCCTGATAAATCGTGCAAGTCCCGCAGAATCCGGGACGGTTGGGAGGTATGCTAACAGTAGAAACAGGGGCCCGATCAGCTGAACGCATATATTGGGTACTTGGTTCCGGGTAGTACAGGTTTTGGGGAAGTCACGGTGGTGGCCGTTACCCAGTTCCATGCCATGGGCCCTTTTTGTAATGGGGATATTTATAGGGGAGAATATGATAATGTTCACATGTGACGCCACTTGTGGTGTTGCGGCTAAGTGTAGGGAGCCGCTGCTGCAGAATGTATTTACTGGGGCTGGTGGTATTGGCAGCTAGAATGGTAGACCCTCCGCAAGTAGGGTTTTGCCCCAGAGGGTGTATGGTGCAGTGGGCGTGGGAAGAAGGTAGTCCACACAGGTGTTCAGTGCAACTGGTTTACTCACTGTTGGTAGATGTTGACTGGTTGCCTGAGGCCGGCTGGTTTCGCCTCCAGGTCCCCTTCGTCCCAGTGCCAGTTTGGTTCTCTGGTACCTTCTTCCCCTTCACCTGTCTCTGGTAAGTGGGTACCCGTGGTATAGAACAACTGGGGGTCCCCGTTTTGTGGTTTGTCCAGTTCTCTCCACCTGACGGTAGCATGAACCCTGTGGGGTTGGAGTCTCTGGTCCTGTCCCTGATTCTCTCTTTGCTACTGAGTCTTCAGATTCTTTAGGGTCACCAAGGTCCTTGATGATCCCCTTGCTGTGTAGGTGTTAACAGGTCGGCTTGGAGCTGTTTCCTGTCCTAGGGTCCTGTACCCCATCGTGCGTAGTTTCGGGAGTACTCCACCGTACTGCACCGGCAACCACTTCTCCTGGGTACCAGGTCACCGTTAACCCGAGTCAGGACGTCGCTTCACTTCCACCTCCACTCTCCTGCTGCTGTCAACTCACTGACTACTCTCCACATTTTGCCCCTCCTACCTGGTCAACTAGTCGACTGGATTGGCTCCACCTCTAGGCGGCCATCCATTGGTCCCACCTTAGCTGGGTACCATTGTATGTGTCACGCTTCCCGTGCCCCGCTCTCCGGTCCCTGTGCCCCGCTCTCCGGTTCCCGTGGCCCGCTCCCCGCTTCCCGGCGGCGTCCCCGACTCACCACTCCAGTCCCGGCCTCCTCTTCCTCGCCTGCGCCCTCCATGCGTCCAGCTCCCCGCTCCCGGCGCTCCTCAGTGACGTGGGACACCCTGCCGGGCACCCGTGCTTCCTCTGCACCGCTCCCTGGACTGGCTTCTGGCACACGGGCCTCGCGCATGCGCATTAGGGCACGCGCGCGGTCATTGACCCTTTCTTAAAGGGCCAGCACCTTCAAACAGGAAATTGCATAGACAGGTACAGGGTATATTAGGATTCTCTTTCCTGGTGGGCGGGGCCTGTTCTACGTGTTTAGTAAGCTAGAAGTTCAGGTCCCCGTATTGCTTTACCCTGTATTAACCCTGTCTGTCTCGCAGAGCCTGTCCTGCCACGCCAGCCGCTCCGAACCACGTCCATTCCCATACCCTGACGGTGACTTCGGCGGATGTTCCACCACCTCTGCAGCTCCGCCAGTCTCCAGTCCCTGGCTCCGTTGGGTGACCCGTCCCATCGCTCAGCAGGTTCCGGATCCCGCCTGACCCTTCAACCCGGCCTTGGACTCTGAGCCTCGTCACCCGGACTACCGTCCAGAACTCCGTGTGTTCAGCAACATCCACCTTTCCAGCTCCCCTACGGACTGTCTGGCTACCAAATAGTGCTTCGGCTGCCGTGCATCAAGACCCTCTGGCGGGGTGACCGGCCTGGCTGCCTCCTCAGGGGAAACCGGTGTACGGTCCAGTGTTTCCACCACCCGGACGTAACGGTATTGTTGGGGAAAAAACTGGGATTACCTGGGTTTTTGTTGGTACCGGCACTGGGGTTCTGGGTCCGTAAGGGGGTAGGCCCTGCATCCTTGTGGGGATGCAGAACCTTGAGGACCCTGATGGTTTCAGGGGCGCTACTATATCATTATGCAGAGCTGACACGGGCCCCTTCCCTCACCTGTTAGGGGCCTGCAGGAGGGAGAATCCATCTCTGCAGAAGCTGCTGGCCAGCGTGCAGAAGATGACGTCATTTCTCAGCAGCAGAGAGGAGGCTCCGCCCACCAGCTCCATCTCCAGCAGTTCATGCAGAGGCCTGTGCTGTATAGCAAACATGGCTCCCTGCTTCCACTCATCCCCGAGCTGCTTCCCCTCCTGCACTGGAAGAATTTCAAGAAACTACAGCAGTCGGACCCCAGGAGGAGGGGAAGCATGATCACATAGAAGATGGAAGAGCCGGCTCCAGAGGGAGAATCCAACTGTCTCGGGCCCCATGTGCCATCATCTGCAGAGAGGGTGAGTCCATGTGTAATGTGTCTATCTAACTATCTATCTATCTATCCATTATCTATCTATCTATCCATCTATCTATCTATCTATCTATCCATTATCTATCTATCTATTATCTATCTATTTATCACATATCTATTATCTATATATTATCTGTGTACCTAATCTATTATCTGTGTATCTAATTATCTATCTATTATATGTGTATCAAATCTATCTATTATCTATATTATCTGTGTATTTAATCTATCTATTATCTATGTATCTAATCTATTGTCTATTCTATTATCTGTGTATCTAATCTATCTATTATCTATCCCTTTATCAGTTTATATATTTATATTTTATCTGTGTATCCAATCTATCTATTATCTGTGTATCTAACCTATCTTATCTATCCCTCTCTCTGTCTATCTATCTATTATCTATATCCCTTTATCAGTTTATCTATTTATATATACAGTGTGTCCACCCATATCCTGTCCACTGCCATTAACTTGAGAACTGCAGCAGCTATAGGCATTGAAGTGGTGTCTAGGTAAAGTATCCATGCACTACGCAATGAAACCACCTATAGCGCCACCTGGTGGAAAACAAAGTAGTTAGCATTTTTTTTTTTTTTCCAAAACGTTTTTTATTGATTTTTCAAATTTGTAAAAACATGACAAGTATCATTGCAAAAAAAGAACATTCGTCTGACAAAATGTGACATAGAGGTGGGTGATACCCCAATTTGGAGTTCCATGTTGCTGTTCGATTTAAGATAGTATACAGTAACATTAAACCAAAACAGAGGTAATGAAATATAATATAACATATGCAATACAATTCGTTAAATCTCTGTGTCGTCCCTGAATGATTTCAATTTTGCTAGCGTGTCTTGGTATTCCCAACCGTCTCGTCTCCCCCTCCCACCAGAGCCCCCTCCTAGGTGATTCTCAGTTTACCCAGGCTGTCCTGGATATCGCTCAGGATATACCACTCCGAGTGAACAAAAGGTGCCATCAGGTTAATTATTTCTCCCTGTGTGAATTGGCTTTCAATAAAATGTCTCCATCTCACAAAAAACTTGGCTGTCAACCCATCTTTATCCCTCTCCGCTTCTAGTTTTTCCCACTTCAGAAGGTTGTGTAATTCGCCCACAACCTCCTTTATGGATGGGCCCTCCCTTTGAATCCAGTGTTTTAAGATGCAACGCTTAGCTATCATGGCTATGTCATGCGTTATTGCGTATTTCCTCTTTTCCTGCGTGCTCGGTCCTCCTCCTACTCCTCCCTCAAAGGAGTGGAAAATCCACACCATTAAGTCTAGTTTGCTGAAAATTCCCCATGTTGACTGGGCAAATAGTCTGACTTGGTTCCAGAACCTAGCGATTGTCTCACATTCCCATAGCCCATGCAGCATATCCGTTTTTTCTTTTTGACACTTAGGACACCACCTATCCCTACCTGGTATGTTGAAACCTATAATGGCCCTATGTAGAATTCTAAATTGAGTGTCTCTCCATCTCTCATTGGTAATATGTTTCCGCACTTGTACCCATCCTCTCAGTATATCATCCACCACTTCTTCCCTTCCCAATTGTTTCCCCCACGCTTTTAAAGTCCGACTATCCTCCCGTGAGATAAGCACCCCCCTTAGCGATCGATATATTTTAGAGACATTTATACTTGTTACATCACATTCCAGTAACTCATCAATCGAACTTCTGTTCAGCTCTCTTCCAACCACACCCAGGTCTCCTATTATTCCATGTTTCAATTGTTCATACTGGATGACATGTGAGCTATTAAGGTTGTACTTATCCAACACTTCCCGACCTGTCATCCACCTCCTGTCCTCCACATTCATAACATCTATCATTCTCCTGACTCCCCTCTCTTTCCATCTAGTAAATAGCTTGTTTTCTCGTCCCAGGGGAGTAGTTAGCATTTTTATCTCTAAAACGGAACAAGATAGAGAAAAAAAAGTGAATTACAAAGTTGTAGGGCATCATCAATTCAATACGAATCGACACCTTGCATACTACTTCTATGCCTATAGCTGCCCCCTGTGAAGATGTAATTTACCCTCTCACTGTATATGCTGTGATACTATGTCATGATATGTATATTTCCCTGGTTGTATTAGTTGTAATTCATGTATTTTCTTGGGGGAGCTACTGGTCTCAATGTGTCTCTCTCATACAATTGTAGTCTTGGCATCTAATGTGATTATGTAAATAGCCTGTCCTCTTCTTTCCAGAGTTGTGTATCTAATCTGTAATTGCATTGGCCAGTGAAGGAATAGTCATTGTTCTTTACAGCAGGGGATCCCTTCATCTACTGTGGCTGGCAGACATATTGGAGCCCTGTGATGGACCAAACCATTGATGATAGGATGTGTGACCCCTACCCCCTGAACAAACATGGTGGGCTGGTCAAGCAGCACAGACAATGCATTTCCCTTTTTTGTAACTTCAGAGTGAGCTGAAACTTGAAGAGAGCAGGAGCCCCAGCCTGGGTGGCTGTGGACACGGACGGAGCTAGGCCTGTGTGGCGGCCCGTGGGATTGTGTGGAACTCTTTGGACTACTGTAAAGATGATTGCTTTGTTATCCGGTCCGAGGATTGTCGGGAAGGGCCCCCGAATCTGTTTTATGTGGACTAATCGTGTGCTGTTCCTGTATTCCTGTTAATAAACCTGTTGGATCGTTCCTCGGCCTCGTCCATCCTTTGCTCTCTTGTACACCCCCGTCACAAACTGGTGGCAGCAGTGGGATCAGAGCAGAAGGAATGGAGGACAATGGCTCAACATCAGGAACCAGCACTGCAGAGTACAAGACCTGGACTTTGGGGAGCCTGCAATCAAAGGCCCGTGAAGTAGGAGTTCATTTCAAAGGACTCTCCAAGGAGCAGCTGATTGAGGCGCTAGAAGGAGTCTGTTCGCAAAATGCCGTGGAGGAAGGATCCTCACAGCAAACGGAAGAAAGACGGCAGCCGGAGGTGAATACCCAAAAAAGTCAATGGGTTGTGTGGTACAAGGAGGAGATGGCACTGCTTGGAGATGAGGCCACCATAGAAGATAAGAGGGAGGCCATGCGTGGAGCTAAAGAGAAGGAGCGCAGGATGGAGGAGATGGCACTGCTGGATAAGGAGCTCGCTGTGGAAGCCGCGAGAGGTTCCAGACAGACTGTAACCCCAGCACCCATCATGAGGGAACTTCCCAGGGTGTCCCGCAAAGACTTTAAGCCGTTTAATGAGGCTGCAGGCGACATTGAGGGCTTCTTCCAGGACTTTGAGCATCAGTGTCGATTAATGGAAGTCCCAGAAAGGGAGCGTGTCCGGCATCTGGTTGGGCTCCTAGAGGGGGGAGCTGCTGAAGCCTATAGAGCTATGGACCCTCGGTGGAACTGTGAGTATGCGGATATTAAACAGACTATTCTAGAACATTATGCTGTGACCCCAGACACTTACAGGACTCAGTTCCGTGCTTTAGCCTGTGATGGGGAAGTGTCTTTTAAGATATATGCTCATAGACTCAAACAAATATGTAATCGCTGGCTGGCGGCAGAGGAGGCCTTATCTTGGGAGACCTTCCTGCAGGTCATCCTAAAAGAACAATTCTTTGCCCAGTGCCCCGCTGAGATCCGGGAATGGGTGCGTGAGAGAAAACCAGCGACAGTGGAGGAAGCTGCTGCTCTCGCTGATGAGGCTCTCACCATCAAGCCTCAGTGGAGGGTTCTGTTGGAGGATGGAGAGACGCCTAACAGCTCCACAACACCGGATGCCCCCAGTTATTCTGTCCCCATTGTTCCCCGTTCCTCTAAGCCACCACATGTTGATACCCGTGTTAATGTGCCTCCAGTTGCTTCTACTGCACTTTCTGGAATACGCCGGGGAGAGGAAGTAACAGAGCGCAGGTGTTATGTTTGTAGGCATCCCGGGCATTTGCAGGCCTCATGCCCAGCCAGGCCATGGAGGAATCATCCTCAAACCCCTACAGCACCTTCAGGTGGGAGCCGGCCTCCAAGTTCCCCTACCCCTTATCCAAGAGGACGCCTTGGATGGAGGGAGACCCAGCTCAGATGCTATCAATGTGGACAGCCAGGGCATCGGCAAGTCTCCTGCCCAGCTGTTCAAATGAGGACTGATCCTGCACCCAATCGGATTGTTAATTATTTACAGCCCAGTGCCATGGAGGAAGATGTGGCACCGTTATGTGAGGACTGGCCTAGTGACTCAGCCCCCCATGTTGCACCACCAGGAGTTTACGGGGTGCGACCCGCAGTTATGACGACTTCTGCTCATCGAGGTAAGCACTTGCAGGAGGTTGTGCTGGATGGACAGAGACTTGTTGGTTTTTGTGACTCGGGTGCTTTCCTCACACTGGCTGATCCCCGAGTGGTTCGGCCTGAGGCAATCCATAGAAGACCTGGGATTGTTATTGAACTGGCTGGTGGACAATGGAGGACTATTCCCACAGCCACTGTGGATCTGAACTTTGGTTTTGGGGTCAGGCGATGTGTGGTTGGGGTGATGGGTGGTCTGCCTGCAGCTGTTCTCCTGGGCAATGATGTGGGAGAGCTACGATGCCAATTCGTGGCTGCATGAAGCCACATGTAAGTAACGCTCTGCCTGTGTGTACTTAACCAGTGACCTGTAGAGGTCCCTAGTACGTACACAAGTTGGGAGAGGGAGGGATTGTGAAGATGTAATTTACCCTCTCACTGTATATGCTGTGATACTATGTCATGATATGTATATTTCCCTGGTTGTATTAGTTGTAATTCATGTATTTTCTTGGGGGAGCTACTGGTCTCAATGTGTCTCTGTCATACAATTGTAGTCTTGGCATCTAATGTGATTATGTAAATAGCCTGTCCTCTTCTTTCCAGAGTTGTGTATCTAATCTGTAATTGCATTGGCCAGTGAAGGAATAGTTATTGTTCTTTACAGCAGGGGATCCCTTCATCTACTGTGGCTGGCAGACATATTGGAGCCCTGTGATGGACCAAACCATTGATGATAGGATGTGTGACCCCTACCCCCTGAACAAACATGGTGGGCTGGTCAAGCAGCACAGACAATGCATTTCCCTTTATTGTAACTTCAGAGTGAGCTGAAACTTGAAGAGAGCAGGAGCCCCAGCCTGGGTGGCTGTGGACACGGACGGAGCTAGGCCTGTGTGGCGGCCCGTGGGATTGTGTGGAACTCTTTGGACTACTGTAAGGACGATTGCTTTGTTATCCGGTCCGAGGATTGTCGGGAAGGGCCCCCGAATCTGTTTTATGTGGACTAATCGTGTGCTGTTCCTGTATTCCTGTTAATAAACCTGTTGGATCGTTCCTCGGCCTCGTCCATCCTTTGCTCTCTTGTACACCCCCGTCACACCCCCGTTCTCAAGTTAATGGCGGTGCACAGGATATGAGTGGACACACTGTATTATCAATGTATCTAAATCTACCTATTATCTGTGTATCTAATATATCTATCTATTAACTATCTATCCCTTTATCAGTTTATTTATTTATATATTATCTGTGTATCCAATCTATTATCTGTGTATCTAACCTATCTTATCTATCCCTCTATCTGTCTATTTATATATTATCTGTATATCTAATACATCTATTTATCTATTCTCTATCAATCTATCTATCCCTCTATCTATACATTATCTATATATATCCCTGTATCCATTTATCACATAATCTATTATCTATCTGTCCATCTATATATTACCTGCTTATCTAATTTATCTATTTATTATCTGTGTATCTAATCTATTATCTATCTATCTATCTATCTATCTATCTATCTATCTATCTATCTATCTATCTATCTATCTATCACTCTATCCATCTAATCTATCTATTATCTGTGTATCTGTCTATCCATCCATTCATCTATATGTCTAATATGTTTGTATATGTGTCATGTCCATGCATTTATGCACATATGTGTATTTGTTTTACGTGTATTTATCTGTATACATCCTTGTATTCACCTATATGCTCATATTATTTTAGCTCCATTACAAGTGTGAGAAAGGCCGGATGTGGTGAAGTCACATGTGAACATATAGGTGAGTACATTCATATACAGAAGCCTCCTAGTCACTTTTTTATTGATGGAGTGAGTCTGTGCAAATAATGTAGTGTGAGTGTATTTATATACTCACCTAATGCCGCTCTTCTACTTTCCTGAGTGCAGTCACCGCTGTCCAGTATCTCGGGTCACACTACACTCTGAGCCAGAAGCCTTTTACAATTAAAGCCTATAGAGCCTCTGACGCTCCATAGACTTACATTGTAAATCACTTTCAGGTCCTGCAGAGCAGTGACCCGCAGATACTGGAGAGCGGGGACGTCACTAAGAAGATGAGCAGAACAGCGCTGGACACCAGAGAGAGTGGATGACCTCAGTGAGAAGAGGAGCAGAACAGCGCTGGTCACCGGAGAGAGCGGTGGTAGGTGAGTATATTATGACACTACATGCATATAAACATATTCCATCAGTAAACAAATTAGTGAGACCTTCTTTAATGGTGTTTATGGTGCAGCTATTTTTTGTTGTATTTCCTCTGTTTCTCTTCTGTACCATCCTGTGGTATAGATCACAGGGTAGATAGAAGAAACCGGGTTTGATGCTGCGCTAGAAAAACCACAGATCCGGGAGGTGCGATGAAATCCTTTCCTTTATTTGCACGAGTCAACGCGTTTCGAAGGCACAGCCGCCTTCTTCATCAGGACAAAAACAGAACAAGAAAGAACAGCATAGCATGTGCTGCTACACAGAGTAAGATATATAGCATTTGACAGGGAGGGGGTAGCCACGTCAGCAGAAATGACGTCAGTAGACCAGTGAAAAAATGTTTACAAGAACAAATACAATTTCCTATGTTAAGAGTTACAATGTATCCATTAAAAATCAGATGCAATACGGATGATCAATATGGGATGCAATTTTATTTTTTTTTTCATTTTTGTCCACTTATAGACTTTAATGGACAAGTCTAATTCAAAACTCGAACGAGACTAATGCATGCTGGATTTTTTTCACATGGACATTTGGCCTTTGTGAAAATACTGTCATCTAAACAGCCCAATAACATTAAGGCTAGGGCCCCACTTTGCGTTCACCTACTTGCAGTTCAGAACGCACGTTTTAGCCTTAATTGATTTGACCAAAGCTGCCTTTTCCAGAAATTTAGCGCTGAAAACGCATGCGTATTTACCGCGTTTTAGATGCGTTTTCAGCGCTTTTTACATGCTTTTTCACCTGCGTTTTGACAGATGCGTTTTGAACATCAAGACACTGATAAATAAAGTTGAAACTGTCAAACAGACTGAAAAAAGAGAAAAAAAAGGATCAGATCTATATTAATGGAAAAAATAATTAAAAGGGATATATTTCATGAAATTATAGCGGCAATATACATTTTATTGGTAAAATAGTAATAAAAGTATATTTTTCTTAATTTTAATTGTCGGATTATGTGTGTGTGTAAAGGGACATATGAAATCATTATTTTAATGTCCAAAAAGCATGCATTTTGGTAGTCCAAAACACATGTTTTCTGCACATAAAAAGCAGGTAAAACGGAGGAATTTGAAGGAATCTTGGTTTTTGCCATTTCTCTTTGACTTCAATGTTAGCAAAATGCACCCAAAATGGCAAAAACAACTGACATGCTGCTTCTTTGAACACATGGTTTTTGCCACAAAATATGCAAATTAAACGCAAATTGGGGTCTGGAAATCACATTTATCCATAGAATATCATGGAAACGCAAAACGCAGGCCATTTGGCATGGAAAAGGTGCTTCTCAAAACGCTGCAGAAACGCAGGTAAAAACGCAAAGTGGGGCCCTAGCCTTAATGTCAAACTGTTCAAACCAAGTACAGGCGCTCAGTGCTTCATGGCAGGGGGAATCATTTAAATCCACCTTCCTACTTCAGTAGTCTAAAATCTTCAATATTCTGCTATGCATAGGTTATCATATGCGGCAACAATCTGATAGTTATTAATTTTTATATTACACTCTTTTTTTCAATGTGGTGTGGTTACATTATTATTATTATTAGTATTATTTGGTATATCATAACAGTGATGTTTCAATTTGTTGCATATCTTCAATTCTTACTTGTTGTTCGTATGTTCATGTATTCTAATTTCCATTATCAAGTGCATTCAGATATGCCATCAGGTGTTCTAGATGCTGAATGGTACTTGTCTATTTAAAAACTACCCGTCTATATTCATTTGATATTTCCTATGACTAAGGGCGTTTGTATCACAGCAGAAACGCGTCAGTTTGTAACATGCTATAGCTCCATTCGTGGTAGAGAGTTTTTTTCAATAAAGTTTTTTGTTTTATTCTGATCACTCTACAAGGATGTGCTGATCTGTTTTTACTTCTTTATTTTCCATCTATCTCCGCCCTTCTCTGGCTCTATGAAACCAGAACCGTCAATCAAAGAAAAGGGGAGGGTGGAAATAGATTGAAAACAAGCAGATAGGGAGGTGTATATTATTAATTAGTCCCAACATGCAGAGGCGCCTGTCCTTGCTTTGAACAGTCTATTCTTTGCTGACAGTGTCTCTTTAAATACACTGTCACCTGCTTGTATTCCCTCAATCTCCACCCTCTCCTCATCTTTGATTGATGGCTCAAGAAGGAGGAGACGGAAAACCAGCAGGTGGGAAGGTGTATGCAAAAAATACATTCATTGTGTGCTGACCGAGCACCTTTAAAAACATTGGTCAGAGCACTGTCCGTGTAAGGTAAGTTATTTACACAGTTAGCGCCAGGGCCAAAACTAGGGATAGGAAGGGTAGGCACCCGCCTATTGTACTACCATGTGCCTTAATGAGGGTGGTGTACTTTTGGGAAAAAAAGTTGTGGAAGAGTAAAGCGGCTATGGGAGGCAGTAGTAGTCATGCGTACAGGTGCTACTAGGTCTTAGCGCAGCCATTCAGTAACCCCTCACATCCCGTCCTTTACTCCACTGCAGGGATGCTTTCGCAACAGTTCATTCATCTACTGAGACAATAAATCTGACACCGAGGTGCTTCTTTTAATTAGTGGAACTTTACTTGGAACCATCAGATAAATATTTTACAGTTGCATTACACGGCCACCTCTTCTGACACCAACGGGGCTCCCCCCAAACTTCATCTCATCATTTAATTTACCAGTCGACCGCTTTCCTGGCACCTGTGTTTCTTTGAATACTACTATGCCGCTCATTCTCCTGTTTGACGTCATACTTCACCGGCAGATTCAAAAAGTCCTTTAGCCACTCCGTCGCTCCCACCGGGTTTTAGCTTCCACTATTGAAGGGGCTTATTCCGACAACAATACTCTGCCCGTGCTTCAGGCCAGCACCTACTCTTCTCCTTTAAGAGCCCACTGACTTTCTGCCTCGCAGGAAAATTCGTTGGGTTTTCCCTGGGGACGCAGTTGCAAAAAGTACTCCAATGAGAAGGACCCTGCGTGTCCGGTGTCAAAGGTCGACCCTTAGAATCTTCTCAAATCAATCTTTCGGATTCTTGTCCCTTTCTCCTACAGGGGACTCTCCAGTCCTCCTTCTACATCCTGCCCTATTTATATTTTCTCCCCCTCCTTTTATTTAACCCCTTACTACCTAGGGGTGTCAGAAAAGCAGTTACTGTGCCACTCTACCACCTTGTGGCCACTCACCAAAGAACTCCGTTCTGACTACTACATTTATTAAACAATCAGGCGTGCCGGCCACTTCTGCACGGGTGGCAGAACCTTGACCCCGTTACAGAAGGCCGGCAGCCGCCCGGAATCCTATAAGCATTTATCACACTGGCGGCCAAGTGCAAGCTTAGCGAGCAGTGTTTGTCCCTGACGGTGCTCATCATCTGCAGTCCAGTCGTTCCACCCTCCCTGCACTTAATTGACACAAATACAATTGATGTGAGTGCCGCCAAGAACAGGAGCAAAGGAGCTCTAACCAGCTCCCTGCCCTGCCGGGATCTCAATCAAAACACAATGCACTTCTGGCCTGCATCCTGTTTTATACGGCTCACGCAGGTGTTGTCAGACATTGTGATGAGATGTAATCACGCTATACAGCATCCACTGCTGTACCAATTCGAAGATGAGATGGCAGATGTGCTGTACGCAGATGCGCTGAGCCTGAGAAAGATTAGTATAAGTTGTTTTTGTTTTGTTTTTTATTTATCTTATTTTGCTAATGAATGTGGGCCATCAAAAGAGGAGCTGGCTGTGGAGACATAAGGCACCTATAAGGTACTTGGATGTAAATGATAACTTGTTGATAATGCCTACATCTCTATCATGGTTCGGTTTGGGGATGGCATGTGGCATGGTCAGTTCTTCTGTCTGTCTGCTGGGTTATTGCCTTTTGTTCCCTGTCCATATGCTGACGGTTCCAATTGTTTTTGTTCTCCCTTCTTGGTTTGCTCCTCTCCAGGTGTTTCTCATCTATATATATAATTGCCTTATTCTGTCTGTCTGTCTGTCTGTCATGCTTCAAAATTGTGTCCTTCCGGTGACATTGTGTCCTTACGGTGACACAAAGCTGATTGGCCGCTGGGCTCGCCATGGCCCCGCCCCCCCACACGGATTGGCCGCTCACCCAGGCTGCGCCCCCACACGGATTGGCCAGCCGCTCGCCCAGGCTCCGCCCCCCCCACAGATTGGCCTCTCGCCCCGGCACCCTGCAGGCATTGGCAACTCGGCAACGCCACGCCCCGCCCCCCTCACGCAATGGACGCTAGCTCTGCCCCCTCCCGCGCATTCCCCGAACTGACACGGTCACGGCTCCCAGGTGAGTACTGTACAACCCACAAACCCCCCCCCCCCAACGGGAGCCCACATCAGCGTACGCCGCCAACCCAGCCGACACTTACCCTCGCATTGCTGGCCTTGCCGCCGTATGCTGGTGTGGGCTCCCGTGCGAGTGGGGGACGTGATGCGCTGGTAACCATGGTAGCATAGTTACCAGCACATCAAGGTCCTGCAGCGGCGGAAGATCCACACGCACACACATAACAGCACACACACACACACATACACACACATCAGATCACACTCACTCTCACACACACCTCACACACACCTCACACACACATCACATCGCATTCACACACTCACAGCATCCGGCGATATCGCTTGCTTCTCGGCCTCGATACTGTGCTGCTGTGACCTTCCAGGACCTGACGGAGGATCACATGGCCAGAAGCATGTGGTATCTCCGGATGTTGTGAGTATCAGCGCGTATGTGCGATTTCGTCAGTGTCTGTGTGTGTGAGTGTATGCGATCGGGTGTGTGTGAGTGTATGCGATCGGGTGTGGGTGGGTGGGTGTGGGTGAGTGTATGCGATCGGGTGTGTGTGAGTGTATGCGATCGGTTGTGTGTGTGAGTGTATGCGATCAGTTGTGTGTGTGAGTGTATGCGATCGGTTGTGTGTGTGAGTGTATGCGATCGGGTGTGTGTGAGTGTCGGCAGAGGAGCACGGCGTGCTGGAGGAGGCTGGGAGCAGAGAGGCTGATCTTGGGGAAGGCTGGGAGGGGGAGGCTGATGCTGGGGGAGACTGGGAGGGGAAGGCTGATGCTGAAGGAGGCTGGGAGGAGAGAGGCTGATCCTGGGGAAGGCTGGGAAGGGGAGGCTGATGCTGAGGGAGGCTGGAAGGAGAGAGGCTGATGCTGGGGGAGGCTGGAAGGAGAGAGGCTGAGGCTGGGAGGAGAGAGGCTGATCCTGGGGAAGGCTGGGAGAGGGAGGCTGATGCTGGGGGAGGCTGGAAGGAGAGAGGGTGATGCTGGGGGAGGCTGGAAGGAGAGAGGCTGATGCTGGGGGAGGCTGATGCTGGGGGAGGCTGGGAGGACGGAGGCTGGGAGGAGAGAGGCTGATCCTGGGGAAGGCTGGGAGAGGGAGGCTGATGCTGGGGGAGGCTGGAAGGAGAGAGGCTGATGCTGGGGGAGGCTGATGCTGGGGGAGGCTGGGAAGAGAGAGAGGCTGGGAGGAGAGAGGCTGATGCTGGGGAAGGCTGGGAGGAGAGAGGCTGATGCTGGGGACAGAGAGGAGAGGCTGATGCTGGGAGGAGAGAGGCTGATGCTGGGATGAGAGAGGCTGATCCTGGGGAAGGCTGGGAGGGGGAGGCTGAGAGAAGAGAGGCTGATGCTGAGGAAGGCTGAGGCTGGGGTAGGCTGGGAGGAGAGAGGCTGATGCTAGGGACAGAAAAGGCTGATGCTGGGAGGAGAGAGGCTGATGCTGTGAGGAGAGAGGCTGATGCTGTGAGGAGAGAGGCTGATGCTGGGAAGAGAGAGGCTGATGCTGTGTGCAGCATGGGGGATGGAGCACGATGGGGGGTGCGCAGCATGGGGGATGGAGCACGATGGGGAGTGTGCAGCATGGGGGATGGAGCACGTTTCGGAGTGCGCAGCATGGCGGATGGACCACGTTTGGGAGTGTGCAGCATGGAGGATGGAGCACGTTTGGAGTGCGCAGCATGGCGGATGGAGCACGTTTGGGAGTGAGCAGCATGGCGGATGGAGCACGTTTGGGAGTGCGCAGCATGGCGGATGGAGCACGTTTGGGAGTGCGCAGCATGGCGGATGGAGCACGTTTGGGAGTGCGCAGCATAGCGGATGGACCACTTTTGGGAGTGCGCAGCATAGCGGATGGACCACGTTTGGGAGTGCGCAGCATGGCGGATGGACCACGTTTGGGAGTGCGCAGCATGGCGGATGGAGCACGTTTGGGAGTGCGCAGCATGGCGGATGGAGCACGTTTGGGAGTGCGCAGCATGGCGGATGGACCACGTTTGGGAGTGCGCAGCATGGCGGATGGAGCACGTTTCGGAGTGCGTAGCATGGCGGATGGAGCACGTTTGGGAGTGCGTAGCATGGCGGGTGGAGCACGTTTGGAAGTGCGCAGCATGGCGGATGGAGCATGATGGGGGTGCGCAACATGGCGGATGGAGCACGTTTGGGAATGTGCAGCATGGCGGATGGAGCACGTTTGGGAGTGTGCAGCATGGCGGATAGAGCACGATGGGGAGTGCGCAGCATGGCGGATGGAGCACGTTTGGGAGTGCGCAGCATGGAGGATGCAGCACGATGGGGAGTGCGCAGTGTGGCGGATGGAGCACGTTTGGGAGTGCGCAGCATGGCGGATGGACCACGTTTGGGAGTGCGCAGCATGGCGGATGGAGCACGTTTGGGAATGCGCAGCATGGGGGATGCAGCACGATGGGGAGTGCGCTGCATGGGAGATGGAGCACGATGGGGGGTGCGCAGCATGGGGGATGGAGCACGTTTGGCAGTGCGCAGCATGGCGGATAGAGCACGATGGGGAGTGCGCAGCATGGCGGATGGAGCACGTTTGGGAGTGCGCAGCATGGGGGATGCAGCACGATGGGGAGTGCGCAGTATGGGTGGATGGAGCACGTTTGGGAGTGCGCAGCATGGCGGATGGACCACGTTTGGGAGTGCGCAGCATGGCGGATGGAGCACGTTTGGGAGTGCGCAGCATAGGGGATGCAGCACGATGGGGAGTGCGCTGCATGGGGGATGGAGCACGATGGGGGGTGCGCAGCATGGGGGATGGAGCACGATGGGAGGTGCACACCTCCCCCCAACACACACACACACACGCGCACTGCACAACACACACACACTGGGAACCACAAACAACGCCCTACACAGACACCCACACACACAGACAACGCTGCACACACACAACACCCAACACACAAACACCGCAGCACACACAAATATACGCACATACCGCACAACACACACATTGCTCAAAACATACCTCCCCCCAAAACACACCACACACACACAAACCGCACAACACACACACAACGCTACAGACACACAGCGCTCCACAAACAACGCAACACACGCAACACACATACAACACCGCTCTCACCCCCCGCCACACCCAGAACATGTACAGCGCCCTACACAAACACTTCGTAACTACACACAACAACATCTATATATATATATATATATATATATATATATATATAACAAAAATCATACATGAACTACACAATACATAAATTCTAGAATACCCGATGCGTAGAATCGGGCCACCTTCTAGTTTATCCATATTGGTCTACCCTATAATATTCTAGAATGGGTTTTATATGTTCACCTTTCACTGTGCTTCTTTGCTGGCTATACTTCTAGGTGGACTTGTGCTTAGGAGTTCCAGGCCTTCAGTTTAACTCGACAGCATTTTAGGGAGTCAGGTCCGAGGTGGTGTTTTGAGTTGGGTAGTTAGGGTCTTTATAGTCTGTCCAGGATCAGTTGGGTGTGGAAGCAGCATCTCCATATAGTAGGTCTTTCCTTTTTCTGTTACATATTTGTTCATAACATTAAAGGGAACCTGTCACCAGATTTTTACCTATTAAACTAAAAGAATCACGTTCTGCAGCTCCTGGGCTGTATTCTATGAAAGTGCACCTTGGCCCTGACTCCCCTTCAAGACCCCCAAAATAACTTTATAAAACTTGGCCATTAGTTATGCTAATTACCTGTGTTGGCCACATGGGCGGGCTCATTTTCTGCTCCTGTCCCCCTTCCTCCTGCTCAGGAGAAAAAACTGTGGAAGAAACAAGCGCAGAAATAGGGTCTTATCTGGTAGATAAGGGGATACACCAGTAGAGACAGGTACTCACCTGTTTCAGTTGTGACAGGCACAACTCCTATGCAAGCATATAGGTAGATCATGCAGCAGTGGTCAGCAGCAGCCCCGAAGCAGGAATAGCAGATAACAGGATGGCTGGGAGAAAACCGGGTAAATGCTGCGCTAGAAAACCACGATTCCGATGGATAAAATAAATCCTTTCCTTTATTGGCACAAGTCAACGCGTTTCGAAGGCATATCCGCCTTCTTCATCAGGACAAGACAGTACAAGAAAAGAACAGCATAACATGTGCTGCTGCACAGTGTGAGATATAAAGCCTTGAACAGAATGAGTGAACACGTCATCAGGATTGACGTCAAAGAACCAGTGACTCATTGCCACGTGGAGCTTTTCAGAAAAAAGAGAAAATGGAGAAAGGAAAAAAAAGGGGAGAGAGAAAAAAAGAGACAAGGAGAAGAAAAAGGTTTATGGTTGTGATTAGAGATAGGGTGTAACCAGTTGCACTTGCTGAAGTGTTAGATGTATAAACAAGTTCGATATAATCAGGACGAAGAAAATAGTGGCACTGGAGGATTGACGTGAGCTATCGTGAAGAATGAAGAAAAATATATATATGTGTATAAAATAAAAAGAATTTTTTTGAAAAAACTTTTTTTATTTTTTTTCTTTTTTTCGCTGTGAATAAATATAAATATAAATAAATATGAAAATAAAATGATATGATATAAAAAAATATATTGATATGATATGATAAAAATGATATGATATGATAAAAAATGATAAAAAGGATGTATATCTATTTAATTATACATATATGAATATACCTATGTGGAAAAAAAATTTTTATTTCCTTCTTTGCATATATATAACAAGTGTAAATATAAAAAGTGTATCTATAAAAAACGTGTATGGAGTGTAAAGAATATTGATGCGAATGGACTAAGAAATGAAAAAATTCATATAAACTGGTAAATTAAATGTGTATGGGAAAAATTTAATAATCGTGTTCTCATCCAATACTTATAAAGAATAATGAACAAAAAAAATTCTTTTTGTTTCATTGGAAGTGTAAGACAGTGTATTTGGAGAAGCAGAACCGCTGAAATAGTGGATGTGTGATACAGGGGTGAGGAGAGTTCAAGCCACACCGTGAGAAAAAATATATACTGGGAATGCGTAAGCAGGCACCGCTCAATATGCTACAATAGTAGGTATGTGAGGCAGGGGTGAAAAGAGTTCAAGCTAGATCGTGGGAAAAAAATGTACTGAGCATGCGTAAACAGGCACCGCTCATTATTATTTGAACCCACTGTCAGAGGTGATACTAGGACAGAGCGTGGGAAAAAGTAAAAAGCGCATGCGTGAATGAGAAAATAGTCGGAATAAGACATTCGGATAAATAAATCTGAAAGATCAGAAAGAACAATTTGAAACAACTGTATATAACAGATACATTAGTGCAGATAGTTTCATGTTAATGAAAACAAGGAAAGGAAGCAAGATGCGAGCAGGAAATAAGAGCCGATTAAGTGCGCTCTCGACAAATTAATAAAGAGAGAGAAATACATGTGTATATATATGTCTTATGATCGCGTTACACAATTAGAAGTCTGTACAAACCGAACAGAGAAAAGCACGGGGAAAAAACGGGGAAAAAAACGGGGAAAAATTTGTACATTAAAAAGGAGGACGATTTTGCAGATGAAAGGACATACCAACAAGTCAACATGCATATGTCCATGTACACACACATATTAAAAACATCTGTTTGGAACATAAGGATTAGGAGCTATGATCATGGTGCAGTTTATATGCAAGCTAATTAAATGAAATATAAAACTGAAAGGATAGTCTGCTGATGAAATATACATATATAAAAACGAAATAAAATAAAATATTGGCCTATAAAAAATGAACTGCATGCTGATACTTAAAAACAATGGTAAGTATCAAAAGATTTATTTAGCAATTTAAAAAAAAATTTTTAAAATATGTATATTTATGGACAAGATATTAATTAAAAAAAAAATTTTGAACAATAAAAATAATAAAAATATTTTTACTGTAAAGATTAATAATTAATAATTAGTAAAAAAAGATCCATAAGCTCATTTAGGCCATGGGGTTTTAGAGTACCAAGCTTATGTATCCAGTATGTCTCCTTTTTGCTCAACAATTCCATTCTATTTAACGCATCTGATGGAATTTGTTCAATAGGGGTAATTTTAAAAGACATTGTTTTATCATGAAATAAGGCACAATGTCTTGACAAACCATGCAGCATGAAGCCTATTTTGACATTATCCCTGTGAGAGTTTAACCTGCAATGCAGAGGTTGACAAGTCCTCCCAACATATTGCTTACCACAGATACAGTCTATCAAATAGATAACAAAATTAGACTGGCAAGTTAAATGGTCCTTAATGGGAAATTCCTCAGTTCCTCTGAAAGAACAGAAGGATGTCCTGTTATGGTGGATACTCTTACAACATAGGCAATTCCTAGTGTTGCATTTAAAAGACCCCAATGGAAAAGTGTTGGTTTTGGTACTCTGTGTCTTTTTAATCTACTAGGTGCTATGATGTTCCTGATGGTAGGGGCTCTCCTGAAAGTGATTCCAGGCCGGGCAGGTAAAACCTTTCCAAGGATAGGGTCATTCAACAATATATTCCAATGTCTGCAAAAAATTTTTTTGATATCAAAGTTGTCACTACTAAAGGTGGTGATGAAATTAAAGGCTAGTGAGTTATCAGGTTGGACACAGCTAACTGGTATTTTGCCTGGTAAGAGGGATTTCCTCGGAATGAGAAGATCCTCCTGTTCTAGCAATATGGTGGTATTGTAAGCTTTTTTCATTCTTCACGATAGCTCACGTCTATCCTCCAGTGCCACTATTTTCTTCGTCCTGATTATATCGAACTTGTTTATACATCTAACACTTCAGCAAGTGCAACTGGTTACACCCTATCTCTAATCACAACCATAAACCTTTTTCTTCTCCTTGTCTCTTTTTTTCTCTCTCCCCTTTTTTTTCCTTTCTCCATTTTCTCTTTTTTCTGAAAAGCTCCACGTGGCAATGAGTCACTGGTTCTTTGACGTCAATCCTGATGACGTGTTCACTCATTCTGTTCAAGGCTTTATATCTCACACTGTGCAGCAGCACATGTTATGCTGTTCTTTTCTTGTACTGTCTTGTCCTGATGAAGAAGGCGGATATGCCTTCGAAACGCGTTGACTTGTGCCAATAAAGGAAAGGATTTATTTTATCCATCGGAATCGTGGTTTTCTAGCGCAGCATTTACCCGGTTTTCTCCCAGCCATCCTGTTATCTGCTATTCCTGCTTCGGGGCTGCTGCTGACCACTGCTGCATGATCTACCTATATGCTTGCATAGGAGTTGTGCCTGTCACAACTGAAACAGGTGAGTACCTGTCTCTACTGGTGTATCCCCTTATCTACCAGATAAGACCCTATTTCTGCGCTTGTTTCTTCCACAGTTTTTTCTCCTGATCTCCAACATTGTTTCTGGCTTGACCAAAAACCCGTTTTTCTGGATACCAGCTGCAGGGGGTCGTCTACTCCTTTTTGCCTTTGCACCAGCATGGATTACTTTGACAACCGCCTCTCTTCAAGAGAGAGACTCATACAGCGTACGGTTGGACATAGAGAGGAACAAGGTGGTGAACCTATTCCTACTTCTTCCTTTACTGAAGAGGACTCTACCAGCATGAGAAAACTTTTTCATCTTCTGGAGGATGCTTTGAAAGAAGAGCTCCATTATGGTCTCGATGCGAGATTTCTATCTATTTATTTAGAAGAGAAGCTATGTCCAAGAGGACTTAGGATTCAGCATACTTCTCCGTTTCCACAGGATCCATCTTTTACACTGGAATGGGACAATTTGCTATTGGACTGCATGCAAGGTATGCTTTTTTGTTTACATAAAAAAAGAACTAGCATTGCCACGGCAGCTGTTATTACTATTGAAGCACTTCAGAAGGACTTAGTTGTTTTTAATTCGCATACTGATTTCAAATTTTTAAATTCTGGGGTTAACACTCGCCTGTCTCAAATGGAGCATGATATTATTATCAGGAAATCCAAAAAGCTCCAGAGAGACCGGCAGGATTACACTGCCAAGACCGCTGTGACTATAGGGGCCTCTTCAAATTCTCATGAGAATGTTGATAATAAACATCCCTTTCCTAGGAGACATAGTTCTACGAATGGTAAAAATTACTATAACAGTAAATACCGTAAGTCCTCCAAGTCCCAACCAAACAAGGTACTTGATTCTCTTAAGACCGTAGTAACCCCTTTACCCAATGTCCCAAATGTCTCTATAGATAAAAAATCGCATGAAAAAAATCCTGATGTGAAAAAAAACCCTGATGCGATAGACCAGTTGGCAGATGAGGTTTTTACACATACCACCAACTTCCAACCTGCAAATGTGACCACTTCTTCTGGTATTAATAAGACCAGTAATACCACCGTTCCTCATCTTGTTTCTGATGTGAAGGATCCAAATGAGACACGGGAACATCTGGCAAGAATCAGATTACAGATTGAAAAAATCAGGAAGGAAAGGGACCTTTTTGATGTACAATGTGCAAGTACATCAGAGGTGAACCTTTTTGACACTCATAGTGATGACTTTATTGATTTACTAAACCTTTCTGTCCATGATGACTTACCACCATCTCCTGAGGGGCTAGTTAAATCTATTATACAGAATGTCACTACGCCCTTGTTGCAAAATCCCTCTACTAGTAATATTGTTACCATTGATAACACCTCTAAAACCTCTCCGCTGGTCCCTTTTTTACCCCCTGCCAGAACCAACAAGGAGAGTCTCATAACGGATTTTCTCATTCCAAAATCCATGACGAAAAAAAGAAAAAACGCACTAGAGGAGTCCGAGCAGGACGCCGGCTCCAGCAAAAAAGAGATCAGGCTCATTTGAGATCAAATTCTGTGAAAACTATCAGTAATATCTTCAATCTTTCTAGTTATTGTCTAGATGCTTGGGAAGTCTCTGTACTACATAAGGGTCTTTCCTTTTGTCCCTCTCAAAAATCGAAGGACTTTGACGTCTTTTTAGATGTGCAAAATTACATCAGAAAATTAACGCTAAAAAGACATTTCCTTCTAAACAGTGACACTATGCCGGCTCCCAACACTGTTGCCTCCACTACACAAATAGATCCACCTGTTCTTCATGCCGATGTAAGACCTAAATCTAGGTTTTACCCTACTGGCAGCAAAGGGCATCATGTCAAAACTTTCAGCGATTTGATTTTAGCAGATCTCAAGAAATTTATGAGTACCAATAAAATGTTGCAACACAACCTCAGTAAAAAAGAGAGATTAGCACTTAAGAATTTGAAACATAATGGGGACATTGTTATTAGATCCGCCGACAAGGGTGGTGGCATAGTCGTCCAGGATAGGGACGACTATGTCAAGGAAGCGCTAAGGATATTATCTGACCGCACCTACTACCATATAGTGGAATGGGTTGATTATGAACATGCTGTATCGGCATATAAAAACCTGATACAGAAGGCCATTGATAATAACTTATTTAATACATCTGAAAAAAAGTTCCTGCAGACTGAACATCATAATATAGCATTTTTTTATCATTTGCCTAAACTACATAAAAATCCTGTCAATCCCCCAGGACGACCCATAATATCAGGTATCAATTCATTAACAGCCAACTTAGCGGCATATGTTGACCAACTATTGCAACCGCAAGTCTTAAAGCTCAGCAGTCACATCAGGGACTCCTCACATCTTATAAGCATTATTAAGGATATCCCTTGGAAACGCTCTTATCTTTTTGTTACTATAGATGTAGCTTCTTTGTATTCCAATATTGATCATGATTTGGGTCTTTTCAGTTGTGCGCATTTTTTACAGAATGATGATAGAATCCCAGATGTGCAAAAAGATTTCCTCATTGAAGCCATGGGCTTCATATTGAGAAATAATTATTTTATTTTCTCTGAACACCTATACCACCAGAGAATTGGTACAGCGATGGGGTCAAAGGCAGCTTGCTCCTACGCAAACCTATTTATGGGGCTCTTTGAATACCTCCATATACAAAATGGATATCATACCAAGGGCATAGTGGTCTACAAAAGATTCATTGATGACCTATTCCTTATATGGGACAATGAACTCAGTGACATTAACTCCTTTTTGGGCTCTTTGAAAAACAACCTATGGGGCTTGGAGTTTGCACCTGTCCTTCATGAGAATGCGATCAATTTTTTAGACCTGACTATCTATCATCATGTTGGCAAAATATGCACCAAGACCTTTTTTAAGCAAGTCGATGCCAATAGTTACATCGACTTTGGCAGTGAGCATTACAGCAAATGGTTACAAAACATACCCCTAAACCAATACAAAAGGATTAGGAGGAACTGTACCTTGGAGTCAGATTTTAAAGCTCAGGTTGACACTCTTAAAAATCGTTTCCTGGAAAAGAAATATCCCAATCATCTACTAAGAAAAGCTTACAATACCACCATATTGCTAGAACAGGAGGATCTTCTCATTCCGAGGAAATCCCTCTTACCAGGCAAAATACCAGTTAGCTGTGTCCAACCTGATAACTCACTAGCCTTTAATTTCATCACCACCTTTAGTAGTGACAACTTTGATATCAAAAAAATTTTTTGCAGACATTGGAATATATTGTTGAATGACCCTATCCTTGGAAAGGTTTTACCTGCCCGGCCTGGAATCACTTTCAGGAGAGCCCCTACCATCAGGAACATCATAGCACCTAGTAGATTAAAAAAGACACAGAGTACCAAAACCAACACTTTTCCGTTGGGGTCTTTTAAATGCAACACTAGGAATTGCCTATGTTGTAAGAGTATCCACCATAACAGGACATCCTTCTGTTCTTTCAGAGGAACTGAGGAATTTCCCATTAAGGACCATTTAACTTGCCAGTCTAATTTTGTTATCTATTTGATAGACTGTATCTGTGGTAAGCAATATGTTGGGAGGACTTGTCAACCTCTGCATTGCAGGTTAAACTCTCACAGGGATAATGTCAAAATAGGCTTCATGCTGCATGGTTTGTCAAGACATTGTGCCTTATTTCATGATAAAACAATGTCTTTTAAAATTACCCCTATTGAACAAATTCCATCAGATGCGTTAAATAGAATGGAATTGTTGAGCAAAAAGGAGACATACTGGATACATAAGCTTGGTACTCTAAAACCCCATGGCCTAAATGAGCTTATGGATCTTTTTTACTAATTATTAATTATTAATCTTTACAGTAAAAATATTTTTATTATTTTTATTGTTCAAAAAATTTTTTTAATTAATATCTTGTCCATAAATATACATATTTAAAAAAAAAAAAAAAAAAAAAAAAAAAAAATTATAAATTGCTAAATAAATCTTTTGATACTTACCATTGTTTTTAAGTATCAGCATGCAGTTCATTTTTATAGGCCAATATTTTATTTTATTTCGTTTTTATATATGTATATTTCATCAGCAGACTATCCTTTCAGTTTTATATTTCATTTAATTAGCTTGCATATAAACTGCACCATGATCATAGCTCCTAATCCTTATGTTCCAAACAGATGTTTTTAATATGTGTGTGTACATGGACATATGCATGTTGACTTGTTGGTATGTCCTTTCATCTGCAAAATCGTCCTCCTTTTTAATGTACAATTTTTCCCCGTTTTTTTCCCCGTTTTTTCCCCGTGCTTTTCTCTGTTCGGTTTGTACAGACTTCTAATTGTGTAACGCGATCATAAGACATATATATATACACATGTATTTCTCTCTCTTTATTAATTTGTCGAGAGCGCACTTAATCGGCTCTTATTTCCTGCTCGCATCTTGCTTCCTTTCCTTGTTTTCATTAACATGAAACTATCTGCACTAATGTATCTGTTATATACAGTTGTTTCAAATTGTTCTTTCTGATCTTTCAGATTTATTTATCCGAATGTCTTATTCCGACTATTTTCTCATTCACGCATGCGCTTTTTACTTTTTCCCACGCTCTGTCCTAGTATCACCTCTGACAGTGGGTTCAAATAATAATGAGCGGTGCCTGTTTACGCATGCTCAGTACATTTTTTTCCCACGATCTAGCTTGAACTCTTTTCACCCCTGCCTCACATACCTACTATTGTAGCATATTGAGCGGTGCCTGCTTACGCATTCCCAGTATATATTTTTTTCTCACGGTGTGGCTTGAACTCTCCTCACCCCTGTATCACACATCCACTATTTCAGCGGTTCTGCTTCTCCAAATACACTGTCTTACACTTCCAATGAAACAAAAAGAATTTTTTTTGTTCATTATTCTTTATAAGTATTGGATGAGAACACGATTATTAAATTTTTCCCATACACATTTAATTTACCAGTTTATATGAATTTTTTCATTTCTTAGTCCATTCGCATCAATATTCTTTACACTCCATACACGTTTTTTATAGATACACTTTTTATATTTACACTTGTTATATATATGCAAAGAAGGAAATAAAATTTTTTTTTCCACATAGGTATATTCATATATGTATAATTAAATAGATATACATCCTTTTTATCATTTTTTATCATATCATATCATTTTTATCATATCATATCAATATATTTTTTTATATCATATCATTTTATTTTCATATTTATTTATATTTATATTTATTCACAGCGAAAAAAAGAAAAAAAATAAAAAAAGTTTTTTCAAAAAAATTATTTTTATTTTATACACATATATATATTTTTCTTCATTCTTCACGATAGCTCACGTCAATCCTCCAGTGCCACTATTTTCTTCGTCCTGATTATATTGAACTTGTTTATACATCTAACACTTCAGCAAGTGCAACTGGTTACACCCTATCTCTAATCACAACCATAAACCTTTTTCTTCTCCTTGTCTCTTTTTTTCTCTCTCCCCTTTTTTTTCCTTTCTCCATTTTCTCTTTTTTCTGAAAAGCTCCACGTGGCAATGAGTCACTGGTTCTTTGACGTCAATCCTGATGACGTGTTCACTCATTCTGTTCAAGGCTTTATATCTCACACTGTGCAGCAGCACATGTTATGCTGTTCTTTTCTTGTACTGTCTTGTCCTGATGAAGAAGGCGGATATGCCTTCGAAACGCGTTGACTTGTGCCAATAAAGGAAAGGATTTATTTTATCCATCGGAATCGTGGTTTTCTAGCGCAGCATTTACCTGGTTTTCTCCCAGCCATCCTGTTATCTGCCCTTCCTCCTGCTGATAGACGACCTCCATTCTTGATTGATGTGATGACACCTCCGTCATCATCCTCATCGCATTTTCAAATCTCGCGCCTGTGCAGTTATGTCAGCTCGCGCAGGCGCAGTTCGCGCTGTCATATTGCGGACAGAGCAGAAAACTCGCGCTGGTGAGCTAAATGCGCAAGCGTGAGATTATGGGCGGGTACAAGCATGGTGCTGGTGAGGTCGGTGCTGTGCCAGCCCCTCCCATTGTGGGCTAATCTCACCTGTTAACTGTCTCTGACCCTGCAGTCTGTTGTTGGACAGACTTAACTTTTCACCCAGTTCTATGCAGACATTATAATACCTTGCCAATATTGCTATGTTTTATACCTTGGCCTAATATACATACATTACATTATCAAAACTGTTACACCTTACACATAACTATATCTTACATTATACATTCCTATAACACTGCTATAAATAACTATTACAGCATACATTATACAGAAACACCATACATATCATATGGCGATGCACAACATTATGCAGGCAAACATTAACTGTATCTGAAAGGGTTTTTCCCACAAACAAGGTTAATTTTAATTTCAACAAAGCTGTAAATAACGTGTAACAGAAAGCAAGGCTAATTTTAAACATTTTAATAAATAGATCTTGGAATAATGATAAGTTCTACAATCAAAAGCGTTTAAGAAAATGTTCCTGTGCTGAGAAAATCTTATAAATGTGTCCCTGCTGTGTACTGTGTAATCTCCGTGTCTGACCGTACAGGGACATGGTCTGATTATACCACATCTCCTGGGCAGGGGAGGACACAAGAATATACAGACATTATAGCATGGGCTTATCGCTGATTCTTATTGTGAGGTAAAATATTTCCCTGCCTGTTTTTAAAATATGTTTTACCTCAAAGAAATGTTTGTGACACGCCCACCCGAGGGCCAGGTGGACTCAGAACCAGGCTGTCCAGGGATGTCAGCCGTGGCGAGGTTCGATTCTGTGACCCTGGCTGTGTCTTTTGAAATGAATAAAGGGGGTTTTAAATAAAATAAAAAGATTTTTTGTCTACTTCGCCACTTGGGGTGTGCGGCCAGGTTATTTGGGGCTGCCGCTGCAGGTTTCTGCGGGGGCTGATGGAGTGATGCAGCCTGGATGGTTACAGCCCTCGCAAGCAGGGACAGGCCCCGGCAGTGGTTGATAGGGATTGTAGTGAGAAACACTCTATGTGAGTGCATGCCATCAAGGAAACAGTCCACACCAGTGTTGAAGTTTAACTTGCCTTGTTTACTTTGCTGTGGTGGTACCTGAACCCGTGGGTGCCGGTCCCAGGTGTACCCGCTCCCCTTGTTCTCCGTGCCCGCTGTGACTGTGACAGTTGGCTGTCTTCCGTGCACACTTGTTGTTGATGGGCTCCCCTGGCCTAGAGCTACTTTGGAACCCTTCTGTTTCTGTCTTGGTCCTATTGCAGGCAGCCTGGACTATTTAAAGGGTTCAGTCCCCGGTCTCCTCTTTGCTGCTTGTGCTTCAGACTTTTTGGGTTGGTGATGGACCCTGGAGATCTTCTCGCCCGTCAGAGTTAACAGCTGACCATAAAGTGTCCCACTGTCCTAGGGTCTGCACCCCGCCTTGTGCTGAGTACTGTGAGCCTTGGTTCCGAACTTCCACAGGCCTTCCGTGGTACCTGGAGTCTGCTGCTTCCACAGGTAACCCACGATGCCTGGAGTCCTGTTCCGTACTCCACAGTTCTCACTCCTTGACTGCCGAGACCCACCCACCGGTTCCCCCTTCCCACCGCGCAATGAAGGAGACCACACCTGGATTATCTTTCTTTTGTACTTTATTGAAGGTATCTACGTAACACCATTCAATTTTGATATAAAAAGGGGGTTGCTGGATATTTTGGCCACAGCTTTAACCACAGGCACAAATCCGCCTTAAACCTGAGGGAGGAGGCCCGATGCCTACGGCCGTCCGTGGCAGGTTGGCTCTCACCAAATCCCTCTTCCACCGGCTGTGACTTTGAAATTGAAACATAAACTTTTTCCATAGGCACAAATCCGCCTTAAACCTGAGGGAGGAGGCCGATGCCTACGGCTGTCCGTGGCAGGTTGGCTCTCCAAAACCCTCTTCCACCGTCTGTGACTTTTGCACTTGAAACAAAACTTTTAAACACAGGCCCACACCTTAAGCCTGAGGGAGGAGGCCCGATGCCTACGGCCGTCCGTGGCAGGTTGGCTCTCCAAATTCCTCTGTGACTTCCGAATTTGTAACAAAATCTTCTTAAGGGAGGGAGGGCGGGCGATGCTCACCCTGAGGGCAGATTGTGGGAAGAGAAAGGAGGGACTCCGGCAGCTGTTTATATGCCCTGGAGGAGGTCCCAGCAGGGAAGGGGGGCAGCGGGGGGCATTGCACAGTGGGGAGGAGGGAGAGGTGACCATGGGGGACGTAGCGAGGGGCTCAGCAGTCAGGGGCAGCGGCATCGGCCGCAGTGCCCTGCAGACTGCCGAGACCCCCCCACTGGTTCCCCCTTCCCACCGCGCAATGAAGGAGACCACACCTGGATTATCTTTCTTTTGTACTTTATTGAAGGTATCCACGTAACACCATTCAATTTTGATATAAAAAGGGGGTTGCTTGATATTTTGGCCACAGCTTTAACCACAGGCACAAATCCGCTTTAAACCTGAGGGAGGAGGCCCGATGCCTACGGCTGTCCGTGGGAGGTTGGCTCTCACCAAATCCCTCTTCCACCAGCCACGGAGTGGCGAAGGCCCACGCCTGAGCTGTGACGCCCACACAGGGCCCTCATGGCCCGCTCAACCCCGTCCTGGATGTCCGACAGGAAAATATCTAGTCCTATGTCATTGAGGCTAAAACCATCCTCTAGCACCAATCGGCTGATCTCTGATTCCAGCAACTCATGTCCCAGCACTATCCCTCTTCCTGCCGCTATAAATTTGGCGATCCGCATATTAACGTGCCGCCTTGACCTCTCCACCGCCGCTATGTTCCTTGCTCCTGTCCAGCTCAATCTTGGTAATATACTGGACCATACCACCACTACGTTGCTAAAGAAGCTGCTGAACCTATCCAGGTCTGCTTGCATGACAGCGAGCAGATCTTGCATCCTCACATTTACTAGGTCGTTTCCACCCACGTGGATGACTAGCACTACTGGGCCCGTGGCTATTCTTGCTACGCTGACTACCTCGGGCAAGACCTGAGTCCAGGCCATGCCCCGAACTCCTCTCCAGTAGAACTTGAGGTGATGAAATCCCAGCACGCTTCCACCTGGTCTCAACTCAGCCCGCCGTGCTGTCCAGAATACGTGTGAGTGACCTAGGGTCCAAATGCTAGGTCTCGCCAGATCTAGGAAGAATAGCTGTTAGCAACTGTACACAGCATAGTTATCATAGTGTCAGCGTCCATCATTGTATTAGTGTTTTTATAGCTTTGTTGGTCTTTGGATAACTGAATTGAGTGGGTTTTTTTTTTTTTTGTATTATGACATGAAAGACAGAGCACAACTGGTGGCGGGGAACTACGGGCCCGAACGGTTAAATATGATTAGTTTTTTGAGGGATGGGCAAAGGTGTAGCGACTACCGAGGCAGGTTTGAGGTTAAAACGTGTGGTAAAAACTTGGCGGTTGGCAGGCATCGGGGGTTAAATTAGGTCTGGCCTGATATAGCGGAAGAAACAGTCTGATTTCCAACACCCTGTCCGCTGTATCTCCTCATTCGAGAAGCCGGGCCTTGCTGCCTCGGTTGTTGCGCCTATGCGGAAGGTGTGCGTGCTATAATCCCCTCGCTGTAAGCCCAGGCTGGAAAGTGACGTTTTTAGCAAGGCTGGAAACTGCGTTGCCGTGAGCGGGGATCCATCCGCGTGCTCTAAAAAGAATTTGTTGGGAACCCGAGACTCTAAGTAACGCTGCAAGATAAGGATGGGGCAGAGGGGTCCGGGGAACGGGAAAATGGGGAACCAAACTCCTCTACTGAGCTGATCTGTTTTGGAGCGCCTTATGCAAATCCGTACTCCACCATTGCAAATAATAACGTCGTCGCGGAGCAGATCATGGGACGAGCTGATGATCTACTGACTGATTCGCAAAGCCCCGAAGAATGCAAGCGAGAAGGCCGCCGAGAACAAGAGGACTTCGCTGTCATTAGCGCATACGTTGCCTAGCTGGTTTATTATGCCTGAGAGGATGGCAAATGAAATGGGCCTTCTGCTTTCAGTGCACTGACGCTTCCGCTTCCAGCCTTTAAAGGCCTGCGTGAACAGGAAGGTCTTGGTGACATCCGGCCATCCACGAACCTGAAAGTGAAAAGCTATGCCTGCGAGCCGCTGCTGCGCTACTGTACCCGACACGCCATTACTATGCAAATGCGCTATGTACCGAGCAACGGAATTGCTAAGAAAATAAGTAGACACCTAGCTAGGCAGCGGTTGTGCTATATTTAACCATTCGTTCCAAGCCTTACCATATGAATGCCACGTTGATGGAGCTAGGGATGGCTGGACCAAAGGCATCAGCTGTCCTCGGGGACCATCCAGAGGAACTGTGGACACTTCTGGCCAATGCTGTCCGCTTCTGGGTGTAATAAACGAAATTTCTGAAATTCAAAATGCGATAAGGCATCAGCAATAGTGTTATCGATCCCTGGCACGTGGCGGGCCCTGAACCAGATGTTATGCTCGAGGCACTTGAGCTTGAGAACTAAATAGCGTAGTAAGCTGATCACTGGCGGGGAGGAAGATGCCAGGTGGTTAATGGCGTGGACGACACTTATGTTGTCAGTCCAGAAGCAGATTCGTTTGTTCGCCAGCTGTTCTGTCTAAAGAGCCGTAGCTACAATTATAAGGAACAGCTCGAGTAAAGTGATGTTTTTTGTCCGGCCTGACAGGTGCCATGTGTTTGGCCAGCGACTAGCGCACCAATTGGGACCGAGGAAAACTCCAAATCCGGTGGACCCGGCAGCATCCAAAAATAGAGATATCTCTGAGCTGGAAACCTCCTTTTCCTGGGAACACGTGCGACCATTGTAAGTAGCTAGAAAAGACCTCCATATACCCAGGTCTTCACGTAGAGCTCTGGTGATGTGAATCCTGTGATGGGAGGAAGCTATGCCCCTAGTGGCCAGCAGAGCCTCCGGGAAAAGACCCTTCCCATGGGGATGACTCTACAGGCGAAGGAGAGCAGGCCTAAAAGAGATTGCATTTGCACAAGGGTTACCTTGCGAACTGCGCAGAACTCGTCAATGAGTGATGTGGTTTTTTGGACCTTTTCTAGTGGTAACCGAAGCATCATGCTAGTGGAGTCTATTTCCATTCCCAAAAAGGAAAGGCAGGTCACAGGGCCAACGTTTTTTTTCGGCTGACAGCGGTACACCAAACTTGTCCACTATGACCCGGAAGGAGTTTAACGCTGTTGAGCATGCTTCAGAGTTGGCGGGGCCAACGAACAGGAAATCTTCCAGATAATGGTTGACCGATTTGTTCTTTGCTACGTCCTTAACCACCCATTCCAGGAAAGAGCTGAAGAGCTCGAAGTGAGAGCAGGATATGGAGCAACCCATGGGGAGACACATGTCATAGAAATTTTTTTTGTTGAAATAGCACCCCAGCAGGTGGTGACAATCGGGGTGAACTGGTAGCAGGCGAAAGGCGGACGCTATGTCCGATTTTGCCATTAATGCTCCTTGCCCCGCTTTTCTCACAAGTGCGACTGCTTTGTCAAAAGACACGTAGGACACTGCTGAATCCTCTGTGGGGATACCGTCATTCACTGATCTCCCAGCCGGGAAGGATAAGTGGTGTATGAGGCAAAATTCACCTTTTTCTTTCTTAGGCACTACCCCTAGAGGTGAAACGCGCAGGTTTGGGAATGGTGAATAAGTGAATGGGCCTGCTACGCGGCCTAGCGCCACTTCCTTCCCTAGTTTGTTTTCCAAGACCTGTGGGAGGTCCCGAGCAGATTTTAGGTTGGGGGCGAAGGTTGGTTCTGATGAGAAAATAAAGGGGATAAAGAAACCGTGGGAGAAACCGTCTCTGATGGTGTCGGCCGCAGCCTTATTGGGGTAACGTTCTAGCCATGGCTCCATCTCGTGCACGTTCACTGGAGTCCTTGGGACCTGGTGGTGCATTTTTTGCGTAATACCTGGCTGGTTGCTTGTCGCATTTGGAGGAGGTGTGATTGCCTCCCCACGATGAGCACTCGTGCTTGTATTTGCAGAGACCTTGATACCTGCAATGGCCTTCGTTGAAGAGCCAGCAGCAACCTGGTCTGCGGACACTTGCGGCTCCTGGTGTAGCATGATGGGAGGAAAAGTATGGGGGGCCTGGGAAGGACTGATAGGACTTTTGCGACATCATAAGTCTGAGCCACGAATCGGTCGCCTTAACGCCCCAACCCAGTTGCGGTTGGAGTGCCAAGCGTCTCCTGAATTCTTCATCGTACTTCCACCACGCAGAACCTCCATGGGTTTTATAGGAGTTGTAAATGGTGTCGCAGTAAGTGAAGAGTTCTGAGCAGCGTTCGGGGTGCTTCTGACTCATCACGCACCCCAGAACGCAGAAAGCCTGCAACCAATTATTTATGGTTTCAGCTACAGCGGGCTTTTTTGTGAATTGGCGTTCATTTCCGCGCCTTTCTTTGTCAACGATGTTTTGGTCTGCTGATATTAGGGACCAGATATCCACATATTCGTTAGCCCAAATTTTTTGTACTGTTTCCGGGGTTAGGTGGGTTCCTAGCGGTGATACACCGCAATAGAACATGTCCCTGTGTAAGTCGGGGCACTGCTGCGCTACGTCTTGGCGTTGTACAAACGCGGGGTTAACCAGAACTAGTCCCGGTGGTGTACGAACTGTTTCCCTCGCTACCCCTGGATGGTTACACCCTGCCCAAGTGCTGGTAAAGCTGTACTCACCAGCCGATGTTTGCTGTGTAATGATTGCGAACGCTGCGGCGGAAATGCAGTTATAAAACATGTTTGTTTATGGCTGCATTTCCCTTTAAATTTGGCGCTTTTTCTTTTTGTGATGTCACTTCCGGTCCGGGACCCGAAATCCAGAAGTGACGTTTGATCACATGGTCGCCGCGTCACAGGAAGCGACGCGGCAGCCATGGTTACCGGATGTGACACGGCCTCCGCATGTAATGGTAAGTCACATGGGGGCCGCGTCATCAGGGGGGACGCACCGTAGCTGGGGGGAGGTGCACTTCGTGCCGGTATCGCCCGCACTGCTAGGGGAACGGGGGAACCGGGGGCCGGAGGTGAGAGCGGACCGGGCCTTCTGGACCGGGCCGCCCTGCGCCTGGGGTCTGTTGTGGGGCTTAAACGCTGCGGTGGACGGGAGGGTCTGGAAGACCTGCGCCCACTGCTGCTGGAAACCGGCAGGAGGGAGCTGGTGCCCACAAGGGAGGCAAGCCATTCGGCTCCCTCCCGTCCGATCCTTTCTTCTACCGCTGCTTCCAGGGGGTCCATCGGCGATGCTCACCCTGAGGGCAGATTGTGGTAAGAGAAAGGAGGGACTCCGACAGCTGTTTATATGCCCTGGAGGAGGTCCCAGCAGGGAAGGGGGGCAGCGGGGGGCATTGCACAGTGGGGAGGAAGGAGAGGTGACCATGGGGGACGTTGCGAGGGGCTCAGCAGTCAGGGGCAGCGGCAGCGGCCGCAGTGCCCTGCATTACAGCACTCCATTCTTACTGCAGGTCTTTTCTGTACTTTTCACTTTCTACTCTTTCTGACTACTACTCCTCTCCTCTCCACCTACTTCCTTCTTCACCTCATTCTGACTGACTTTCTAACAGACTGCACACCACTTCCTCCCGCCTTTTCCAACTGACCCCTCCCCCTCACTGAGTCTCTCCCTCAGGTTGGGTGGCTACCGTCCAATCCGTGCCCTCCCCTTTTACCTGTTACTAGGCAGTCTCCCAGTTTGGTTTTGGGGTTGTGTGTGTGACCTGAAGGCGTTGGTGTGTTTGCTCTGGCACGGATATTCCGGGGTTTGGATTTCCTCGGGTTACATTTGGGACACATTTGCAATTCCATGCTGTACTGTTTGTATACTGTTTTACTTCCTCCCGGCCCAGGAGATATAGTAGAGTCAGAGCATGTCCCTGTATAGTCAGAAACAAACATTCTATAGTACATAGCAGGGACATATACAGTATATAAGAATATCTGAGCACAGGAACACTTTTTTCAAACACATCCAATTGTGGAACTTTGTAACACACTTATCGGCATCCCTGCATTGTCCTGTCCCTCTTCCCTAGTGGAGACTGCAAACTCATGCTCCTGGCCGCTCAGCGGTGGCTGCTCTGTCCCTGGTCACTGCTGCTGACTCTCAGGGCT
This sequence comes from Anomaloglossus baeobatrachus, assembly GCF_048569485.1. Taxonomy (NCBI): domain Eukaryota; kingdom Metazoa; phylum Chordata; class Amphibia; order Anura; family Aromobatidae; genus Anomaloglossus; species Anomaloglossus baeobatrachus. Next base: position 360,525,853 of record NC_134353.1, read on the forward strand.
GCACACACCGCACAGGTCTCCAAGGAGCACTCTAAAGGCTGCTTTACACACTGTGATATCGGTACCGATATCGCCAGTGTGCGTACCCGCCCCCATTGGTTGTGCGACACGGGCAAATCTCTGCCCGTGTCGCACAACATCGCCCGGACCCGTCACACGGACTTACCTTCCCTGCGACGTTGCTGTGACCGGCGAACCGCCTCCTTTCTAAGGGGGCGGTTCGTTCAGCGTCACAGCGACGTCACAGCAGCGTCACTGAACCGCCGCCCAATAGAAGCGGAGGGGAAGAGATGAGCGGGACGAACACCCGCCCACCTCCTTCCTTCCGCATTGTGGCCGGGAGGCAGGTAAGGAGAGGTTCCTCGTTCCTGCGGTGTCACACGGAGAGATGTGTGCTGCCGCAGAAACGAGGGACAACTTCGTTACTGCTGCAGTAACGATATTTGAGAATGGACCCCCATGTCACCGATGAGCGATTTTGCACGTTTTTGCGACGATGCAAAATCGCTCATAGGTGTCACACACAACGGCATTGCTAAAGCGACCGGATGTGCGTCACAAATTCCGTGACCCCAACGAGATCACTTGAGCGATGGGCATGGGCACAGCAGATCCAAAATGCCATAGAAATGGCTGGGGACTCGCTGTACTGCAGATTTTTGAAAAATCTGCGGAATTTCCGCGAAAAAATCGCGGCAAACTCCGCGAATTCTCCGCAGCATGGGCACCTAGCCTTAGGGTGCACGCACCCACCTACTATTAAAGGACCAACGCGCCCTAACCCATAAGTGTCTCTCAACCTACGGCTGAAATGCTTCAGATATTTAAGGCTATCTTCCCTTATGGGAGTTACCTAAACAATGTGTTCTATTTCTAGAGACCCATTGCTAATTTTACAGGTCCCTTACCTATGTGCTGTTGCTGTGTTACTTACACTTGTCTGTTTCATAGTCCCAGCTGTTGCTGTATCGTACCCTATTAGGCAAGCCTGCTGTACCAGCCACTGCTGCATTGTACCATATCGGCCAAACCTGCCTCATCAGAGACTGTCAGTGTCCATATCCCTGGGGTAAGCAGTCGCAGCAACAAGTCTCCCTGAGTGGCACCTGCTTTCTACCTGTAAGGCCCCCTTCACACATCCGTGAAAATCACGCACGTTTTTCACGGATGTGTCAAAGGTGCATATTGCCCTCCGTGTGCCGTGTTTATTGCACACGTGTGTTCTCAGTGTGCTATCCGGGATAACACACGGAGAACGGGAACTTTCTACTCAAAAGTTCCTGGCGTTGCTGTCCGTGGTGCTGATCTTCGGTTTCCGGCCCTGTCGACTCCCCACTGCTGCTGCTTCCGGCCAGCAGTGGAGTGAATATGCAATGGGCATAATGAGCGGGGTCGGAAGGAAGTGCCAGCAGCGGCAGAGACAGCAGTGCTAGATAAGGTGAGTATAGAAATTCTTTTTTTTCACAGACATGTGTGTTTTCCCCAGTGCGTGTCACACGGATCACATCCGTGCGGTCCATGTGTGGTCCATGTAACACCCGTGATGCCGGAGAAAAACGGACATATCTTCGTGTGGAGCACACGGGCACACGTATGCTCCACACGTACACACGGTCCATGGCAAAACACGCACGTGTGCGCAGACCCATTGATTTTAACGCAAATCCACCCTCACCATCAGAGGCTCTGGGGAAAACTTGGTGTGAACCATAGTGACGCCCCTCAGGTATTCGCACCCACACCCATGAGCATTACAAACGTATTATTATTCCAAGACCTATTGATTAAAATGAACTTTGTTCATGGGAAAACCTCTTTAGCCTATGTCTAGCAAACCCATTTAAACATAACACATCACAATTCACATTACATCAATACGATTGGTGTCTTCAGGGTGAAAGGTGAAAGCCTGTCCACCTCCTCCTCAGCTAGGGATACTAGCGTATACAGGAGGGTGCAGGTGCAGCTGCAATGAGATAGGCTATATTACTTCTTTACCCATGTTGGAATACTTATGTGGATAGCAGTAAAGTTGCCGGATTGCTTTCATGGAGAAAAAAGTAAGTTCTCAATCTTTTTTGCCTTCTGTAAATTATATTTTTCTCCTACGTCCTGACCCCATTGGGTTCGAGCTTCAGCGACTGGGCATTGTATTGTCTTTGCTACATGGGAATCCAAAGGCTTTTGCATTTTCTTTGCCTGAGGATTTCCAGGTGTTGCCCTCTGTTGAGACAATTTTCTAGGCTCTTGGCCTCATTCATGATGACACTGACAAAGTCGCTGTGGCTGAATCCAAGATCTATAAATTAGTTCAGGGAGGTCATAGAGCTTAGAACTACTTCTGAGAATTTAGACGCTGGGCAGTAGAGACGTCCTGCAATGACCCTGCTCTTCGGAGTCAGTTCTGCCAGGGACTTTCAGATCAGATTACAGGGAATCTGTCAGGTGTAATATGCACCCAGGACCATGAGCAGTTCTGGGTGCATATTGCTAATCCCTGCTTAACTGTCCCAGTATCTAGTAGCATAAATAAAGATATCTCTAGAAAAAGTATTTCTAAAGATCTTTTATGATATGCTAATGAGTGCAGGGACTAGTCACAAGGGTGTTAGTTCCTGCGCTTATTCCGCCCTCTTAGCATGGTAGCACACCCACAAGGGCGTGCTAACATGCTATTTAATGTAGCGTCATCAGTAGTGACGCGTGTACCCGTGTCCGCTGTCACTGCTGATCTGTATGTCCTGCACTTCCGATCATGCGCAGTATGAAGCCAGGTGTACGCAAGAGGTGTAGTGCACATGACTGAAGGATATGATGGTCTACAGTCATTGTATCAAGTCCCTGAAGGAGGCTATGAAACTTGTTGATTGTTTAGAAAGATCCCTTATAGACAAAGACACATTTCAAGGCGATTCAGTAGCATCTCCCTCGCTATTATTTGAAAGTTGTGAATCTATGCAAATTGGTGCTTGCCGAGATCCCACAGGGGTACAGAACTTGGAGCATCAGCTCATTTTTGTTTGTACTGTGGTTGTTCGAGTCACATTGTGGTTCAATGTTTCAAAATACTAATGGATTTCTAAAAAAGGAAGAGACTCTAAAATGTAAAGATGTAGGTTCCAGGTCTGAGATTGTCTCTTGTACAAGCATCTGTTTTCTTCTTAGGCTCCTTTCACATTTCATTTTTACCTTCGTTCAGGGATCCCATCGGAGCTTCCGTCCAAACACCCCCATAAAACGAGTTTCGGATCATGCGCTGACGGAATCACTGAACGGAGGTAAACATGAAATGTGAAAACAGCCTTACAGGCATCCTTGGAAACTAAATGCCCTGTTACACGCAACGACATCGCTAACGAGATATCGCTGGGGTCACTGAATTTGTGACGCACATCCGGCGTCGTTAGCGACGCCGTTGCGTGTGACACCTACGGGCGACCGCTAACAATCCGAAAAAAGGCAAAAATCGTTGATTGTTGACACGTCGTTCCTTTCCCAAATATCATTGCTCATTTTGGACGCAGGTTGTTCGTTGTTCCTGAGGCAGCACACATCCTCCGGCAACAAGGTGGGAGTGACTTTCATGCGGCTGCTCTCCGCCCCTCTGCTTCTATTGGTGGCCCACTGTGTAACGTCGCTGTGACGCCGCACGAACCGCCCCCTTAAAAAAGAGTTTGTTCGCCAGCCACAGCGAAGTTGTTAGGAAGGTAGTATGTGCGTGTGACATGTACTAGCGATATTGTTCGCCACGGGCAGCAATTTGCCCGTGACGCACACACGATGGGGGCGGGTGCAATCGCTATCGACATCGCTAGCGATGTCGCAGCGTGTAAAGCGGCCTTTAGTCTAGTTTTATATTTACACCAGTACTTGTGGATTCAGGTTCTGCCCTGAATCTAATTCATCATTATTTCACTCTAAACTGTGGTTATGATTTCTCTTCTCTCAGCCTTCCCATTCAAGTATCGGCAATTGCTAACTCCTCTCTTCCAAAAGTCAGATTACTATGAATGCCGAGAATCTATGTACGAAGGGAAGAGTATTACATACTGAATCTATTTCATTCATGGTTTTTCGTTCTCTGTCTGCAAAGTTAGGCTATGTGCCCATGGGAGCTCGTACCTACGGATTTTGCCACGGAAAACCTGCGGATTTATCTGGATTTTCTAGATAAATCTGCATGTTTTAGCAAGTACAGACACTCCACATGTTATCCTATGGGTCATGGGGAGTGTCTGTGTCCATGCTGCGGTATGTGTGGCTGCGAAATATGCTGCGGATGTCCCGCAGCCGCACATAACTGCATGTGAATTATTCCTGCGGAAATATCTGCGGGAATCCCGGCCCTCCACTATGGAGATAGAGGTCGGGACATCCGCAGGTAAGTCGCACGAATGTCCGCAGGTTTACCACAGCTATTTCGCTGGAATCCCGTAGATATGTTTAGCTGCGGATTCCGGGGAGCTGCTGCGGGAAACCTGCGGATATATCTGCAGGTACGAGCTCCCGTGAGCACATATCCTTAAGGGCGCTTTACACGCTGCGACATTGCTAGCGAAGTCGCTAGCGATCACACCCGTCGCCGACGTTTGTGTGTCACGGGCAAATCACTGCCCGTGGCGGACAAAATAGCTAGGACGCGTCACACATACTTACTTTCTAGCGACGTCGCTGTGGGCGGCGAACAACCTCTACTTTAAGGGAGAGGTTCGTGCGCCGTCACAGCGACATCACACAGCGGCCCGCCAATAGAAGCGGAGGGGCGGAGACCAGCCTAATTAACGACACGCCCACCTCATTGCCGGCAGGACGCAGGTACGTTGTTGTTCGTCATTCCCGGGGTGTCACACGTAGTGATGTGTGCTGCCTCGAACAACCTGTGTCCAGCACCAGCAATGATATTAGGGGAAATGAACGACGTGTCAACGATCAACGATTATATATATTTTTGAGGCCGGATGTGCGTCACGAATTCTGTGACCCCCAACGATATCTCGTTAGCGATGTCGTTGCGTGTGAAGCGGCCTTGAGGCTATGTGCGCACGTTGCGCAAATACATGCAGTTACGCTGCGCTTTGTAGCGCAGTGTAACTGCATGCGTCCTGCGTCCCCTGCACAGTCTATGGAGATTGTGCAGGGGCCATGCGCACGTGGCGTTTTAGAGTGCAGCGCTTCGGCTACTGCCGAAGCGCTGCGTTCTAAGAAGTGACATGTCACTTCTTCCGTGCGCTTTGCCGGCAACTCCTGCTCTGTCTATGGGAGGAGCTGCAGGCAGAGCGCATGGAATCGGCTTCACTACGGACATTTCTGCAGCGATTTAAAGCGCACATGTGCTCTTCAGATCGCTGCAGAAATTTCTGCAGTGAACTGTACGCAACGTGCGCACATAGCCTTAGTGTTAAGCTGGGTTTACACACTGCAACATCGCAAACGACATCGCTGTAACGTCACCGGTTTTGTGACGTTACAGCGACCTCCCCAGCGACATTGCAGTGTGTGAAACCTATCAGCGACCTGGCCCCTGCTGTGAAGTTGTAATCGCTACAAATCGTTCAGGACCATTCCTAGGTCCTTTGTTTCCCGCTGTGCAGCATGAAGTTTCAGTGTGTGAAAGACTTTGCAGCGACTTTGTTAGCAACTTCCCTTTCAAAAAGCTGCTTATCAACGTCCCCAAAAACCAGCTAGGTCGCTCTGCAGGTCCGGATTGCTGTTGCGTTGTTGGCCAGGTTTGCCTGTTTGACAGCTCACCAGAGACTCAGCAGAGACTTAGGGAGGTCGCTGTTACGTCACAAAACCGGTGACGTTACAGCGATGTCCTTTGCGATGTTGCAGTTTGTAAACCCAGCTTTAGGCCTGCCATGGTTAACTCCGCACAATCCTTTAATTAATTGGGAGAGTTAACAGATTAGGGCATTGATGGGATGACTCTTGCTTTCCTGGATGTCCATAGATGCAAGTTATCAAGAGCAGAAACCTAAATACCCAGAAAAACACAATTGAATATGATAAAAGTAAACTTTTTTAACATTTTTACAGAAACTTTTAAGATTAAAAAAAACTATAAAACAGAGGATCATACACACTTCAATAGGAGTATATGTTGGTCTACAACAGAATAATGTAATAACAGAATCCAATATTGGGAGAAACATCACTAAAGGGTCAAATAAATGTACAACTACGATATCATTGAGATACTATGTTCTATATTCAACTACATAGCTTGACCAACAAAGTTGTGTATGTGATATTTTTAGTGTCCTGAATTATGTGCACATAGGAAAACATAGGATTAGATTATATTCATTAGTTCATTAATAGCAAAATATCCTTTGTATTATAAAGTAGTTTATTACCTATACAAACAACATTTCTATTCCATGAATTTTATCCAAGACAGCCAAAGCTTAGGAATGACATAGTAGATATAGTGGCAGCAACTTTATCAGCAAGAGTGTGTAAAATGCAAAATAGCAGTATAGTCGCTAAAGTGTTCCAGTACAAATGGAATAACCAAGACAATATGTCTAAGCAATTATCAGCAAATAAACTAGCAACAACACTGCTTCTATGCAATTAACCTCAATTGTACTGACAATGCGAACAGCATGTAACCTTTATCTTAAAGTGCTGTCATTAGTGCCACTAAAATGAAATAAAGTGCTAGTGCATAGTGACAAGAATGTGCCTATAGAGTAACACACACACACACACACACACACACACAAGCAGCAAATACAAAAAAAAAACTTCACTTGGAATTGAAATAGTAGAAAATTGTCACTGAGGTGCAGTGAATTGTAAAAGCAAATCAAATAGCAGCAGAGGCTAAAACACAGATGGATAGCTCCAAAATTAAAATTGAACGGAAAAATGTATTTGCAAACTTTATCATCTCCAAGTTCTCCAGGGGAACAATTTCTATGTTATATAAATCATTGCTACAGGTATAAATACAAATATCCCCCTTAGTGGTCAAATTGAAGTAGGAAAACATTCTGGGCCCCTCTAAGTATGATCAATGGACGGACGGATATCTTGGAACAGATGCCAAGACTTTCCGTCTCAGAAAACCAAAGACTGTCTCAATTATTCCTTCTTCATGAAGTCTATAGGACACCCAGCTTTTTATATAAAATAGGGGTTCAGTCTGATGTGCTGTGCCCCAGATGTGGGCAAGATGATGCGCATCTTATTCACATGATGTGGGAGTGTGGTAACATTCTGGAATATTGGAAGGATACATTAAGTCTTATAAGGTAGGTATTCAGTATTTAGATAGACCCAGATCTGTGTTTGTTCTTACTGGGTCTCTGGGATGATGGAGGTGAAATGGATTCCCTAATTGCAATGGGTATCACGAGGGTGTTATCCCAGGCAAGGAAAGTAATTGCGTATCACTGGTTGGATGCTAGCTCCCCAACAGCCCCCGAACTTAAAAGTAAAATCAATAACATACTTCGTATGGAAAGGAATCTTTATTAAAAAAGGAATGCTTTACATACATTCCATAAAATCTGTTAAGGTTGGTTGGAGACTCCGGGTCTTCTGTCCACGACACTCTTACAGGGCAGTATAATAGACCAGTTTCTGATGCTCATGAGATAACCCCCTTAGTCCATGACGTGACTTTACAATTTTGGATTAAATATTTTAGTATTGGTAACAAGGGAATATGTAATCTCTAGCTGTAGTACAGGGAATGATGATGGGATTGATAAAATGCCCTGTTTAACATACGGTCAAGATCCTGTGTGTTCAATTTATACTTCTGATTGCAGACCATGTTTATAGTCTTTGTTTGTTTGATGAATAACTGATTTAACCTTTCTTTCTGTTTTTTATACATGCAAATGTTTGTTTTGTGCCAGTTTATTGTATTGTAGTGTTTTAAATACAAAATAAAAAAAAAAAAAAAAAATAGCAGCAGAGGCAATAATATAGATAGCAGCATATATAATGTAAACTTTAACCGATAGCAGCATGCATAATATCTAAACCTTAACTAAGGATGCAAGATGATGCAGTCTATAAATGATATAAAAAGAAAAATGCTAATGCAATTTATATGACATATATTTATTGACACAACCCACTCTGAAGAAGAATTGTGAAATGTGCGTCAGGGGGCTCTGTCCTGGGTTGTCAAGATTGACCCTGGTAATGTGCAGTGTATCAGTGTTATATTCATTTTCTGTTGCTACTCCATCTTGGCACTGATCTTTTATTGGGATATGTGGAGCAACAGATAATTATCTCAATACTTATACTTACCTTAATTAGAACATTTACCAACAGCCTCTGTTGGATCCATTGCAAGCACATAGTTGCTAGACACATGGAATAATAGCTAATTGTTTCAATACTTACACTTATCCTAGTTACAGTAGTGCTCTGCACCCTGTGCTATTTCTGGTGGCAACACTGATCAATAATTTTACTTATCTCTGAGTGTATAATATAGGCAGCATTTATAGACTATAGCATCTTGCTTTGTTAGTTAAGGTTGAAATATTATGCATGCTACTATGGGTTAAAGTTTACATTATATATGCTGCTATTGATATTATTGTCTCTGCTGCTATTTGATTTGCTGTTACAATGCACTGCACTTCAGTGATAATTTTCTACTATTGCAAGTCGTTTTTTTTTGTATGTGCTGTGGGTTTTTTGTGTGTATGTCACCGTTCTTGTCACTATGCACCAGCACTTTATTTATTTTCTCTATAAAAAAAAATGGCTAGGGGGACAACAAAGTGTTTCTGGAGGTTACTGCTGATTGTCCAGGTGGAGAATACAATAGTTTGTGGATTTTGGGTAGTTTTTAGAATATTGGACGTAATAAGACTTTTATTGATCAGAAAATCATGTTTTTTTTGGTCTATCTAGATTTTTTTTAGTGTGGTAGTCTTAAACAGTACTGTGTTAAGCCTACTTTACACACAGAGATAAATCTGCGGCAGATCTGTGGTAGATCTGTGGTAGATCTGTGGTTGCAGTGAAATTGTGGACAATCAGTGCCAGGTTTGTGGCTGTGGACAAATGGAACAATATGTCCATGATTTCACTGCAACCACAGATCTGCCAAAGATGTATCTCTGCGTGTAAAGTGGCCTTCAGGCTGCGTGCTCACAATCAATGTTCACAGCGTTTTGGATGTAGCGTGTTTTCACTGCGTCTAAAACGATGCAATGTATAATACAAGCACAAAGTATGGGACTCCTAGAAATCCCGTGCCCACTGTGCTTGTTTTTCCAGCAGCACTGAGCTGTGGTGAGGCTTCCCAAGCTGCAGCATGTCAATTTACTGCTGTGGATCCATGAGGGAGAACAGAAAGAAAGACCGCAGTGGCCCGAACCCGGATCATGGACACAGGCAGATGCGGTCTCCTGCAGAGAGCACTCATGGCCCCGCAGGACAGGACATGCTGCGTCCAGGACACAGATCGTGGGCACATACCCTTGGTGGGATTAGATGTTAGTTTTCTGTAAACATGTTTTCCAGCTGGTTGTGAGTTTCTATAATCTAGTCTAACTATTCGGCCTAAGCAGTGGCATAACTACCGCGTTCGCAGCGGTCGCGATCGGGCCCGGGAGGTTAGGGGCCCGGCGGCCACCAGGCAGATCAGCAGCCAGCTCCTGTCAGTGTGAGAGGAGACGCGCTGATCTATCACAGACCACGCGGCCACTATTTGACCCGCTGCCGCCACCGACACCGGGACCCCCTGTCTGGTGTCAGCGGCGACACCGGGGCCCCCTACCTGGTGTCAGCGGCTGCGGCGTCTCCCCCGTCACTGCGCACAGTAATGATGAAGCATGGCGCGGCCGGTGCCGCGCTATGCATCACCATACTCCCCCTGTGCGGTGATGTCACTCCCGAGCGACTGCTGTGCTGAGTGCACAGAGTGCAGGACGGGAGGACGCTGACTGCAGCACCAGGAGAACGAGCAGCGGGGAAGACAGCAGTGGTGGAAGGAAGAGAGAAGGTGAGTACTTGTTGTTGTTTTTTTTTAGTTTTTTTTTTTTTTAATATAAGTGAGTAAATGGTGGCCAGAGGCTTGGGAAGGCAGTTCTGGGGAAGCTGCATTATTATACATGGAAGCCTGTAGAGGCTGCTTTATACATGGAGGTCTGAGGAGGCTGCATTATATATGGAGGTCTGGGGAAGCTGCTTTATACATGGAGATCTGGAGAGGCTGCATTATTATACATGGAGGCCTGGAGAGGCTGCTTTATACATGGAGGCCTGGAGAGGCTGGTTTATACATGGAGGCCTGGAGAGGCTTCTTTATACATGGAGGTCTGGGGAGGCTGCATTATACATGGAGGTCTGGGGAGGCTGCATTATACATGGAGGTCTGGGGAGGCTGCATTATTATACATGGAGGCCTGGAGAGGCTGCTTTATACATGGAGGCCTGGAGATACTGCATTATACATGGAGGCCTGGAGATACTGCATAATACATGGAGGCCTGAGGAGGCTGGGTGCATTGTTATACATGGAGGCCTGGAGAAGCTGGCTGCTACATTATACATGGAGGCCTGAGGAGGCTGGCTGCATTATTATATATGGAGGTCTGGGGGGCTGCATAATACAAAATGAAGGACACCTTATACATGGAATATAGGGCTGCATTATGCATGGAGGAGTATGGGGCTGCATAATGCAATATGAAGTTTTATGGGGTTGCGTTATAATACATATAGGACTATGGGGGCTACATTATAATATATGGAGGACTATGGAGGCTACCTTATACATGGACTATGGGGGTGCATTATAAAACATTGGGGACTATGTGGTGCAGTATAATATATGGAGAACTATGGGGGGAATTATAATATATGGAGAACTATGAGAAATTCATTATAAAAATTGGAGGGTTACTTTATACATGGAGGATTATGGGGTGCATTATAATATATGGACGACTATGTGGTGCAGTATTATATATTGAGTACTATGGGGTGAATTATAATGCATGGAGAACTATGGGAAATGCATTATAATACATGGAGGACTATGGAAGTGTATTCTAATATATGAAGGGTTATGTGGGACCCTTTTTACTATTTGGAAGGCTATGTGGGTGCCATTATTGTATTTGGCGAACTATATACAAGGGGGGACAAAGATACAAGCAGGGGATGGGAACGTTTTGTGCTGAGGGAAAAAGGCTCCTTTCCCTCAGCACCCAGCTTTCCCATGCTCTGCTGTACATCATTTCTCAGCACCCAGCTTTCCCATGCTCTGATATGGGAAAGCTGGGTGCTGAGGGAAATATGTATAGCAGAGCATGGGGAAGCAGTGTGCCGAGGACAAGATGGATATCAGAACATAGGAAAGCTGGGTGCTGATAGAGGGATTTCAGATCATGGGAAATCTGGGTGCTGTGGGTAAGAGCCAAGTGTCAGCATCATTATCCTGTACCCCGAGTGTTAGTGTCATTATCCCGTACCCTAAGTGTCGGTGTACGTGGAGGGGGGGCCCAGGTCGGAACTTTGCACCGGGGCCCATCAAACTCTAGTTACGCCACTGGGCCTAAGCCATATGGCATGAAAATTGGAGCAAGTGGAATGCATTCCACTCGGACCAATATTACCCTATGTCCCAGCACCCATGAGCGATTATTTTCTCAGCCGTAATCGGACCGAGAAAACAATTGCAGCATGCTGCGATTGTAATGCGAGCCTTGTTTCTCTTGCACCCATTCAAGTCTATGGGGGGAGAGAAAAAACGCACTGTACTCGCGGTACACTTGGTGTACCGCGAGTTTAGAGCGAGAATGGCAATAGCCGGCAATGGAGGAGAGAGGGAGATAAATCCCTCCATCCCCTCCGCAGCGCCTGTCCACCCCTCCACAGTGCCTGCCCACCCCTCCTCAGTGCCGGCCCGCCCCCCGCAGCTGAGGTCCGCTCGCACAGTCGGACCTCAGTCGCAGAGACACTCGCATGACACTCGGCTCCTGCTGTGCTGCCTACGTGAGCCGAGTGTCATGCGAGGATCGTAGTAGTGTGGCCCCAGCCTTCCATAACAACTAGGGCTCCCCCTTTATCAATTGGCTTGATAACTAATTCCTTGTCTCTAGTCAGAGAATAGAGGCCATGCTGATCAATGGCAGAAAAGTTGGCGTTACCATGGAGTTTCCGTTTTTCCACCTCGGTGTGTAACGTGTCATGTTCGCATTGTATGAACTCAATAAATGTTTCAAGGGATAGTAAACCCCTTAAAGGACTTTAATTGTCCTGTAAAACAAAGCCCTAGGTCCAATAGGGTAATAAAACTGGTGACTAATGGGGGGAGAGGTACCAGAGAAATGGACTTTGAACTGGACATTTCTGTAGAAACATTGGAAATCTTTTTCTAAACCAAATGCTATAAGATAGACAAAAATATGTAGGAGATGTGTTTCAGCAGGGCTTAAAGGGAACCTGTCAGGTTCAATATGGACCGAGAACCACGAGCAGTTGTAGGTGCATATTGCTAATCCCTGCATCTAGTAGCATATATAAAGAGATCTTTATAAAAAATATATTTCTAAAGATCCTTTATGATATGCTAATAAGGCCAGGGACTAGTGGCAAAAGCGTTAGTTCCCTTGGCTAGTCGGCCTCCTTAGGATGTTAGTATGCCCCTGTGGGTGTGCTAACATGCTAATGAATGCACAGCAACATAGACATGGTCGCTCTCACCTTTGCTGCCACCGCTGATTTTCAGCTCCGTGCGCAAGATCATAACGTCCCCGGACTTCCGCACTACACCAGTTTGAAGCCAGGATGCATACACCCAGCCTCACTGTACGCATGACTGGAAGTCCGGGACATCTGATCATGTGCACTGAGCTGAAAACCAGCGGTTTAATGGTGATTACAGGACGTGTGAACTCAGCCTAAGAACTGTAGGAACAAAGAAACATGGGACACTGAATACACGAGTTTTATTTTAATGACTTATCCTTCTCCCAAATTTACATTTTGGCTTGACAATTAAAATAATCACATAGCGCATCCCTTATGCCTTCAGCTTGAAGATTGGTAGGATATGATTGGCAAAGAGATTGAGGCAAAACAGGCAAGTCCATTGTTTGTACTCCTTCTAACCAACGAGCATCAAATCTCTGTTCCAGTGTTTCGCACATGTTGTGGAGAACACAACAGGCTAAGGCTAGGGTGGGCACTATCTTATAGCTAGATGGTGCTAGTAAGCACTGCCATCGTGCACGCAGCCACAAGAGTGCAATTTCTGCCACACTTAGCGCACGCTTGAGGTGAAGATTATATTGTTTCTCACTCTGACTCAACTTAGTAGCCTTTGTGAATGGCGTTAGTAGCCAGCTCTGTAATGGATAACTAGAATTAGCTAACAAAAAGTAATTATGAGCTTTACCTAGGGCCCCTTTCACACGTCAGTGATTCTGGTACGTATGTGCTTTTTTTTATACGTACCAGAATCACTGACATACGCAGACCCATTATAATCAATGGGTCTGCTCACACATCAGTGATTTTTCACTGAACGTGTCTCTGTGCAGCGTACACGCGTGGCCGTGATTCTGCACGGAGACAAGTCAGTTTTTTTCTGGCATCACTGATGACCCATGGACCACACTATGGTGTGAACCGTGTGTGATCAGTGAAACACGTACCAGAAAATCACGGACATATTAAATATTAAATATTTTCAACTTACCTTGCCTGCGATTCGTTCTGCAGCCTCCGCTCTCGGCAGTTTCTGCCTGGCTCATGAATATTCATGAGAGCAGGAACAACCGACCAGGAAGTAGCTGCTGAGAGCGGAGGGCGCATGCTGCAGAGCTGGAGACTTCAGCACCATGGACAGCAGCAGTGAAGGCAGGTGAGTAATGTCCATATGCAATCACGGATTGCACATGGACAACCCACGTGTGCCGTGAATCACGGAACACGGAGGGACGTGCGTGTTTTACACGTCAGTGAAGAACGTCTGTGTTTTTCACTGACGTGTGAAACGGGCCTAAGAAAGAATCTTTTGGTGAAGTTTGGAGTTTTCTTTTCTGAGCCAAGTCCCAGAGAACATAATTTTCTAAGATTGTAGCACTGCTCATATTTTCTGGATAACAGGCACAAGTTTCCCAAGGCAACCCTTGTCCTTCTACCACTGCCTACAGAACCAAAGCCTGAGTGCCATCCTTATTTGAATTGGAAGATAGAGGAATGGGAAATGAGCCTAGTGCTCCCACACAATTCGGGAATCCCCAGCGAGCATTAAAAATTCGAGCTGTGTCCTTTAGGGACTGGCAGTCTGGTGGATGAAGATAGATGGGCTACAGAACGGTTATTATGGCTTGACACACCTTAAGAGAAAACATAAATATGTGTAACTTATTATTTAAGAGAAACATTGGTTGATAATATGATGCAACTTCGTACAGAAAAAGAAACACCTGTTTACATCATTTCCACCCACTCTAATCTTTTGGTGCAATATTGGACATCGTTTTTTACTTGACAGCCTCCATAATGCTATGCACACTTTCTCCTCCGGTGCGAGACCAGGTCGATTCAGACTGTTCCTTAGCTGGTCACACAAATAAATAAAGGTATCCTTGGACATTCGGAATCTTTGCAGCCAATCACACAGCTCAAATTTTCTCAGGAAAGGAGAGTGTCTGGAATGGATGGCGTTTTGTCTGTATTGTCTCGTGCATCTTTGTCTTAGCAACAAGAGCTAGAATAACAAAAAAAGATATGTTATTCTATATAATGAGGAGAATATACATGTACAAATACATGAATAGTGAGACCAACCCAAAATCCTGAGCTGAGCAGGGAGCTGCCTGACAGACACTTCTACGAAGAACAGCTCTTAAAGTTGTTGTACGGGATTTTTATATTGATGGCATTTCCTTAGCATATGTCATCAATATCTGATTGATGGGGGTGCAATACCCAGCACTCCTATGGGTCTTGGTGCTGCCAGCTGGATGTTTGTAATGCCAGTGGGGGTGGACCCACTGGGCCATGAGTCGGTCTTACCCTGGAGGGGTGATACTAAGTGACTACTCGGTAATCAGTAGAGCTGTGACACCCTGGCCTATCAGGTCGTCACTGGGTATTGTGCAATCTGCCCTTCTGCACAGTATCCACTCCTCCTTGGTTACGGATCCTGATCCTTTGGTGTTGCTAACAGCTTAGCCAGTCAAAATCCTAGGAACACTTTACACTGAACCCACCAGACACACCATTGGGGGACCTGAAGGGAATAGGGCCGCCCACATGGGGGGTTGGTAGGGAGAAGTGAGAAAGTGACAGAGAAGTGAAACAGGAGTGAAAGGAGTAGGAGGTGGAAAGTGACTCTCTGGGAGAGAGAGGTCACCGGTCTGGAGCAGGGCTCCTGGAGTTTACTAGGTGGCAGACGTTAGTCTGGGCCTGGTAGGAGCTGGAACCCCGGTCGCAGGGGATCACGTCAAGGGGCACAGACTGCCGAGGAGGGCAGCCGGCGGCCTTGAGCCATCACCGGGCAGGGGCCAGGGCACGACGGGGTACGTGGACCCTAGGCCGGGAAGTAGCTTCACGCGTCCCGGTAATTTACCCGACGGGGGTGAAGACTTCAAGATTCATCCCCAACCCGCTCCAAAATCGGGGTACTAGCGCATCGATGGGATAGGACTTTCCCAAATACAGTCCAAAGAAATCCTACGCGTGAACCCTGTGAGCAAGCTCACTCCATTAGCCATATGGGTGAGCGGGACCCGAAAATTTTCAAGCTTGAGGGTCCAACTAGTGAGAAGGTGCCACGAAAAAGGCCACAGGCTAACAGCAACACCAAGGGCACGGATCCCAGCGTGCTCCCTCCAGGCTGCAGTGATGCTCAGAATTCTGGTTTACAAGCTGTCGGTGTCATTATTCCTGGACTGAGTGAGTACTCTGAAAAGCCCCTTTTCCTCCACCCAACGGCACCTCAAACGCCAAATCCCAATGAGCCCCGGGGCACAAACCCCCTACCCACAGAGGGGTTAAACATCCTGCTGCTACACCATCGCCACCGGGCTCCCCCAACAGCAGCGGTGGTCTCCTACATTACCATGCACTGTGGGTGGCGTCACGAACTTTCAATCCCACTGTAAATATCCCCCTTTAACTGAGTGGCCGCACAACCTCCGGGTCCGGAGACCCCTCGAGCCACCGCGGATCCGGATCCGAGCAGCCCGGCTGCTGGCCCAGGGATGGCACAGAGCATCTGAGGGTGAGGATAGGCTGGGCAGCAGGTAGTCGCCAGATACCACTGTTGGGGTAGTCCCCGAGACTGCAGCTGACTAATGGGTCGGGCAGATGTGTGAGGTACAAAGGGCACAGGCAGAGACCTAGTCAGGCAATCCGAGGTTAGGAATGGCAGAACAGGTTCAGAACATAAGCCGCAGTCAGGAGCAAGGATATCAGGATAAATAGAAGGCAAGTTTAGTCAATATCAGCAGAAGCAGAGCACAACAGAGCCAGACAGAACACAAGACAAAGTCAGACCAGACCTATGATCAGGCCAGGTGTGGAGGGAGGAGCTGTCTAATCTAGCACCTTCTGGCAGGGGATAAGATAGGGAAGCAGAACTCTGTTGGACATAGTAGATATAAATTCCAGCAGAGTCTGTCTACTCCTCCCTATAGCCAAGTGGAGAGTGTCTAGACACAACAAGAAGACCTCACTAGGGGGTGCACAGCAGCGAACAAGGTGAGTAGGACAGCGCTGATTAGGCGTGTGAGACACCGGAGTGACAATGTTCTGAGACGCCGAGCTGTGCAACTCCATCAAAGGAATAGTGGCCACTATTTCCATCATAAGGGGGCAGATGTGCAATATCCGGTCACAGTCACTATTCCATTGATGATGCTGTGTGTGCAGCTCCTAAATACAGCACATCTGGCCACTGCCAGCACTGGGAGCAGCTCATCAAAAAGGGTGCAAGGCATCACATTGCCCACAATCAGATTTCGTTGACTTATGCTAAAGAGAGAAGGGATCAGTTCTGGAAAATTTGGGTATGTTAGAAGGTGTTCTGCAAGAGCTGATCCTGTTTTTCCAGGCTTCAGGCATCCATGTATTTCTAGTTTAGAAAACTGATAGCCTATCACTAGACTAGCCCATTAATAACAGATCAGACCAGCTGAAGCCTCTTTATATTGTTAATATTGTTATAACATGGAAAAAGGGCCGACTAGTCTGGGGAAAGAACACCTCTGCGACTAGTCACAGGCCTAATTAGTATAGGGACAGTGAGGTTTATAAGTCGTTTTTATAAACATTCATATTAGTGATTAGCATTATACCTGGCTGGTTAGGGATGGAATTTAGGCATACAGGTATCAATGCTGCTGGGTTGGAGGGCATATGGCACCTGATAGGTTCCCTTTAAAAATTGGGGAAGTTGAAGGCTCAGTAACTATGGTAACTGCACATGATGCATTAAAGGTGACGATTTTCCACTGGAAAAAGAAACAAAAAAAACTATTGTGTGTATTTATGTTTACCTTACCTATACATCTAGTAAAGAAAAAAACAATAAACTGAGATAGTACTAAATCCTTGTATAGTTCCGATGTCCAATCTTTGTCTTTTAAATTCATCTGTATGTGACCAGACCTCTCCTTCTCTGGCTGCGTTCATACGTTACGTGTTTTGCTGCTAATTTAGGAAAAAGCGAATAAAACCCCATGTGACTAGTCATTTAGATTGGCACAAGAAACATCTGCTCATATAACTGGATAACAACATACGGCCCATTAACAGAAACTAAAAGCAAGTGAAGACAATTGGCAAATTCCATAGCATGCTGGGTATTATAGTTTTACAACCGCTGCCAAGTCAAAGGTGGGAAACTACTGATAAATGTAGAAAGTCGCAATTGTTAGAAATATCTAGTTTTATTTTCCATATTGGACCAATTCTACACAACTATCGTACATCAAAGGGAATCTGTCAGCAAGTTTTTGCTATATAAACTGAAGCCAGCATGCTGCAAGGGTTTATACAGAAAATTCAGGGATGTCTTTCTTGTCAGGGTCTGATCTGTTATTTGCTACGTTTATTTAAGCAGCAGGATCCTTATCATTGTTTGGACTACAAAGTCATGAGCAGGGCAGTCCAGCACGCCCCCGCCTCTGAGTGATATCCCACAGTCAATGTGTAACCTCTATAAAGAGTCTGGTGTGGGCGGGGAAACTCACTTAGCTCTGCTACATGATTAAATCTAAAAATTCTGTTTGTGTCACAACGGCTGCACCCAGTAATCTAAGGGATACATCGTTGGATCCAGTATCTCATTGTCTACATCATGCTGGTCTCAGATGAAGTAGCAAAAACCTGCTGACAGATTCCCTTTAAGTACAATATTGCGGTGCTCACATTATAAATGATAATGGGTCTGATAATGGGGGACATTTGCTGTGGTTTGTTACACTCTACAATGTGAACCACGCACACAGTATAGGAGGTGACATGATCATTACTGTATAGTTACCATCAGAATTTGCTGCTGGCTGTGTAGATGGCATGTCCTCAGTCTGTACCTTCGTCTCCTGCGACTGTCAGACTTAAGGCCGCTTTACACGTATCAATTTATAGTCCATTCGCATGTGCGATCGCACCCACCCCCATCGTTTGTGCAATACGGGCAATTTGTTGCCCGTGTACACAAACTCGGTAACCCCGTCACACGTACTTACCTCCCTAATGACGTTGCTGTTGGCGGCGAACATCCTCTTCCTGAAGGGGGAGGGACGTTCGGCATCACAGCGACGTCACACAGCGGCCGGCCAATAGAAGCGCAGGGGCGGAGATGAGCGGGACGTAAACATCCCGCCCACCTCCTTCCTTCCACATTGCCGGCGGCTGCAGGTAAGCTGCAGTTCATCGTTCCCGGGGTGTCACATGGAGCGATGTGTGCTGCCTCGGGAACAATGAACAACCGGAGCACAGAAGGACGTTCGAATTTTTGAAAATGAGCGACGTGTCAACGAGCAATGATAAGGTATTTTTGCTCGTTCACAGTTGCTCATTTGTGTTACACGCTACGATATGTCAAACGAGGCCGGATGTGCGTCACTAACAATGTGACCCCCGACGACATATCGTTAGATATATCATAGCGTGTAAAGCGGCCTTTACTTTGCTCCATAGGATTTTGCAGCCCATTTCTCCATGTTCTTTTCATAAAGGATTGCACGAGAAGCAGGAGACGATCATCTGTATTTACAGCCATTTGTGATTTATGCTTTCAGCAGTTTCTCATTGCACAATTGTCCTCCTACGACCTTTCCTCTATGATTCTGCCTTTTCAATGGCTGCAATATGACAGGAGACAAAGGCGTTATGTGTGAGATGCGCTGCCCTCTACTGGTCTCCTGGTGTATATGATCAGAGAGTGATCAAAAAGACAAAAACATGCTA
This sequence comes from Anomaloglossus baeobatrachus, assembly GCF_048569485.1. NCBI lineage: Eukaryota > Metazoa > Chordata > Amphibia > Anura > Aromobatidae > Anomaloglossus > Anomaloglossus baeobatrachus. Next base: position 360,545,272 of record NC_134353.1, read on the forward strand.
AATGCAATGCACCTAGATGCAGATAGAAACAAGTAAAGATAAGTAGTGATTCTTCTACTCCAATAGACTGACACTTTTAGGTTTAGTAATATTGAGCCAATAGTTATAGAGATGCTATTATGTTAAGCATCCCAACGTGACCAATTTCTAATTTTAACCCAACCAAAAATGTCCCAAAAAAACCCCAAAAACAATAATTAGCAATCAAAATTACATCATTATTGATAGCAAAAAAAATTATTTAAAAAAAATATCACACAAGACATATTTAAAACCATAAAAACATATGGCAAGGGACAGGGCCGGCTCCAGGTTTTTGTGGGCCCTGGGGAAAGAGTCTCAGTGGCCCCATCCACACATAGACATGCACAGATACATACACATACAGGCATACATACATATACATATTTAAAGAGAAATTCACAAAAAACCATATAAATAGACATAAATCTATACAGAGTCATATACACTGACATACAGACACATCATACACACAGAAACATTAGATATTTCTAATATTGGGAAGCCGGCAACAGCCTCATTTACCTCCCCGCTTGTCTCCATCCAGCTCCTCCTGGGCATGTATCTGTGCCACGCTGATTGGTAGCCGTCACTAACAGACATGGCCGCACATAGAGCACACTGACTCTGCTGTATATACATCACAAGAGAGGCTGGGGACATACACATTACCTGGGGGCATACATATTACTGAGGAAAGGGGTATACAGCAATGGGGGGCATACAGCTCCAGAGGGGGCATACAGCTCTAGAGGTGGGCAGTGGCTCTGGGGTGGAAGGACAAACAGCTCTGAGGTGGGGGGGTGACAAGCAGCTCTGGGGGTATACAGCTCGGGGGGTATACAGCACTGGGGTGGGGGGACATACAGCTCTGAGGGGGTATACAGCACCGGGGTGGAGGTGACATACAACTCTGAGGGTATAGTAGCATGCAGCCCCCATATTCCTCCATATAGTATCATGAAGCCCCCAAAGTCCTCCATATAGTATTATGTAGCCCCCATGTAGTACTATGCAGCCCCCATATGGCACAATGCAGACCCCATATGGCATTAGGCATCTTCATGTAGTATACAGCCCCTATATGGCACAGTGCAGACACAGATACCATTAGGCACCCTGATGTAGTATACAGCCCGCATATAGCACAATGCAGACCCAGAAAGCATTAGGCACCTTTATGTAGTATACAGCCCGCATATAGCACAATGCAGACCCAGATAGCATTAGGCATCCTCATGTAGTATACAGCTGCCATATAGCACAGTGCAGACCCAAATAGCATTAGGCACCCTCATGTAGTATACAGCCGCCATAGAGCACAGTGCAGACCCAGATAGCATTAGGCACCTTCATATAGTATACAGCCACCATATAGCAGTGCAAACCCAGATAGCATTAGGCACCCTCATGTAGAATACAGCCGCCATATAGCACAGTGCAGACCCAGATAGCATTAGGCACCCTCATGTAGTATACAGCCGCCATATAGTACAGTGCAGACCCAGATAGCATTAGGCACCCTCATGTAGTATACAACCTGTATATAGCACAGTGCAGACCAACATAGCATTAGGCATCCTCAGGAAGTGAACACCCTGTATATAGCACAGTGCAGACCCACATAGCATTAGGCATCCTCAGGTAGTGAACACCCTGTATATAGCACAGTGCAGACCCACATAGCATTAGGCATCCTCAGGTAGTATACACCCTGTATATAGCACAGTGCAGACCCACATAACATTAGGCATCCTCATGTAGTATACAGCCCCCGTTTCATTTAATGCACCCCATGGTCGTCTGGCCACCACGATCACATACATACTCACTTTTCTTCGTTCCCCCGCTGCTCCGGTCTCCTGGGTGCGTCCACTGCTGTCGCACTGATCTCGCTGCAGGCGCGCAGTGGCGACGTCACCGCGCTCCGCTGCAGAGCTGTCAGAGGCTCAGAGCGCCGACACAGTCAGAGCGGGCAGAATGGTGACAAAGGGAGCGCGTAGCTCCGTCTCTCATTATTGCTTTCAATTGTATCGGTACCTGCGATGCCGATGCAATTGAAACTGCGATCCTCAGCGGGGGGGGGGCGGTGACAGCGCTGGCAACAGGCCCCCCTGCCACCGCGAGTGCGCCTCCCCGGCAGCCCAGGGCCCCTGCATTTGACCGGGTTTGCCGGGTGCTGACACCGGGCCTGGCAAGGGAACAGGTCACATTCATGACCCCAAAAATATATTTTAAGGCAATAGGGATAACCAATGATAAGGAGTTTAAATCTCTTTAGTTATAATAATATATTAACCATAATTAATCAGCTCAGTGGTCAGAACACTGCAAACCATCATACAATCTACAATATTCCTTATGTTTCAAAGTGATTGTGGCTGCAATAACATGATCCATTAGCTGTCTCTACCAATTACCTGCTGTCATGTTTAGAGACAGAGTGTGATGCTGTTCCCCCATCACGCACTCCAACGCGCACTAACGCTTCCTCAGGGAGTCCCGAGATCCGTAACATTTTTTGGTCGATGGAACTGTGTATGAGGCATAGTGGTCTTCAGCAGACCCCCAGCTGTCACAACAGCACATCAGTGCCCCCTGACCATGTCACAGACCAGCCGATTAGCACACAAACATGATGACATGTTGTTAACGCTGGTGTCAGAGATTGACAGCGGTAATTAGCAGGATAACAATCGAGGGCTCCACTGTTATAAGCAGATCATGGCAGTGACATGCAGGCGTTTCACCACACATCGAGGCCCAGCATCACTCATGCTTGCGGCGCTCTGCGGTGAAGGAGAGAGCGCACAATGCTGGGATGTGACATGCTATGAAATTCCGCCCACAGCCCAGACACTTAGGGAGATCTTGGTGATCCCGGATAAACTTCCAATTCCTGCAGGTCACTGCAGCCCAGGTCATGTGATGGGGGATGAGTGGACAGCGATAGCGCCACTCACAGGCAGAATGGACAACAGAAGGTATTTAGAAAAATACTTCTGTCACTATTTTAATTGATGTGGCCATGTTGTTTTGTAGCGGACAACCTCTTTAATATCTGGTCAGCTTAAAAGTTTTCAAAAAACTCAACAATGATAACTGATATCCACCTTAATTTATTATTGACAGCTAACCCCTGCTTAAATTACAATGTATTGAAGAACTGTGGTCAAAGGGTCGCTCACAGCATTATGTATATTCCAAAATGGTCCCTGCCTGGTCTAAAAAAATCTAGAAATATTACAAACTTGATCAATAATTCTAAGCTGTGTGAGGTTCAATAATATAAATATTACATTGTATGTTGCTTATGGTACATTCCAATTACAATAAAACTTGGAGGAAACTAAAAAAAAAAAAAAACCAAAATAAAACATACTGATTGGATATCGTAATCCCACACTTTCTCTGCCAGATAAGTAAGTGAATAGACTCGTGGGGAACCTGGGCCGATGTATGGAGAAGTGGCAAGGGATTGGTAAGTGAGTGTATTTGGAAAAGCAACGGCTCTGAACCCTCAAATAAAATCAGGTGAGATATGCGCTCCCAAATCCAGATGCCCCCTCCTCCTGAGCCCCCTGTGCCTAAACCACTATAAGTGACCACATGTGTGGCATTATTGTAGTGGGGAGAGCGTACATTACAATTTATGGGCTGCGTGTTTCCAGAAGCACAAGCTGGCCACAATGTATGGGGCGCTACGAAGTCTTTGGTAGCCGAAACGGCCGTCGGGTCGACGCGGACACTACGTGGATCTCCGGCTCTCTTTCCAGGTATGGCAGCATCAGAGACTAATTAGTCTCAGTCCCTGTGACGGTATATTTATACCACTTTTAGATTTGCCAGGGCTTTTCTCTCCTCTCTTCCCCCAATTTTGCAGCGTAGTTCCCTAATTGTTAAAGACATTAAGCTAGGTAATTATATCCCAATGGACCTATCGCTGTGGGGTGACGATATAATATTATTAGAGGGATTTTTCTAGGCCCTGTGATGCCCCCCTTTTTCCTTCATCTCCTGGTTGGAGTAAATTCTGGCGTTTGTCTTGTGCATACAATGATGCAATGATTTTTTGATGTATATTAGGCATATGAACAATTTGTCTTTTTGACTGCCAGTGGTGGGCTATTCACCCCTTAATTACCGGTAATCCTTGTTGTCTGTGTTCTCACTTGTAACTGTGCCGCTCCTCACTTACCCTGTTTTCAATAAAAAACATCACTATTCAGCAATTGGGCGTTGTTGGCCGTATTTTCTCCCCTTTTTTTGTCTATACATTATATGGGGGCATAATGTATGGCATATGTACAATTTTCCAGAAAAAGAGCATGGCATGGATATTACAAAATAGTCACTGCAGCCGTAGATGAAGTAATTAATATGCGCAATTTCTATAATAGGGTCACTTTTGTTTTTTTCTGCTGTTCTAGCACCATAGGGGCTCCAAACATGTCACTCACACACTGTTCTAGCAAAATCAATTAGCCAAAGGGCATTTTTTCCTTCTCAGCCCTGCCGTGCGGCCAATCAGTAGTTATTGACGACATGTAGGACATCACAGCGATCTGGAGAAGTTTTGCAATAAATTGTGGGGTCCAATTTCCCCTATTAACGCTTGTGTAACTGACAAATTTGCAGCTAATAAAACAAATTAAATTTCCACTAAAATGTTATATTTCCATGTCCTAATGTTATAAAATCTGTGGATTCAAAACACTCACTACACTCCTAGATGAATTCCTTATGCAGTGATGTTTGCAATATGGGGTCACTTGTGGGGTTTCTGCTGATGTGGCACCTCGGTGGCTCAGCTAATGGAAGCTACAATCTATTCAAATGGAATCTGCGTTCTACAAGACAAGTAGCGCTCCTTCTCATCCAATCCTCACTGTGTGCTCAAATAGTAGTGTACTGCCACATTCGTTAAAAACTGCATAACAAATTGTCGTGTCCATTTTCTCCTATTATCTCTTTGCAATGTTTGCTGGTAATGAGGCGGCGATCAGGACCTGGATCGCTTGACTAAGCGCGTACTGGGTAGACACCAGGTGCCACTCCCAGTGAAGAGCCTGGGACTGTGGCGGCTGAGCGGAGCTGGGTGGCAGCAGGATCGGGGTCACGTAACGGACAGGACGGGTACTGGCAGGACAAACAGGGCAAAAACAGGAACACAAACTGGACAAGAACAGAAGCACAGGTACAGGCAAGTACAGGACATTGGACATGACATCATCAGGCATAGGTCATCCGGCACAGGACATCAGGAGGGACTACGATCATAGGAGAACAGTTTCAGGATTATAGACATCATGCTTAGAATTCAGGTATGGAACATCAGGAGGGAAACCGAATATTGGACACAAGTCATCACTCACAGATCACTAGGCACAGGACATCGGACATCAGCATACGGGACATCAAATAGATGCATCTGGAATAGCTAAAGCAGACAAGACTACGGGTGCAGCAGGTATGGACACGGATGCAAGATACAGGCTGGTACCAGGGTACAGACAGAATGGGTCCAGGGACACAGATAGGGAAGGCACAACAGACTCAGAGGTGGTTACATGCAGAACTGGTGCTGGATATCGGCAGGCCAGAGCAGACAGGTTGGACCAACAAACAGGTAGTAGGTTAGAAATGTAATGACTTTCTCTGGCCCCTCCCATCAGGAGAGGGAGCCTTAAATACCTGGCGCCTCTCAGCGATAGGCTGGGGACACCTTTGCAAGGTGCATGTGCTTCCTCTTAAAAGTACAGGAATCTCACGCGCTCCCTAGGCTGTAGACCAGGAAACACCAAGCAGAATGCACAAGACCTGGGGCCTAAATGAGATCTGGAGACTGACACATGTGTAAGCATCTGGGGGGAAGGGGAGGGGTGCCAGGAACAGCACTAAAGGTGGATGGCAGTGCAAAGAACCACGCAACTCGTGGGTGGCCATGCGCGTGAGCAGAAGACCACGCTGCACCAGGATGGCCATGCGGGACTGCAGAGGGCCAAGCGACACATGGACAGCAATGCAGGTGAGCAGAGGACCGCGCAGCACAAAGATGGATGTGCAGGAGTGTGGAGGACCGCACGACATATGGGCGGCCATGCAGGTGAGCAGAGGATCACGCAGAACAAGGATGGCCGTGCAGGGGGACCATGTGACTTAAAGTTTTGAAACTAGAGTAAAATTTTAGTGGGAAAACCCTGTTTTTCATTTTCACAGCCCAATCTTATAAAATTCTGGATTAAATGTGCTCACCCCACCCATAAATGAATTCCTTATGGGATTTAGTTTGAAAATGGGGTCACATATGGGTGTTTCTACTTTTTTAGCACCTCAGGGCCTATGCAAATGCAAGATGGTATCCAAATTTGCGTTCTAAAAATTAAATAGCACTGTTCAATTTCGGACCCCTGCCATGTGCCCAGATATTAGCTGTTGACCACATAAGGGGTATCACTATGTTCGAGAGAACATGCATAACAAATTATGGGGTCATTTTCTCCTTTTACCAGTCGTGTAAATTATACATTTGGTACTAAAACAGTAATTTAGTGGGAAAAAAAATAACTTTTTGTTTTCACATCTAAAGGCTACTTTACACACTGCGATATCGGTCCCGATATCGCTAGTGTGCGTACCCGCCCCCATCTGTTGCGCGACACGGGCATATCGCTGCCCGTGGCGCACAACATCGCCCAGAGCCGTCACACATACTTACCTGTCCGGCGACGTCGCTGTGACCGGCGAACCGCCTCCTTTCTAAGGGGGCGGTCCGTGCGGCGTCACAGCGACGTCACTGAACCGCCGCCCAATCGCAGCGGAGGGGCGGAGATGAGCGGGACGTAACATCCCGCCCACCTCCTTCCTTCCGCATAGCGGCCGGGAGGCAGGTAGGGAGACGTTCCTCGCTCCTGCGGCGTCACACGCAGCGATGTGTGATGCCGCAGGAACGAGGAACAACCTCGTTACTGCTGAAGTAACGATAATTGGGAATGGACCCCCGTGTCGCCGATTAGCGATTTTTCACTGTTTTGCAACGATGCAAAATCGCTAATCGATGTCACACGCAACGGCATCGCTAATGCGGCCGGATGTGCGTCACGAATTCCGTGACCCCAACGACTCCGCATTAGCGATGTCGTAGCGTGTAAAGCCCGCTTAAATGTTATAAAGTTTTGTGAATCATCTATACATTAAACATACTCGATACACCCCTAGATTGATTCCTTCAGGGGTCTATTTTCCAAAATGGGGTCACTTGTAGGGAGTGTCGGCTGTTTTGGCATGTCGGGGGATCTGCAAATGCGACTTGGCATTTAAAATCTATTGCACACAAATTTTAGGCTACAAAAATCAAATAGCGCTCTTTCCTTTCTGAGCCCTGCTGTGTGCCCAAACACCAGTTTTTTTTACCTCCTATGGATATCACTGTGCTTGGGAAAAATTTCATTATAAATCACGGGGTCCATATTCTCCTCTATTGTGAAAATTATAAATATAATAAAACTACATTTTAGCGTAAAAAAATAAAAATTTTTGTTTTCACATCCACATTTTAAAACCTTCTGTGAAGTTTTACGGGTTCAAAATGCTCAACAAACCCCTAGGTGAATTCCTTGATTGGTTTACTTTCCAGAATGGGGTCATTTGTGGGGGAGGTTATGCTGTTTAGGTACCTTAGGGGCTCTGTAAATGAGACATAGTGTTTGCAACCTATTCTGAAGCTGAGGCAATGATACCACCACTAGGCACAGTTTAATTATGGTAGTGGAATATATTTTGGCAACAGTATGGATAACAAACACCATAGATTCTAGCTGGGCAGCACCAACTCTGTGTCGTCCCAACTATTACAAGTATCAATACCACAGTAAGCTTTGCAAGAAGAATTTACATAAAACTACACTAAAACCTAACTGGCCTCTGCTAAATGCGCTGCGCGTCTACCGTGCTCTAACTACTGAGGCCTACGCTAAACCCTATTGGATGTGCACACTGGTAATGGTAAAGGACTCATAGTACTGTTGTGGGGGAACAAGTCCACTCCCGTGAGCTTGATGCCATGATGCTGAAATGTCCTGTTGGTGTGTACTTTCCTTCCAGGGCAGGCGGGAATGTCTCTTTTTTCCCCAGACCCAGGTGCTTTCACTCTTCCGGATGATATCTTTTCTCATCTAGGGGATCACCGACCACAGGAGCTTCCCAGTCTGGTACTTGCTTGATGGGTACCAGGGTTTTGCCATGGTCCGGTTTGCAGTCTCTTTCTCACAGCCCGACACAGCATTTCACTCCCAACTGCCGTTCTCGGACACTATTCAGCCAATGTCTCCTCTCTCCCTCTTTCAGGCGACCTGACTTCCTCTGTTCCTGCCCTAAGCTCTCCTTCCCTTCTTTCTCTATTTCCCACACTTTTCAGACAGGGTTGGTCCAACTGCACAGTACAAAGGGGAGCACCATCTCTGCCGGCTAGTCCACAAAACACGGGGGAGCATCGTCTCTTAAAGTCACACTGTGCTTATCAGTTCATAGGGGCTACACCCCTACAATTACAGCGAAATTTTACATTCCAAGTGCCGCTTTTTCCCTTCCGAGCCCTGCCGTTTGTCCAAATAGAACTTTTTACTACATTGTCACACTAGGTAAGGGGAAGTTCCAAGCGAATGGCGAAAGGGAAGGGAAAGCCTGGATCTAAGGAAAGGGGAGGTAGTGACCCCTGACCAAAACCTACCGCTAGTCCCTGGGGTCCCTCACCACCCTAGATAGGTTACACACCTTTGTGCCTGGATACCTGACCCTAAATATCCCTAGTGCTGGACCCTAAATAGTGAAAGGGTGGGATGAGCTCTTCATCAATTCCACTAAACACTAGAGAAGACACAACGAGGACACACAGGGGGAAAATGCATGAACTATTTATCTACAGATGACTCAGGCAAAAGTTCAGCTAAGTTTCATCATTGATACTACAGAAGATTACAAGCGTCCTGCTTGCAACAAGAGCTTGAGTAAACTAAATAATATCACCAGCACAAGTTCAGGGAAGAAGAGAGTATTTAAGCACAAGGGGGATACTGATAATAAGCAGCTGGATGAAAGGAGGACTGCTGGGTCCTAAAGGGGATGAGATGAAGACCCACCTAGAAAGCTACCTAGTACAATGAATACTAACAGGAGGAACAATAAAATGTCAGGGAGCATTTTGCCCAGCCAAACCTGTGATCTTTCTATTGCCAGAAACACATAACTCCACCACCCGTGACAAACCCATAACATACATGTGGGGTATCACCATGCTCAAAAGAAAGTGGATAACAAACTGCAGGGTCCACTTTTTTGTGCTACATTATAAACAAAGAGAAAAGAAGAGAAATGGCACAAGAACGTAATGCAAAAAGTATTAAATTTTTTTCACACCAGTATACAAAGGTATAAGAAATCAGCTTATCATAAAAGTTGGTTATACAGTGTCAAATAAGACAAAAAATTGAGAAAAAGGAAATGGAGTCACCTAGGGATAATGGATGCAAGTATATGTAGAACACAAAAAGCATAAAATTGTATAGTCCTACCCGCCGCTGTAAAAGAACCCTGGAGGGGGAGGGCCCAAGGAGGATGTTGAGAATGGTGTTTAAAAATGGTGTATCACCAAAATATGTAGGTCCAAGAAAGGGCCCCTAAACCCCAAGATGGTAAATAATCAGGGTTTCCCTCCACAACTAAATGTAGTCAGGAATTGGTAACAAAAAACAGGTAGACAGGAGTCATTAAAAGAAGTGCAAGAAAATAGTATAGAACGGAGTAGTCGTAGGGCAAAGAGAGGAGGCTAAGATGGTAAATATAATAAGCAAATATAGTCGTGGAGCCGAGAGGTGCCAGTTAGCAAAATAGCGGCTAGTAAAAGAAAGAAATCAGGTCCCTATGCCCAGACTAGTCGTGGAGCCAAAGAGAGGTGGAGAGAAAGGCAGGGATGCCGAAATGTAATCCCAGAACAGAGGATAATAATATAGAGAGGACAAGTGTGAGCAGTTAATTAAAAGCAAAATGCAGCCCGACCCCTGTATGGGGAGGTATAAGCGGGCAGTAGAGAAAAAGTACCCGAGGTAGTCCCTAATATAGAGAAGACTAGTCGTGGGGCAAAGAGAGGAGACTGGAATGGTAAATATAATGAACAATGTAGTCGTAAAGCCGAGAGGTGCCAATTAGCACAATAGCGGCCAAAAAAGGGAGTCAAATCCCTATGCCCAGACTAGTCGTGGAGCCGAAGAGGGGTTAAGAGGTAATAGAAATGAAAAACCAGTTACTACCTGGAGGAGTGGAGGGAGGTGGCGGCAGGAGGACGATCCCAACAGCTGTTTCGCCTGAACGCTTTTACGAGGGAAGTGAGAAGTGAAGTGAGGCTGACCGCTATATAAAGGGACAGCACATGTGTTTTCAATCAGATGGGGACGGTGTCCAAGAATGCGCATGCGCCGGAAGTCGAGGCCAGCGGGCGGAGCGGGCCGAGACCGCCGGGGGTAGTGCGCATGCGTGGGAGAACGGACGTCTCCATGACTCCCGCGCATGCGCACAAGGCGGACACGGCCAAGCAACGCCACGCCAGCAGTCGGCAAACCGGCAGATGCGCGAGGACACCGGATGTAAATGAGACAGTGAGGAGAATATAGAACAATTGTGATGGCACATAGAATACATAAGTCAATAAGGCACATTGGGGGGTGAGTTTTATAACAACTGGATAGCACAGATACATTGGGACATGAGACACAGACAAATGTGCAAAATAATGAATACAAGTTTCCAATATATTTCGATCCAGGCATTCTGCACTATCCAAGTTGTCCACCAATAGGAGGAAGATGAAGAAGAAATAAGGAAGATACGAATCCACAGCGACCTAAAACCTATATGGAAAAAACCCAAACACAAAAATAATAGAAAAAAAGAAAAAATGAATAAAAACACAAACCAAATAGAGATTAAAAACAATATAAAAACAAAAAAATTGTGTTCATATGGAATTATGCCCCCTAGAAGTCCAGCGGCGTGGACTGATGCACAAAAAAGGGGTCCATGTCACAACATGTACCAATAAAGGGACGAAGGGGACCGTCAAGAGGAGGTCCAAATGCACCACACGGAAGTGTGGAGGTGAAAATAGCGTGATCTCTACAAAAATGGGGAGTAGCTGACTGTCTCGTTGAGACCATGGGGGACCAAAGTGTCGAGGGAGACAATCCACCTGGACTCCCGCTGCGCGAGAGTCTTGCGCAGATTGCCTCCCCGGACACCCGCGTGAATTATATCTATGCCACGTACACTCAAGGACCTCGCATCACAGCCGTGAAATTTACGGAAATGACTGTGCTATCCAGTTGTTATAAAACTCACCCCCCAATGTGCCTTATTGACTTATGTATTCTATGTGCCATCACAATTGTTCTATATTCTCCTCACTGTCTCATTTACATCCGGTGTCCTCGCGCATCTGCCGGTTTGCCGACTGCTGGCGTGGCGTTGCTTGGCCGTGTCCGCCTTGTGCGCATGCGCGGGAGTCATGGAGACGTCCGTTCTCCCGCGCATGCGCACTACCCCCGGCGGTCTCGGCCCGCTCCGCCCGCTGGCCTCGACTTCCGGCGCATGCGCATTCTTGGACACCGTCCCCATCTGATTGAAAACACATGTGCTGTCCCTTTATATAGCGATCAGCCTCACTTCACTTCTCACTTCCCTCGTAAAAGCGTTCAGGCGAAACAGCTGTTGGGATCGTCCTCCTGCCGCCACCTCCCTCCACTCCTCCAGGTAGTAACTGGTTTTTCATTTCTATTACCTCTTAACCCCTCTTCGGCTCCACGACTAGTCTGGGCATAGGGATTTGACTCCCTTTTTTGGCCGCTATTGTGCTAATTGGCACCTCTCGGCTTTACGACTACATTGTTCATTATATTTACCATTCCAGTCTCCTCTCTTTGCCCCACGACTAGTCTTCTCTATATTAGGGACTACCTCGGGTACTTTTTCTCTACTGCCCGCTTATACCTCCCCATACAGGGGTTGGGCTGCATTTTGCTTTTAATTAACTGCTCACACTTGTCCTCTCTATATTATTATCCTCTGTTCTGGGATTACATTTCGGCATCCCTGCCTTTCTCTCCACCTCTCTTTGGCTCCACGACTAGTCTGGGCATAGGGACCTGATTTCTTTCTTTTACTAGCCGCTATTGTGCTAACTGGCACCTCTCGGCTCCACGACTATATTTGCTTATTATATTTACCATCTTAGCCTCCTCTCTTTGCCCTACGACTACTCCGTTCTATACTATTTTCTTGCACTTCTTTTAATGACTCCTGTCTACCTGTTTTTTGTTACCAATTCCTGACTACATTTAGTTGTGGAGGGAAACCCTGATTATTTACCATCTTGGGGTTTAGGGGCCCTTTCTTGGACCTACATATTTTGGTGATACACCATTCTTAAACACCATTCTCAACATCCTCCTTGGGCCCTCCCCCTCCAGGGTTCTTTTACAGCGGCGGGTAGGACTATACAATTTTATGCTTTTTGTGTTCTACATATACTTGCATCCATTATCCCTAGGTGACTCCATTTCCCTTTTCTCAATTTTTTGTCTTATTTGACACTGTATAACCAACTTTTATGATAAGCTGATTTCTTATACCTTTGTATACTGGTGTGAATAAAATTTAATACTTTTTGCATTACGTTCTTTTGCCATTTCTCTTCTTTTCTCTTTGTTTATAATGTTTATTGAAGTAGGCACCCTCCCTGTGGGAACCTCGGTCCTGTTTCCCTCAGTGATTATTTAATTTAGCCATGCATTTGTTGTTCATAATTTGCTTCTTTTCTGTGTTTTTCACAGTTTTCTTTACGGCTAGTATGAATTTTCGGGCACGCGACCAGGCGTGGCTCACCCATTTGAATGAGGTCACAAAAGGATGTGGTAGTATAGCCCCCAATTCCAATACTACTGATGGGGGACCTCCTGAGGACCAGTCCTTGCGGGCCCTGATGCACAAATATAAGGATCTCTACAAAAAAAGAACACGTATATGGTGGAACCGGGCCTTCTTAACAAAATATTTGGAGAGCGGTTGGATACCTCGCGGCTTGCGAGTTCAGGTTTTTCCTTCCTTCCCTGCACCGGAGGGTGATTTTAAGACCACTTGGAAGGGTCATTTACATAGATGCTCCGTGAATCTCTTGGAACTGCTGTCTAAACAGAATACATCCACGCTTGACCACATGGAGAGTGAGCTTGAGACACTGGAGGCCTCTATCCAGAATCTATGTACTCCTGAGGTTTTAGCCAAATTTTATGATGAGGTGGGCCTTGATGCCCAGAAATGGGAGAAGGAGGTTTGCGATTTTAAATCAAAAAAATTTCAACGTGACGCTAATGACTACCATTCAAACAATGTATATAAGTGGAGTCATCGCTTTTCAAGAGGCAGGAGTTTATCCAGGCAGAGTCGTCCCTCTAGGTCTCGATCCACCTCGCTTTTTTCAAGTTCCTCAGCTGATGAAATACCTCCGGCTCCATCTGACAAGACACATCACTTGCCATATAATGGCGGCGTAACGACCCGTAGTCGAGTAAGGGAGCCACGAGTACCACAGAAATCGGTGACCGAGGCTAACACTTCCAAACATAAATTGCAGGTAATTAATTTATCTATACGTGTCTTCTCAGATGTTGAGCTCGAGGTATTATCTATGGGTCTTAACTTCTGCCCTACGAATTATTTTAATTTATTTTCAGCCTTGAAGGATACTAACTTGTTTGCCAGGAAAATCCTTTTTAAAAGGTTGTATTCCCGGAAACAATCACCCAGTGAGTTGGATCCGACCGAGAAGAATGCCCTACAGGATCTTCAAGACCTCTTGGATGAGCAGAATCCTAATACTGGTAGGTCTCCTGATTTTCTCAAACCCAGGTCTGTGAGGTTCCCCCCCTTGTCCCTCTGCCCGGCAATTGACATCTTCACTAGGCTTGTAACCGAAGATTTTAAACAACTTTCTACTGTACGCCGTTATGATAATCTTACTCACCATCAAAGATTGGCTATTAAACGGTTGCAGCTGTGTGATGATGTCGTTGTCAAGGCGGCGGACAAGGGGGGCAACATCGTAATCTGGCCTGTTGACAAATATGAGAAGGAGGCCCATCGACAACTCCGTGATAAGTCCACTTATGTACGTCTTTCATGTAGTCCACTGACTTCCTTCTCCCTGGAGCTTAGGAAAATACTTTCTAAGGCCCATGATCGGGGAACTATTGACGAGAGGATGTTTGAGGGCCTGCTCACTGGCTGTCCTCGCGTCCCCACTTTTTACCTTTTACCCAAAATCCACAAAGATGCCCTTAATCCCCCGGGACGCCCTATAGTGTCAGGCATAGGAGGGGTTTGTGAACCCATTTGTAAGTTTATTGATTTTTATTTAAAACCTTTGGTAGAGTGTCTCCCCTCCTATGTCAAAGACACTACGGACGTCCTGCGGCACCTTGATGGCATCTTTGTGGATGATAACATGCTTCTGGTCAGTGCCGACGTGGAGTCTCTCTACACCTGCATCGGACATAAGGACGGTCTGGAGGCTGCCCGCTTCTACCTCACAACCTCCGTTCTTGATGGCACCCTGGTGGATCTTTTACTCGAGTTGCTTGACTTTGCCCTGACCCACAATTTTTTTGTATTCAAGGATGTATTTTACCTGCAGCAGCGCGGCACTGCGATGGGTGCGGCCTGCGCGCCGGCCTACGCCAACCTCTTCCTGGGTTACTGGGAGAGGTTGGTGTTTGGTGACGGTTCTCCGCAGGCTAGCGCCCATGCGCAGTGCTGGCTGCGTTATATTGATGATATCTTTATTTTGTGGCAGGGCACCGTCGAGCAACTCGAGTCATTTATGTGTGGCCTCAATAGGAATTCCCTTAACATCAAATTAACCTATAGATATAGGCGGACAAACTTGGATTTTTTGGACATTGGAATTTCGGTGGATCCCCGGGGGGGCATTCAGACGGACGTTTTCCGTAAGGACACGTCCGTCAATGCCCTCCTATTGGCATCCTCAGGCCACACTCCTTCCACCATACGTGCCATCCCGACCGGACAGTTTCTGAGGATGAAGCGGGTTTGCTCCACAACTTCCAACTTTGAATCCCAGTCGTCCGATCTCCGATGCAGGTTTAGGGAGCGGGGGTACAGCAACAGATGTATAAAAAGAGGTTATCTTCGTGCCAAAAACACCCCGAGGGACCAGTTGCTTTGTTACCGACCACGTCGGCCGACCATGGACACCCATATCAGGTTCATTGGTACTTTTAACCATCAGTGGGACGCAATGAGGGGGATCCTCGACAGGCATTGGCCGGTCCTTCTTACGGACCCAATTTTGGCTGATGTCTTGCCGGCGAGACCCCTCATGACGGCCAGGAGGGCGAGGAACCTTGGAGATCTTCTCGTTAATAGTCACTACATCCCCCCCGCCTCAACCCATTTGGCTCCGGTGGCCCGATCCGTGGTTGCTATCCATGTGGCCATTGCGTGGCATGCCCTAATATCTTACGGACCTCCTCCTTTGTTTGTTCCAAGGGGAAGAGGACCTTCTCCATTGACCAACGTATCACGTGTGCTTCTACGCACGTGGTATATTATGCGACCTGTCCGTGCTCCCTGATTTACATCGGTCTCACTTCACGCGAGTTGCGCGTACGAGTCAGGGAGCACGTCAGGGACATAACTGCCGCTGCGTCCGTGGAGGATGCTTCTCTTCTTAAAACCCTTCCCCGTCATTTCCGTAAATTTCACGGCTGTGATGCGAGGTCCTTGAGTGTACGTGGCATAGATATAATTCACGCGGGTGTCCGGGGAGGCAATCTGCGCAAGACTCTCGTGCAGCGGGAGTCCAGGTGGATTGTCTCCCTCGACACTTTGGTCCCCCATGGTCTCAACGAGACAGTCAGCTACTCCCCATTTTTGTAGAGATCACGCTATTTTCACCTCCACACTTCCGTGTGGTGCATTTGGACCTCCTCTTGACGGTCCCCTTCGTCCCTTTATTGGTACATGTTGTGACATGGACCCCTTTTTTGTGCATCAGTCCACGCCGCTGGACTTCTAGGGGGCATAATTCCATATGAACACAATTTGTTTGTTTTTATATTGTTTTTAATCTCTATTTGGTTTGTGTTTTTATTCATTTTTTCTTTTTTTCTATTATTTTTGTGTTTGGGTTTTTTCCATATAGGTTTTAGGTCGCTGTGGATTCGTATCTTCCTTATTTCTTCTTCATCTTCCTCCTATTGGTGGACAACTTGGATAGTGCAGAATGCCTGGATCGAAATATATTGGAAACTTGTATTCATTATTTTGCACATTTGTCTGTGTCTCATGTCCCAATGTATCTGTGCTATCCAGTTGTTATAAAACTCACCCCCCAATGTGCCTTATTGACTTATGTATTCTATGTGCCATCACAATTGTTCTATATTCTCCTCACTGTCTCATTTACATCCGGTGTCCTCGCGCATCTGCCGGTTTGCCGACTGCTGGCGTGGCGTTGCTTGGCCGTGTCCGCCTTGTGCGCATGCGCGGGAGTCATGGAGACGTCCGTTCTCCCGCGCATGCGCACTACCCCCGGCGGTCTCGGCCCGCTCCGCCCGCTGGCCTCGACTTCCGGCGCATGCGCATTCTTGGACACCGTCCCCATCTGATTGAAAACACATGTGCTGTCCCTTTATATAGCGGTCAGCCTCACTTCACTTCTCACTTCCCTCGTAAAAGCGTTCAGGCGAAACAGCTGTTGGGATCGTCCTCCTGCCGCCACCTCCCTCCACTCCTCCAGGTAGTAACTGGTTTTTCATTTCTATTACCTCTTAACCCCTCTTCGGCTCCACGACTAGTCTGGGCATAGGGATTTGACTCCCTTTTTTGGCCGCTATTGTGCTAATTGGCACCTCTCGGCTTTACGACTACATTGTTCATTATATTTACCATTCCAGTCTCCTCTCTTTGCCCCACGACTAGTCTTCTCTATATTAGGGACTACCTCGGGTACTTTTTCTCTACTGCCCGCTTATACCTCCCCATACAGGGGTCGGGCTGCATTTTGCTTTTAATTAACTGCTCACACTTGTCCTCTCTATATTATTATCCTCTGTTCTGGGATTACATTTCGGCATCCCTGCCTTTCTCTCCACCTCTCTTTGGCTCCACGACTAGTCTGGGCATAGGGACCTGATTTCTTTCTTTTACTAGCCGCTATTGTGCTAACTGGCACCTCTCGGCTCCACGACTATATTTGCTTATTATATTTACCATCTTAGCCTCCTCTCTTTGCCCTACGACTACTCCGTTCTATACTATTTTCTTGCACTTCTTTTAATGACTCCTGTCTACCTGTTTTTTGTTACCAATTCCTGACTACATTTAGTTGTGGAGGGAAACCCTGATTATTTACCATCTTGGGGTTTAGGGGCCCTTTCTTGGACCTACATATTTTGGTGATACACCATTCTTAAACACCATTCTCAACATCCTCCTTGGGCCCTCCCCCTCCAGGGTTCTTTTACAGCGGCGGGTAGGACTATACAATTTTATGCTTTTTGTGTTCTACATATACTTGCATCCATTATCCCTAGGTGACTCCATTTCCTTTTTCTCAATTTTTTGTCTTATTTGACACTGTATAACCAACTTTTATGATAAGCTGATTTCTTATACCTTTGTATACTGGTGTGAATAAAATTTAATACTTTTTGCATTACGTTCTTGTGCCATTTCTCTTCTTTTCTCTTTGTTTATAATGTTTATTGAAGTAGGCACCCTCCCTGTGGGAACCTCGGTCCTGTTTCCCTCAGTGATTATTTAATTTAGCCATGCATTTGTTGTTCATTTTTTGTGCTACATCTAGAAGAAAGTGAAAAATGTCGGGCTAAAGAAACATTTTCGTGAAATAAATAC
Source organism: Anomaloglossus baeobatrachus (assembly GCF_048569485.1). Taxonomy (NCBI): domain Eukaryota; kingdom Metazoa; phylum Chordata; class Amphibia; order Anura; family Aromobatidae; genus Anomaloglossus; species Anomaloglossus baeobatrachus. Next base: position 360,563,275 of record NC_134353.1, read on the forward strand.
ATTTTTCAACATGACGACCTAATGTTATCAAATTCTGTGTAGTACCTGTGGGTTCAACATGCTCCCCATACCCCTGGATAATATCCACGAAGGGTGCAGTTCAGTTTCCAAAATGGGGTCACTTATGGCAGTTTTCTGCTGTTTAGGCATCTTACAGGCCCTGCAAATGCAACTTGGTGCCTGTAATCTATTTTAGCCAAATTTGTGTTGCAAAATTCAAATATTGCGCCTTCCGTTCCGGGTCCTCCCATTTGTCCAAACAGAGGTTTCTGACAACATGTGGGGTATCATTACTCAGAAGAAAGTGGGTAACAAACTGTGTGGTCCCTTTTCATTAGCTATTTCTGCATAAAGTTGAAAAACTTAGGGCAAAAGCAGTTTTAGAGAAAAAAAATTAAAAAAAAAATGTTTTTCATGCCACTTTTAGCAACCTAAAGGGTTAAAAAAAAACCTGACAGTTAACTTTCCCTCTGGTTTCCTCCTATTTTTTTTCTTATACTACTATAGATAGATATCTATTGACTTTAGAATGCTTACACAACTGATCACTCTTTCTAAGTCCCCTGCGCGGGGATTATAAATGTTAATATTTTGCATATGGTGCTTCTGTTACAAGTTATTCATAATAAAACCTTGTTCAAACTACAAAATTTCCTGACAGTAGTTTTGAAGTATTTGAGAGTTGCGGTGTTTAAAGGGGTTGTCCATTACTTTTACATTGATGGCGTATCCTAAAGGGTGCTCTACATGCTGCGACATCGCTAACGATATATCGTCGGGGTCACGGTGTTTGTGACGCACATCCGGCGTCGTTAGCGACATCGCAGAGTGTGACACGTATGAGCGACCTTAAACGATCGTAAAAGAGGCAAAAATAGTTGGTCTGTGACATGTCGTTCATTTACCAAAAATTGTCTGGTCAGTAGCAAGGTTGTTTGCCGTTCCTGCGGTGTCACACACCGCTATGTGTGACACCGCAGGATTGACGAACATCTCCTTACCTGCATCCACCGGAAAGGAGGAAGGAAGGAGGTGGGCAGCATGTCCGGCCACTCATCTCCGCCCCTCCTCTGCTATTGGGTGGCCGCTTAGTGACGCCGCAGTGACGTCGCTATGACGCCGAACGCACCTCCCTCTTGAAGGAGGTGCAAATATGGCAGGCAGGAGAGTAGTCAAAGAGCAGGCCGGGGTCAAAGCAGGAATCAATAATCAGAGCAGGGGGGAACAAGAGTCTAGCAGGAATACAATCTATATCTGGCAATGGCCAACAGACAGAAGAGGGAATAAAAAGGGTGTGATGTCTTCCCATTGGCTGAAGCTGAATTGTGGCAACCTCTGCTGGAAGACACATGCCACCTACACTCAGCCAGTGGTACTGCAGGCACCAGGAAAACCCAGCCTAGTGGATGAGCGGAGCCTGTGCCCACCAGAGCCACTGGCACGACTCCTCCCCCATCACCAGTACAGTCCACTGCGAGAATACGGCGGCGCATGGTGACTGAAGCAGAGGTCGCATGAGCGGGCTCTGGTGAGGATGTGACAGCTGCTCCGTCTTCTGATAGTGGCCGCAGTCGGGTACTGCACATTCACCTCCCATTCAGATTAATAGGAAGCGGATATGCAGTACTCGGCAACGGACAGTATCAGAAGATGGAGCAGCTCTGGAATTGAGCATTTCCGGCTGCCTGCTACCGCCGATTGATAGGCCATCAATGTAAAAGTAGGGGAAAACCTCTTTAAAATGGTATTACTTTTGGTGAGTTTCCAATATATATCCCTCAAAGTTCATTTAAATCTGAATAGGTCCCTAAAGAAACAGGTTTTGTAAATCTCTTGAAAAAAATGAAATATTGCTGCTAAATTTTTAACCCTTCTAACATCGTAACAAAATAAAATGATGTTTAAAAAATGATGCAGATATAAGTAGACATATGAGAAATGTTATTTATTAATTATTTTGTACAATATGACTAACTGGTTTAAGGTTACAAAATTGAAAATTGAGAATTTTTCAACATTTTCGCCAAAATTCCGATATTTTCACAAATAAAAGCAAAACAAATCGACCTACCGTAAATTTAAATTTACTACTAACAACAAAGTAAAATGTTTCATGAATAAAACAGTCTCAGAATCGCTGGAATCCGTGGAAACGTTCCAGAGTTATTACTGCATAAAGTGACACTGATTGGATTTTAAAAACTTGGTCTCGTCATTAGGGTCAAAACTGAAACGCGTTGTGCTGGTCATGTCATTCTTTGTGTCTGCATGATAAAATAAAGACGTGATTTTCTTGCCTGAAGAGCTGGACATCCTCATCTTTTGCGTGATTTTTTGAGCTTGCTATAATCTATCCACCCTGGTAGTTTATTTTCTATCTATTTGAAATCCCATGCAAGCTGTATGATTGATATCTGGATCTCCACTAGTGAGGTTTTTCTTTGTTAGCCTTGTAAATTGTCTATATGTTTCCACACACACACTGTTGTGGTGTTCATTTTATATCTTGAATAAAAAGCTCTTTAAAAAACTCCATTGTGTTTTTTCTACATTTTTTGGTCTAATATTTAGGAGTTTATCTTATAATGGTAAAAGATTGGGGGTGTTTTGTACTGTATTGGAGCATTGTTCCTGAAATATGTGTTATTACAATCCCCCTTTTTTCATGAAAACTGTTCAAATAATAAAAAATTAATGTATTGTGTACTATCACAACCCTAGAAGTGTAATACGGATGATAAACACGCCCCAAAAAAAAACCCTAAGTGCCAGAATTGCATTTTTTGGGTGGTCACTGCACGTCTGAAAAAATCCAAAACGCAATAAAAAGTAGTAAAAACATCTTACGTATCCCAAAATGGTATCAATACAAAATGTCAAGCTCTTAATGAATGGTAGAATTGTAGGTTGTTTGGGGGTGAGGGGTCGAGGTAATCAGGATTATCTTGCAAGGCTTCCGATAACCCAAACTCGTTCATCAGATAAAGTGATCTTTTGCTCAGGGAAAACAAGACTAGCACTACCTATAACTATGGCAGCCTATGTGCACTAGTATAGATCGGGCAGTGTGAATGGTTTACTTTGGCCTGCTGTTGTAAACAGGCTATTAATCGACTGTCGATCGGTAGAAGTTTAACAAGTGGGGGCCGTATCGTGCTGTTCGGTCTTTGTAAATTGACTCTTTAGCTGATCAAACTACCTTGGTCCACTGCAGCGTCTTCCACCACCAGCTCTAAACATTATGTCGTAAGAGCCACCATGTGTCATAAGTGGAGCGCGGCTTTGAAATACTTCCCTGAAAATCTTCATATCTAAAACGCACACCATGGCTCGTGGGTAGGACGTGTATGAGCTGTCACATTGGTTGGCCCATACTCATTAAATTTAAAGTGTAACCGCACTTTCAGGTGACTTTTTAACCTCTCCATGATCACTGAACAGGTCGCAAGGATCCCTACTTGTTTACTAAGAATGAGAAAGCACTACCATGCTCGGGTACTAATAACAAGCAGTTATGCTCGGACGGATGCAACTCGAGTACCCGAGTATAATGGAAGTCAATGGGGGACTCAAGCATTTTTCCGGAAGCTTTCCCTGAAAAATGCTCAAGTTCCCTATTGACTTCTATTATACTTGGTACACGAATTGAGCCCGTTCGAGAATCCAATTGCTCGTCGTTACAAGAACCGAGCATGGTAGTGCTCGCTCATCACTGCTCGTTATGAGTACCTGAGCATGGTAGGGCTCGCTCATCACTACTCATTACGAGTACCTGAGTATGGTAGTGCTTGTTCATCACTGCTCGTTACGAGTACCTGAGAATGGTAGTGCTCTCTCATCACTGCTCGTTACGAGTACCTGAGCATGGTAGTGCTCTCTCATGACTGCTCGTTACGAGTACTTGAGCATGGTAGGGCTCACTCATTACTTCGCGTTACGAGTTCCTGAGCATGGTAGTGCTCGTTCATCACTGCTCGTTACGAGTACCTGAGCATGGTAGGGCTCGCTCATCACTGCTTGTTACAAGTACCTGAGCATAGTAGGGCTCGCTCATTACTGCTTGTTACGAGTACCTGAGCATGGTATGGCTCGCTCATCACTGCTCGTTATGAGTACCTGAGCATGGTAGGGCTTGCTCATTACTGCTCATTACGAGTACCTGAGCATGGTAGGGCTCACTCATCACTGCTCATTACAAGTACCTGAGCATGGTAGGGCTCGCTCATTATTGCTCGTTACGAGTACCTGAGTATGGTAGTACTCGTTCATCACTGCTCGTTACGAGTACCTGAGCATGGTAGTGCTCGCTTATCACTGCTCTTTACAAGTACCTGAGCATGGTAGGGCTCGCTCGTTACTGCTCGTTACGAATTCTTCAGTATGGTAGTGCTCATTCATCACTGCTCGTTACGAGTACCTGAGCATGGTAGGGCTTGCTCATTACTGCTCGTTACGAGTACCTGAGCATGGTAGGGCTCGCTCATTACTGCTCGTTACAAGTACCTGAGCATGGTAGGGTTCCCTCATTACTGCTCGTTACGAGTTCCTCAGTATGGTAGTGCTCGTTCATCACTGCTCGTTACTAGTACTGAGCACCTGAGCATGGTAGGGCTTGCTCATTACTGCTCGTTACGAGTACCTGCGCATGGTTGTGCTCGCTCATCACTGCTCGTTACTAGTACTGAGCACCTGAGTATGGTAGGGCTCGCTCATCACTGCTCGTTACAAGTACCTGAGCATGGTAGTGCTCGCTTATCACTGCTCGTTACTAGTACTGAGCACCTGAGCATGGTAGTGCTCGATCATCACTGCTCGTAACAAGTACCAAGAATGGTAGTGCTCGCTCATAATTACTCGTTATGAGTACTGTGCATGGTAGTGCTCACTCATTACTAGTTGTTATGAGTACTAAGCACCAAAACACGCTTGCTTATCACTATTGTTTACCCTTTCACCACTCTACATAGATCTGGCCTTTCCTGGAGGGGCCCTACATTGTGACTGCTGACCAATGGAAAGAAGTGGGTGAAAGTGTGTATAAAGCAGTTAAGGACCAGAGAATTGTGTGTACATAGGGAGAGACCTGTGTGTCACTCACAGAGGGGCTGGGAACGGCTGGACTACTCTCGTTTCTGCCTATCGTCCCTGGCTGAATGTAAAAAGTATATTTTCTCTGAAATACGGGAACATTTCAGTGAAAAATCTACCTGGCTTCATTCATGCATCCATGTTGCTATTCATGCTACTCAAAGTTTAGGCAACATGAATTGCTGGCCAAATTTCCTTCACAGGGGTATTCTCAAGATAAGAGATAAGTACCTGATCCCCGGAGGGTCAGACCCAAGGAACCCCACCAATCTCGACAACTAGGTCCTGAAGAGCGTTGTGAGTACAGAGTGGTGATCGCTCCATTCATTATTATGAGAGTGCAGACCAGCCAAGCACAGCGCTCAGCAATCTCTGGCCTTGGACAGACGATTGTATGTTAGCTCATCCGAGAAAATCAGCCCCTTATGCGAAAGACACTCTGAGCAATCGAATGTACAATTTTTTCCACAGATCCATTGACTTGGTTGAGTGCGATCCAATTTACGGAGGCAACTGGGACACGTTGCGATTACTTCCTAGGATTGAGTCTGTGCAAGGAAAGAATCGGCGTTCTGCATGGCCTCATAGAATAAAAGGGGCTTTACACGCAGCGATATCACTAGCACCCGCCCCCGTCATGTCTGCGTCATGGGTACATCTCTGCCCGTGGTGCACAATATCGTTAGGAGCCGTCACACGGACTTACCTACCTAGCGACGTCGCTGTGGTCGGCAAACCACCTCCTTTCTAAGGGGGCGGTTCGTGCGGCGTCACAGCGGCATCACTAAGCGGCTGCCCAATAGAAGCGGAGGGGCGGAGATGAGCGGCTGTAACATCCCGCCCACCTCCTTCCTTCCTCATTGCCGGCGGCCGCAGGTAAGCTGTAGTTCGTCGTGCCTGAGCTCTCACACATAGCGATGTGTGCTGGCTCGGGAACAACAAACAACCTGCGTCCTCAACAATCAACATTTTTTTGAAAATGAACGATGTGTCAACGATGGACGATTTGGTATTTTCCATCGTTAACGGTCATTCGTGCGTGTCACACGCAACGACGTCGCTAACGATACCGGATGTGTGTCACGGAATCCGTGACCCCGGCGATATATCGTTAGATATGTCGTAGCGTGTAACGGGTCCTTATCACTGGTTTGAGTGCAATCATCTGGCCCTAAGAGTGAATGGCGCACGTCGGCCACCTCTCCATCCATGCCGGGCTCTTACGGACCTTGTTCTCGACCACCTCTCCATCCACGCCGGGCACTTACGGACCTTGTTCTTGGCCACCTCTCAATCCATGCCGGGCTCTTACGGACCTTGTTCTCGGCCACTTCTCCATCCATGCCGGGCTCTTACAGACCTTGTTCTCGGCCACTTCTCCATCCACGCCGGGCACTTATGGACCTTGTTCTCGGCCACCTCTCCATCCATGCTGGGCTCTTACGGACATTGTTCTTGGCCATTTCTCCATCCATGCCGGGCAATTACAGACCTTGTTCTCGGCCAGCTCTGCATCCACGCCAGGCTCTTACGGACCTCGTTCCTGGCCACCTCTCCATCCATGCCGGGCTCTTACGGACCTCGTTCTCGGCCACCTCTATATCCACGCCGGACTCTTACGGACCTCGTTCTCGGCCACCTCTCCATCCACACCAGGCTCTTACGGACTTCGTTCTCGGCCACCTCTCCATCCACGCCGTGCTCTTACGGACCTTGTTCTCGAGATCAGTGGTGGCCTACGATCGGACCCTCCGGGGACTTGGAAGTCTAAGCCTACAGAAGGATATTCGCCCACTTACAAGAAGGCTGCCTGATAAATCTGCCACATCTTAGGGTCTTTTCCATGTTTTATGCAGCCTCCTGGGTAGCTTTTATCACAAAAGCCTGTGTCCTCTGTAAACTTGGCACATGACTACAGTCTATGGCCCCCTTTACACGTCTGTGAAAATCACGCACGTTTTTCACGGACGTGTCAAAGGTGTGTATTGCCCTCCGTGTGCCGTGTTTATGGCACACATATGTCTTTGTGTGCTATCCGTGATAACACACGGACAACAGGAACTTTATGCACACCTGTCCAGGTCGTTGCTGTCTGCGGTGCTGATCTTCGGTCTCCTGCCCTGCCGACACCCCGCTGCTGCCGCTTCCGGCCCGCAGTGGAGTGAATATACAATAAGCATAATGAGCAGGGGTCGGAAGCAAGTGACAGCAGCGGCAGAGACAGCAGGGCTGGAGAAGGTGAGTATAGAAATTCTTTTTATTTCACAGGCACATGTATTTTCTCCGATGCGTGTCACACGGATCACATTCCTGCGGTCCGTGTGACACCCTTGATGACAGAGAAAAACAGACATGTCAATGTGTGGAGCACACGGTCACACGTACGCTCCACATAGACACACGGTCCATGGCAGAACACGCACATGAGCGCAGACCCATTGATTTTAATGGGTCTACGTGTGCCTGTGTCTCCGGCACGTGAGGAAACAGACCAAACACGTACCGGGGGCACGGACGTGTGAAGGGGGCTTATGTACGAGGCCCAAAGGGGCGAGCGTGGCTCAAATCTCGTTTGGCACAAACATATTAAATATGGTTAATCTAAAACGGCCAGCAAGTCTGGAGCACAACATGGGGAGCTATCTGGCGGCCATAGACTGTCACACCCCAGACCTCACTCCTCCATCGCACAGAACCGTCCACTCCCCACCCTCACTGTCCCCAAAGTAAGCGCCCGTGTATCTCCGGCTGTAATAGAAATGGCCGCACAGATACTTTATGCGCATGTCCGGTTTCCATGGAGACGCGTGTGCCAGCCTTTCCTGTATTGATTCGAAAACAGTGACGTTGACTGCGTTTCCCGACGTGCAATGCGGGAACCAAATCTGAAAGGGGGAGGGGAGAACGAGATACAGCAGCGCCGCCATATTGGCACCGTGAACTAAACGGAAAGCTGGGATACCGGGGATCAGGCAAGTGGGGGCGCGAGGCTGGGGGAGGGGGTGACCTCCCGGTGGGTACACCCGTATGGGGACGCTTAGCCGGTGTAAGTGGTGGATGTGCCGCCTCTCCAGGCTGGTAGAAAGCACAGTCTACACATTCCGATTGGCTGATAGTCCGGTAATAAGCGGACACTCCGCCATGATGTCCCCTGATAGCGTTACTGTCACCAGTTCCCGTGCGCGCTCGTACGATCAGATCGGATTGTACGCCATCTGATGTGATCGTTCACACTCGGTATCAGATGTGTTATATCGGTCCCATGTAAAGTACACGTCCTATCACCCTGCACCGTGTATAGTGATCACCGGGCAGAGCGCAGCTGCCAACACTCGGCTGGAAACCAGCATTCTCCTCTATAGACATCCTTATTACATGGCCCAGTCCAATGAGCTGTCACCCCTGGGGGTACTGCTGACCCTACACAGGCTGTCACCTCTGGGGGTACTGCTGACCCTACACAGGCTGTCACCTCTGGGGGTACTGCTGACCCTACACAGGCTGTCACCCCTGGGGGTACTGCTGACCCTACACAGGCTGTCACCTCTGGGGGTACTGCTGACCCTACACAGGCTGTCACCTCTGGGGGTACTGCTGACCCTACACAGGCTGTCACCTCTGGGGGTACTGCTGACCCTACACAGGCTGTCACCTCTGGGGGTACTGCTGACCCTACACAGGCTGTCACCTCTGGGGGTACTGCTGACCCCTACACAGGCTGTCACCCCTGGGGGTACTGCTGACCCTACACAGGCTGTCACCTCTGGGGGTACTGCTGACCCTACACAGGCTGTCACCCCTGGGGGTACTGCTGACCCTACACAGGCTGTCACCTCTGGGGGTACTGCTGACCCTACACAGGCTGTCACCTCTGGGGGTACTGCTGACCCTACACAGGCTGTCACCTCTGGGGGTACTGCTGACCCTACACAGGCTGTCACCTCTGGGGGTACTGCTGACCCTACACAGGCTGTCACCTCTGGGGGTACTGCTGACCCTACACAGGCTGTCACCTCTGGGGGTACTGCTGACCCTACACAGGCTGTCACCTCTGGGGGTACTGCTGACCCTACACAGGCTGTCACCTCTGGGGGTACTGCTGACCCTACACAGGCTGTCACCTCTGGGGGTACTGCTGACCCTACACAGGCTGTCACCCCTGGGGGTACTGCTGACCCTACACAGGCTGTCACCTCTGGGGGTACTGCTGACCCTACACAGGCTGTCACCCCTGGGGGTACTGCTGACCCTACACAGGCTGTCACCCCTGGGGGTACTGCTGACCCTACACAGGCTGTCACCCCTGGGGGTACTGCTGACCCTACACAGGCTGTCACCTCTGGGGGTACTGCTGACCCTACACAGGCTGTCACCTCTGGGGGTACTGCTGACCCTACACAGGCTGTCACCTCTGGGGGTACTGCTGACCCTACACAGGCTGTCACCTCTGGGGGTACTGCTGACCCTACACAGGCTGTCACCTCTGGGGGTACTGCTGACCCTACACAGGCTGTCACCTCTGGGGGTACTGCTGACCCTACACAGGCTGTCACCTCTGGGGGTACTGCTGACCCTACACAGGCTGTCACCTCTGGGGGTACTGCTGACCCTACACAGGCTGTCACCTCTGGGGTTACTGCTGACCCTACACAGGCTGTCACCTCTGGGGGTACTGCTGACCCTACACAGGCTGTCACCTCTGGGGGTACTGCTGACCCTACACAGGCTGTCACCTCTGGGGGTACTGCTGACCCTACACAGGCTGTCACCTCTGGGGGTACTGCTGACCCTACACAGGCTGTCACCTCTGGGGTTACTGCTGACCCTACACAGGCTGTCACCTCTGGGGGTACTGCTGACCTTACACAGGCTGTCACCTCTGGGGTTACTGCTGACCCTACACAGGCTGTCACCTCTGGGGTTACTGCTGACCCTACACAGGCTGTCACCTCTGGGGTTACTGCTGACCCTACACAGGCTGTCACCTCTGGGGGTACTGCTGACCCTACACAGGCTGTCACCTCTAGGGGTACTGCTGACCCTACACAGGCTGTCACCTCTGGGGGTACTGCTGACCCTACACAGGCTGTCACCTCTGGGGGTACTGCTGACCCTACACAGGCTGTCACCTCTGGGGGTACTGCTGACCCTACACAGGCTGTCACCTCTGGGGGTACTGCTGACCCTACACAGGCTGTCACCTCTGGGGGTACTGCTGACCCTACACAGGCTGTCACCTCTGGGGGTACTGCTGACCCTACACAGGCTGTCACCTCTGGGGGTACTGCTGACCCTACACAGGCTGTCACCTCTGGGGGTACTGCTGACCCTACACAGGCTGTCACCTCTGGGGGTACTGCTGACCCTACACAGGCTGTCACTTCTGGGGGTACTGCTGACCCTACACAGGCTGTCACCTCTGGGGGTACTGCTGACCCTACACAGGCTGTCACCTCTGGGGGTACTGCTGACCCTACACAGGCTGTCACCTCTGGGGGTACTGCTGACCCTACACAGGCTGTCACCTCTGGGGGTACTGCTGACCCTACACAGGCTGTCACCTCTGGGGGTACTGCTGACCCTACACAGGCTGTCACCTCTGGGGGTACTGCTGACCCTACACAGGCTGTCACCTCTGGGGCTACTGCTGACCCTACACAGGCTGTCACCTCTGGGGCTACTGCTGACCCTACACAGGCTGTCACCTCTGGGGCTACTGCTGACCCTACACAGGCTGTCACCTCTGGGGGTACTGCTGACCCTACACAGGCTGTCACCTCTAGGGGTACTGCTGACCCTACACAGGCTGTCACCTCTGGGGGTACTGCTGACCCTACACAGGCTGTCACCTCTGGGGCTACTGCTGACCCTACACAGGCTGTCACCTCTGGGGCTACTGCTGACCCTACACAGGCTGTCACCTCTGGGGGTACTGCTGACCCTACACAGGCTGTCACCTCTGGGGGTACTGCTGACCCTACACAGGCTGTCACCTCTGGGGGTACTGCTGACCCTACACAGGCTGTCACCTCTGGGGGTACTGCTGACCCTACACAGGCTGTCACTTCTGGGGGTACTGCTGACCCTACACAGGCTGTCACCTCTGGGGGTACTGCTGACCCTACACAGGCTGTCACCTCTGGGGGTACTGCTGACCCTACACAGGCTGTCACCTCTGGGGGTACTGCTGACCCTACACAGGCTGTCACCTCTGGGGGTACTGCTGACCCTACACAGGCTGTCACCTCTGGGGGTACTGCTGACCCTACACAGGCTGTCACCTCTGGGGCTACTGCTGACCCTACACAGGCTGTCACCTCTGGGGCTACTGCTGACCCTACACAGGCTGTCACCTCTGGGGCTACTGCTGACCCTACACAGGCTGTCACCTCTGGGGCTACTGCTGACCCTACACAGGCTGTCACCTCTGGGGCTACTGCTGACCCTACACAGGCTGTCACCTCTGGGGCTACTGCTGACCCTACACAGGCTGTCACCTCTGGGGCTACTGCTGACCCTACACAGGCTGTCACCTCTGGGGCTACTGCTGACCCTACACAGGCTGTCACCTCTGGGGCTACTGCTGACCCTACACAGGCTGTCACCTCTGGGGCTACTGCTGACCCTACACAGGCTGTCACCTCTGGGGCTACTGCTGACCCTACACAGGCTGTCACCTCTGGGGCTACTGCTGACCCTACACAGGCTGTCACCTCTGGGGGTACTGCTGACCCTACACAGGCTGTCACCTCTGGGGGTACTGCTGACCCTACACAGGCTGTCACCTCTGGGGGTACTGCTGACCCTACACAGGCTGTCACCTCTGGGGGTACTGCTGACCCTACACAGGCTGTCACCTCTGGGGGTACTGCTGACCCTACACAGGCTGTCACCTCTGGGGGTACTGCTGACCCTACACAGGCTGTCACCTCTGGGGCTACTGCTGACCCTACACAGGCTGTCACCTCTGGGGCTACTGCTGACCCTACACAGGCTGTCACCTCTGGGGCTACTGCTGACCCTACACAGGCTGTCACCTCTGGGGCTACTGCTGACCCTACACAGGCTGTCACCTCTGGGGCTACTGCTGACCCTACACAGGCTGTCACCTCTGGGGCTACTGCTGACCCTACACAGGCTGTCACCTCTGGGGCTACTGCTGACCCTACACAGGCTGTCACCTCTGGGGCTACTGCTGACCCTACACAGGCTGTCACCTCTGGGGCTACTGCTGACCCTACACAGGCTGTCACCTCTGGGGCTACTGCTGACCCTACACAGGCTGTCACCTCTGGGGTTACTGCTGACCCTACACAGGCTGTCACCTCTGGGGGCACTGCTGACCCTACACTGTACGGGGCTGTCGCCTCTGGGGGCTCTGCTGACCCTACACTGTACGGGGCTGTCGCCTCTGGGGGCTCTGCTGACCCTACACTGTACGGGGCTGTCGCCTCTGGGGGCACTGCTGACCCTACACTGTACGGGGCTGTCACAAGTTTGAGGTACTGCTAATCCTTCATTCTGCGGGACGGTCACCAATAAAATCTGTCATAACAGCGAGATACAAACTTTCCCCGTATTGGTTAAATGCTTTAAGAAGAATATAAATGACACACTGATAACGTCACCCCTCAGACGCCCCCTGGTCAGGCGCATATTGGGGCTCAGCGTGTTGGGCCTCTTGGATGGACGGGTGGTCATAGTGCGGACACTCCCTGTGATCCCATGCTGCACTGTGCTGTATTCTTGCCCACACATGATCTGTTATCGTTACCTGCCGTTAGTGTCGCTGCTGTATACTCTCTGCATCGTTGGATGGCCCGTTCTTTTCTTACCTTTTTCGTCAGTACTTTAATTTACATTTTTTTCCATAATGTTCAAGAAAAAATGGCTTTTTTCTAATATGGGGATTGTTGTGTCACTCTTATGACTTTGCACTTCAGGTGAAATGACATTGTTGGCGTGTGGTCACCAATACTTACATGTGGCTTCTTTAGATGGAGTTCTTTTGGATTGGTTTTTAATTGATATTTACTTCTATGGCGTACTGCTAACCCTACAGTCCATTATGTTACCTCTGCGGGGTACTGCTAACCCTACAGTCCATTATGTCACCTCTGCGGGGTACTGCTAACCCTACAGTTCATTATGTTACTTATGCGGGGTACTGCTAACCCTACAGTTCATTATGTCACCTCTGCGGGGTACTGCTAACCCTACAGTCCATTATGTCACCTCTGCGGGGTACTGCTAACCCTACAGTCCATTATGTCACCTCTGCGGGGTACTGCTAACCCTACAGTCCATTATGTTACCTCTGCGGGGTACTGCTAACCCTACAGTTCATTATGTTACCTATGCGGGGTACTGCTAACCCTACAGTTCATTATGTCACCTCTGCGGGGTACTGCTAACCCTACAGTCCATTATGTCACCTCTGCGGGGTACTGCTAACCCTACAGTCCATTATGTCACCTCTGCGGGGTACTGCTAACCCTACAGTCCATTATGTCACCTCTGCGGGGTACTGCTAACCCTACAGTCCATTATGTCACCTCTGCGGGGTACTGCTAACCCTACAGTCCATTATGTCACCTCTGCGGGGTACTGCTAACCCTACAGTCCATTATGTCACCTCTGCGGGGTACTGCTAACCCTACAGTCCATTATGTCACCTCTGCGGGGTACTGCTAACCCTACAGTCCATTATGTCACCTCTGCGGGGTACTGCTAACCCTACAGTCCATTATGTCACCTCTGCGGGGTACTGCTAACCCTACAGTCCATTATGTCACCTCTGCGGGGTACTGCTAACCCTACAGTCCATTATGTCACCTCTGCGGGGTACTGCTAACCCTACAGTCCATTATGTCACCTCTGCGGGGTACTGCTAACCCTACAGTCCATTATGTCACCTCTGCGGGGTACTGCTAACCCTACAGTCCATTATGTCACCTCTGCGGGGTACTGCTAACCCTACAGTCCATTATGTCACCTCTGCGGGGTACTGCTAACCCTACAGTCCATTATGTCACCTCTGCGGGGTACTGCTAACCCTACAGTCCATTATGCCACCTCTGCGGGGTACCGCTAACCCTACAGTCCATTATGTCACCTCTGCGGGGTACCGCTAACCCTACAGTCCATTATGTCACCTCTGCGGGGTACTGCTAACCCTACAGTTCATTATGTCACCTCTGCGGGGTACTGCTAACCCTACAGTTCATTATGTCACCTCTGCGGGGTACTGCTAACCCTACAGTTCATTATGTCACCTCTGCGGGGTACTGCTAACCCTACAGTTCATTATGTCACCTCTGCGGGGTACTGCTAACCCTACAGTTCATTATGTCACCTCTGCGGGGTACTGCTAACCCTACAGTTCATTATGTCACCTCTGCGGGGTACTGCTAACCCTACAGTTCATTATGTCACCTCTGCGGGGTACTGCTAACCCTACAGTTCATTATGTCACCTCTGCGGGGTACTTTTAACCCTACAGTTCATTATGTCACCTCTGCGGGGTACTGCTAACCCTACAGTTCATTATGTCACCTCTGCGGGGTACTGCTAACCCTACAGTTGGCCAGTCTGTCACCTCTGCGGGGTACTGCTAACCCTACAGTTGGCAAATCTGTCACCTCTGCGAGGTACTGCTAACCCTACAGTCCATTATGTCACCTCTGCGGGGTACTGCTAACCCTACAGTTGGCCAGTCTGTCACCTCTGTGGGGTACTGCTAACCCTACAGTCCATTATGTCACCTCTGCGGGGTACTGCTAACCCTACAGTTTGCCAGTCTGTCATTTATGTGGTGTACTAGTTCCCCACAGTCTGCTGGGCTATAACTTTTGTGGGGTCCTAAGTGGGAACACTCAAAGCCATTAAAGGGTATATCTGGGACTTTTTTTTTTTTTAAAGGGAATCTGTCACCAGGTTTTTGCTATCCCATCTGAGAGCAACATAATATAGAGACAGAGATCCTGATTCCAGCGATGTCACTTACTGAACTGTTTGCTGTCATTTTGCTAAAATCACTGTTTTCTCTGCTGCAGATCTAGCAGTTAGGGCTCTTGTCCACTTGCGTACCACTTCCGATATGCGAGAGCATCGGAAGCGATATGCTACTGACCCTCTGCTGCGAGCGTGAGCCGATGGTCATGCGACTGTGGTGCGATCTGATCACAGCCTCAGAGAAGAGGGAGGGAAAACTTTCTCCCATCTCCTCCGCTGTCTGTCTCGCTGTGCACCGCACTGCAATTGCATAACATGTGAGTGCAGTGCGATGTTTCACACGCTCCCATAGGCTTGCATGGGGGTGTGTGAGCCGAGACTCACTGCAAAACGCAGCATGCTGTGATTGCACCGAGAGCACGATTTGTTTCGAGAAATAAAAGGAAAGAGTACACTGCCTCATTGATTAACACTGGTGAGCGTGCAATCTGATGTTTTATCGTATCGCACTCGCACATAGAAATAGCAAGTGGAAAAGAGCCCTTATACAGAGCTCATGAATATGCTGGACTACCTGCAGCACACTAAGTAGTCCTCTAATGATAATCTACTGCTGAATAATCAGTGATTTTAACAAAAGTACACTAAGCAGCCCAGTAATGACACATTGCTGGAATAAGGATCTCTGCCCCTACATTATGCTGCTCTCAGATCAGGTGGCAAAAACCTGGTGACAGTCCCTTTAAGTGTGCCTAAGCACTAACAAGCAGGTACTATCTACTGTACCTACCTGCCTGTTGTGCCGAGCACCATTATTCTCCAGCACAGAGCAGTCACAGACCACTCCTGCCGGCGATTCTGCAGCTGCCACTGACATCGCAACAACAGGTGGCTTGTTACCTGCTCTGCTCTATAGCCAGGCGTCCCTGCCATTATCACGCTGATTGACAGCTGGCTCCCCCTCCCCCGTTAGAGGCGGCTGTCAATCTGCATGAATTCGATTGTCCTACCTTATCTGCAGAGCATAAAGAAGCCTCCGCTCTGTTGACAACGCTACTGTATCAGGAGTGGCCTGTGTTCGCATAAAACTCATCAAAAAAACGCTGCAAAAATGCAACAATTTTTTTTCTGACCTTCACAGAGGAAAATAAGTGACTTTTTTTGAAGCAGATTCCTAGTGATGTCCAATCCAAACCAGTGAAAAGTCAGCAATAGAAGGACCACCTTGTATGTTCACCCTATAACGCCAAGTTTGCTGACGTGCCATTCCAGTCGCCTGACCACTGCAGCCAATCACAGGCTCTGCAGTCATGTGACAGAAGACTGGTGATGTCCTAACTCCTCATCTGGTGAAGGCCACTTGAGCGTGTGCACTGACATGTTAACCCTTGTGTGGAGCCTAGCTCATAGTGAGATCAGACTTGTGATGCACATCTTTTCTATGGCTGTATACTAATGTTATTTGTGCTTTAGCTCTTTGCCTAGGCATTAGGTGGACACTACCCACCAGAGCTGCACCTCGTGGTCAACTCTTTTCCCAGTTCCGATTCTACACTTTGCTGCCATTATGGACCAAGATTATGAAAGGCGCCTTCTGCGGCAAATCAACCTCCAGAATGAGAACACTATGCCTTGCGTAAGTTGCATCATGTTTCAGCTTTCTACTATCACTCTTCCTGATTTCCATAGCACAGCTCCTGGGTATTTTCGTCAATCAGATAGACATTGAATGTTCGGCCACCGCTCCATACAAACTCGTTTTCTCGGTGGTCTTGAAGTAAGGAGCGGTGATTTAGGACCCCTCTTCTGATAGATGACGGGCCATTGTGATTCAGTAGATGATGAAAAATGGAAATTGTGAGAAAACCACTTCCCTTGAAGAAGCACTCCTATTATTTTATTTTTTGCTTAAACCTATGTAATTAGTTGTGAAAATGTTAATATACTCGCCGATCTCCGTCTTCTCTGGTTTCTGCACAAACACAGGGAGGCCATACAAACTCCTTACTCCATGTAAGGCAGTACAATGGTGTGATTTGTCCTGGGGACAATTGTATGGGTTACGGGAAAGGTTTTTTCATAAGAATTTCAGAACACTTGTTGGATCTGGGCTAACGTATGCACACTATTACACTCTTATGCTGGGTTCACACTAAGCGACGCAGCAGCGATCACGACGGGCAACCTGACCTTATCAGGATCGCTGCTGCGTCGTTACTTGGTCGCTGGTGAGCTGTAAAACAGACAGATCTCACCAGCGACAAGTGACCAGCCCCCAGCCAGCAGCGACGGGTGGAAGCGATGCTACGCTTGGTAACTAAGGTAAATATCGGGTAACCAAGGGCTTGGTTTCCCGATATTTACATTGGTTACCAGCGCACACCGCTTAGCGTTGGCTCCCTGCACGCCAGAGTACACATCGGGTTAATATGCAAACCCTTGCTTATTTACCCGCTGTGTACTCTGGCTTGCAGGGAGCCGGCACTGGCAGCGTGAGAGCGGCGGACGCTGGTAACGAAGGTAAATATCGGGTAACCAAGGAAAGGGCTTCCCTTGGTTACCCGATGTTTACCGTGGTTACAGCTTACCGCAGCTGCCAGACGCCGGCTCCCTGCTACCTTCAGTTCGTCGCTCTCTCGCTGTCACACACAGCAATGTGTGCTTCACAGCAGGAGAGCAGGTCCAAAAAAGGAAGCAGGACATTCAGCAATGACTGGCGACCTCACAGCAGGGGCCAGCTCGTTGCTGGATGTCACACACAGCGACGGGACGTCGCTGCTACGTTACAGAAAATGGTGACGTAGCAGCGACGTCGTTGTCGCTGTGTGTGACACCACCTTTAGGCCCCTTTTACATTGCATTTTGTTTTCCATTCACTAGTCCCATTGGGGTTTATGTCCGAACCCCCCACAAAACGGGATTCAGAAATATACACCTATGAGGCCATTTACTACAATGGTGCAGATGGAGTCACCGTGCGCTCTGTTGTTGTGACCATTTTCGGACATATATGCCTACTGCTGGCAGACACCTAGACACAGTCTACTACATCTGGGTGTCCGCCTAGAGTAGATGTATACGGCCGAAAATGAGACTCCGCCTGCATCACTATAGTCATTGGCCCCATTGGCGTTTACGCTCAAATCCTATTTTGCAGGGGTTCAGACATAATCCCTGACGGGACCACTGAATGGAGGACAAACCGCAGTGTTATAGGGGTCTCGTGGGTGATATGTGCCTCTGGACTGCAGCTGCAGGGACTGTCTTTACTGTATACATCCAAACTTTCTGGAAACATATTTTTTTCCTTGCCTTATTGGTATATGGGGTTCTCTACAGTTAGAAAAATCTAGGACAGTGTCTCACCTTACCACACCTTGAGTCGTTTTCTCCTGCATCCATAGCCCCCACAAACCCTCCTCCCGTTCAGATTCAGGCCAGGGTGGTTTTTTTACTAATGGTATATCAGCCCCTGGACTGAACATGGAGGCCATTTGCTGTCTGTGATTCTCACACACCCATACACTTGTATGGGAAATTTGGATCTGTGACTCAAATCGAAAAGGAACATATTTCTATTCCTGGTCTCCCAAAAAAAACCCCACAGGGACATATGAACAGCCCTATAGCAAATAATGGGTGCGTGCTCAATCCGTGCAAAAGCCACAGAACTCCTACTTGTTTCATAGATGTCTGAATGAGACCGTCGACAGATCTATAAGGGTATGTTCACACAGGTTTTTATGTAGATCTGAAGAGGATCTGCTTCGAGTCCTCTGCGAGTACACCTCCTGTGCATTTCAATGGGATATTTTAATGTCTGCTCATACAGTTAATTTATTCTACGTTTTTATGTCCTGATAAGGTTTTGAGAGCTTTTTCAAGGAAAAATTGAAGCCACATAAAAAGGACCCATCACCATCAGCCATAACTAGTGATGGGTGAGCGTGCTCGCCGCTATTCGTTACTCCATCAAGCATTGGGTTGCCCTGACTCGAGTACAGAGTATAATGGAAGTCAATGGGAAACTATCATTTTCAAACTCGCCATCACTAGCCAGAATACATAAGGGAGAAGCCATCTTGAGTCTTCTGTATCACATCCCCGTCATGTTTGTGTGCTCCAGGCTTGTATGCACTGCAGTCCACCATCTCCTATCAGAATCTGTTGCCAGGGTAACAGTCTTATTATTGCAGCACCTATGTACCTAATATCAGTCATTCAGACTTAAGGCCCCCTTACACGCGTCGATTTATTGTGCGATTGCATTTGCGATCAAACCCGCCCCCATCGTTTGTGCGTCACAGGCAATTTGTTGCCCGTGTCGCACAAAGTCGGTAACCCCCGTCACACGAACTTACCTCCCACACGCCCTCGCTGTGGGCGGCGAACATTCTCTTCCTGAAGGGTGAGGTGCGTTCGGCGTCACAGCGACGTCACACAGCGGCCGGCCAATAGAAGCGGAGGGGCGGACATGAGCGGGACATAACATCCCGCCCACCTCCTTCCTTCCTCATAGCCGGTGGGACGCAGGTACGGTGCTGTTCGTCGCTCCTGCGGTGTCACATGGAGCGATGTGTGCTGCCTCAGGAACGACGATCAACCTGCATCCAGGAATGTGACCGATATTTTAAAAATGAATGACGTGTCAACGAGCAACAATAAGGTAAGTATTTTTGCTTGATACCAGTCGCTCGTAGCTGTCACGCTACGATATGTCAAACGATGCCGGATGTGCGTCACCGAATCTGTGACCCCGACGACCTATCTCCCGATATATCGTAGCGTGTAACGGGGTTTTTAGATATACTGCATTCTATGATGTGTGAGGCCATGCTGCTTTGCCAGTGCATCTAAGCCCTTAGTGATGCTATGCTGTCTAGCTAGTGTGCACATTGGCCATGAGTGCTGCTGAGTCAGTGTATCTAAGGCTATGATAATTTGTGGTACTGGCCACTACATCTAATCCTATCGTGTGATACCTTTCCACTTAATACATACGGGTCTGATTTATCAGGACTGGCATTCAGTCTGTATGAGGGGTCCTCTGATGTGGATTCTCTCATGCTTCTGCGTCCATTTTTTTTTTTTTTTCGTTTTACTGTATAGGAAAAGCATGGTGGGCTGTAAATTGCTTATCAGTGGGAGACTATCCTTTTTTTCTGTCTTTTATAATAGGATTTTGAGCCAATGTACCCTGCATTGCATGTCTATAAAGCGTATATGTTAGAGAAAACAAGCGAGGTGTGAGCAGACTCTAATCCTATTATGTGTAGTGTGCTTAGTCAGATTATCTAGGCCTACGATGGCTGTAAACCGGTCAGGTGCATTGTCTTAAGGCCCAGTCACACACAACGACTTACCAGCGATCCTGAAAACGATGCGACCTGATAGGGATCGCAGGTAAGTCGCTGGGAGGTCGCAGGTGAGATATCACACAGTCAGATCTTACCAGCGATGCAGAAACAATACAGGTTGCAGTAGCGACCTGTATAACGATCTCAGCGGTCATTGGGACCCTGTCACACAGTGTCAAACACAGCGATGTGTCCTGTCCAGCAGGACATCGCCTTTGAAGAAAATGACCTGGACCATTCTGCAACGACTAAAGATCTCACAGCAGGGGCCTGATCGCTGGTAGATGTCACACATAACAAGATCGCTAACGGGATCGCTACTGCGTCACAGAAACCGTGACTCCGCTGTGATCTCGCTAGCGATCTCGTTATGTGTGACGGTACCTTAACACTAACCTGTCCCCTAGCTGCCTTCTCCAGGGGCTGCTATTGCAATGTGGCATGGCTATAACCACAAGATCAGTCAGCGAGGGGCTGTAATGGCGCACGTCATGCCTTACAAATTTGGTATGGATTTTTGTCTGCATCACAAATCCATGTAGGTTTTGGAGACTTAACCTTGCACCTTGTTACAACAAAGCAATGCTAAACCTGCCGCGGATTATAAAAAAATCAACAAAAGCCATTTTCTATATTGATTTTGCAAAAAAAATGTGCAGCATGTGGATGAGAGTAAGTTAAGACGACTCTATTTTGCTGGTATTGTAAAATAAAACCTGCACCAAATACACCACATTGGAACGATATATGTATGTTATAGGGACTGTCGGCACAGAGTGACTGCCCAAACCAAGCACAGGCACGCATGCATCATGGCAGGACCAAACATTTATGGGCACGCTCCCACCTTACCCTTTTCTGGTTCTTTGAAGTCAGAGCCATTAATCAATGAAGCGGCAGAGGTGGAGATAAAGGGAAGGTGCACTTAAAGGTTAGGCCCCGCCATGATGCACAGAGAGCCTGTGCTTGGTTTGAGCAGTCTGTGCTGACACTCTTATGTCACATTCACACATCTGACTATGGACCGTGATTCACAAATTACCAGTCAATCTCCCAACCCGTACTTGACAGCCTCCTATATAGTTATGAGCCCAAAGGCAAGGATCACACTAGCATTTACAGGTTCTTTTTACGGTTTGGCTATCAAAACGCATCTATTAATGGATGTAGTTAGCACCATATGGACCCATTCACTATAACTGGTACGTTTTTATTTTCCCATTCAAGAAGCTGTCATTTTAACAGGCAGAGATGGCAGCCGTTATGACGGAGCCTTTCACAGGGTGTATAAGTCCTACTAATAGTCTAAGATCGGTCTCTTCAGTGTGGCTTTTCTCATTGTATCACCAATATATCATGTTGGGGTCACACGCCTTTCCTGGTTCAGGATGGGGTGACATCCCAGTCCGCTGTACCGGAGCTAGGCTGTGCTTTCTCTGGATTAGTCCATTTTCTAATGGGTGCTCCACTACTGATTCTGGACGTTTTTCAGTTTCTTCTTCTTCCCTTACAATGATAGTTGATTTTACCTGCCATATATGTTCGTACCCTGCTTGTTCAGTCCTAAATGGCAGGCTGTGCATAATTAAAGACAACCCATCCTCACGATTTTACACGGTAAAGTAACGGCATGGCCATAATGACGCAGTTATATAGATTAAATAGATTCCTTTAGTGAAGAAATCTACATTCTAGCTCTTTCTTAATCCTCCTCTGAAGTTTGGGTGTAATAAGCTTTTCGGTGAATAGGGGCAGGACTGTGGGTAGGGATTATTCAGCTTCTGCCTGACCCCTCCACCTGCCTCTGTTGTCTGTATCTTCCTTCTATTATAATGTTCGTATCAGTGCCGTCCGAGCCATAGGGACGCTTATACAGATTGGTCTCCTGGTGGGCTGCTGGAGTCATTGAGCAGAGATCTAAATCCGTCCATTTTCCCAAATCTTGCCAGGAGGGGAAGATAGTTCTGCACAAGCGCTGCTCGCCACTAGGACACCACCGGTGCGGACTAATAGGGAGATTTTTATATTAGATTTCATTATGGCCAATTAGTGCTATCGAAAATCCGCCACAGAAGCCCAAAGTTCTGTAGGGCATAGGTGCCAGGTAGACACAGGTTTGTACATGCATTTAATTCCATGGCATAGAGTGTACATATATTCACCTGTTGGTTTCTGGGGACAGGACAAAACTAGATGGCTGCTGTAAAATCAACCTGGGTCCACTTTCTGGTACTTTTCAGCAGCTGAACTTGTGTGCGTACACTGAGCGATACCGGGTTGGTCTGTTGAGATCTGATGGTAGTGATCTTCTGTGCTGCTACGACCAATGTGAGAAATGGTGATAATGCTGAGGAGCATTTAAAGTCTGATCCAGCCTACTTAGAAAATGTGACCCTTAGTTATGGCATGGGCTGTTGTAATGCTCTGCACTTTTCATTGGAACAGGCTTCTAAAGAGCACACTATAGGATTGGCCAGATCTGGTTGGTCTTCACTCAAGCCCTTTTCAGTCCACACTCCCAAAACAGCATCTGTTGTCCTCGTTATTGAGATCCCATCCCCCAATTCCCTCCATTCCCAACTGTCTCCCTCCATCAACCCTTCCAGCTGCCAGGCTTCTTTATATTTGGAAACCACCCTCATTTGTTTTTTTTGGGTAGAAGTGAAGAACCTTACCCATAGCCTCTCAGTGTAGAGTTGTACATGCTGGCACCCTTAGAGGATCCCTGACCTACAGTGAGGAGGCGCTTGGTGACGATCCGAACCGTAAACTATTGGTAATTATTGTGGGCTCATGCTGTACTGGTCCTTGTGTGTTTGTAGCATTACATATTCATTGTTTCGGGCTATTTTTACAAAGCTTTTCTAGTACTAGTGCATCAATTGAATACTTTTATAGTTTTATGTCCTTTTTTGGGAGAGTCAGGAGGACCCAAGACACATGATGACACCAATGACAATCATTTCTCTTTGGGAACCCCCCAAAAGTCTCTGACAGGGCATGTCTTGAAGGAAAGCCTCAACTTTTTTTTTTTTTTTTTTTTTAGACATATGCCACAACCCAAGCTGTTTGGCATTGAGAACATAGTCATATGAAAAAGTTTGGGCACCCCTATTAATGTTAACCTTTTTTCTTTATACAAATTTGGGTTTTTGCAGCAGCTATTCAGTTTCATATATCTAATAACTGATGGACTGAGTAATATTTCTGGATTGAAATGAGGTTTATTGTACTAACAGAAAATGTGCAATCCGCATTTAAACAAAATTTGACCGGAGCAAAAGTATGGGCACCCTTATC
Source organism: Anomaloglossus baeobatrachus (assembly GCF_048569485.1). NCBI lineage: Eukaryota > Metazoa > Chordata > Amphibia > Anura > Aromobatidae > Anomaloglossus > Anomaloglossus baeobatrachus. The sequence continues at coordinate 360,586,974 of NC_134353.1, forward strand.
AATTTCTTGATTTGAACACTCCTAACTACTTTTTACTGACTTACTAAAGCACTAAATTGGATTTGTAATCTCATTGCGCTTTGAACTTTATAGGCAGGTGTATCCAATCATGAGAAAAGGTATTTAAGGTGGCCACTTGCAAGTTGTTCTCCTATTTGAATCTCCTATGAAGAGTGGCATCATGGGCTCCGGGGGGGAATCAAAATCCACTGCTGTGCTTACACTCCCCGCCTGTGGAATCAAAATCCACTGCTGTGCCTACACTCCCCACCGGGGGGAATCAAAATCCACTGCTGTGCCTACACTCCCCACTGGGGGGAATCAAAATCCACTGCTGTGCCTACACTCCCCACCGGGGGGAATCAAAATCCACTGCTGTGCCTACACTCCCCACTGGGGGGAATCAAAATCCACTGCTGTGCCTACACTCCCCACCGGGGGGAATCAAAATCCACTGCTGTGCCTACACTCCCCACCAGGGGAATCAAAATCCACTGCATTTTACATTTTCGGCATTGTGCATGAGAGTTTTGGAAGTAACACTTTTTAAAATGCTCTTACTGTTGAAGATATCCTTAGCTTAAATGCACTAACTATACTGAAAGCATACAAATATAAAGGGGTATTCTAGCTTGCTTGCAAAAATGTCATCTGCTCACTTTATAAGCAATAACTGTTAGATCAGTGTGGATCCCATCACTGTGACCCCCACTGATTATTAGAGTAGAGGAAGATCCTATTCCAATATGTAGTAGGTATAATTAGAAATGTAGTATAGTTCTCCTGATATAGCCAGGTCTCTTACCTCATGTGCAGGGCATTACAGCTTGGGTATCCATGGTTGCATCCATGAGTAACTATCGCTATACAAGTGCATGTAATCATGATACCTAAGCTGCAATGCCCTGCACATGAGGTAAGAGATGTGCCTATATCAGGAGAACTATAATACATTTCTAATTGGAGGTATTTGCTAATATTATTACACCTACTACATATTGGGATAGGATATTGGCGATGGGAATACCCCTTTAACTAAAGTCCAGCCAAATCCAAACTTTTGACCATTGAAAGAACAGTGGCTCTGAAGAGCCCCGTGTGAGTGGAGTGGTGAGTGTGAGTGGAGTGGTGGGAGATCATGTGCACAGTCACTCCATTCACTCTTAATGGGAGTGCCGGGAATGGAATGGAGTGGCACTGTGCATGATCAACCTTTGCTCTATTCACACAGGGCTTTTCAGAGCCCTTGGTCTTGGGATCCCTGAAGGGCCCCAGCAATCAGAAAACTATCCCCCATACCATGGATAGTGGATATCTTTCAAACCTAAGGATGCCCTCTATTAAGATCCATTCTCCCCTGACTGCAGAAGAGTGGCCATAAGGCATTTGACAATCCCGCATTTACACTGCTGCTCCATTCATTCTGAGGGATTTATGTTTTGTCAGTGCCATAAATGATGTAGTGGAATCTACACTGATCTAACATTTATCAGCTAACTCAGGAGCAGATGAATTGTTGTATGGCACTTGCAATCTGTTTTGTCCCTGGATGAACTTGCCAGGCTTGTAGAAGAGGACCTACACCATGGAGTTACAGAGCTAGTGTGTTGGACAGGAGTACAATTGCTGATGACCGTCCAAGTCTTCCTGTATATACTCAGAACTATTCCTTTAGGCCAGGGCACATTAACATAAATCATCAGATGCGATATACTAAGGACACTCTGCTCAAACTCTGTTCCAGGTGTGATCCGAGTGTCACTACCGGATCTGATGCCCTCACATGCGAGAATAAGAACACGGGTGAAGGCACAATGGACAGATCTCTCCATCTTCTCCATTGTCTGTCTCTGCGCATATCGGACTGTACATATGTCATCCGAGTGCAGTGCGATGCTTCACACACGCCCGTAGACTTGTATGGGTGCGAGTGATCCAAAATACGTTGACAATCACAGCATGCAGCGATTTTTATTTTTAGTTTTTCATTCATGCCAATTCAGCATGAGAAAAAATAGCAGATCTGCTCTGCTTCATCGAATAACATTGCTCAGTGCAGTGTGAGATTTTCTGGCATTGCACTCCTCCGTATCATACTCGCCCTCGGCTAGCTACAAGTGCATTTCAATAAATTAGAATATCATCAAAAGTTTATTTCTTCAGCGCTCTATTGGGAGACCCAGACGATTGGGGTATAGCTACTGCCCTCTGGAGGCCACACAAAGCACTACATTAAAAGTGCAAGGCCCCTCCCCCTCTGGCTATACCCCCCCCCGTGGTATCACGGGTTCTCCAGTTTTAGCTTTGTGTGCGAAGGAGGTCAGACATTCCATGCATAGCTCCACAGATTTTAGTCAGCAGTAGCTGCTGACTATTTCGGATGGAAGAAAAGAGGACACATATAGTGTCCCCAGCATGCTCCCTTCTCACCCCTGGATGGTGTTGTAAGGTTGAGGTACCTATTGCTGGTACAGGGCTGGAGCCTGACATGCTGTTTTCCTTCCACATCCCCTGGTAGGGCTCTGTGGAAGTGGGATCCTGCCGGCCTCTCAGCTCTGACGCCGGGCTCCATCCACAGACCCATTAGAACCTGATGGAGACGGAGCAGGAGTACGATCAGGGACAGGCCCTGCATCATACAGGTACTCTGTGTCCCCGGCAGGCACAGACACACTCCGGGCTGGCTGGGTGTTGTAGTGCGCCGGGGACCGCAACGTTGGAGTTAGTGTCCCTACAGATTACTGGGGGATTTTTTGTGTATGGGAACGCAGCGCCGACCCCCTCTGGACCGGGCGGCGCTGCTGTGACTTGTGGTGCGCCGGGGATCCGCCGTCCGCGCTTTTACGGCGGCGGCGGTTATAAATTGAGTCCCCGGCTTTTTGGGCCTGGGACGCCGGCAGCTCCGATTCGTTCCCGCCCCCACCCTGTCATTCAGGGTAGGGGAGAGACGCTGTTCGCTAGCAGCGACGAGGGCTGGAGCCTGATTTACATGCTCCAGCCCTCACACTAGGCACAGAGGGAAGCAGGCTTCCCGCTCTTAGCCAGGAACGCCCAGGGCCCGCCCCCCTTCTCTCTCAGGACGCCGGCAGCCATTACATGCAGTCTGGCTGGAGGAAGGACGCAAGGCTCTGGGAGACCTGGACTAGGGGCTATCTGGCGACCACACACCCGCTTTTTAAGCGGGCGGTAAGCGATTTTTCTGTGCTGGTCCCTCTAGTGCCTCACGGTGTATCGGTGTACTGTGTAGGATATAGAGATATTGTATTTCTTGCACTGTGAGGTCGCTTCTGGCTGCATCTCCCAGATCCCTCTGTGGAAGCAACAACATGCCATCCTCAAAACGCAAGGCTGCCAAGGCTAGGGCTGTGTATACTGCGTGTGCTGCATGTGGGGCTAATCTACCAGCAGGCTCCGATGACCCCCATTGTGTGCAATGCTCCGACCCGGTGCTGCTTCGCCAGCCGGAGTCAGGAGAGGTAGTGACCCAGGCTGAGACGCTTGTAAGTTCTGCCCCGGTGACAGGGACAGACTTTGCAGTTTTTGCTGATAATATGTCTGTGTCTATGGCAAAAATCCTTGAAACCTTGCAATCTATGCATGGGGCTCAGTCTTTGGGCACGGCGAGGCCTCTGTCCTCAGGTCCCCCTCACTTGGAATTAATCCAGCCCACAGGGGGGTCCCCGGCTTCACAGGCCGAGGATTATGACTCAGATGATAGCCCCAGCCACCCTAAGCGAGCTCGCTGGGAAAGACCCTCGACGTCATCACACTGCTCAGGGTCTCAGCGCAATCAGTCTCCCTGTGATGTGTCTGATGAGAGTGATCAGGAATCCATTCCTGGAACCCCTCTCAACCTGGATACCCCTGATGGGGATGCCATGGTAAACGACCTTATCTCAGCCATCAATAGGCTGTTGGATATTTCTCCCCCAGCCCCTTCAGCAGAAGAGGCGGCTGCGGAGCAGGAGAAGTTTCGTTTCCTTTATCCCAAGCGTAAATTGAGTGCTTTGTTGGATCACGCTGACTTCAGAGAATCAATCCAGAAGCACGACGCTCACCCAGAAAGGCGTTTCTCTAAACGATCTAAAGATACGCGTTTCCCTTTCCCCCCTGAGGTGGTCAAGCGCTGGACACAGTGTCCAAAGGTAGACCCCCCGATTTCCAAACTCTCAGCTAGGTCCATAGTTGCAGTGGAGGATGGCGCTTCACTTAAAGATGCCAATGACAGACAGATGGACCTTTGGTTAAAATCTGTCTATGAAGCTATCGGCGCGTCGTTTGCTCCGGCATTCGCAGCCGTATGGGCACTCCAGGCTATTTCAGCTGGCTTAGCAAAAGTGGATGCTATCATACATCCAGCAGTGCCGCAAGTGGCGCACCTTACCACGCAGATGTCGGCGTTTGCGTCTTACGCTATCAATGCGGTCCTAGAATCTACCAGTCGCACCTCAATGGCGTCCGCCAATTCGGTAGTTTTGCGCAGAGCCTTGTGGTTAAAGGACTGGAAAGCAGATGCTGGTTCCAAAAAATGTTTAACCAGTTTGCCTTTATCTAGAGATAGACTGTTTGGCGAGCCATTGGCTGATATCATTAAGCAGTCCAAGGGTAAAGACTCCTCTTTACCACAACCCAGAACAACCAAACCTCAGCAGAAAAAGTGGCAGCAGAGGTTTCAGTCCTTTCGAGGTTCGGGCAAGACACCATTTACCTCGTCCAAAGGGACTCAGAGGACGCAAAGAAACTCAGATTCGTGGCGGGCTCACACGCGCCCCAAGAAAGCAAATGGAGGTACCGCTTCCAAAGCGGCTACCTCATGACTTCCAGCCCCCTCCCTCCGCATCGCCGGTCGGGGGCAGGCTCTCCCGCTTTTCCGGCATTTGGATGTCACAGGTCAAAGACCGGTGGGTGACGGACATTTTGTCTCGCGGGTACAGAATCGAGTTCAATTCTCGTCCTCCAGCTCGGTTCTTCAGAACCTCCCCACATCCAGACCGAGCAGATGCTCTGCTGCAGGCGGTGGACTCCCTAAGAGCGGAAGGAGTGGTGATCCCAGTCCCTCCTCAGGAACAAGGGCAAGGGTTTTACTCCAATCTCTTTGTGGTTCCAAAAAAGGACGGCTCGTTCCGTCCTGTTCTGGACCTAAAACGGCTCAACAAACATGTGCACGCCAGGAAGTTCCGGATGGAAACCCTGCGTTCTGTCATTGCCTCAATGTCCAGAGGAGACTTCCTTGCCTCAATAGACATCAAAGATGCTTATCTCCACGTGCCAATTGCTACAGAACATCAACGTTTTCTACGTTTTGTGATAGGAGACGACCATTTTCAGTTCGTAGCTCTGCCATTTGGTCTGGCAACAGCCCCACGGGTCTTCACCAAGGTCATGGCGGCGGTGGTAGCAGTCTTGCACTCTCAGGGACACTCGGTGATCCCTTACCTAGACGATTTATTGGTCAAAGCTCCCTCTCAAGAGGCATGCCAACTCAGCCTGAATGCTACGCTGGAGACCTTACAGTCTTTCGGATGGATCATCAACTTTCCAAAGTCGATCCTATCACCGACTCAATCACTAACGTATCTTGGCATGGAGTTTCATACTCTAGCAGCGATAGTGAAGCTTCCGCTGAACAAGCAGCGGTCACTACAGACAGGGGTGCAATCTCTTCTGCAGGGCCAGTTGCATCCCTTGCGGCGCCTCATGCATTTCCTAGGGAAGATGGTGGCAGCCATGGAAGCAGTTCCCTTTGCGCAGTTTCATCTGCGCCCACTTCAATGGGACATTCTCCGCCAATGGGACGGGAAGTCAACGTCCCTGGACAGGAAAGTCTCGCTTTCCCAGACGGCCAAGGACTCCCTACAATGGTGGCTCCTTCCCACCTCATTGTCTCAGGGAAGATCCTTCCTGCCCCCATCCTGGGCAGTAGTCACGACAGATGCGAGTCTGTCAGGGTGGGGAGCAGTATTTCTCCACCACAGGGCTCAGGGGACGTGGACTCCGCAGGAGTCCACCCTTCAGATCAATGTTCTGGAGATCAGAGCAGTGTATCTTGCTCTACTGGCCTTCCAACAGTGGCTGGAAGGAAAGCAGATCCGAATCCAATCGGACAACTCCACAGCGGTGGCATACATCAACCACCAAGGAGGGACGCGCAGTCGGCAAGCCTTCCAAGAAGTCCGGCGCATTCTAATGTGGGTGGAGGACAGAGCATCCACCATATCCGCGGTTCACATCCCAGGCGTAGAAAACTGGGAAGCAGACTTCCTCAGTCGCCAGGGCATGGACGCAGGGGAATGGTCCCTTCACCCGGACGTGTTTCAGGAAATCTGTCGCCGCTGGGGAGTGCCGGACGTCGACCTAATGGCATCCCGGCACAACAACAAGGTCCCGGCATTCATGGCGAGGTCGCGCGATCAAAGAGCTCTGGCGGCAGACGCCTTGGTTCAAGATTGGTCGCAGTTTCAGCTCCCATACGTGTTTCCGCCTCTGGCGCTCTTGCCCAGAGTGCTACGCAAGATCAGATCCGAGTGCAGCCGCATCATACTCGTCGCTCCAGACTGGCCGAGGAGGTCGTGGTATCCGGATCTGTGGCATCTCACGATCGGTCGACCGTGGTCACTGCCAGACCGACCAGACTTACTGTCCCAAGGGCCGTTTTTCCATCAGAATTCTGCGGCCTTGAACCTGACTGTGTGGCCATTGAGTCCTGGATCCTAGCTTCTGCAGGATTATCTCAAGGAGTCGTTGCCACAATGAGACAAGCTAGAAAGTCGAATTCGGCTAAGATCTACCACAGAACGTGGAAGATTTTCTTATCCTGGTGCTCTGCTCAGGGAGTGTCTCCCTGGCCATTTGCATTGCCCAAGTTTCTTTCCTTCCTGCAATCGGGGTTAGAAAAGGGCTTGTCGCTCAGCTCCCTTAAAGGGCAAGTTTCGGCACTATCCGTGTTTTTTCAGAAGCGTCTAGCACGTCTTTCTAAGGTGCGCACGTTCCTGCAGGGGGTCTGTCATATTGTGCCCCCGTACAAGCGGCCGTTAGATCCATGGGATCTGAACAGGGTACTAGTTGCTCTCCAGAAGCCGCCCTTCGAGCCTCTGAAGGAAGTTTCCTTTTCTCGGCTGTCACAGAAAGTGGCGTTTCTTGTTGCGATCACATCGCTTCGGCGAGTGTCTGAGCTGGCAGCTCTGTCATCCAAGGCTCCCTTCCTGGTGTTCCACCAGGACAAGGTAGTGCTGCGCCCTATTCCGGAGTTTCTCCCTAAGGTCGTATCCTCTTTTCATCTTAATCAGGATATATCCTTGCCTTCTTTTTGTCCTCATCCGGTTCACCGGTATGAAAAGGACTTACGTTTGCTAGATCTGGTGAGAGCACTCAGAATCTACATTTCCCGCACGGCGCCCATGCGCCGTGCCGATGCACTTTTTGTCCTTGTCGCTGGTCCGCGCAAGGGGTTGCAGGCTTCTAAAGCCACCCTGGCTCGATGGATCAAAGAACCAATTCTAGAGGCCTACCGTTCTGCGGGGCTTCCGGTTCCTTCAGGGCTAAAAGCCCACTCAACCAGAGCCGTGGGTGCGTCCTGGGCATTACGTCACCAGGCTTCGGCTCAACAGGTGTGCCAGGCAGCTACCTGGTCCAGTCTGCACACTTTCACCAAGCATTATCAGGTGCATACCTATGCTTCGGCGGATGCCAGCTTAGGTAGAAGAGTCCTGCAGGCGGCAGTGACACCCCCGTAGGGGAGGGCTGTTTTGCAGCTCTAACATGAGGTATTTCTTTACCCACCCAGGGACAGCTTTTGGACGTCCCAATCGTCTGGGTCTCCCAATAGAGCGCTGAAGAAGAAGGGAATTTTGTTACTTACCGTAAATTCCTTTTCTTCTAGCTCTTATTGGGAGACCCAGCACCCGCCCTGTTGTCCTTCGGGATGTTTTTTTGTTGTTTGCGGGTACACATGTTGTTCATGTTGAACGGTTTTTCAGTTCTCCGATGTTATTCGGAGTTAATTTGTTTAAACCAGTTATTGGCTTCCTCCTTCTTGCTTTGGCACTAAAACTGGAGAACCCGTGATACCACGGGGGGGGGTATAGCCAGAGGGGGAGGGGCCTTGCACTTTTAATGTAGTGCTTTGTGTGGCCTCCAGAGGGCAGTAGCTATACCCCAATCGTCTGGGTCTCCCAATAAGAGCTAGAAGAAAAGGAATTTACGGTAAGTAACAAAATTCCCTTCTTCAGTAATTCAAAAAGACAAACCCATATATTATATAGTCATTACACACAGAGGGATCTATTCCTTTATATTATAAAGAGTCATTACACACAGAGGGATGTATTCCTATATATTATAAAGAGTCATTACACACAGCGGGATCTATTCCTATATATTATAAAGAGTCATTACACACAGCGGGATCTATTCCTATATATTATAAAGAGTCATTACACACAGCGGGATCTATTCCTATATATTATAAAGAGTCATTACACACAGAGGGATCTATTCCTATATATTATATAGAGTCATAACAGAGTGCTTAATTTCAAGTGTCTATTTCTTTTAATGTTATGGCTTACAGCCAATGAAAATCCAAAAGTCATTGTCCCAGAAAATTAGAATATTATTTAAGACCAACTGAAAAAATGTTAAACTCAGAAATGATGGCTTACTGGAAAGTCTGTACAGTATATGCACTCAATACTGGGTCAGGGCTCCTTTTACATGAATTACTCCATCAATGCGGCGTGACATGGAGGCGATCAGCCTGTGGCACTGCTGAAGTGTTATGGAAGCCCAGGTTGCTTTAATTGCAGCCTTCAGCCTGTCTGCATTGTTGATTCTGGTGTCTCTCATCTTCCTCTTGACAATACCACATAGATTCTCTATGGGGTTTAGGTCAGCCGAGTTTGCTGGCCAATCAAGCACAGTGATACTGTGGTTATTAAACCTAGTATTGGTACTTTTGGCAGTGTGGACAGGGGCCAGGTCCTGCTGGAAAATGAAATTTCTTCGGCGCTCTATTGGGAGACCCAGACGATTGGGTGTATAGCACTGCCTCCGGAGGCCACACAAAGCAATTACACTTAAAAGTGTAAGGCCCCTCCCCTTCTGGCTATACACCCCCAGTGGGATCACTGGCTCACCAGTTTTCGGCTTTGTGCGAAGGAGGTCAGACATCCACGCATAGCTCCACTGTTTAGTCAGCAGTAGCTGCTGACTATATCGGATGGAAGAAAAGAGGGCCCATATGGGGCCCCCAGCATGCTCCCTTCTCACCCCACCGGTGGTTTGTAAGGTTGAGGTACCTATTGCTGGTACGGCGGCTGGAGCCCACATGCTGTTTTCCTTCCCCATCCCCCTGAGGGGCTCTGAGGAAGTGGGATCTTACCGGCCCCAAAGCCCTGAGGCCGGGCTCCATCCACAGACCCATTGAACCTGCTGGATGTGGAGCGGGAGTGCCGTTCAGGGACATGGCCCTGCACCATTCAGGTACTCTGTGTCCCCGTACACACAGGCACAGCACACTCCAGACTTGCTGGGTGTGCTAGTGCGCCGGGGACAGTAAAGGGTTACAGTCACTGCAGCCTAGCTGAGTGACTTAATTTATTGGGAACTACCGCGCCGGACGCTCCGTGAGCGGCGGCGCGGCTGGGACTTGTAGTGCGCCGGGGACTTAGCGCCGACCGCGCTTTTACGGCGGCGGCGCTCATAAATCCAGTCCCCGGCTTTTGCGGCCTAACTCAGCTTCGTTCCCGCCCCCACCCTGTCAATCAGGGTAGGGGAGAGACGCTGTACAATCAGCAGCGCCGAGGGCTGGAGCCTTATTTACATGCTCCAGCCCTCTCACTAGACACTGTGGGACGCCAGGTTTCCCGCTCTGACTCGGGGCACGCCCACGGCCCGCCCCTACTCACACGAGCTGGGGAAGGACGCCGGCAGCCATTCCTGCAGCCCGAGCTGGGAGAACGGACTCTGGGCAACCAACAGGAATGGGGCGACCACACACCCGCTTATAGGCGGGCGGTAAGCGGCACCTGGGGTGCTGACACTAAATACCGCAGTTTTGTCTATTTGTATTTAAGTACACTGCATAGGTCGCTATTTCGGGCTATATGCCCTCTTAGATGGCGACACATCAGCAGCAGGAAAGCATGGGTGCTACGGCACAGGCTTTCTATGCTGCTTGTATTGCACGTACTGAAGTGTTCAGGTGTATTTATGCTTGTATGCTATACACTGCACTGTACGGTCACTAGTCTTGGCTATATTCGCCATAGAATGGCTAGACTACAGCAGCAGAAAAGCAAGGGTGCTGAGGCACAGGTTTTTTTCTATGCTGCTTGTATTGCAGGTGTTGCAGTGTTCATTTGTACTTATGCTTGTATGCTATACATTGCACTGTATGGTCGCTATTCTGGGCTCTATTCCCCTAGATGGCTAGTCTACAGCAGCAGAAAAGCAGGCTTTCTATGCTGCTTGTATTGCATGTGCTGCAGTGTTCATTTGTACTTTATGCTTGTATGATATACATTGCACTGTACGGTCGCCATTCTTGGCTCTATAAGTCGGCAGCAGCATATAAGCAACACAGGCTTTCGATGCTGTTTTTGCTGCATGTGATACTGTTCCACGGCACTGCTCCCCATTGGGTGCAATGCTCCCCTGTAGCACTTGGTCAGCCGGGGTCTCTACTTGACGTGGCCAAAAGAACCACCTCTCAACCCTGTCCAAGGACAGGGACGGAGTTGCAATGGGATAGAGACTTGCAGTCCGGACAGGCCATGGGCAATCTGGATCATTGCTCCCTGGCCACCCTCACTTGGATTAAAAATCGGTGCTCCGGGGGGGTCCCAGGAGGCTCTCTGTATGATGAGGTAGACGTAGCTCATCAGGACTTTGATCCTGACACCGCTCTCACTCCGGATACACCGGATGGTGACGCCATAAGGAATGATCCTATAGCGTCCATCAATGGAATGTTGGATCTTTTCTCCCTCAGCTCCCCCAGCGGAGGAGTCAGCTTCACAGCAGGAGAAGTCCCATTTCAAACTCAAACGTATATTGAGTAGTGTTCTGACCACGCTGACTTCAGAGAAGCAGTCCAGAAACACCACGCTTACCAGATAAGCGTTTTCTCCAAACGTATTAAGGATACACGTTATCACTTTCCCCCTGACGTGGTCAGGCGTTGGACCCAGGGTCCAAAGGTGGATTCTCCAATCTCCAGGCTTGCGGCTAGAGCCACAGTTGCAGTGGAGATGGGACTTCACTTACAGATGCCATTGACAGACAGATGGACTCTGGTTGAAATCTGTCTGTGAGGCTATCGGCGTGTCGGTTGCTCCGGCATTCACAGCCGTATGGGCACCCTAAGCTTTTCAGCTGTTCTTGTGCAGCTGGTCTTGAGCACAAGTACATCTGTGCCGCAGGGGCGTCCGTAACCTCGCAATGTCTGCATTGCGACTTACCCTATTAATGCTGTCCTGGAAGGACAGCCGAGGTTTCGGTCCTTCCCAGGCTCGGGCAGGTCCCAATTGTCCTCGTCCAAAAGGGCTGAAAAGCCTCAGAGGGGCTCAGCTGCCGGCCGGGCTCAATCACGCCCAAGGAAGGCAGCCGGAGGAACCGCTACCAAGGCGGTCTCCTCATGACTCTCAGCTCTCTCATCTTTCCGCATCCGCGGTTGATGGCAGACTCGCTCGCCTTTGGCGACATTTAGCTGCCACAGGTCACAGACCGGTGGGTGAGGGACAGTGTGCCCACGTGCACAGGACAGAGTTCTGTTCTCGTCCTCCGACTCGATTCTTCAGAACGTCCCCACATCCCCACCGAGCAGATGCTCTTCTGCAGGCAGGAGTGGTAATCCCGGTTCCTCTTCAGGAACAAGACACGGTTTTCCTCCAATCTGGTTGTGGTGCCAAACAAGGATGGCTCTTTCCGTTCCGTTCTGGACCTAAAACTGCTCAACAAGCACGTGGAGGCCAGGCGGTTCCGGATGATACCCTCCGCTCCGTCATTGCCTCAATGTCTCAAGGAAATTTCCTAGCATCAATAGACATCTAAGATGCTTATCTCCACGTGCCGATTGCTACAGAGCACCAATGTTTTTCTACATTTCATGATAGGAAACGACCAGCTTCAGTTCGTAGCTCTGCCATTCGGGCTGGCGACAGCCCCACGGGTGTTCGCCAAGGTCATGACGGCAGTGGTAGCAGTCTTGCACTCACAGGGACACTCTGTGATCCCTTACTTGGACGATATACTTGTCAAGGCACCCTCTCAACAGGCATGCCAACTCAGCCTGAATGTTGCGCTGGAGACTCTCCAGACATTCGGGTGGATCATCAACTTCTCAAAGTCAAACCTGTCACGACCCAATCACTAACGTATCTTGGCATGGAGTTTCATACCCTCTCAGCGGTAGTGAAGCTTCCGCTGGACAAGCAGCGGTCACTACAGACTGGGGTGCAGACTCTCCTTAAAGGTCAGTCGCACTTCTTAAGACGCCTCATGCACTTCCTCGGGAAGATAGTGGCGGCAATGGAGGCGGTTCCGTTTGCGCAGTTTCATCTGCGTTCACTTCAATGGGACATTCTCCGCCAATGAGACGGGAAGTCAACATCCCTGTACAGGAAAGTATCCCTTTCACAGACGGCAAGGACTCTCTGCAATGGTGGCTTCTTCCCACCTCATTATCACAGGGAAGATCCTTCCTACCACCGTCTTGGGCGGTGGTCACGACAGACGCGAGTCTGTCAGGGTGGGGAGCGTTTTTCTCCACCACAGGGCTCAGGGTCCGTGGACTCAGCAGGAGTCCACCCTTCAGATCAATGTTCTGGTAATCAGAGCAGTGTATCTTGCCCTACTAGCCTTCCAGCAGTGGCTGGAAAGAAAGCAGATCCGAATTCAATCGGACAACTCCACAGCGGTGGCATACATCAACCACCAAGGAGGGACACGCAGTCGGCAAGCCTTCCAGGAAGTCCGGCGGATTCTGATGTGGGTGGATGCCACGGCCTCCACCATATCCGCAGTTCACATCCCCGGCGTAGAAAACTGGGAGGCAGACTTCCTCAGTCGCCAGGGCATGGACGCAGGGGAATGGTCCCTTCACCCGGACGTGTTTCAGGAAATCTGTCGCCGCTGGGGAAGGCCGGACGTCGACCTAATGGCGCCCCGGCACAACAACAAGGTCCCAACCTTCATGGCACGGTCTCGCGATCAAAGAGCGCTGGCGGCAGACGCCCTAGCGCAAGATTGGTCGCAGTTCCGGCTCCCTTATGTGTTTCCACCTCTGGCACCCTTGCCCAGAGTGCTACGCAAGATCAGATCCGATTGCAGCCGCGTCATACTCGTCGCCCCAGACTGGCCGAGGAGGGCGTGGTATCCGGATCTGTGGCAGCTCACGGTCGGCCAACCGTGGGCACTACCAGACCGACCAGACTTGCTGTCCCAAGGGCCGTTTTTTCCATCGGAATTCCGCGGCCCTGAACCTGACTGTGTGGCCATTGAGTCCTGGATCCTAGCGTCTTCAGGATTATTCCACGGGGTCGTTGCCACCATGAGACAGGCTAGGAAGCCCACGTCCGCTAAGAACCACAGAACGTGGAGGATATTCTTATCCTGGTGCTCTGCTCAGGGAGTGTCTCCCTGGCCATTTGCATTGCCTACCTTTCTTTCTTTCCTGCTATCTGGGTTAGAAAAAGGTTTGGCGCTCGGCTCCCTTAAAGGTCAGGTATCGGCGCTATTCGTCTTTTTTCAGAGGCGTTTGGCACGCCTTCCTATGGTGCGCACGTTCCTACAGGGGGTTTGCCATATCGTTCCCCCGTGCAAGCGGCCGTTAGATCCATGGGATCTGAACAGGGTACTATGCCCTCCAGAAGCCGCCCTTCGAGCCTCTGAGGGAGGTTTCACTTTCTAGACTATCCCAGAACGTGGCTTTTCTGGTAGCGATCACATCTCTTCGGAGAGTGTCTGAGCTGGCAGCGCTGTCATCCAAGACTCCCTTCCTGGTCTTCCACCAGGACAAGGTAGTGCTGCGCCCCATTCAGGAGTTTCTCCCGAAGGTGGTATCCTCTTTTCATCTTAATCAGGATATCTCTTTGCCTTCGTTTTGTCCTCATGCAGTTCATCGGTATGAGAAGGATTTACATTTGTTAGATCTGGTGAGAGCACTCAGAATCTACATTTCCCGCACGGCGCCCTGGCGCCGTTCGGATGCACTCTTTGTCCTTGTCGCTGGTAAGCGCAAAGGGTCGCAGGCTTCTAAGGCCACCCTGGCTCGATGGATCAAGGAACCAATTCTTGAAGCCTACCGTTCTGCTGGGCTTCCGGTTCCATCAGGGCTGAAGGCCCATTCTACCAGAGCCGTGGGTGCATCCTGGGCATTACGACACCAGGCTACGGCTCAACAGGTGTGCCAGGCAGCTACCTGGTCGAGTCTGCACACTTTCACCAAACATTATCAGGTGCATACCTATGCTTCGGCGGACGCCAGCCTAGGTAGAAGAGTCCTGCAGGCGGCAGTTGCCTCCCCGTAGGGGAGGGCTGTCTTGCAGCTCTAACATGAGGTATTTCTTTACCCACCCAGGGACAGCTTTTGGACGTCCCAATCGTCTGGGTCTCCCAATAGAGCGCCGAAGAAGAAGGGAATTTTGTTACTTACCGTAAATTCCTTTTCTTCTAGCTCTTATTGGGAGACCCAGCACCCGCCCTGTTGTCCTTCGGGATTTTTGGTTTGTTTGCGGGTACACATGTTGTTCATGTTGAACGGTTTTCAGTTCTCCGATGTTACTCGGAGTGAATTTGTTTAAACCAGTTATTGGCTTTCCTCCTTCTTGCTTTTGCACTAAAACTGGTGAGCCAGTGATCCCACTGGGGGTGTATAGCCAGAAGGGGAGGGGCCTTACACTTTTAAGTGTAATTGCTTTGTGTGGCCTCCGGAGGCAGTGCTATACACCCAATCGTCTGGGTCTCCCAATAAGAGCTAGAAGAAAAGGAATTTACGGTAAGTAACAAAATTCCCTTCTTCCATCTCCAAAAAAGCTTGTCGGCAGAAGGAAGCATGAAATGCTCTACAAATTTTCTGGTAGACGGCAGCGCTGACTTTGGTCTTGAAAAAAACAGTGGACCTACACCAGCAGATGACATGGCTCCCCAAACCATCCCTTATTGTGGAAACTTCACACTAGACCTCAAGCAGCTTGGATTGTGGCCTCTCCACTCTTCCTCCAGACTCTGGGACCGCGATTTCCAAAGGAAGTGCAAAATTTACTTTAATCTGAGAGCAACAGTCCAGTTCTTTTTCTCTTTGGACCAGGTAAGACACTTATGGAGGTCCTTTGGTCATGAGTGGCTAAGGCTACTTTCACACATCCGGTTTGAGCACTGCGGCTCAATCCGGCTGTGAAAACTATGCAACGGATGCGGCGAAAACACCGCATCCTTTGCATAAGTTTTTACATGCGGCCCGTCCGGTTTTTTCCGGTTGCGGCATGCTACTGAGCATGCGCAGTGGAAAAAACCGCATGCGGCGGCCGGATGCGTTTTTTTCCGCATAGCGCCGCATCCGGCCTCCATAGGTATGCATTGAAAAATGCGCCGCAGCGGCCGGATGCGGCGCGATGCAGTGTTTTTTTGCCGGAGCAAAAAACGTTGCAGGGAACGTTCGATCCGGCCGCGGCATCGGCTAAATCTGCCGCATGCGGCCAAAACCGGACCGAACGCAAGCCCCTGCGGCACAATACAGCACTAATGTAAGTCTATGCAAAAAAACCCGCAACCGGCGTTACAAAAGCCGGTTGCGGTTTTTCTGCAGAACGCCGTATTGTGCCGCAGAGCAAAAATCCGGATGTGTGATAGTAGCCTAAACACAAGGAATGAGACACTTGTAGCCCATGTCCTGGGTACATCTGAGTGGTGGCTCTTAGAAGCACTGACTTCAGCAGCAGTCCACTTCTTGTGAATCTTCCCCCAACTTTTTTATTTTTTAATTGCCTTTTCTTAACAATCCTATCAAGGCTGTGATTATCCCGGTTGCTTATGCACCTTTTTCTACCACACTTTTTCCATCCACTCATCTTTCCATTAATATGCTTGGATACAGTACTCTGTGAACAGCCAGCTTCTCTAGCAATGACCTTTCGGGGCTTACCCTCCTTGTGGAGTGTGTCAATGACTGACTTCTGGACATCTGTCAAGTCAGCAGTCTTCCCCATGATTGTGTAGTCTACTGAACCAAACTAAGGGACCATTTCTTTGTCGCTCCATTGGGAGACCCAGACAATTGGATGTATAGCTTCTGCCTCCGGAGGCCACACAAAGTATTACACTTTAAAAAGTGTAACCCCTCCCCTCTGCCTATACACCCTCCCGTGGATCACGGGCTCCTCAGTTTTATGCTTTGTGTGGAAGGAGGCACACATCCACTCATGCATTCTCAACTTAGTTATGTCGGTTGGAAGAAAAGTGGGGCCCCCGGCATGTTCCCTTTTCACCCCACTACGTCGGCGGTGTTGTTAAGGTTGAAGTACCCATTGCGGGTACGGAGGCTGGAGCCACATGCCGTCTCCTTCACCATCCCTTAAGCGGCTCTGGGAGAAGTGGGATCCTAAGCGGTCATCCATTTACTGGGACCGTGCTCCATCCGCAGCCCCTGTGGGAACCTGCCGGACCGGAGCCTCTTCAACCTCAGGGACCGGGCCCTGCAACTCAAAGGTACTCTGTGTCCCCATAGGGGACTGTGCAGGGAGCGCACCTTCTTCCCAGAAGCCGCGGCGGCTGCTGAATTCAGGAGGCTGGTGGACTTCCGCGCCGACCGTGCCTGCTTGTTGGGCGAGGTCTCAAATTTAGTCCCCGGCTTCATCGCGGCCTAGTCGCAAAACTCCCGCCCCCGGGCCTGCCTGTCCGGGGTGAGGGCGGGATTACCGACCTGACGTCGGATGTGAGGGCTGGAGCATCCTGCATGTTTCCTCCCCCCTCACTGATCACTGTGGGGACCCCAGATTCCCGCACTTTGCTGGCGCCGCCCACGGCTCCACTCCTTCCCTGAGAGCTCCGGCAGCCATTTTTTGGCATTCTGCCGGTGGAGGATTCTCAGTGAACAGCTCTACAGCTCCGGGGAATCCAAGGCAGGGAATCTGGAGGACACACTCCGCTCGTTAGCGGTCGGTAAGCCACACCGGTCACCCGGTGCTGGTCCCCCTAAGGTGCCGGATTAGATACGTATATATCTATATCTATCTGTTCGGTGGGCTGTATACCCTTTCCCATATATCCTCAGTGTTCACTCTCCTAGGAGACAACAGCATGTCGTCCACAAGGAGCAAAGCTGCTAAGGCACAGGGTTTTTTTGCGGCCTGTACCTCTTGTGGGGCTATGTTACCTGCGGGTTCCACCCCCCCTCACTGTGAGCAATGCTCGACCCCTGTTTCGCTTGCTCAGCCGGAGCCTCGGACACTGGTGGGCCCCTCGGCTCATGTAGACCCCCCTGCTCCCCCTGACCAGGCTGCAGGGACAGAGTTCACCTTTTTTGCTGAGAAACTCTGAGTCACTTTCTCAATCCATTGCACAGTCTATGGACAAATGGTCTTCTAAGCTGCTAGAGGCTTTGCAGTCCAGACCGGACCCTTCACAGGCCCCAGCCCCTGTTGGCTCGTCGCCTCCAGGCCCCTCTCGGTCCGCGCCTCAGCGCGCTCATAGGTTGGCCCCTCGGTCTCAGGCGGAAGACTCCTGCCCGGACCGTAGTCCTAGACCGGCTAAGCGGCCTCGCTGGGACTCTTCCCCGACTTCCTCTCGCTGCTCGGGTTCCCAGCTTGAGGACTCTCTGGAGGACGAGGCGGACGTCGCAGCTCAGCGCTCTGACCCTGACGTCGCCCTTAACCTTGATACACCTGAGGGGGACGCCTTAGTAAATGATCTTATCTCGTCCATCAACCAGGTGTTAGATCTCTCTCCCCCGCCTCCTCCTGTAGAGGAGTCGGCGTCTCAGCAGGAGAAACACCAGTTTCGGTTCCCCAAACGTACACGGAAGTCGTTAAGGGTTGGGCTCACCTGTCCCAAGGTGGATCCTCCAGTCTCAAGATTGGCGGCTTGATCCGTGGTGTCGGTTTCAGATGGCTCATCGCTAAAAGATGCCACTGACAGACAGATTGAGCTCCTGGTGAAGTCCATCTATGAGGCCACGGGCGCGTCTTTTGCCCCGGCCTTTGCAGCCGTGTGGGCACTCCAAGCTATCTCGGCTTGTCTGACTGAGATTAATGCTGTCACACGTAATTCTGCTCCGCAAGTTGCATCTTTGATCCTCTGCTAGCCGTACAGCTGTAGCATCCGCTAACTCTGTGGCAGTCCGCAGGGCCATGTGGCTGCGCGAATGGAAGACAGATTCGGCTTCCAAGAGGTTCTTAACCGGTTTGCCGTTTTCTGGCGACCGTTTGTTTGGCGAACGATTGGATGAGATTATTAAGGAATCCAAAGGAAAGGATTCCTCCTTACCCCAGGCCAAACCTAAGAGACCCCAACAGAGAAAGGTTCAATCGAGATTTCGGTCCTTTCGTCCCTCCGCCAAGTCCCAATCCTCTTCGTCCAACAGGCCGGAGAAAGGCCAGAGGAACTCCTATGCGTGGCGATCCAAGTCTCGCCCACAAAAGGCCGCAGGAGGCACTGCCTCCAAGACGGCTTCCTCATGACTCTCGGCCTCCCCTGACCGCATCCTCGGTCGTTGGCAGGCTCTCCCGCTTTGGCGACTCCTGGTGGCCACATGTTCAAGACCGATGGGTGAGAGACATTCTGTCTCATGGTTACAGGATAGAGTGCAATCAACTTCCCGAAATCCAAGTTGACACTGACCCAATCACTGACGTACCTTGGGATGGAGTTTCATACCCAGCAAGCGTTAGTCAAGCTTCCGAGAGACAAACAGCTTTCTCTGCAGGCAGGGGTGCAATCCCTTCTTCGGAGTCAGTCACACCCCTTAAGGCGCCTCATGCACTTCCTGGGGAAGATGGTGGCAGCTATAGAGGCAGTCCCGTTCGCGCAATTCCATCTTCGGCCACTCCAATGGGACATTCTCCGCAAATGGGACAGGAGCTCGGCTTCCCTCGACAGGAACGTCTCTCTTTCCCTTGCAACCAAGACGTCACTTCAGTGGTGGCTCCTTCCCAACTCTCTGTCGCAAGGAAAATCCTTCCTACCCCCAACCTGGGCTGTGGTCACCACGGACGCGAGCCTGTCAGGGTGGGGAGCGGTTTTTCTCCACCACAGGGCTCAGGGAACCTGGACTCCGATAGTCATCCCTTCAGATCAATATTCTGGAGATAAGGGCAGTGTATCTAGCCCTATTGGCTTTTCAGCGGTGGCTGGAGGGCAGGCAGATCCGTATCCAGTCGGACAAGCTTCTAGCAGCTTCTGATAGTCATTGTACATCTATATAAACCACCCAGCACAAGCGAGGTGCTGAGCGAGCGAGGTGCTGAACTGAAGGAAAGTGCTGAATTTAAGATAAGTGCATAGTTTCAACACAATTACATAGTTTAACACAAGAACATAGTTTGAATTTATCCTTATACGTTTCCCATTGGGTTTTTTTCGTTTTGTTTTTTTTTTTTCTTTGTTTTTCTACTTTACTGTTTATCCCCATTTGATAGGTGCTCCATGGACAATGCTACCAGGTGTGTATCTTGTCAGATGTATGTATGCCTTGAGCAGCCGTTCGAGGGTGACTATGTCTGCACTCGATGCCAGCATGTTGCGTATTTGGAAGCCAAGGTAACTGATCTAAATAAGCAGCTTGCAACACTAAGGGGCATTGCAAACCTGGAGAGGAGTTTAGAGCTCACTGAGCTTTCTCTGGCTGGGGCCAGTGATATGGAGGAGGGTGGAAGTGGGGAAGATCAGGACCCAGAGGTAGGTAGCTGGGTAACAGTTAGAAGAAGAGGTAGGGGGAAAAGTGTCAGGGAGCCTAGTCCTGACCTGGCACAACCTAGTAAATATGCCTGTTTGGCTGATATTAGGAATGAAGGGCCTGGACTAGGGTCACTACAGAAGGATGTTGCTCCTAGCAACCAGGAAAACAAATGCTGTAGGAGGGAGGGAAATAGGAGTGCAGCAAAGCCCAGACAGATGTTGGTGGTAGGGGACTCTATAATTAGGCGGACAGACAAGGTCATCTGTCGCCGAGACCGTGAATGCCGAACAGTGTGTTGTCTGCCGGGTGCTCGGGTTCGGCATATTGTGGATCGGATAGACAGATTGCTGGGTGGGGCTGGGGAAAACCCAGCGGTCATGGTGCACATTGGTACTAATGACAAAGTTAGAGGCAGGTGGAAGGTCCTTAAAAATGATTACAGGGAACTAGGAGAGAAGCTGAAGTCCAGGACCTCCAAGGTGGTGTTTTCAGAAATACTACCGGTGCCACGAGCGTCACTAGAAAGACAGCAGGAGCTTAGGGAGATAAATATGTGGCTTAGAAATTGGTGCAGGAAGGAAGGGTTCGGGTTCATGGAGAACTGGGCCGACTTCTCAGTCGGCTACAGGCTCTACGGTAGGGACGGGCTGCACCTCAATGGGGAAGGTGCAGCTGTGCTGGGGGAGAAAATGGTCAGACGGATGGAGGAGCTTTTAAACTAGGATCGGGGGGAGGGAGGGTAGTGGAGAAAATAAGGGGATAGATAGAGCAGATAGAGACAGGGAGACTGTAGGGGTCAATGAAGGATTAGGGGGGGATGGGACATACAAGGAACGTAGGGAGGCTAGGAGTAATAAAGGTGTTAATAGGATTAAATGTCTACTGGCAAATGCAGGAAGTCTTGCAAACAAAATGAATGAATTGGAGACTCTTATGTCAACCATGGATTATGATGTGGTGGGCATTACGGAAACCTGGCTGGATGAAAGCCATGACTGGGTGACAAACATACAGGGTTATAGTATATTTAGGAAGGACAGGAAAGGCCAAAAAGGTGGTGGGGTGTGTATATTTATTAAATCTAACCTAAAACCTGTGTTGTATGATGACATTGAGGGGAACAGCAACAATGTAGAGTCAGTATGGGTAAATGTACATGGGGAGGGGAATAATGGAAAAATGCTAATTGGAGTTTGCTATAAGCCTCCTAACATACCTGAACAAATAGAGGGTGAAATGCTGGAACAAATTGAAAAGGCAGCTAATAATAATAATCGGGTTCTTATTATGGGGGATTTCAACTATCCAGACATACAGTGGGACATAGAATCTTCTGGTTCTGCTAAAAGCTGTAAGTTCTTATCTACTATTCAAGACCATTTCCTCTCTCAGATGTTAGATGAACCGACCAGGGGAGATAATTTGCTAGATCTGGTCCTGTCAAATAGACCGGATACAATTTCAGATCTACAGGTTCGGGAGCACTTGGGCACCAGCGATCATAATATGGTAAGCTTCAAAGTAATATTCAATAGAACATTTCAAAGGGGGAATGCTAAAACCTGGAATTTTAGGAAAGCTGATTTCAACAAATTAAGGGAAGAGCTTAAATGTGTAGATTGGGACAAAGTCATGGTAACTGGGGATACCGAACATAAATGGGGTAAGTTTAAGGATATACTACTAGAGTCCTGTAAAAAACGTATACCCTCTGGTAATAAAATGTCCAGGAATAAAAAGAAACCACTATGGATAAATAAGACTGTACAAAGTATAATAAAACAAAAACAAAGGGCATTTAAAATCTTAAAGGCTCAGAATACAGAAATAGCATTGCAGGAGTATAAAGATATCAATAGGAAATGTAAAAAAGAAATAAAAAAAGCAAAATTAGCTACTGAAACAAAAATCGCCAATGACATTAAAATAAATCCCAAAATATTTTATAAATACATTAATGCCAAAAGGAAAACAAAGGATAGTATTGGCCCCTTAAAATATAATAACAAGTTAGTTATAGAGGACAAACAAAAGACTGAGATATTAAATAGGCATTTCTCATCTGTATTCACCAAGGAACTGACTGTACCAGGGATCATTCAACAAGTGAAAAATCAAAGTCCACCACCCGATATAATTAATTTAACACAAGATAAAGTACGCCTACGTCTGAGTAAATTAAACATAGACAAATCCCCAGGGCCAGATGGCATTCATCCACGAATATTGAGGGAATTGAGCTCCGTAATCGACAGACCGCTGTATCTCATCTTTTTAGACTCACTTGTAACAGGGTTGGTGCCTCAGGATTGGAGGATTGCTGATGTGGTACCGATATTTAAGAAAGGTAAGAGGGTAGATACAGGCAACTACCGTCCAGTAAGCCTGACATCAGTAGTATGCAAAGTTTTTGAGGGCATTTTAAGGGATGACATGCAAAAATATATTGCAGAAAATAATATAACTGACAAACAGCATGGATTCATGAAAGATAAGTCGTGTCTAACCAACCTGTTGGGGTTCTATGAGGGGGTAAGTATAAACCTGGATATTGGTAATGCAGCTGATGTGATTTATTTGGACTTTGCAAAGGCATTTGATACTGTACCACATAATAGCCTTATACTAAAGCTCCAGAAGCAAGGACTAGGGGACACAATATGCAACTGGGTAAGGAATTGGCTAAAAGATAGGAAACAAAGAGTAGTCATAAATGGTACATTCTCTAAATGGGCTATAGTCAGCAGTGGGGTGCCACAGGGATCTGTGCTTGGACCGATTCTTTTTACTCTCTTTATTAATGACCTTGTGGATGGGATTGATAGTAAAGTGTCAGTCTTTGCCGATGACACCAAACTATGTAGGATATTAAAAACTGACCTGGATAGTACAATATTACAAAAAGATCTGGATAAGATGTCAGAATGGGCAGATACTTGGCAAATGAGATTTAATGTTGATAAATGTAAAGTAATGCACCTAGGACGGAGTAATCCTATAGCTGCGTATACATTAAATGGAAGTAAACTCGGGACTACAGAACAGGAGAAGGACTTGGGTATTCTCATTACAAATAAGCTGAGCAGCAGCACTCAATGTCAAGCAGCAGCTGCTAAAGCAAACAAGATTTTAGGGTGTATAAAAAGAGAGACTAGATCCCGTGATCCCAACGTATTGTTACCCCTCTATAAATCACTTGTAAGGCCACATCTGGAATACGGGATCCAGTTTTGGGCTCCACATTTTAAAAAGGACATTCAGAAGTTAGAGTCAGTTCAAAGGCGGGCAACTAGACTATTACAAGGAATGGAAGGCCTCCCATATGATGACAGGTTGAAAAAGTTAGATATGTTTAGCTTAGAAAAAAGACGTCTCAGAGGAGATCTCATTTATATGTATAAATACATGTGTGGTCAATATAAAGGACTGGCACATGACTTATTCCTTCCAAAGACAGTACTAAGGACTAGGGGGCACTCACTGCGAGTGGAAGAAAAGCGATTCCGACACCTAAATAAGAAAGGGTTCTTTACAGTTAGAGCGGTCAGACTGTGGAATACACTACCACAAGAGGTAGTAATGGCAGATACTATAACAGCTTTTAAAAAAGGGCTGGATGATTTCCTCAGTACACAAAACATTGTTGGTTATAAATGACTTAGTGACTAAATGTAGAACTGGTGGAGGAAGGTTGAACTAGATGGACCTAGGTCTTTTTTCAACCTAAGTAACTATGTAACGCCACTGCCGTCGCATACATCAACCACCAAGGCGGCACTCGCAGTCGTCAAGCCTTCCAGGAAGGCCGACGGATTCTGCAGTGGGTGGAAGCCACAGCTTCCACCATCTCCGCAGTTCACATCCCGGGCGTAGAAAACTGGGAAGCAGATTTTCTCAGTCGTCAAGGCATGGACGCGGGGGAATGGTCTCTGCACCCAGACGTGTTTCGAGAGATCTGTCGCCGCTGGGGAACGCCGGACGTCGATCTCATGGCGTCACGGCACAACAACAAAGTCCCGGCATTCATGGCACGGTGTCAGGATCACAGAGCTCTGGCGGCGGACGCGTTAGTCCAGGATTGGTCGCAGTTTCGACTGACTTATGTGTTTCCTCCTCTGACGATGCTGCCCAGAGTACTACGCAAGATCAGGTCCGACTGCCGTCGCGCCATTCTCGTCGCTCCAGACTGGCCGAGGCGGTCGTGGTACCCGGATCTGTGGCATCTCACGGTGGGTCAACCGTGGGCGCTTCCAGACCGCCCAGAC
Organism: Anomaloglossus baeobatrachus; assembly: GCF_048569485.1. NCBI lineage: Eukaryota > Metazoa > Chordata > Amphibia > Anura > Aromobatidae > Anomaloglossus > Anomaloglossus baeobatrachus. Next base: position 360,611,130 of record NC_134353.1, read on the forward strand.
TTGCTGTCACTAGGCCCATTTTTCCATCTGAATTCTGTGGCCCTCAACCTGACTGTGTGGCCATTGAGTCCTGGCTCCTAGCTTTTTCAGGGTTATCTCAGGATGTCATTGCCACCATGAGACAGGCCAGGAAACCTACGTCCGCCAAGATCTATTATAGGTCTTGGCAAATCTTCCTATCCTGGTGCGCTAATAACGGTTTTACTCCATGGCCGTTTGCCTTACCCACTTTTCTTCATTCCTTCAATCCAGAATGGACAAGGGTTTGTCACTTGGCTCTCTCAAGGGAAAAAAAACAAAACAAAAAGCCAGCACCAAATGTGCACTACAGCACTAAACATTCCAAACTGTACTTATTATAAAAAAATTTTTTTGAGATTTTTGGCAAAAAATTGCAATTTCTTGAGCTGCTTCGCCACGTCACGGCAAATCTCATTTGAAGCAGTCCTACACTAAAATATTTTTATAAAATGTGCCATACGGCCTCACATATGAATAGTAGAACTGCTCTTAGCAGCACTCACCTGGTCTATTTCAATCCCGTACCCATGACTGAGTCATGGCTGTGGGCGGGACAGGTCCAAGCAAATGCTGCATGAAGTAAATAGCCTGTGGACAAAGCCTGATGACTTAATGTGAACAGTCACCAACCGCCAAAATCCAGACAGATGGAATACATCCCAAATTGGGGTGCATAGCAAGGTGGAGGTCAACCACCGACCAATTCAATGAAGAAAAAACAAAAAGCCAGCACCAAATGTGCACTACAGCACTAAACATTCCAAACTGTACTTATTATAAAAAAAAATTTGAGATTTTTGGCAAAAAATTGCAATTTCTTGAGCTGCTTCGCCACGACTGGCCGAGGCGGTCGTGGTACCCGGATCTGTGGCATCTCACGGTGGGTCAACCGTGGGCGCTTCCAGACCGCCCAGACTTGCTGTCACTAGGCCCATTTTTCCATCTGAATTCTGTGGCCCTCAACCTGACTGTGTGGCCATTGAGTCCTGGCTCCTAGCTTTTTCAGGGTTATCTCAGGATGTCATTGCCACCATGAGACAGGCCAGGAAACCTACGTCCGCCAAGATCTATTATAGGTCTTGGCAAATCTTCCTATCCTGGTGCGCTAATAACGGTTTTACTCCATGGCCGTTTGCCTTACCCACTTTTCTTCATTCCTTCAATCCAGAATGGACAAGGGTTTGTCACTTGGCTCTCTCAAGGGAAAAGTATCGGCGCTCTCCGTGTTTTTTCAAAAGCGCCTAGCCAGGCTTCCACAGGTCCGCACGTTCCTGCAGGGAGTTTGCCACATAGTCCCACCTTACAAGCGTCCGCTGGAACCCTGGGATCTTAACAGGGTGCTAACGGCTCTTCAGAAACCACCTTTCGAGCCGCTGCGGGATGTCTCTTTATCACGTCTTTCGCAGAAGGTGGTCTTCCTAGTGGCAGTTACATCACTCCGAAGAGTGTCTGAGCTAGCAGCGCTGTCATGCAAAGCCCCCTTCCTGGTGTTTCACCAGGATAAGGTGGTTCTGCGTCCGGTCCCGGAATTTCTCCCTAAGGTGGTATCCCCCTTTTCATCTCAATCAGGATATCTCCTTGCCTTCATTTTGCCCTAATCCAATTCACCAGTGTGAAAAGGATTTGCACTCTTTGGATCTTGTGAGAGCACTCCGGCTCTACGTGTCTCGCACGGGGCCCCTGCGTCGTTCAGATGCGCTCTTTGTCCTTGTCGCTGGCCAGCGTAAGGGCTCGCAGGCTTCCAAGTCAACCTTGGCTCGGTGGATCAAGGAACCGATTCTCGAAGCCTACCGTTCTTCTGGGCTTCCGCTTCCTTCAGGGCTGAAAGCCCATTCTACCAGAGCCGTGGGTGCGTCCTGGGCATTGCGGCACCGGGCTCGGCTCAGGTGTGTCAGGCAGCTGCGTGGTCTAGTCTGCACACTTTCACGAAACACTATCAAGTGCATGCCTATGCTTCGGCAGACGCCAGTCTAGGTAGGCGAGTCCTTCAGGCGGCGGTTGCCCACCTGTAAGAGGGGGCCGTTTTTTCGGCTCTTTTTATTGAGGTATTCTTTTACCCACCCCCCAATTGTCTGGGTCTCCCAATGGAGCGACAAAGAAGAAGGGAATTTTGTTTACTTACCGTAAATTCCTTTTCTTCTAGCTCCTATTGGGAGACCCAGCACCCGCCCCTGTACCCTTCGGGCTGGTTGTTTTTTTGTGTACACATGTTGAATTGTTCTTTTGGTTCATGGTTCAGTTCTCCGAACATCCTTCGGATTGAATTTACCCTAGACCAATTTATAAGTTTTCTCCTTCCTGCTTTTGCACCAAAACTGAGGAGCCCGTGATGCACGGGAGGGTGTATAGGCAGAGGGGAGGGGTTACACTTTTTAAAGTGTAATACTTTGTGTGGCCTCCGGAGGCAGAAGCTATACACCCAATAGTCTGGGTCTCCCAATAGGAGCTTGAAGAAAAGGAATTTACGGTAAGTAAACAAAATTCCCTTCTTTAAACGCATAGGAAGCCTTTGCAGGTGTTTTGTGGTAATTATTCTAATTTTTAAAGATGATGACTTTTGGGTTTTCATTAGCTGTAAGCCATAATTATCAACATTAACTGAAATAAACACTTGAAATAGATCACTGTTTGTAATGACTCTATATATGTGTTTCCCTTTTTGTATTGAATTATTGAAATTAGCTTTTTGATGATGATCTAATTTGAGATGCACTTGTATATGCATGTACAGAACACACATACTGTAGATGAGCATTGCTAAGTAAAATGACTAATATCTTGTGTGACCTAAAAAATGTCTTGTTCTGCTCCTTCTTCTTTGATTGCATCTTCATCACAAGATTTTCTATTGCACTTTTATTGACCATATCATGCCTAATAATGTTCTTGCCAACCGAAATTCTCAGATTTAATTTAGAAATTCCACCACAGGTCGTTAGGAAATATTAATAATTGTCTTCTAATGCTCCTTTTCACTACTGAACATGGTGGTTATTCTAAACCCACCGTCCTAATAGCACATATGGAGTTAAGGGAATCTGTCAGCAGGTTTTTGCTATGTAAGCTGAAGGCAGCATGCTGCAAGGGTTAAAGCACAAAATTCATTGATGCCTATCTTGCAAAGGTCCATCTGTTGTTTATTTGCTATGTTTAAGCACACGCAGCAGTCCGGCACGCCCCCTTGCGCCACTCTGACTCTAAGTTGCTGAATTCAAACAGCTTTATCCCCTGCTGCAGAGGCAACGTTACCTCTGCTAGCAGCCTGGCAGAGAGCACAGTTGGGAAACGGTCATTATTTTTTTCTAACCTTAAGCTCTTTTCATTCTTCCTGATGCAGGTAACCGAAATGAGAAGGACATTGACCCCATCCAATTCTCCTATGTCTTCTCCCAGTAAGCATGGAGATAGGTTTATTCCATCAAGAGCCGGAGCAAACTGGAGTATTAACTTTCACCGAATAAACGTGAGTGACCTATTAATGCCAGTGCCTGCAGTATGTATAATGATGTTGGGCCTTGTTCAGACCTGAATGTACAATTTGCAGTCCTGGATTTTACATTCAGTGCAGTGATCTTCGCTTTTGGAGAACTTTAGAAAAAATATGGCCGAAATCAGCGTTTACCATTTTAGTAGATTCCGAAAGCGGTTATGGTTGCCAAACACACACCTACATTTATGACATAATTTTGGAGTCCATAGTTTTTTCTAAATATTCATTGCTATAAAAAAAGTCACTAAGATCTATATGTACGTATAATCCTTAAAGCTAGGTATTTCCTATTCTTTTTATAGGAAAACGAAAAATCTCCCAGTCAAAACAGAAAAGCCAAAGATGCCACTTCTGATAGCGGGAAAGGTGAGACATGACAAATGTTCTTTATACTCTTGAGGGTATTCTCTGGAAAATATTGATATGTCTAAATTAACAGCAATTGAAAATGGACAATCCCTTTAATTACACTGTTTATGGATATGGGTTACAAAAAGTATATTTGTATAAAGTTTTATACATCTCGTGATGATTTTAGATTGATCACTTGTCCTTGCACTATCTTTATAGATGGATTGGCGTACTCTGCTTTGTTGAAGAACGAATTGTTGGGGGCCGGAATTGAAAAGGTTCAGGACCCTCAAACTGAAGACCGCCGCCTTCAACCATCCACACCTGAAAAAAAGAGTCTTTTCACGGTATCTCACCTCCATCCTCAATGTTTCCTATAATATTGCTTAAAGGGAACCTGTCGCCTATAAGCTGCGGCCTCCACCACTGGGCTCTTATATACAGCATTCTAACATGTTGTATATAAGAGCCCAGGCCGCTGTGTAGAATGTAAAAAACACTTCATAACACTCGCCTAAAAGGGTCGGTGCGGTGGATGTGGGTCAGATGGGCGTCTCCGTTCTCCGGTGTCAGCACCTCCTATTTCGGATATCTTTGTCCTCCATCTTCTGAAGCCGCGGTGCAAGAAGCGTCCGACGACATACACACTCGCCGGTATTTAGGTCCGGAGCAAGGGAGATCAAAGTATTGTAGTACGCCTGCGCGGGACCGGCGAGTGTGTGTGCCGTAGACACGTCATGCACCCAGGCTTCAGAAGGAGGATGAAGATGGCCGAAAGAGGAGGCGCCGGCACCGCAGGACAAAGACGCCCATTTGAGCCACATCCACCGTAGTGACCGGTTTAGGTGAGTACTATAAAGTGATTTTTACATTCTACACAGTGGCCTGGGATCTTATATGCGGCATGTTACAATTCTGTATATAAGAGCCCACTGGTTGTGGCCGCAGCTTATAGGGAAAAAAATTGCTGACTGGTTCCCTTTAAGGCATTCAGTGGTATCCTCTTATATGAACTAAGGTAGACATAGTGAAAAAAGGGCTTAGGGGGAGAGATATACGGTTAGTGGAGATAACTATGGAATTTTGATATCAATTACCGTATCTTTTAAGACACATCGGATTATAAGATTCACCCCAAATTTAGAGGAAGAAAATAGGAAAAAAACTATTTTAACCTTAAAAATGAGGGTCCGTTTTATAATCCTTGAGTCCATTCTATAATTCGGATATAGCTCTCTGAGAACTAAATCTGCGCATGTGCTGCCTCTGCCGCCATTTTCTTGAAGCCCATCGTATTCACTGCCCGGAGATAAATGGCGCCCGCATCACACCTTCGATATCCCCTCTCCGCTCCAGCGTCAGGTTTACAGCTTTGTCCCACTTATGCCGCCGTTTTATAGTCCAAACATATGGTTTATTTAACTATAATTGCCAACTCAGGGGGGAAAACTAAAAGGACAATGTAGCTATTAGGAGGTCTTGCATAAAGTTCTATTTTTTAATTTATTTATTTTTTCTTTTCAGTATTCCTTGAGCTCAAAGCGATCAAGCCCTGATGATGGAAATGAAGTATCTCCATATTCCTTATCACCAGTGAGTAACAAAAGGTAAGGCTATTAGTTGCCATTTTAAAACTTTAAAGCATCACCACCACTTCTTTTTTTTATAATTTCCCCCCGGAGTGGTGCTTTAAATCCAAGTTCCCTGACCCCTGTAGTATGCTCAGCTGCTGCTATCTTCATCAGTTTCCTGTAATTTGTGACCTGCCGGCAGCTCCAGTATTTCATGGTGCGAGTCGTAGGTCACAACTCAGTGAAACTCTATGAGCGCCTCATTCTGGCCTCGTTCTGGCTCTCATAGAGTTGCATTGAGTGCTTGTGATGTAACTTCTGGACAGTCAGAAATTACGGCTACAAGATGGCGCCTTGGGACCAGAGTGGCACCAAAAAGGATGAAAACACCAGAGGGTAAGAATAAGACGGGGCAGGGGACTAAAGGGTACTTTACACGCTGCGATATCGGTACCGATATCGCTAGCGAGCGTACCCGCCCCCGTCGGTTGTGCGACACGGGCAAATCGACGTCACAAGGCAGCCGTCCAAGAGAAGCGGAGGGGCGGAGATGAGCGGCCGGAACATCCCGCCCACCTCCTTCCTTCCGCATTGCCGGTGGAGGCAGGTAATGAGATGTTCGTCGTTCCTGCGGTGTCACACATAGCGATGTGTACTGCCACAGGAACGACTAACAACATCGTACCGGCAGCAGCAACGATATTAAGAAAATGAACGACGTGTCAACGAGCAACGATTTTTCACGTTTTTGCGCTTGTTGATCGTCGCTCATTGGTGTCATGCGCTGCAATGTCGCTAACGGCGCTGGATGTGCGTCACTAATGACGTGACCCCGACGATATATCGGTAGCAATGTCACAGCGTGTAAAACACCCTTAAAGCACCACTCTAACACCGGAAAAAAAAAAGTTATCTTGTTAGGTAAAAACTACATTTCTTTTATTTTTTTTTTCCTTTTACTCCACAGTCAGAAACTTTTGCGCTCTCCCCGAAAACCCACACGGAAGATTTCTAAAATTCCATTTAAGGTACTTGATGCCCCAGAACTGCAAGATGACTTCTACCTTAATCTGGTGGACTGGTCATCCCTGAACGTGTTAAGCGTAGGATTGGGGACCTGTGTATATCTATGGAGCGCATGTACCAGCCAGGTGAGGCAGAGGAGCCGTCTGTGTAATTATATGTGTTGTATAGAAGTATGTGCCTACATCTGCCCTTGGAAGGGTTTTGGGCCACTTGTATGTTTTACATTTGGCATATTGAAGAATCAGTACTTCACCTTCATGCAATTTTTCATCTATATGAAATATTCTGTAAACCATGTATAAAAATCAATGTCTTAAAAAAAAATCCGACCCAAGCAAAGCCTGAGAAGTACACCCTCCAATTGTGACAAATGGCACATATCCTCGAAAATGGTGTGTATGGAGGATTACAAAGAACCAAAAAGCAAATCTGTCGGTACTGTGCCCTGTAGTGTGCCCCTAGAATATTATGCGTGCATTCTGATCCGAGCAGAGTGATGTATAGGTTTGTTGGAAAAGAATTAGTATCATTTGTATTTTACTTCTAGAAATCCCTGGGTTTTGTGTCCACATGAGTCCAGTGGGCGGTCCTGCTCAGTGATTGACAGTTGTCTGTGTGCACAGTCATACAGGAAAGATTGGGTAGGCCACTACCTTTTTTCTTTATTGATGACTTATCCTTTGGTTAGGCCATCGATATCTGATCAGGGGGTGCTACACTTGGCACCGCCACCAATCTTGTTTGGAAGTTTTTGGATGCTGCCAGAACACAAGCTCCGTTATTTATATTGTGGCTGCGGCTTAGTATTCCAGGTCTACCCTATATGTTTCATTTTAAATATTATTATTATTATTATTATTATTATTATTATTTATTATTCTCCTTCCTGTAGAAATTATTTTAATACACCAGAGATGTTTTGCTTTGGGGATGGGGTAGCAATAGCGATTTGGATTGTCAGTGGCTGCCTTTCTTTTGTGCTCTCACATATAAAGTCATGAAAAAATGCTGATCCCAAAAGACTTAACATTTAAGTCTATTTCATTTTTGAGGATTTCCCTTGTAACTGGGTCGGGCATATAACCCCAGTTACAGGGTGAGCTCTACCTCCGGCTTTAACTTCAAAGCTGATATGGGTCTGCTAAGATAATTCTTATACTGTATACAGAGCCAGCTGCACAATCCAATGCAGCTGTTTGCTTTTCAAAGCATTCTAAAACGTCATTGCAAAGTCATGTGTGCACCGCCTCAACGTTTAAAATTAAAGGGCAGTCAGGAAGCGGTTAAAAAGCATTAAGAGCAGCTCAGTGGTTAGCACTGCAGTCTTGTAGCGCTGGAGTCTTGGGTTCAAATCCCACCAAGGACAACTTCTGCAAGGCGTTTGTATGTCCTCCCCATCTTTGCGTGGCTTTCCTCCTCGTTCTCCAGTTTCCTCCCACACTTAGAAAATCATAATGATAGGGAATTAAGATTGTGAGCCCCGATGGGGACAGTGTTTCTGATTTATGTACAGTGCTGTGGAATTAATGGCGCTATATAAGTGAGTAAATATTTTTAATATTCTGCCTCTTACAGGGAACCTGTCCCCCCTATGCCCCCCAACCCAGCAGCATTTACATGTGTATGCCAAAATTCTCTGCCTAACCAGCCCTGTTTAATGCGATTTACTAAAATCGAGGGCATAAGGGACCTGACAGATTCCCTTTAATGAACAGCTAGGACTGGCATAAAAATTGACAGAAGTTGCAAAATTTTTGAGCAACCATTGATTCCTCCATCGCTTCATTGGGGACACAGGAAACCATGGGTGTATGCTGCTGATACTAGGATTCTGACACTATGCAAAAAAGTTCTCCTCAGTAAGGGCACACCCACCAACCATTCTGTTTCCCAGGCTTACAGACTGGTGTGTGCCTCTATGCTTCCAAGATGACGCCTCTGCTATCGGAAATTACCTCCAAGGAATCTGCGGCTGCTTCTGTTACGCGGACTTGCCATCCTATTCACCAGGAGGATCTTAGTCTTCCTTACCCAGATCACACAAGATTCAAGGATCTTCTCTTCAGCAAGTGGCGAAAGTCTACTAGAGCAAACTTCTCCTTCGGGGGAGATTTGAACAGTCCTTCTCTCTCCTCTTATCCTTGTGTTTTGAGCGATTTTTCACTTCTCCCAAGCGATTTCCTTAGTATAATAGATCCCTCCCCAGCCACTTAATCTTCCCCTGGGGGCACTGTTCTTCTGTATTTATTCGCAAGACTCCTTCCTTAAATGTTAGAAGTTTGTGATGATGACCTCCAGTCTCCTCAGTTGGAGACCTTTATTCCAGTCTACACTATTGAGGGTTGCTGATAAGATCAGTGAGACATCCCTCCCTTCTTCATCTGGAACTCAGAGCCATTTCATTGCCTATCCTTTTTTGGTAGGATCTTCTGTCAAGCCGCGCTCCACATCTAATCAGCATTGCCACGACACTCATTAGTCGCTAAGGTGGAATGCTATCTGGTTTGGTCACAGCTGAGTCTTCTGATCATTGTCTGAACAGGATGTGCCAGTCTTGCAGCAATTCACATTCCCGAAGCACGATCCAGCCTGACAACTTCTTTACCTCCGAAGGAACTTTGACAGGAGACTTAGTCACCTGTTCAGACTGTTCTCTTTCATATTCGTTACGATGCAGCACCCTTAACATCTGTATGATGGCTTCCAGTACTATACGATCCCTCAGTTTGTGTCCAGGTTCTGCGGCACGCTGCAGTTGTGTCCAATGCCGTGCTGGTTTCCTGAGTTGTCCATTTGCCACTTCCCTCCATCATTCTCTGGTTCCAGAAAGATCAGTGGATTTGGGTCTCCAAAGGAAGTCTACCACCCCATGGAGGTTGTCTACCTTCTTGCAGACAACTCATGGAAACTACCATATCTATTGCACTGTCCCCCCCCCCTTTTTTTTTTTTCTCCAGAACTACCGGTTTCTCCGATAAGCTCATTGTTCATTATCAAAGAAGGGAAACACTCCTCCTTTTGTACCTATCCTTGGTCATGTCGTTCCCTCCCTACCATTGTGTCGTTGAACGTTGAGTCAGTTCTCTTTAAGTCTATTCTCTGCCTTTTAAGCCTTTCAAAGGAACCTATATGGAGTGAAAGCTGCACACCAAATTCAGAGAAATATGCACAAGCATACCTGCTTTATAATACAGAAGGCATGAAAAATACAATTAGCCATATGAAAAATTGAAAATGTGACATTGCATGACTGCTGAGGATTATTTGAAAAAGAGATATTTAGCTAATGTATTGAAGTCAAATAATCCTCAGCAGTTATGCAATGTTACATTTTCATTTTTTTCAGTTTTTCATTCCTTATGTATTATAAAGCAGGTATGCTTGTCCATATTTCTCTGAATTTGGTGTGCAGCTTTCACTTCATATAGAGTGTGTATTTTTTGGCTAGAACACTGTTCACACTTACAATGGTGTTCCAGCAGACTTTTTCAAAGGCACCTAGCACACCATTCACAAATCAGATTTTCCCGTGAGGTGGGCCCACTTAGTTAATCTATATCAGCCTCCAGTTATCCTCTGGGACCTTGACTGGGGTTTACCGCTTTATAGCCTCCTCCTTTGGAATGCATCCTGTTATTTTTTTGCCTTGTTCTCAAAAAGGTTTTTCTGGCAACGATCCCTTCCAGTGGTGTAACTAGAGCCCCGATGCAAAGTTCAGACCTGGGCCACCCTCCACGTCCACCGACACTTGGGGTACGGGATTATAACGCTGACACTTGACTCTTACCCTCAGCACCCAAGTTTCCAATGATCTGAAGTCACTCTATCAGCACCCAGATTTCCTATGTTCTGATATCCATCTTGTCCTCGGCACCAACTTCCCCATGCTCTGCTATACATCTTTCCCTCAGTGCCCAGCTTTCCCATATCAGAGCATGGAAAAGCTAGGTGCTGAGAGAAGATGTATAGCAGAGCATGGGAAAGCTAGGTGCTGAGAGAAGATGTATAGCAGAGCATGGGAAAGCTGGGTGCTGAGAAAAGATGTATAGCAGAGCATGGGAAAGCTGGGTGCTGAGAGAAGATGTATAGCAGAGCATGGGAAAGCTGGGTGCTGAGAGAAAGCGCCTTTTTCCCTCAGCACAAAACCTTCTCATCCCATGCTTGTACCTTTTGTCCCCCCCTCGTATATAGTTCTCCAAATACTATAATGGCCCCCACATAGCCTTCCATATAGTATAAAGGGTCCCACATAACCCTTCATATATTAGAATGCACCCACATATTCCTCCATGTATTATGCATTTCCATAGTCCTCCATGTATAAAATAGCCCTCCAATTATTATAATGCAACTCCCATAGTCCTCCATGTATCATAATTCACCCTATAGTTCTCCATATTTAATAATGCACCCCATAGTATTCCATATATTCATATATTATACTGCACCACGTAGTCCTCCATGTTTTATAATGCACCCCCATAGTCCATGTATAAGGTAGCCTCCATAGTCCTCCATATATTATAATGCAGCTCCATAAACTTACATATTGTATTATGCAGGCCCATACACCATGTATAATGCGCACCCCTATAGTCCATGTATAAGGTGTCCTTCATGTTTTATGCAGCACCCCCAGGCCTCCATGTATAATGCAGCCCCCCCAGGCCTCTGGCCACCGTGTACTCACTGACTTAAAAAAGAAAAAAAGTACTCCCCTCTCCTCGTTCCACCGTTGATCTGTCATTACCTCTCTCCTCGTTCTACCGTTGCTCTGTCCTCACCTCTCTCCTCCGTTCCCCCGCAGCTCCAGTCAGCGTCCTCCCATCCTGCACTCTGCATGCCTCAGCACAGCAGTCACACAGGAGTGACGTCACCACGCAGGCACAGGGGGAGAATGATGGTGCATGCGCCGCTCAAATCTTTATCATTGCCATGTGCGATGACTGGGCAGGGAAGCCCTGTGTCAGTGGTGGCGGCACTGGGTCATATAGCGGCCACGTGGTCTGCGACAGAACAGCGCAGCTCCTCTTTCACCGAAAGGAGTTGGCTGCTAATCTGCAGGGTGTCCGCCGGGCCCCTAACCTGCCAGGGCCGGTCGCAATGGTGACTTCTGCGACCGCGGTTGTTACTCCCCTGATCCCTTCATGGTCATGGCTCTTAAAAACATCCCTATCTTGTCGTTCGTTTTTCCTGACAATCACCTAAATAGGGTGATCCTGCGTCCGGTTTGCCATAAGATAGCATTCTCTCGCTCTGTTCCTCTCCTTCTCATCCTATGACTAAAATATTTTGCACCTGGACAGAGTGCGTCTGAGCGCCTCTATCTGTCTAGAACAACCGAATTAAATGCTCAAATTCCTTGTTTGTGTCCTTGAGCGTTTTTATAATGGTCTTCCGGTTTAGATTCATGTTACCATTCTGGATGCCTGTTAGACAAGGGACAAGGCGTCCTCACTGTCGTTCCAGCTCTCATCACCTGTGTTAAGGACTTCCTACACCATTCATCTTTAGGTCTATTCGGCAGCTCTCTAGGCTGCTTCCTTGTTATCTGCACTTACCTTTTTCCAGGTTCTACTGAGTACACATCTTTCTTATCCTTCCCTGAGTGGTTCAGACCCAGGCAGAAAGGTTTTAGGTTCTCGGAGCATTCATTGGGGGCTACAGCACCCAACATTCTTAGATATCGTGTTGGGCCAGGTTTTTTTTGTTATTCACGTTGCTTCTCCTACTGCTTTCACACTAACTGACTAGCTCGGCCCCAGTTGGTGGGTGTAATCTACTGATGAGGAGCTGTTTTTTCATAGGGTCAGCAAACACCTATGGTTTTCTGTGCCCCCCCCCAATGTAGACTCTGAAAGATTTTACAGTTAGTACCTAAAATCCTCTCTTTGGGCCATGACGTCTACATCCTTGGCATAGAAATTAATATGTTCCTCTGCTGTTCTGCTTTGAAAATTGTAAGCAGTTTTACAACTGGGTGTTATTGCTCCTTTTATCAAAGAGGTGTGTTTTTACACTGCCTGACGCTACATTGAAAATATTTTCAGGACCCTCCAACACGCACCTGAATTGAGTACCTACAGAAAAACTGTGTTCTGGAGACCAGAATTGAATAAAAATATATTTTCTTTTTCGCTCCTAATTGGGAGACCCAGACAGTGGGTGTATAGCTACTGCCTCTGGAGGCCGCACAAAGAACTACACTTAAAAGTGTAAGGCCCCTCCCCTTCTGGCTATACACCCTCCCGTAGGAGTACTTCCTCAGTTTTAGCTTTGTGCGCAAGGAGGTCAGACACGCACGCATAGCTCCATTGTTTTTAGTCAGCAGCAGCTGCTGACTATGTCGGATGGAAGAAAAGAGGGTCTATACAGACTCCCAGCATGCTCCCTTCTCACCCCACTTATGTCGGAGGTGTTTGTAAGGTTGAGGTACCCATTGCGGGTACGGCGGCAGGAGCCCACATGCTGATTCCTTCCCCATCCCTTTTTACAGGGCTCTGGGTGAAGTGGGATTTACCGGTCTCCAGGCACTGAGACCGTGCTCCATCTACAGCCCCTGGAGAAGATGCTGGATGGAGCGGAGTACATCAGGGACATGGCCCTGCTTCCTTAAGGTACTCTGTGTCCCCGTGCATTTGGCGCTCACACCGCAGCATGCTGGGTGTTGTAGTGCGCCGGGGGACATCAGCGCTGCGGCGCCTGTGCCATGGCCTCATTCAGCTTAGCTGAAGCAGGCACACTTATGGGAATCGGCCGCGCCGGCCGCTGGGACTGCGGCACGGCTGGCACTTGTAGTGCGCCGGGGACTTCAGCGCGGCCTGCGCTTTTACGGCGGCCGCGCTGATCACTACAGTCCCCGGCTTTTGCGGCCTGCTTCCGTTCGTTCCCGCCCCCAGACCTGCCAGTCAGGAGAGGGGCGGGACGCTGCCCACGTCTAGGACTCGGTCGCGCCGGCCGCTGGAACAGCGGCGCGGCTGGCACTTGTAGTGCGCCGGGGACTTCAGCGCGGCCCGCGCTTTTACGGCGGCCGCGCTGATAACTCGAGTCCCCGGCTTTTGCGGCCTGCTTTCGTTCGTTCCCGCCCCCAGACCTGCCAGTCAGGAGAGGGGCGGGACGCTGGCCAGTGCATCAGCGCTGAGGGCTGGAGTCGTTTTTACATACTCCAGCCCTCACAGTCAGCACAGAGGGGACACTGTTCCCGCACTTTTGTTTGGGAACTCCCACGGACCGCCCCTCTCCACATTAGCCGGCAGCCATTCTTGCTGACACGCTGAGCTGCAGAGGGGAGCCGGGGAGACCCAGACAAGGCATTCTGCAGCCTCTTACCCGCTGTTCAGCGGGCGGTAAGCAGCCCTCAGGGCTCACCCCCTCTTGTGCTCGTAGTATTCTTAGTATTTTGTTGCTACAAATACTTGGTATTACATAGCGCTGGTCGCCCTTTGGCTATAGACTCTCTCACATGCAGAGAGCCAGCAGCATGTCGCCCGTAAAACGCAAGGGTGCCAAGGCACAGACATTGTATGCTTCCTGCACCGCATGTGGGACTTTTCTACCGGCAGGCTCCACGGACCCCCATTGTGTGCAGTGCTCGGCCCCTGCGGCGCTTGCACAGTCGGGACCTCTGCTGGACGTGTCCCAGGGTGTACCACCTGTGAATGCTGTCCAGGTGACAGGAACTGAGTTTGCAGCTTTTGCTGACAGAATGTCTCTCACTATGTCACAAATTCTTGACACATTGCGAGCTAGGCCTGTACTTCAGACCACGGACACTGTGCATGTATTGCCCCCTGGTCCCCCTCAGCTCCTAGCTCCGGGACGGGCATCTACACCTCAGGGTGAAGACTCTGACTCGGACGATGGCCCCGGGCAGCCTAAGCGGGCTCGTTATGACGGGCCTTCACATTCATCTCAATGGTCTGGATCCCAGCGGGATGAATCTATGGGTGATGAGGCGGACGTAACTGATCAGGATTCTGATCCTGGGACCGCTCTCAATCTAGATACACCAGATGGTGACGCCATAGTTAATGATCTTATATTTAACATCAATAAGATGTTGAATATTTCCCCACCAGCTCCTCCTGTAGAGGAGTCAGCTTCGCAGCACGAGAGAATCCATTTCAGATACCCTAAGCGTACATTAAGCACTTTTCTGGACCACGCTGACTTCAGAGACGCAATCCAGAAACCCCACGCTTATCCTGAAAGGCGTTTTCCTAAACGACTTAAAGATACACGCTACCCTTTTCCCTCTGAAGTGGTCAAGGGTTGGACCCAGTGTCCAAAAGTGGATCCTCCAATTTCCAGGCTTGCAGCTAGATCCTTGGTTGCTGTTGAAGATGGAGCGGCACTTAAAGATGCCACTGACAGGCAGATGGAGCTCTGGCTGAAATCCATCTATGAAGCGATTGGAGCGTCATTAGCGCCTTCTTTTGCGGCCGTATGGGCACTCCAAGCTATCACGGCCGGGCTTGCGCGAGTCGACTCAGTCACACGTGCATTTGCCCCGCAGGTAGCGCCATTGACCTCGCAAATGGCGGCATTCGCGTCGTACGCGATTAATGCTGTTCTGGACGCTACAAGCCGCACGGCAGTGGCGTCAGCCAACTCAGTTGTTTTGCGTAGGGCTCTGTGGTTGAGACATTGGAAAGCAGATTCTCATTCCAAGAAGTGCTTAACCAATTTGCCTTTTTCTCGTGACCGATTGTTTGGAGAGCGTTTGGATGAAATCATCAAACACTCCAAGGGTAAGGACTCTTCCTTGCCACAACACAGACAAAACAAGCCCCAACAGAGGAGGGGTCAGTCTGGTTATCGGTCCTTTCGAGGACAGGGCAGGTCCCAATTCGCCTCGTCAAAAAAGACTCAAAAGGACCAGAGACGTTCAAATTCTTGGAGGTCTCAGTCACGCCCAAAAAGACCAGCCGGAGGAACCGTTGCCAAAACGACGTCCTCCTGACTTGCGGTCTCCGATGTCCACACCCGCGGTCGGTGGGAGGCTGTCCCACTTTGGCGACATTTGGCTAGCAAGCGTCAAGGACCGTTGGGTGAGAGATATTCTATCTCACGGGTACAGGATAGAGTTCAGTTCTCGTCCGCCAACTCGTTTCTTCCGAACTTCTCCACCACCAGACCGAGCCGATGCTCTGTTGCAGGCGGTGGCCGCTCTAAAGGCGGAAGGAGTGGTGACCTCCGTCCCTCTTCAGGAACAGGGTCACGGTTTTTACTCCAATCTGTTTGTGGTCCCAAAAAAGGACGGATCGTATCGTCCCGTCCTGGATCTGAAGTTGCTCAACAGACACGTAAAAGTCAGGAGGTTCCGGATGGAATCCCTACGCTCCGTCATAGCCTCAATGTCTCAGGGAGATTTTCTAGCATCAATAGACATCAAAGATGCGTATCTCCACGTGCCGATTGCACCAGAGCATCAGCGTTTCCTACGTTTCGTCATACACGACGAGCACCTACAGTTCGTAGCGTTACCCTTCGGTCTGGCAACAGCCCCCCGGGTCTTCACCAAAGTCATGGCAGCAGTAGTAGCTGTTCTGCACTCGCAGGGTCACTCGGTCATCCCGTATCTAGACGACCTGCTTATAAAGGCATCCTCTCAAGAAGCATGCCAACACAGTCTGAAGGTGGCGCTAGACACCCTCCAGACTTTCGGGTGGATTATCAACTTTCCAAAGTCTCATCTAACCCCGACCCAATCTCTGACTTATCTTGGCATGGAGTTTCATACTCTATCAGCGATAGTGAGGCTTCCACTGGACAAGCAGTGCTCGCTACGGACTGGAGTGCAATCTCTCCTTCAGAGCCAGTCGCACTCACTGAGGCGCCTCATGCATTTCCTAGGAAAGATGGTAGCAGCAATGGAGGCAGTCCCGTTCGCGCAGTTTCATCTGCGCCCTCTCCAATGGGACATTCTGCGCCAATGGGATGGGAAATCGACGTCCCTCGACAGGACTGTCTCCCTCTCTCAGACTGCCAAGGACTCTCTACGTTGGTGGCTTCTCCCCAACTCATTGTCACAGGGAAAGTCGTTCCTTCCCCCGTCCTGGGCAGTGGTCACGACAGATGCGAGCCTATCTGGGTGGGGAGCGGTGTTTCTCCACCACAGGGCTCAGGGGACGTGGACTCAGGAAGAGTCCACCTTGCAGATCAATGTTCTGGAAATCAGAGCAATCTATCTTGCCCTGCGAGCCTTCCAACAATGGCTGGAAGGCAAGCAGATTCGGATTCAGTCGGACAATTCCACGGCGGTGGCGTACATCAACCACCAAGGGGGAACACGCAGTCGCCAAGCTTTTCAAGAAGTCCAGCGGATTTTGACGTGGGTGGAAAGCAGAGCGTCCACCATATCTGCAGTTCACATCCCAGGCGTGGAAAACTGGGAAGCGGACTTTCTCAGTCGCCAGGGCATGGACGCAGGAGAATGGTCCCTTCACCCGGACGTGTTTCAACAGATCTGTTACCGCTGGGGGTCGCCGGACGTCGATCTGATGGCGTCACGGCACAACAACAAGGTCCCAGTTTTCATGGCACGGTCTCACGATCACCGAGCGCTGGCGGCAGACGCCTTGGTTCAGGATTGGTCGCAGTTCCGACTCCCCTATGTGTTCCCACCTCTAGCATTGTTACCCAGAGTTCTCCGGAAAATCAAGTCCGACTGCCAGCGAGCCATACTCGTCGCTCCAAATTGGCCAAGAAGGTCGTGGTACCCGGATCTGTGGCATCTCACGGTAGGCCAACCGTGGGCACTACCAGACCGTCCAGATCTGCTGTCTCAAGGGCCGTTTTTCCATCTGAATTCTGCGGCCCTGAACCTGACTGTGTGGCCATTGAGTCCTGGATCCTAGCGGCCTCAGGTTTGTCTCAGGGAGTTGTTGCCACAATGAGACAGGCTAGAAAACCATCCTCAGCTAAGATCTATCACAGGACGTGGAAGATATTCTTAGCGTGGTGCTTGGCTCAAGGGTTTTCTCCCTGGCCATTTGCATTGCCAATTTTTCTTTCCTTCCTGCAGTCTGGGTTGGAAAAAGGTTTGTCCCTTAGCTCGCTTAAGGGTCAAGTCTCCGCGTTATCCGTATTCTTTCAGAAACGCTTGGCACAGCTTTCTAAAGTACGCACGTTTCTCCAAGGAGTTTGTCATATCGTTCCTCCTTACAGACGGCCATTGGAACCCTGGGATCTGAACAAGGTTCTCCTTGCTCTTCAAAAGCCGCCTTTCGAGCCCTTGAAAGAGGTTCCCCTCTCTCGGCTTTCACAAAAGGTAGTTTTTCTTGTAGCGGTCACATCTCTTCGAAGAGTGTCCGAGCTGGCGGCGTTATCTTGCAAATCTCCCTTCCTGGTGTTTCACCAAGACAAGGTAGTACTGCGTCCAATTCCAGAGTTTTCTCCCAAGGTGGTTTCTTCCTTTCATCTCAATCAGGATATCATTTTGCCATCTTTGTGTCCGCATCCAGTTCACCAATTTGAAAAGGGTTTACATCTGTTGGACCTGGTGAGAGCACTCAGGATTTACATTTCTCGCACGGCGCCTCTACGCCGTTCGGATGCGCTCTTTGTCCTAGTCGCTGGTCAGCATAAGGGATCGCAAGCTTCCAAATCCACCCTGGCGCGGTGGATCAAGGAACCAATTCTTCACGCATACCGTTCTGCTGGGCTTCAGATTCCATCTGGACTGAAGGCCCATTCTACCAGAGCCGTTGGTGCGTCCTGGGCGTTGAGGCATCAGGCTACGGCTCAGCAAGTGTGCCAGGCGGCTACTTGGTCGAGTCTGCACACATTTACCAAACACTATCAAGTGCATACCTACGCTTCGGCAGACGCCAGCCTAGGTAGACGGGTCCTTCAGGCGGCGGTGGCCCACCTGTAGGAAGAGGCTGTATGACAGCCCGTTCATGTGGTATCTTTTTACCCACCCAGGGACTGCTTTTGGACGTCCCACTGTCTGGGTCTCCCAATTAGGAGCGAAAAAGAAGAAGGGAATTTTGTTTACTTACCGTAAATTCCTTTTCTTCTAGCTCCAATTGGGAGACCCAGCACCCGCCCTATCTGTTTTTAGGGTTTCGTTTTTTCGGGTGCACATGTTGTTCACGTTGTTTCTTAAGTTCTCCGATCTAGTTATCGGATTGAATTTGGTTTTGAAACTGTTATTGGCTTTCCTCCTTCTTGCTTTGGTACTAAAACTGAGGAAGTACTCCTACGGGAGGGTGTATAGCCAGAAGGGGAGGGGCCTTACACTTTTAAGTGTAGTTCTTTGTGCGGCCTCCAGAGGCAGTAGCTATACACCCACTGTCTGGGTCTCCCAATTGGAGCTAGAAGAAAAGGAATTTACGGTAAGTAAACAAAATTCCCTTCTTCTTTGTCGCTCCATTGGGAGACCCAGACAATTGGGTGTATAGCTATGCCTCCGGAGGCCACACAAAGTATTACACTAAAAGTGTAAAGCCCCTCCCCTTCTGCCTATACACCCCCCCGTGCTCACGGGCTCCTCAGTTTTTATGCTTTGTGCGAAGGAGGCTGACATCCACGCATAGCTCCACATCTTAGTCAGCAGCAGCTGCTGACTAGGTCGGATGGAAGAAAAGAGGGCCCATAACAGGGCCCCCAGCATGCTCCCTTCTCACCCCACTTTGTCGGCGGTGTTGTTAAGGTTGAGGTACCCATTGCGGGTACACAGGCAGGAGCCACATGCTGTTTTCCTTCCCCATCCCTTAATGGGCTCTGGGTGAAGTGGGATCCGGATCGGTCTCCAGGCACTGGGACCGTGCTCCCTCCGCAGCCCCTGGGAATCTGCTGGATAGGAGCCGGGTATCGTCAGGGACAAGGCCCTGCTACTGTGAGGTACTCTGTGTCCCCGTGGGGACAGCGCATGGAGCGCTGGTGCCACACACATTGCAGCACTGCTGGGTGTGTTAGTGCGCCGGGGACTATCGCGCATGGAGCGCTTGTGCCATACACTTTCCAGCACTGCTGGGTGTGTTAGTGCGCCGGGCATGGAGCGCTTGTGCCAGACACTTTCCAGCACTGCTGGGTGTGTTAGTGCGCCGGACATGGAGCGCTTGTGCCAGACACTTTCCAGCACTGCTGGAGGTGTTAGTGCGCCGGGGGACTACCGCGCGGCCGCGCTTATTGCCGGCCGCGCTTATAACTTTAGTCCCCGGCTTCTGCGGCCTAGTGTCGTTTATTCCCGCCCACAGGCCTGCCAGTCAGGGGAAGGGCGGGACGCTGCACAGATCGTCAGCGCCGAGGGCTGGAGCATACATTTGTATCCTCCTCCCTCCTCACTCAGTACACTGGGGCACTAGATTCCCGCACTTTTCTTGGGCACGCCCACGGTCCCCTCCTCCCCACAGAACGCCGGCAGCCATTCCTGTCAGCGATTCAGACGCTGGAGAGGAGAGACAACACAGGGAGACCCAGGCAGGGAATCTGGTGATCACACAACCGCTCTCAGCGGTCGGTAAGCAGCACCTGTGGTGCTGGCCCCACTGAGTACCGAAGTGTGTATATATATATATATATATATATATATATATATATATATATATATATATATATATATATATATAGGCTTATAGGCTATACATTTGCACTGTACGGTCGCTCTGTTGATTTTTGGCTATATACCCTCCTGGTTGTTCTCAGAGGAGACAACATGTCATCCGCAAAAAGCAAGGGTGCCAAAGCACAGGCGTACTTTGCAACCTGTACCTATTGTACAGCTGTACTACCGGCAGGTTCCACTGACCCTCATTGTGTGCAATGCTCGGCCCCTGTGGAACTTACTCAGCCGGAGCCTCTGCTACAGGTGGCCCAGGTGGAACCACCTGCTACCACTGTCCAGGTGACAGGGACGGAGTTTGCAGCCTTTGCTGACAAACTGTCTGAGAGTATGGATAAATGGTCTGCTAAAATACTGGAAGCATTGCAGTCCAGACCGGTGATTCAGGCCCCGGGCACTGTCCAATCCTTGACCCCTGGTCCCCCTCATTTGGAACAGCAAAATGCCCCTGGGGTAACCCATAGGTCACAGGGTGAGGTCTCTGACACGGACCGCAGTCCCAGGCCGCCCAAGCGGGGTCGCTGGGAAATTCCCTCCACTTCATCACACTGTTCAGGGTCCCAGCAGGGGGACTCTCTGGAGGATGAAGCGGAGGTATCAGATCAGGATTCTGATCCTGAAGCCGCTCTCAACCTAGATACACCTTAAGGTGACGCAGTAGTGAATGACCTTATAGCAACCATCAATCAGGTGTTGGATATTTCGACCGCTTGTTTGGTGAGCGATTGGATGAAATCATTAAACAATCCAAGGGAAAGGATTCATCCTTACCCCAGTCCAAACCAAACAGACCTCAACCACGGAAGGTACAATCGAGGTTTCGGTCCTTTCGGACCGCGGGCAGGTCTCAATTTTCCTCGTCCAAAAGGCCTCAGAAAGGTCAGAGGAACTCCGATGCATGGCGGTCTAAGTCACGTCCTAAAAAGACCGCCGGAGGAACCGCTCCCAAAGCGGCCTCCTCATGACTTTCGGCCTCCTCAAACCGCATCCTCGGTCGGTGGCAGGCTCTCCCGCTTTTGCGACACCTGGCTGCCACAAGTAAAAGACCGATGGGTGAGAGACATTCTATCTCACGGTTACAGGATAGAGTTCAGCTCTCGTCCTCCGATACGTTTCTTCAGAACATCTCCGCCCCCCGACAGAGCCGAGGCTCTTATGCAGGCGGTGGGCACCCTGAAGGCGGAAGGAGTGGTGATCCCTGTTCCTCTTCAGCAACGGGGTCACGGTTTTTACTCCAACTTGTTCGTGGTGCCAAAAAAGGACGGATCCTTCCGTCCCGTTCTGGACCTAAAACTGCTCAACAAGCATGTGAAAACCAGGCGGTTCCGGATGGAATCGCTCCGCTCCGTCATCGCCTCAATGTCCCAAGGAGATTTCCTGGCATCAATAGACATCAAAGATGCTTATCTCCACGTACCGATTGCACCAGAGCATCAGCGCTTCCTGCGCTTCGCCATAGGGGACGAACACCTTCAGTTCGTGGCACTGCCTTTTGGCCTGGCGACAGCCCCACGGGTCTTCACCAAGGTCATGGCAACAGTGGTGGCAATCCTACACTCTCAGGGGCACTCGGTGATCCCTTACTTAGACGATGTCCTTGTCAAGGCACCCTCTCAAGGGGCATGCCAACACAGCCTGAACATTGCTCTGGAAACTCTCCAGAGTTTCGGGTGGATCATCAATTTTCCAAAGTCAAATCTGACACCGGCCCAATCACTGACATATCTTGGCATGGAGTTTCATACTCTCTCAGCGATAGTGAAGCTTCCGCTGAACAAACAGCGTTCACTACAGACAGGGGTGCAATCTCTCCTTCATGGTCAGTCACACCCCCTGAGGCGCCTCATGCACTTCCTAGGGAAGATGGTGGCAGCAATGGAGGCAGTTCCTTTTGCGCAGTTTCATCTGCGCCCACTTCAATGGGACATTCTCCGCAAATGGGACAGGAAGTCGACGTCCCTCGACAGGAACGTCTCCCTTTCTCGGGCAGCCAAAGCTTCCCTTCAGTGGTGGCTCATCCCCACTTCTCTGTCGAAGGGGAAATCCTTCCTGCCCCCATCCTGGGCGGTGGTCACGACGGACGCGAGCCTGTCAGGGTGGGGAGCGGTCTTTCTCCACCACAGGGCTCAGGGGACTTGGACTCAGACAGAGTCCTCCCTTCAGATCAATGTTCTAGAGATAAGGGCAGTGTATCTTGTCCTAAAGGCGTTCCAGCCGTGGCTGCAAGGCAAGCAGATCCGAATTCAGTCGGACAACTCCACAGCGGTGGCATACATCAACCACCAAGGCGGGACACGCAGTCGGCAAGCCTTCCAGGAAGTTCGGCGGATTCTGCTGTGGGTGGAAGCCACAGCCTCCACCATATCCGCAGTTCACATCCCGGGCGTAGAAAAATGGGAAGCAGACTTTCTCAGTCGCCAGGGCATGGACGCAGGGGAATGGTCCCTTCACCCGGACGTGTTTCAGGAGATCTGTTGCCGCTGGAGAATGCCGGACGTCGACCTAATGGCGTCCCGGCACAACAACAAGGTCCCGACATTCATGGCACGGTCTCAAGATCACAGAGCTCTGGCGGCAGACGCCTTAGTTCAGGATTGGTCGCAGTTTCAACTCCCTTATGTGTTCCCTCCTCTGGCACTGTTGCCCAGAGTGTTACGCAAGATCAGGGCCGACTGCCGCCGCGCCATCCTCGTCGCTCCAGACTGGCCGAGGAGGTCGTGGTACCCGGATCTGTGGCATCTCACGGTCGGCCAACCGTGGGCACTACCAGACCGACCAGACTTGCTGTCTCAAGGGCCGTTTTTCCATCTGAATTCTGCGGCCCTCAACCTGACGGTGTGGCCATTGAGTCCTGGATCCTAGCGTCTTCAGGATTATCTCAAGAGGTCATTGCCACTATGAGACAGGCTAGGAAACCAACGTCAGCCAAGATCTACCACAGGACGTGGAGGATATTCTTATCTTGGTGCTCTGATCAGGGTTTTTCTCCCTGGCCATTTGCCTTGCCCACTTTTCTGTCCTTCCTTCAATCCGGATTGGAAAAGGGTTTGTCGCTCGGCTCCCTTAAGGGACAAGTCTCTGCGCTCTCTGTCTTTTTTCAGAAGCGCCTAGCCAGACTTCCACAGGTACGCACGTTCCTGCAGGGGGTTTGTCACGTCGTCCCTCCTTACAAGCGTCTAAAGAACCCTGGGATCTGAACAGGGTGCTGATGGTTCTTCAGAAACCACCGTTCGAGCCAATGAGGGATATCTCTCTCTCACGCCTTTCGCAGAAGGTGGTTTTCCTAGTAGCAGTCACTTCACTTCGGAGAGTGTCTGAGCTAGCAGCGCTGTCATGCAAAGCCCCCTTCCTGGTGTGTCACCAGGACAAGGTGGTTCTGCGTCCGGTTCCGGACTTTCTCCCTAAGGTGGTATCCTGATTGAGATGAAAGGGGGATATCTCCTTACCCTCTTTTTGTCCTCATCCAGTTCACCAATGTGAAAAGGATTTGCACTTGTTAGATCTGGTGAGAGCACTCAGATTCTACATTTCTCGTACGGCGCCTCTGCGCCGCTCGGATGCACTCTTTGTCCTTGTCGCTGGCCAGCGTAAAGGGACACAAGCTTCCAAATCAACCCTGGCTCGGTGGATCAAGGAACCAATTCTCGAGGCTTATCGTTCCTCGGGGCTTCCGGTTCCCTCAGGGCTGAAGGCCCATTCTACCAGGGCCGTGGGAGCGTCCTGGGCTTTGCGGCACCAGGCTACGGCTCAGCAGGTGTGTCAGGCGGCTACCTGGTCGAGCCTGCACACTTTCACGAAACACTATCAGGTGCATACCTATGCTTCGGCAGATGCCAGCCTAGGTAGGCGAGTCCTTCAGGCGGCGGTTGCCCACCTGTAGGACGGAGCCGGTTGCGGCTCTATTATGAGATATTATTTACCCATCCAGGGACTGCTTTTGGACGTCCCAATTGTCTGGGTCTCCCAATGGAGTGACAAAGAAGAAGGGAATTTTGTTTACTTACCGTAAATTCCTTTTCTTCTAGCTCCAATTGGGAGACCCAGCACCCGCCCCTGTTTTTTGTGTACACATGTTGTTCATGTTGAATGGTTTCAGTTCTCCGATATTCCTTCGGATTGAATTTACTTTAAACCAATTTATAACTTTTCCTCCTTCTTGCTTTTGCACCAAAACTGAGGAGCCCGTGAGCACGGGGGGTGTATAGGCAGAAGGGGAGGGGCTTTACACTTTTAGTGTAATACTTTGTGTGGCCTCCGGAGGCATAGCTATACACCCAATTGTCTGGGTCTCCCAATTGGAGCTAGAAGAAAAGGAATTTACGGTAAGTAAACAAAATTCCCTTCTTTATTAAATAATTTAAACACAAAAATAAAAGAAGAATACTATTGCAAATGGCCACAAGGTGGCACTGCTACCTAGATGCAGGACAAATTCAATTAGAACGTAGTATAGTATATAGATCACCAGGGCCGCCATCAGGGCATTACAACCATGACTGGTGTACCGGGCCTGGTGAAGAGGGGGGGTGGCGCCGGGGTAATTGCATAACTTTATTAAGCCCCGGCCACCCCCTCTTCACAGAGCCCACAGACGGCACTGTACCTTTAAATCTTCCTGTCTGGCTGCGCAGATGTGGCTTCTCTCATAGACATGGTTCATGGCTTCTCTTCTCGACATTGAGCTCCTGGCTAGTCAGAGGCTGGAGGACGGATGTGTGGTGGTGACAACTCGTGATAGGGATCCGGGTCTGCTATTCTGTGCACTGTGGTGGGCTGGATGGAGGACTAATAGGGTCTGTACCTCAATATGTTTTATTAGGGGCGAGGGGCTGTGTATATTATAAGAAGCTGGGGGGGTTTGAGCTGTGTATATTATATAGGCCTGGGGGTTTATTGCAATGTTAATTATGAGGGGCTGAGGTCTGCTGCACTTAACCCTACTAGGAGAGGTGCTGCACTCTCTACTGTTAAGGCATAGTACCTTGTGTACTGTGTGCTGTATACTGGGGACATATTGCCCTATGTACTGCATTGTATACTGGGGACATATTTTGCCCTGTGTATTGTGTGTTTGCGCTGTATACTGGGGACATATTGCCCTGTGTACTGTGTGTCTGCGCTCTATACTGGGGGACATGTTGCCCTGTGTGCTGCGCTCTATACTGGGGACATGTTGCCCTGTGTGCTGCGTTGTATACTGGGGACATGTTGCCCTGTGTGCTGCGTTGTATACTGGGGACATGTTGCCCTTTGTGCTGCGTTGTATACTGGGGACATGTTGCCCTGTGTGCTGCGCTGTATACTGGGGACATGTTGCCCTGTGTGCTGCGCTGTATACTGGGGACATATTGCCCTGTGTACTGTGTCTTGCGCTGTATACTGGGGACATGTTGCCCTGTGTGCTGCGCTGTATACTGGGGATATGTTGTCCTGTGCACTGTGTGCTGCGCTGTATACTGGGGACATGTTGCCCTGTGTGCTGCGCTGTATACTGGGGACATGTTGCCATGTGTGCTGTGTGCTGCGCTGTATACTGGAGACATATTGCCCTGTGTACTGTGTGCTGCGCTGTATACTGGGGACATGTTGTCCTGTGTGCTCCGCTGTATGCTGGAGACATGTTGTCCTGTGTGCTGCGCTGTATACTGGGGACATGTTGCCCTGTGTACTGTGTCTTGCGCTGTATACTGGGGACATGTTGCCCTGTGTGTTGCGCTGTATACTGGGGACATGTTGCCCTGTGTACTGTGTCTTGCGCTGTATACTGGGGACATGTTGCCCTGTGTGCTGCGTTGTATACTGGGGACATGTTGCCCTGTGTACTGTGTGTTGCGCTGTATATATTGGGGTGCTGGTGGGTGTTACGCTCCGTTTTGACTGTGTTTATTTTTATCACCCATTCGTGTGTATGTACATTAGTAAAACTGTGTGCTATCAGTGTGCCATCTGTGGATTTTCAGTATGAATATATAGAAAATGAAATTACAAAGTTTCTCCTATACTTTGCAATGTTAAACACGTGCAGCACACGGACTGCACTCTGCTGCCATCCATGTGCTGTTTGTGTTTTTTCACGGATCCATAGACTGGTATCAGTCTTTGTCATTAGTTCTGCCGGAAAAACACGGACTTGTGGGCAGCACCATAGGTCAAAATGGGTACTTGCGGTATCTCTGTAGTAAGCTCGGGTCTGCTCATTTATCTCTGTAGTAAGCTCAGTTCTGATCTTGTATCTCTGTAGTAAGCTCAGTTCTGTTCCATTATCTCTGTAGTAAGCTCGGTTCTGATCTCGTATCTCTGTAGTAAGCTTGGATCTGATCTTGTATCTCTGTAGTAAGCTCGGTTGTGATCTCGTATCTCTAGTAAGCTCAGTTTTGATCTCGTGTCTCTGTAGTAATCTCGGTTCTGATTTCGTATCTCTGTAGTAAGCTCGGTTCTGATCTCGTATCTCTGTAGTAAGCTTGGATCTGATCTTGTATCTCTGTAGTAAGCTCGGTTGTGATCTCGTATCTCTAGTAAGCTCAGTTTTGATCTCGTGTCTCTGTAGTAATCTCGGTTCTGATTTCGTATCTGTAGTAGTCTCTTCTGAGCTCGTATCTCTGTAGTAAGCTCAGTACAGAGGAGCAGTGTGTTGGGGGTTATAATATAGAGGAGCAGTGTGTGTGAGGATATTATACACAGGGGTTGTGTGGGGGGGATAATATACAGAAAGGCAGTGTGTTGGGGGTATTATATATGCAGCAGTGTGGGAAAGATTATGGAGAAGGGCGGTGTAGAAGGGTATATTATGAAGAGGAGCAGTGTAGGGGTGTATTTAATTTTCTGAGGGAAATACTTCATTTTCTGGAACAAGTTCAAGGGTGCTAATAATTTTGACTGTGTGTGTATATGTATACATATATGCACACACACATTTTTCCAAGAGTGGCGGTGAGGCTGTGGAAGGTTTGCAGGGTGGAGGCGGAGCTGGGGTGGAGTATCAAGGGGGCCTCAAAATGTTGCCATTATGGGGCCCTGAAATTCCTAGTGGTGGCCCTGTGGATCACTGATTGTACAACTGCTGTATTGTCGCAATACCAGAGACCATAGCGACCTGTGACAAGGAGCAATGCCACGACACCTGGCACGGCACAGGTAGTTATGATTTCATTGATTATGATCTATTTCTACACCGTATGAAGTACTTTGCTGCTATTGAAGGTTGAACTAGATGGACCTAGGTTTTTTTTCAACTTAAGTAACAATGTAACATGCACTGATTCACTTCATTAACTTGCTATGTGATTAAAGTATATATATTGTAGTATTACTATCCCTATTGGTCTTTTATCTTCTGCACTAGGCACTTTATTTATAATTGTTTTTCCTATAGGGTCAGCTATTTTGTGTATCCACATGTAAACTTTCTTCGGCGCTCCATTGGGAGACCCAGACGATTGGGTGTATAGCTACTGCCTCCGGAGGCCACACAAAGCATTACACTAAAAAGTGTAAGGCCCCTCCCCTTCTGGCTATACACCCCCCGTGGGATCACGGGCTGCTCAGTTTTCAAGCTTTGTGCGAAGGAGGTCAGACATCCACGCATAGCTCCACTGTTTAGTCAGCAGTAGCTGCTGACTATATCGGATGGAAGAAAAGAGGGCCCATATTAAGGGCCCCCAGCATGCTCCCTTCTCACCCCACTTTTGTTGGCGGTGTTTGTTAAGGTTGAGGTACCCATTGCGGGTACGGAGGCTGGAGCCCACATGCTGTTTTCCTTCTCCATCCCCCTGAGGGCTCTGGTGAAGTGGGATCTTACCGGCCTCCAGACTCTGAGGCCGGGCTCCGTCCACAGACCCGGAGATCCTGCTGGATACGGAGCTGGGTACCGTCAGGGACAAGGCCCTGCAACATTCAGGTACTCTGTGTCCCCGTACAGACAGGCACAGACACACTCCAGCGTTGCTGGGTGTTCTAGTGCGCCGGGGACAGTAGCGCTGCGCGCCTGGGTTTTACTCACTGCAGCTTAGCTGAGTGAGTTTATGTGTGGGGAACTGCAGCGTCGGCCCCCCTGCGGCGCGGCTGAGACTTGTGGTGCGCCGGGGACTTCGCGCTGACCGTGCTTTTACGACGGCAGCGCTGATAAATCTAGTCCCCGGCTTCTGCGGCCTAGTTACGTTCGTTCCCGCCCCCAGCCCTGTCAGTCAGGGAAGGGGAGAGACGCTGTACAATAGTCAGCGCCGAGGGCTGGAGTCTTATTTACATACTCCAGCCCTCTCACTGGGCACAGTGGGACGCCAGTTTCCCGCTCGTTGTCTGCACACGCCCACGGCCCGCCCCTCTTCACAGGACGCCGGCAGCCATTCCTGCACGCAGTCTGAGCTGGAGAACGGACATAGCCCTGGGAGACCCAGACAGGGGATTCTGGCGACCACACACCCGCTATTAAGCGGGCGGTAAGCAGCACCTAAGTGCTGACCCCACTAGTGCCGCAGTGTTGTTTTTTGTGTACTTTTGTTTGTATATATATATATTATATTGCACTGTACGGTCGCTTCTTGGCTTATACCCCTATATTGCTCTGAGGAGACAACAGCATGTCATCCGCAAAAAGCAAGGGTGCCAAGGCACGGGCTTCATATGCTGCCTGTACCGCATGTGGGGCTGATCTACCGGCAGGTTCCACTGACCCCCATTGTGTGCAATGTTCGGTCCCTGTGCCACTTCGTCAGCCGGAGTCTATGCTAGTAGTGGCCCAGGCAGAGACGCCTGTGAACCCTGTCCCGGTGACGGGGACAGAGTTTGCAGTTTTTGCTGATAAGATGTCTGTGACTATGACAAAAATTCTAGAAGCCTTGCAGTCCAGGCCGGTCACTCAGACCATGGGCACTGCTGATTCAATGTTCCCCGGTCCCCCTCAGTTGGAACTAATCCGTGCTCCAAGGGGGTCCCAGGCATCACAGGCTGAAGGCTCTGACTCGGACGACAGTCCCAGGCAGCCTAAGCGAGCTCGCTGGGAGAGACACTCGGCGTCATCACGCTGGTCAGGGTCTCAGCGAGAGGATTCTCTGTATGATGAGACAGAACTAGGTGATCAGGAGTCTAATCCTGAGACCGCTCTAAACCTGGATACCCCTGATGGTGACGCCATGGTGAATGATCTTATAGCGGCCATCAATAGACTGCTGGATATTTCTCCTCCAGCGGAGGAGGCAGCAGCACAGCAGGAGAAGTTCCATTTTAGGTATCCCAAACGTAAATTGAGCTCTTTTCTGGACCACGCGGACTTCAGAGAAGCAGTCCAGAAACACCATGCTTATCCAGATAAGCGTTTCTCCAAACGTCTTAAGGATACACGTTATCCCTTTCCCCCTGACGTGGTCAAACGCTGGACCCAGTGTCCAAAGGTGGACCCCCCAATCTCCAGGCTTGCGGCTAGATCCATAGTTGCAGTGGAAGATGGGGCTTCACTTAAAGATGCCAATGACAGACAGATGGACCTTTGGTTGAAATCTGTCTATGAAGCTATCGGCGCGTCGTTTGCTCCAGCATTCGCAGCCGTGTGGGCACTCCAAGCTATTTCAGCTGGTCTGGCGCGGGTGGACTCGATCATACGTCCATCAGTGCCGCAAGTGACGTCCTTGACCTCACAAATGTCTGCGTTTGCGACTTACGCTATCAATGCGGTCTTGGATTCTACCAGCCGTACGTCAATGGCGTCCGCCAACTCGGTGGTTTTACGCAGAGCCTTATGGTTAAAGGAATGGAAAGCAGATTCTGCTTCCAAAAAATGCTTAACCAGTTTGCCATTATCTCAAGACAGGTTGTTTGGTGAGCAATTGGCGGAAATCATTAAACAGTCCAAGGGTAAGGACTCTTCCTTACCCCAGCCCAGATCAAGCAAACCTCAGCAGTGGAAGGGACAGTCGAGGTTTCGGTCCTTTCGAGGTTCGGGCAGGACCCAATTCTCCTCGTCCAAAAGGACTCAGAAGGAGCAGAGGAGCTCAGATTCCTGGCGGACTCACGCACGTCCAAAGAAAGCAGCCGGAGGAACCACTTCCAAGCCGGCTGCCTCATGACTTTCGGCCTCCTCTCTCCGCATCCTCGGTCGGTGGCAGGCTCTCCCGCTTTTGCGGCATTTGGCTGCCACAGGTCAAAGACCGGTGGGTAGCAGACATTTTGTCTCACGGGTACCGGATAGAGTTCAGTTCTCGTCCTCCGCCTCGGTTCTTCAGAACTTCCCCACATCCCGACCGCGCCCATGCTCTTCTGCAAGCGGTGTGCTCTCTAAGGGCAGAGGGAGTGGTGATCCCTGTTCCTCTTCAGGAAAGAGGTCAGGGTTTTTACTCCAATCTATTTGTGGTGCCAAAAAAGGACGGCTCTTTCCGTCCTGTTCTGGACCTAAAACTGCTCAACAAGCATGTGAAAACCAGGCGGTTCCGGATGGAATCCCTCCGCTCCGTCATTGCCTCGATGTCTCAAGGAGATTTCCTAGCATCAATAGACATCAAAGATGCTTATCTCCACGTGCCGATTGCTCCAGAGCACCAGCGTTTTCTACGCTTCGTTATAGGAGACGAACACCTTCAGTTCGTAGCCCTGCCATTTGGTCTGGCGACAGCCCCACGGGTTTTCACCAAGGTCATGGCAGCAGTGGTAGCAGTCTTGCACTCTCAGGGACACTCGGTGATCCCTTACTTGGACGATCTACTTGTCAAGGCACCCTCTCAAGAGGCATGCCAACACAGTCTGAACGTTGCGCTGGAGACTCTCCAGACTTTCGGGTGGATCATCAACTTTTCAAAGTCAAATCTGTCACCGACCCAATCACTAACATATCTTGGCATGGAGTTTCATACTCTCTCAGCGACAGTGAAGCTTCCGATGGACAAGCAGCGTTCACTACAGACAGGGGTACACTCTCTCCTTCAAGGCCAGTCGCACCCCTTAAGACGCCTCATGCACTTCCTGGGGAAGATGGTGGCAGCAATGGAGGCAGTCCCGTTTGCGCAGTTTCATCTGCGCCCACTTCAATGGGACATTCTCCGCCAATGGGACGGGAAGTCGACGTCTTTGGACAGGAAAGTCTCCCTTTCCCAGACGGCCAAGGACTCTCTTCAATGGTGGCTTCTTCCCACCTCATTATCACAAGGAAGGTCCTTCCTACCCCCATCCTGGGCGGTGGTCACGACAGACGCGAGTCTGTCAGGGTGGGGAGCAGTTTTTCTCCACCACAGGGCTCAGGGTACGTGGACTCAGCAGGAGTCCACCCTTCAGATCAATGTTCTGGAAATCAGGGCAGTGTATCTTGCCCTACTAGCCTTTCAGCACTGGCTGGAAGGAAAGCAGATCCGAATTCAGTCGGACAACTCCACAGCGGTGGCATACATCAACCACCAAGGCGGGACACGCAGTCGGCAAGCCTTCCAGGAAGTCCGGCGGATTCTGATGTGGGTGGAAGCCACGGCCTCCACCATATCCGCAGTTCACATCCCCGGCGTAGAAAACTGGGAAGCGGACTTCCTCAGTCGCCAGGGTATGGACGCAGGGGAATGGTCCCTTCACCCGGACGTGTTTCAGGAAATCTGTCGCCGCTGGGGAAGGCCGGACGTCGACCTAATGGCGTCCCGGCACAACAACAAGGTCCCAATTTTCATGGCACGGTCTCGCGATCACAGAGCTCTGGCGGCAGACGCCTTAGTACAAGATTGGTCGCAGTTCCAACTGCCCTATGTGTTTCCCCCTCTGGCACTCTTGCCCAGAGTGCTACGCAAGATCAGGTCCGATTGCCGCCGCGTCCTGCTCGTCGCCCCAGACTGGCCGAGAAGGTCGTGGTATCCGGATCTGTGGCATCTCACGGTCGGCCGACCGTGGGCGCTACCAGACCGGCCAGACTTACTGTCACAAGGGCCGTTTTTCCATCTGAATTCTGCGGCCCTGAACCTGACTGTGTGGCCATTGAGTCCTGGATACTAGCATCTTCAGGATTATCTCAAGGGGTCGTGGCCACCATGAGACAGGCTAGGAAGCCCACGTCTGCTAAGATCTACCACAGAACGTGGAAGATTTTCTTATCCTGGTGCTCGGCACAGGGAGTGTCCCCCTGGCCATTTGCATTGCCTACTTTTCTTTCTTTCCTGCAATCTGGTTTGGAAAAAGGCTTATCGCTCGGCTCCCTTAAAGG
Source organism: Anomaloglossus baeobatrachus (assembly GCF_048569485.1). NCBI lineage: Eukaryota > Metazoa > Chordata > Amphibia > Anura > Aromobatidae > Anomaloglossus > Anomaloglossus baeobatrachus. The sequence goes on from NC_134353.1 coordinate 360,643,322, forward strand.
GCAAGTCTCAGCGCTATCGGTATTTTTTCAAAAGCGTCTAGCACGACTTCCTCAGGTACGCACGTTCCTGCAGGGGGTTTGTCACATCGTCCCTCCGTACAAACGGCCGTTAGATCCATGGGATCTGAACAGGGTACTAGTTACTCTCCAGAAGCCGCCCTTCGAGCCTCTGAAGGAGGTTTCACTTTCTCGGCTCTCACAGAAAGTGGCTTTTCTGGTAGCGGTCACGTCTCTTCGGAGGGTATCCGAGCTGGCAGCGCTGTCATCCAAAGCTCCCTTCCTGGTTTTTCACCAGGACAAGGTAGTGCTGCGCCCGATTCAGGAGTTTCTCCCTAAGGTGGTATCCTCTTTTCATCTCAATCAGGATATCTCCTTACCTTCCTTTTATCCTCATTCAGTTCATCGGTATGAAAAGGATTTGCATTTGTTGGATCTGGTGAGAGCACTCAGAATCTACATTTCCCGCACGGCGCCCCTGCGCCGCTCGGATGCACTCTTTGTCCTTGTCGCTGGTAAGCGCAAAGGATCGCAGGCTTCCAAATCCACCCTGGCTCGATGGATCAAGGAACCGATTCTTGAAGCCTATCGTTCTGCTGGGCTTCCGGTTCCATCAGGGCTGAAGGCCCATTCTACCAGAGCCGTGGGTGCGTCCTAGGCATTACGACACCAGGCTACGGCTCAACAGGTGTGCCAGGCAGCTACCTGGTCGAGTCTGCACACTTTCACCAAACATTATCAGGTGCATACCTACGCTTCGGCGGACGCCAGCCTAGGTAGAAGAGTCCTGCAGGCGGCGGTTGCCTCCTCGTAGGAGAGAGCTGTTTTGCAGCTCTAACTTGAGGTATTACTTTACCCACCCAGGGACTGCTTTTGGACGTCCCAATCGTCTGGGTCTCCCAATGGAGCGCCGAAGAAGAAGGGAATTTTGTTACTTACCGTAAATTCCTTTTCTTCTAGCTCCAATTGGGAGACCCAGCACCCGCCCTGTTTCCTTCGGGATTTTTGGTTTTTTCGGGTACACATGTTGTTCATGTTGAACGGTTTTCAGTTCTCCGATGTTACTTCGGATTGAATTTGTTTAAACCAGTTATTGGCTTTCCTCCTTCTTGCTTTAGCACTAAAACTGAGCAGCCCGTGATCCCACGGGGGGTGTATAGCCAGAAGGGGAGGGGCCTTACACTTTTTAGTGTAATGCTTTGTGTGGCCTCCGGAGGCAGTAGCTATACACCCAATCGTCTGGGTCTCCCAATTGGAGCTAGAAGAAAAGGAATTTACGGTAAGTAACAAAATTCCCTTCTTTGCACTATGTGCAATCATTATTATCATTGTGTAGACTGCATCTCTGGTATTGTGACAATACAGCAGTTGTACAAGACGTGATCTATGTACTACTTTCTAATTGAATTTGTTCTGTATCTAGGTAGCAGAGCCACCTTGTGCCACTTGCGATAGTGTTTTCTTTTTCGCTCCTAATTGGGAGACCCAGACAATTGGGTGTATAGCTACTGCCTCCGGAGGCCGCACAAAGCACTACACTTAAAAGTGTAAGGCCCCTCCCCTTCTGGCTATACACCCCCCCGTGGGAGCACGGGTCCCTCAGTTTTTGCTTTGTGCGAAGGAGGTCAGACACGCACGCATAGCTCCACTGTTTAGTCAGCAGCAGCTGCTGACTATGTCGGATGGAAGAAAAGAGGGCCCATACAGGGCCCCCAGCATGCTCCCTTCTCACCCCACTTTCTGTCGGTGGTGCTTGTTAAGGTTGAGGTACCCATTGCGGGTACGGAGGCTGGAGCCCACATGCTGATTCCTTCCCCATCCCCATTAGGGCTCTGGGCGAAGTGGGATTTTACCGGTCTCCAGGCACTGAGACCGTGCTCCATCCTCAGCCCCTGGAGAAGCCGCTGGATATGGAGCTGAGTATCGTCAGGGACATGGCCCTGCTCCGTCAAGGTACTCTGTGTCCCCGTGCATACGCGCGCACACCGCAGCATTGCTGGGTGTGTTAGTGCGCCGGGGGACAACAGCGCTGCTGCGCTTGTGCCATTTCCTCACTTCAGCTTAGCTGAGTGGGTAGACTCAGGGGGAACGGTCGCGCCGGCCGCTGGGACTGCGACGCGGCTGGGACTTGTGGTGCGCCGGGGACTTCCGCGCTCACCGTGCATATATCACGGCCGCGCTTATTACTACAGTCCCCGGCTTTTGCGGCCTAGTTCGTTCGTTCCCGCCTCCGCACCTGCCAGTCAGGAGGAGGGCGGGACGCTGTACAGAGCATCAGCGCTGAGGGCTGGAGTCTTTTTTACATACTCCAGCCCTCACACCAGGCACAGTAGGACGCAGTTTCCCGCACTTTTGTTTGTGGCACGCCCACGGTCCGCCCCTCTTCACAGAACGCCGGCAGCCATTCCTGCCTGCACGCTGAGCTGCAGAGGGGAGACTGGGAGACCCAGACACGGGATTCTACGGCCTCATACCCGCTGTTCAGCGGGCGGTAAGCAGCCCTCAAGGGCTCACCCCCACTTGTGCCGTTTGTATACTGAGTATTTTGTGTTTGCAAATACTTTGTACTGTACGGTCGCTGGTGATTCTCGGCTATATACCCTCCTAGATTACAAGGAGGCAACAGCATGTCGTCCGCAAAACGCAAGGGTGCCAAGGCACAGACATTATATGCTGCCTGTACCGCATGTGGGGCTGCTCTACCGGCAGGTTCCACTGACCCCCATTGTGTGCAGTGCTCGGCCCCTGTGCAACTTACACAGCCGGGGCCTCTGCTGGACGTGACCCAGGGTGTACCACCTGTGAATGCTGTCCAGGTGACAGGAACGGAGTTTGCAGCTTTTGCTGACAGATTGTCTATGACCATGTCAAAGATTCTTGAAACATTGCAGTCTAGACCAGTAACTCAGACCATGGACACTGTTGCATCATTGCTCCCTGGTCCCCCTCAGCTGGAACACTTCCAAGCTCCGGGGGTGTCACATGCACCCCAGGGTGACGATTCTGACTCGGACGACAGTCCCAGACAACCTAAGCGGGCTCGTTATGAGGGGCCCTCAACTTCGTCTCACTGGTCAGGATCCCAGCGGGACGAATCTATGGGTGATGAGGCGGATGTAACTGATCAGGATCTGATCCTGGGACCGCTCTCAATCTGGATACACCGGATGGTGACGCCATAGTGAATGATCTTATAGCGTCCATCAATAAGATGTTAGATATTTCTCCGCCAGCTCCTCCTGCGGAGGAGTCAGCTTCACAGCATGAGAAATTCCATTTCAGATATCCCAAGCGTAAATTAAGCACTTTTCTGGACCACTCTGACTTTAGAGATGCAATCCAGAAACACCACGCTTATCCTGAGAAGCGGTTTTCTAAACGGCTTAAAGATGCACGCTATCCTTTTCCCCCTGACGTGGTCAAGGGTTGGACCCAGTGTCCCAAGGTGGACCTTCCAATCTCCAGGCTTGCAGCTAGATCTTTAGTTGCAGTAGAAGATGGAGCGGCACTTAAAGATGCCACTGACAGGCAGATGGAGCTCTGGCTGAAATCCATCTATGAAGCTATTGGAGCGTCGTTGGCGCCAGCTTTCGCAGCCGTATGGGCACTCCAAGCTATTTCAGCTGGGCTTATACAAGTCGACTCGGTCACACGTACATCTGCTCCGCAGGTGGCACCATTGACCTCTCAAATGTCTGCATTCGCGTCTTACGCGATTAATGCTGTCCTAGACTCTACGAGCCGTACGGCGGTGGCGTCAGCCAACTCCGTGGATTTGCGCAGAGCCCTGTGGTTGAGAGAATGGAAGGCAGATTCTGCTTCCAAGAAGTGCTTAACCAGTTTGCCTTTTTCTCGTGACCGATTGTTTGGGGAGCGTTTGGATGAAATCATTAAACACTCCAAGGGTAAGGACTCATCCTTACCTCAACACAGACAAAACAAGCCCCAACAAAGGAGGGGTCAGTCTGGTTTTCGGTCCTTTCGAGGCTCAGGCAGGTCCCAATTCTCCTCGTCCAAAAGGACTCAAAAGGATCAGAGAGGCTCAGATTCTTGGCGGACTCAGTCACGCCCAAAAAAGACAGCAGGAAGAACCGTTACCAAGACGGCTTCCTCATGACTTTCAGCCTCCTCTCTCCGCATCCTCGGTCGGTGGCAGGCTCTCCCGCTTTGGCGAAATTTGGCTGTCACAGGTCAAAGACCGTTGGGTGAGGGACATTCTGTCTCACGGGTACAGGATAGAGTTCAGCTCTCGTCCTCCAACTCGTTTCTTCAGAACTTCCCCACCGCCCGACCGAGCCGATGCTCTGCTGCAGGCAGTGGCCGCTCTAAAGGCGGAAGGAGTGGTGACTTCCGTTCCTCTTCAGGAACAAGGTCACGGTTTTTACTCCAATCTGTTTGTGGTGCCAAAGAAGGACGGGTCCTTTCGGCCCGTCCTGGATCTAAAGTTGCTCAACAAACACGTAAAAACCAGGAGGTTCCGGATGGAATCTCTACGCTCCGTCATAGCCTCAATGTCTCAAGGAGATTTCCTAGCATCAATAGACATCAAAGATGCTTATCTCCACGTGCCGATTGCGCCAGAGCATCAGCGTTTTCTACGCTTCGTTATAGAAAGCGAACACCTGCAGTTCGTAGCGTTACCTTTCGGGCTGGCAACAGCCCCTCGGGTCTTCACCAAGGTCATGGCAGCAGTAGTAGCTGTCCTGCACTCGCAGGGTCACTCCGTGATCCCGTATTTGGACGATCTACTTATAAAGGCACCCTCTCAAGAGGCATGCCAACACAGTCTGAACGTGGCACTGAAGACTCTCCAGAGTTTCGGGTGGATTATCAACTTTTCAAAGTCAAATCTAACCCCGACCCAATCACTAACATATCTTGGCATGGAGTTTCATACTCTCTCAGCGATAGTGAAGCTTCCACTGGACAAGCAGTGCTCTCTGCAGACAGGGGTGCAATCTCTCCTGCAGAACCAGTCCCACTCCTTGAGGCGCCTCATGCATTTCCTAGGGAAGATGGTGGCAGCAATGGAAGCAGTCCCTTTCGCGCAGTTTCATCTGCGCCCTCTACAATGGGACATTCTCCGCCAATGGGACGGGAAGTCGACGTCCCTCGACAGGGATGTCTCCCTCTCTCAGGCAGCCAAGGACTCTCTCCGATGGTGGCTTCTTCCCACCTCATTGTCAAAAGGAAAGTCGTTCCTACCCCCATCCTGGGCGGTGGTCACGACAGATGCGAGCCTATCAGGGTGGGGAGCAGTGTTTCTTCACCACAGGGCTCAGGGTACGTGAGAGAGTCCACCCTTCAGATCAATGTTCTGGAAATCAGAGCAGTCTATCTTGCTCTGCGAGCCTTCCAACAGTGGCTGGAAGGCAAGCAGATCCGGATTCAGTCGGACAATTCCACAACGGTGGCGTACATCAACCACCAAGGGGGAACACGCAGTCGGCAAGCCTTTCAAGAAGTCCGGCGGATTCTGACGTGGGTGGAAAACACAGCATCCACCATATCCGCAGTTCACATCCCAGGCGTGGAAAACTGGGAAGCAGACTTTCTCAGTCGCCAGGGCATGGACGCAGGGGAATGGTCCCTTCACCCGGACGTGTTCCAGGAGATCTGTCGCCGCTGGGGGATGCCGGACGTCGACCTGATGGCGTCACGGCACAACAACAAGGTCCCGGTTTTCATGGCACGGTCTCACGATCACCGAGCTCTGGCGGCAGACGCCTTAGTTCAGGATTGGTCGCAGTTCCGACTACCTTATGTGTTCCCACCTCTGGCATTGTTGCCCAGAGTGCTCCGCAAAATCAGGTCCGACTGCCGTCGCGCCATTCTCGTCGCTCCAGACTGGCCAAGGAGGTCGTGGTACCCGGATCTGTGGCATCTCACGGTAGGCCAACCGTGGGCGCTACCAGGCCGTCCAGACTTGCTGTCTCAAGGGCCGTTTTTCCATCTGAATTCTGCGGCCCTGAACCTGACTGTGTGGCCATTGAGTCCTGGATCCTAGGGACCTCAGGTTTATCTCATGATGTTGTTGCCACCATGAGACAGGCTAGGAAACCATCCTCCGCCAAGATCTACCACAGAACGTGGAAGATATTCTTATCTTGGTGCTCTGCTCAGGGAGTTTCTCCCTGGCCATTTGCATTGCCTATTTTTCTTTCCTTCCTGCAGTCTGGGTTGGAAAAAGGTTTGTCGCTTAGCTCCCTTAAAGGACAAGTCTCTGCGCTATCCGTATTCTTTCAGAAGCGCCTGGCGCGACTTCCTAAGGTACGCACGTTCCTGCAAGGGGTTTGTCATATCGTTCCCCCTTACAAGCGGCCATTGGAACCCTGGGATCTGAACAAGGTTCTAATTGCTCTCCAGAAGCCGCCTTTCGAGCCTATGAAGGAGATTTCCTTTTCTCGGCTTTCACAGAAAGTGGCTTTTCTGGTGGCGGTCACGTCTCTTCGGAGAGTGTCAGAGCTGGCGGCGTTATCTTGCAAATCTCCCTTCCTGGTGTTTCACCAAGACAAGGTAGTACTGCGTCCAATTCCAGAGTTTCTTCCAAAGGTGGTATCTTCCTTTCATCTCAATCAGGATATCACTTTACCATCTTTGTGTCCGCATCCAGTTCACCAATTTGAAAAGGGTTTGCATCTGTTGGACCTGGTGAGAGCACTCAGGATCTACATTTCCCGCACGGCGCCTCTGCGCCGTTCGGATGCACTCTTTATCCTGGTCGCTGGTCAGCATAAAGGGTCGCAAGCTTCCAAATCCACCCTTGCGCGGTGGATCAAGGAACCAATTCTTCACGCCTACCGTTCTGCTGGGCTTCCGATTCCTTCTGGACTGAAGGCCCATTCTACCAGAGCCGTGGGTGCGTCCTGGGCATTACGGCATCAGGCTACGGCTCAGCAGGTGTGCCAGGCGGCTACCTGGTCGAGTCTGCACACTTTTACCAAGCATTATCAGGTGCATACCTACGCTTCGGCGGATGCCAGCCTAGGTAGACAAGTCCTGCAGGCGGCGGTGGCCCACCTGTAAGAAAGGGCTGCCTGACAGCCCGATCACGAGGTATTCTTTTACCCACCCAGGGACTGCTTTTGGACGTCCCAATTGTCTGGGTCTCCCAATTAGGAGCGAAAAAGAAGAAGGGAATTTTGTTTACTTACCGTAAATTCCTTTTTCTTCTAGCTCCAATTGGGAGACCCAGCACCCGCCCTGTTTTTTCTTAGGGTATTTGTTTTTCGGGTGCACATGTTGTTCATGTTGATAAGTTACGTTCTCCGATATTGTTTATCGGATTGAATTTGTTTTTGAAACAGTTATTGGCTTTCCTCCTTCTTGCTTTTGCACTAAAACTGAGGGACCCGTGCTCCCACGGGGGGGTGTATAGCCAGAAGGGGAGGGGCCTTACACTTTTAAGTGTAGTGCTTTGTGCGGCCTCCGGAGGCAGTAGCTATACACCCAATTGTCTGGGTCTCCCAATTGGAGCTAGAAGAAAAGGAATTTACGGTAAGTAAACAAAATTCCCTTCTTTCTTTCTTGTTGTTTTTAATGAATATATATATATATATATATATATATATATATATATATATATATTCAATTCTGGTCTCCAGAGCACAGTTTTTTTTCTGTAGGTACTCGTTATATAGTGCTTTACCAAACGGATTTTTGTCCAGATCTATTCTCCCTAAATTTATTCTTATATTCACTTATCCAATATTGATTTGGAGTTTGTTTACATAGTGTACTTATACAGTGCCTTGCAAAAGTATTCGGCCTCCTTGATTTTTTTTTCAACCTTTCCCCACATTTCAGGCTTCAAACATAAAGATAAAAATGTTAATCTTATGGTGAAGAATCAACAACAAGTGGGACACAATTGTGAAGTTGAACGAAATGTATTGCTTATTTTAAACTTTTATTAAAAATAATAAACTGAACATTGGGGCGTGCAATATTATTCAGCACCTTTAAGTTTGTAGTTTGTAGTGCCACCTTTTGCTGCGATTACAGCTGCAAGTCGCTTGGGGTATGTCTAGTTTTGCACATCGAGAGACTGAAATTCTTGACCATTTTTCCTTTGCAAAAAGCTCAAGCTCAGTGAGGGTGGATGGAGAGCGTTTGTGAACAGCAGTTTTCAGCTCTTTCCACAGATTCTCGATTGGATTCAGGTCTGGACTTTGACTTGGCCATTCTAACACCTGGATACGTTTATTTGTGAACCTATCTGTTATAGATTTTGCTTTATGTTCGGGATCATTGTCTTGTTGAAAGACAAATCTCCATCCTAGTCTCAGGTCTTTTGCAGACTCCAACAGGTTTTCTTCAAGAATGGTCCTGTATTTGGCTCCATCCATCTTCCCATCAATTTTAACAATTTTCCTTGACCCTGCGGAAGAAAAGCAGGCCCAAACCATGATGCTGCCACCACCATGTTTGACAGTGGGGATGGTATGTTCAGGGTGATGAGCTGTGTTGCTTTTACGCCAACCATATCGTTTGGCATTGTGACCAAAAAGTTTGATTTTTGGTTTCATCTGACCAGAGCACCTCCTTCTATGTTTGTGGCTTGTGGCAAACTTTAAACAACACTTTTTGTGGATATCTTCTTACCACTCTTCTATAAAGGCCAGATTTGTGCAGTGTACGACTGATTGTTGTCCTATGGACAGACTCTCCCACCTCAGCTGTAGATCTCTGCAGTTCATCCAGAGTGATCATGGGCCTCTTGGCTGCATCTCTGATCAGTCTTCTCCTTGTTTGAGATGAAATTTTTGAGGGACGGCCGGGTCTTGGCAGATTTGCAGTGGTATAATACTCCTTCCATTTCAATATGATCGCTTGCACAGTGCTTCTTGGGATGTTTAAAGTTGCGGAAATCTTTTTGTAAGCAAATCCGACTTAACACCTCTCCACAACAGTATCACGGACCTGCCTGGTGTGTTCCTTGGTCTTCATGATGCTCTCTGCGCTTTAAACAGAACACTGAGACTATCACAGAGCAGGTGCATTTACACAGAGACTTGATTGCACACAGGTGGATTATATTTATCATCCTGAGTCATTTAGGACAACACTGGATCATTCAGAGATCCTCAATGAACTTCTAGAGTGAGTTTGCTGCACTGAAAGTAAAGGGGCCGAATTTTTTATTTACCTTGGTTACGAGCATCCGCAGCTGCTAGGAGCCGGGCTGCCTGCACACGTAACCAACGTAAACATCGGGTAACTAAGAGAAGCGCTTTGCTTGGTTACCCGATATTTATCTTGGTTACGAGAGTCTGCAGCTCTCAGGCGGGGGAGAGAGAGAGGAGAGGGAGAGGGGAGAGAGACAGAGGGAGGAGGGGGGGGAAAGAGGGACTGATCACCTGAGGCTGGTTTCTGTGCATGCTCAGTAGAGCCAGCAGGATCCTGTCTATCAGCAAGCCAGCGTTCACATGCGTTTGCATGCAGTATAGTCAGGATCCAGCAATTTGTAGTATTTGGACGCAGCTCAAAAACGCTACAAGTAGCGTTTTTGAAAAATGTTAAAACACTGCAAGTCGCTGGATCCTGACTATAACGCACGCAAACGCAGGTGAACGCATGTTGATGCGAGTCCATTGCAAATGCATTGAAATGAAAACGCATTTGCACTGGATCCGTTTTCTTTATCGTTCCTATGGGAGACCCAGACATTGGGTGTATAGCTTCTGCCTCCGGAGGACACACAAAGTACTACACTAAAAAGTGTAGCTCCTCCCTCTGAGCATATACACCCCCTGGTTAACCGGATCTAGCCAGTTCATTGCTTTGTGTTCAGGAGGCACACATGCATTCTCATCTGATTTTTTCTTTTTTGGAAAGTTTTTGAAGAAAAGCGGGTCCAAGCCTGGACTCCCGGCATGTCCCTTCTCACCCCACTGTGTCGGCGGTGCTGTTAAGGTTGATTTACAAGGCTGGAGCCTTACATGCCGCGCTCCTTCACCATCCCTCGGGCTCTGGCTTGAAGTGGGAGCCAGCACGGTTCTCCATGCCTTGCAGGAGACCTGTCTCCATCCGCAGCCCTTCAGGATCCTGCTGGACGGAGCACTCATCCCCAGGGACTTGGAAACCCTGCGTCTCAGCAAGCTAAGTACCTGAGACGTTTATTTTCGGGGGGTCCCGGTACTTTATTATGGTGGGAGAGTGTGCTGTGTAACTTTTGTGACATTTCCGGCCGGTTCTCTGGCTGTCGCCTGAGAACCGCGCCGATGGTGCCTGCGCGCCGGCCGCATCGCCTAAATTTAGGCCCCGGCTTCGCCGGAGGCCTACTTTCGATTTCACTGCCCTCGCATGTCAATCATGCAGAGGGACAGTGCGGCTCCGCCCAGCAGCCATTCGGTACAGGGGAGGGACACTCCTCTCTGAGTACATGTCCCCTCCCCTGTAAATCTCCTTGGCCCTCCAGATCCCGCTCTCAGAGCAGGTCCCGCCCCCTCTCCTCGCTCCGACGCCATTTTCTCAGCGTTCTTCTCTGCATCAGCGCTGGCTGCAGCATTCCTGCTGAGCTGCTTGGGGTTCCGGGCTGTGGGATCTGGAGGGCACACAAACGGTCTGGTAAGCCACAACCTCCGGTTGTGGACTTTCTTATATACTCTCTGGGGGTCATTCTGGCTCAGAGCCCCCACTTCAGCAGCATGTCTCACACGAGGAGCAAGGCTGCAAGGCTGTACTCAATATGCACTGCATGTAAGCTCGTACTGCCTGAACCGAGCACCTATCCACATTGTGATGCCTGCTCTAACATGGTGGTGCCTCAGCCTGGAATCTCATCCCCAGTGGTCCCTCCGGCTGCTCCGGCTCCGGTGGCTGAACCCCCGGCTTGGGTAGAATCCTTCTCTAAGTCTATCTCCCAGTCTTTTGCCGACTCCATGGGACAGCTGTCCCGGACTCTGCTGAGCATGCATCAGCCCCCTTCACAGGGCGCCTCTGCTGCTACGGCTCGCTCAGCAGAGCTCACAGAGGACTCTTCATCTGGTCCCAGACCCCGTCCTCCTAAAAGAAGACACAGGGTCCCCTCTCCTTCCTCGTCCCGCGGCTCTGATTCACGAGCTGACTCGCAGGACGAGGAGGATGCCTTTACTGGGGGCTCGGACGCTACCTCCATGTGCCCCATTGATCTGTCCGAAAGTGACTCAGATGTTAGTGATTTGATTGCGTCCATTAATTCTGTACTGGACCTCAATCCGCCAGTATCAGAGGAACAACCCTCCCTGGCAGAAAAGCACCAGTTTACCTCACCTAAGAGGACAAAGAGTGTGTTCTTTAACCACTCCAGTTTTCAGGCCGCTGTGACCAAGCCCAGGGCCTGCCCTGACAAACGCTTCCCTAAGCGTGGTTCTGATGACCGTTTTCCCTTTCCACCTGAGGTGGTCAAGGAGTGGGCTCATTCACCAAAGGTAGACCCCCCCGGTGTCTAGACTCTCAGCCCGGACCGTTGTATCAGTGGCTGATGGCACCTCTCTTAAGGATTCCACTGACCGCCAGGTCGACCTTCTGGCCAAATCTGTATATGAGGCGGCTGGGGCCTCGTTCTCCCCATCTTTTGCAGCAGTGTGGGCTCTCAAGGCCATCTCTGCTTCTCTAGAGGAGATGCATTCCCTCACCAGGGAATCTATGCCCGAAATGGTTGCCTTAACTTCGCAAGCTTCAGCTTTTTCATCCTATGCCATGTCTGCCATGCTGGAGGCGTCTCACCGCACTGCGGTGGCTTCGGCTAATTCCCTCGCTATCCGCAGGATCTTGTGGCTTTGAGAGTGGAAGGCAGCTGCTTCTTCAAAGAAGTACCTTGCTGGCCTCCCTTTTGCTGGATCCAAGCTATTCGGTGAACAACTGGATGAAATTATTAAGGAAGCTACTGGCGGGAAGAGTACTTCCATGCCACAAACTAAAACCAGGAAACCTGCCCAGGGTAGGAACCAGTCGAGGTTTCGTTCCTTTCGTTCCTACAACTGGTCATCCTCTGAGCCCTCGGCCGCGTCCACTAACTCAGCCAAGGACCAAAAACCCAACTGGCGCACAAAGGCGCGTCCACAAAAGACCGCAGGAGCCGCTGCCACTAAGGCAGCCTCCTCTTGACTATCTGGCCGCTCCAGCAAAGTCCTTGGTCGGTGGCAGGCTCTCCCACTTTGGCGACGTGTGGTTTCAACACGTCTCCCATCAGTGGGTGCGGGATATCATCTCCCACGGCTACAGGATAGAATTCTCTTCCAGCCCGCTAAACAGATTTCTTCTGTCAACTCCCCCCTGCTCCAAGGCCGCCGCCTTCTCTCAGGCCGTGGCATCCTTGCAGGCCAACGGAGTAATTGTACCGGTTCCCTCCCAGGAACGGTTCAGAGGTTTCTACTCAAATCTCTTCCTAGTCCCCAAAAAGGACTGTTCCTTCCGGCCCATCCTGGATCTCAAGCTTCTCAACAAGCATGTTCAGGTGCGGCATTTTCGCATGGAGTCTCTGCGATCAGTCATTGCCTCAATGACCCAAGGAGATTTCCTGGCATCCATCGACATCAGAGATGCCTATCTGCATGTGCCAATTGCAGTTTCACACCAGCGTTGGCTACGTTTTGCAATCTGAGAGGAACATTTCCAATTCGTGGCTCTCCCTTTCGGGTTAGCCACGGCCCCTCAAGTATTCACCAAGGTCATGGCAGCAGTGGTTGCGGTTCTGCACCTCCAGGGGGTGGCAGTGATTCCTTACCTGGACGACCTTCTAGTCAAGGCTTCGTCCAGCGCAGACTGTCAGCGGAGTGTCTCGCTCACTCTCGCCATTCTATCCCAATTCGGGTGGCTTGTCAATCTGCTCAAATCCACTCTGACTCCGACCCAGAGGCTCACGTACCTAGGGATGCAGTTCGAGACTCTGCCGGCACTTGTGAAGCTGCCCTTAGTCAAACAGCAGTCCCTCCATCTGGCGGTGCGCTCTCTGCTGAGACCCCGCCGTCATTCCATCAGGCACCTGATGCAGGTGCTGGGTCTGATGGTGGCGTCAATGGAGGCGGTTCCCTTTGCTCAGTTCCATCTGCGTCCTCTGCAGCTGGACATTCTCCGCTGTTGGGACAAGCGGACTTCCTCCTTGCACAGGCTAGTGGCTCTATCGCCACAGACCAGGGGCTCCCTTCAGTGGTGGCTTCGGACCCTCTCTCTGTCTCAGGGACGCTCCTTCCTGGCTCCGTCCTGGGTGATCCTCACCACGGATGCCAGTCTATCCGGCTGGGGAGCGGTATGTCTCCACCACCGAGCACAGGGCACTTGGACTCCGTCCGAGTCAGCCCTCTCGATCAATGTGCTGGAAACCAGAGCTGTGCTTCTGGCTCTCTTAGCCTTTCACCACCTTTTGGCGGGCAAGCACATCCGAGTCCAGTCAGACAACGCGACAGCGGTTGCCTACATCAATCACCAAGGCGGGACACGCAGCCGCCTGGCAATGTTGGAGGTTCAACGCATCCTTCATTGGACGGAGGACTCCAAGTCCACCATATCCGCAGTCCACATCCCAGGCGTGGAAAACTGGGAAGCAGATTATCTCAGCCGTCAAACCGTGGACAGTGGCGAGTGGTCCCTGCATCTGGCAGTGTTTCAATCGATCTGCCGCAAGTGGGGCACTCCGGAAGTGGATCTAATGGCATCCCGGCAGAACAACAAGGTTCCGGTTTACGTGGCTCGCTTTCACGATCCCCAGGCCTTTGCAGCGGTTGCTCTGGTTCAAGATTGGTCCCAGTTTCGTCTGTCCTACGTGTTTCCCCCCTCTAGGTCTCTTGCCCAGAGTTCTGCGCAAGATCAGAATGGAGGGCCATCAGGTCATCCTCATTGCACCGGACTGGCCCAGGCGAGCTTGGTACCCAGACCTGCTCCATCTGTCCGTAGAGGTGCCGTGGCATCTTCCGGACCGTCCAGACCTTCTCTCACAAGGTCCGTTTTTCCGCCAGAATTCTGCGGCTCTCAGATTGACGGCGTGGCTCTTGAGTCCTGGATCTTGACGACTTCTGGTATCCCTCCTGAAGTAATCTCCACTATGACTCGGGCTCGGAAGTCTTCCTCGGCAAAAATCTATCACAGGACTAGGAGAATTTTCCTGTCCTGGTGTCGCTCTTCCGGCCATGCTCCTTGGCCTTTTTCCTTGCCGACCCTTCTGTCCTTCCTACAGTCCGGTCTGCAGCTAGGACTATCCCTCAATTCCCTCAAGGGACAAGTCTCTGCTCTGTCAGTGCTGTTCCAGCGGCGTATCGCCCGGCTGGCTCAGGTGCGCACCTTCATGCAGGGCGCGTCTCACATCATTCCGCCTTACCGGCGGCCCTTGGATCCCTGGGACCTCAATCTGGTCCTTACGGCCTTGCAGAAACCCCCCTTTGAGCCTCTTAGGGAGGTTTCTTTGTCTCGTCTTTCACAGAAGGTGGTCTTTCTAGTGGCCATAACTTCCCTCAGGAGAGTCTCTGATTTGGCTGCGCTCTCTTCGGAGTCACCTTTTTAGGTTTTTCATCAAGACAAGGTGGTTCTCCGTCCGACTCCGGATTTTCTCCCTAAGGTGGTTTCTCCTTTCCACCTTAACCAGGACATTTCCCTGCCTTCCTTTTGTCCGGCTCCTGTTCATCGCTTTGAAAAAGCGTTGCATACTCTGGATCTGGTGCGGGCGCTCCGGATCTATGTGTCTCGCACCGCTGTTCTTAGGCGGTGCACTTCTCTTTTTGTGCTAACCACAGGTCGGCGTAAGGGCCTCTCGGCTTCTAAGCCGACCTTAGCTCGCTGGATTAGGTCGGCCATTTCCGATGCCTACCAGTGTATCAGGTGCCTCCCCCGCCGGGGATCAAGGCACACTCGACCAGAGCTGTCTGTGCCTCTTGGGCTTTCAGGCACCAGGCTACGGCTCAGCAGGTCTGTCAGGCCGCCACTTGGACTAGCCTGCATACCTTTTCGAAGCACTACCAAGTGCATGCTCATGCTTCGGCAGATGCGAGCTTGGGCAGACGCATCCTTCAGGCGGCTGTCGCCCATTTGTGAAGTTAGGCTCTGCCTACTTCTCAGTTTCTGTTTATTCCCACCCATGGACTGATTTGAGACGTTCCAATGTCTGGGTCTCCCATAGGAACGATAAAGAAAAAGAGAATTTTGTTTACTTACCGTAAATTCTTTTTCTTATAGTTCCGTATTGGGAGACCCAGCACCCTCCCTGTTGCCTGTTGGCAGTTCTTGTTCCGCGTGTTATCACCGGCTGTTGTTGTAGACAGAGGCTCTGGTTGTTCCGATTCTTGCTCTGTCTTTACTTGTGGGTGGCTATCCTCCTTCAGCTTTTGCACTAAACTGTCTAGATCTGGTTAACCAGGGGGTGTATATGCTCAGACGGAGGAGCTACACTTTTTAGTGTAGTACTTTGTGTGTCCTCCGGAGGCAGAAGCTATACACCCAATGTCTGGGTCTCCCAATACGGAACTATAAGAAAAAGAATTTACGGTAAGTAAACAAAATTCTCTTTTTTGCGTTAAAAAAAAACGTTCAGGACCCATGTTAAAAAAAAGTAGTGTGAAAGCAGCCTAATATTGCACACCCCACTTTTCAGTTTATTCTTTTTTGCAAAAGTTTAAAATAAGCAATAAAGTTAAATTAAATTTTTTATCTTTGAAGCCTGAAATGTGGGAGAAAATTCAAGGGGGCCAAATACTTTCGCAAGGCACTGTAATAACACACCTAAATTGTTAAAGGGAACCTGTCATAACTTTTTTGGCATGTAGGCTGCGGCCACCACCACCGGGCTCTTATATACAGCTTTCTACCATGCTGTATATAAGATCCCAGGCCGGGGGTATAACATAAAAAACACTTTATAATACTTACCTAACGGCCGCTGCGGTGGGCCTTATGGGCATCTCCATTGTCCGGTGCTGGCGCCTCCTCTTTCGCCCATCTTCGTCCTCTCTTTCTGAAGCCTGGGTGCATGATGCGGCTGCGTCATACACACTCGATGGTCCTGCGCATGCGCACTACAATACTTTGATCTGCCCTGCTCAGGGCAGATCAAAGTGCGCCTGCTCAGGACCCGTGTCGGACCCATCATGCACCGCGGCTAGAGAAGAAGGCGCACAAAGAATGGCCAAAAGAGGAGACGCCCATAATGCCCACAGCGCGACCGTTAGGTAAGTATTATAAAGTGTTTTTTATGTTATACCCCCCGGCCTGGGCTTATATACAGCATGTTAGAATGCTGTATATAAGAGCCCACTGGTGGTGGCCACAGCTTATAGGCCAAAAAAGTGGAGACAGGTTCCATTTAAGACAGTACAGAATTCTAAGAAAAGATCTGCTTTATACTTCACGCCTTACATATAGTGTAAAGTAACATATGTTCTGAACTACAATCATTTTATAATTGTAAATGTATTTTTTTTTTTATTGTTAGGTGACAAGGCTCTGCGACTTATCTGTAGAAGGTGATTCAGTGACCTCAGTGGGTTGGTCTGAAAGAGTGAGTATAATCAACCCCTTAACAACTGCAGGCAGTAAAATTACGTCCTAAACCCCCTAGGAGTAATCCCTGCCGGCTGCAAGCAAGTAGCCGGTGGAGATCCCTGCACATCTCAGCTGATTTGAACAGCTGACATGTGTGCCTCAGAGGCCCAGGTAGATCCATGATCCACCCAGGCCTGTTAACCCTTTAGATCGCACTGTCAAAATGTGGCAGGGCGATTTTAAGTGCTAGTGCGGTTAAAATACACTTACCTTATTTTCTTCGGCGCTCCATTGGGAGACCCAGACGATTGGGTGTATAGCTACTGCCTCCGGAGGCCACACAAAGCATTACACTAAAAAGTGTAAGGCCCCTCCCCTTCTGGCTATACACCCCCCGTGGGATCACGGGCTGCTCAGTTTTCAAGCTTTGTGCGAAGGAGGTCAGACATCCACGCATAGCTCCACTGTTTTTAGTCAGCAGCAGCTGCTGACTATGTCGGTTGGAAGAAAAGTGGGCCCATATGGGGCCCCCAGCATGCTCCCTTCTCACCCCACTCTTTGTCGGCGGTGTTGTTAAGGTTGAGGTACCCATTGCGGGTACGGAGGCTGGAGCCCACTTGCTGCTTTCCTTCCCCATCCCCCTGAGGGCTCTGAGGGAAGTGGGATCTTACCGGTCTCCAGGCACTGAGACCGGGCTCCATCCACAGACCCGGAGAACCTGCTGGATATGGAGCTGGGTATCCTCAGGGACAGGGCCCTGCAACGTTAAGGTACTCTGTGTCCCCGTACACATCGCGCACACACACACCAGCATTGCTGGGAGTGTTAGTGCGCCGGGGACAACAGCGCGGAGCGCTTGTGCTATTATTCACTGCAGCTTTGCTGAGTGAATTTATGTATTGGGAACTGCCGCGCCGGCCGCTGCTGGGTGTTTTTACACTGTGGCGCGGCTGGGACTTGTGGTGCGCCGGGGACTTCCGCGCTGGCCGTGCACATAGGATGGCCGCGCTTATTACTCGAGTCCCCGGCTTTGCGGCCTAGTTTTCGTTTCGTTCCCGCCCCCAGCCCTGCCAGTCAGGGGAGGGGCGGGACGCTGTACAGAAAGTCAGCGCCGAGAGCTGGAGTCTGCTTTGCATTCTCCAGCCCCCTCACTGAACACAGTGGGACGCCAGTTTCCCGCTCTTGGCTGGGGCACGCCCACGGCCCGCCCCTCTGCACAGGACGCCGGCAGCCATTACGGTTTGCAGTCTGGGCTGGAGAACGGAGACAAGTTCTGGGCAACCAGTCACAGGATTCTGGCGACCTCACACCCGCCTTTGTGCGGGCGGTAAGCAGTGCTGACCCCACTAATGCCGAAGGGTTCATTTGTACTGTATGTTGGTATGCTATACACTGCACTGTACGGTCGCTATTCTGGGCTATATACTCTCCTAGATGGCTAGACTACAGCAGCAAAAAGCAAGGGTGCTATGGCACAGGCTTTCTATGCTGCTTGTATTGCATGTGCTGAAGTGTTCATGTGTACTTTATGCTTGTATGCTATACATGGCACTGTACGGTCGCTATTCCTGGCTATATACTATCCTAGATGGCTAGACAACAGCAGCAAAGAAGCAAGGGTGCCAAGGCACAGGCTTTCTATGCTGCTTGTATTGCATGTGCTGAAGTGTTCATTTGTACTTTATGCTTGTATGCTATACACTGCACTGTACGGTCGCTATTCTTGGCAACAGCAGCAAAAAAGCAAGAGGCAGCAAAAAAGCAAGAGTGCCAAGGCACAGGCTTTCTATGCTGCTTGTACTGCATGTGATATTGTTCCACCGGCAGGTTCCACTGACCCCCATTGTGTGCAATGCTCCCCTGTGGCACTTGCTCAGCCGGGGTCTCTGCTAGAGGTGGCCAAAGGAACCACCTGTGAACCCTGTCCAGGGACAGGGACGGAGTTGCAGTTTCGGCTGATAGATTGTCTGTGACTGTGACTAACATCTTAGAGACTTTGCAGTCCAGACAGACCATGGGCAAGGTTGATTCAATGCTCCCTGGCCACCCTCATTTGGAACACATCAGTGCTCCGGGGGGGTCCCATGCATCCCAGGGTGAAGGCTCTGACACGGACGACAGTCCCAGACAGCCTAAGCGAGCTCGCTGGGAGCGGCACTCGGCTTCATCACTGGTCAGGGTTCCAGCAGGAGGACTCTCCGTATGATGAGACAGACGTGGCTGATCAGGACTCTGATCCTGAGACCGCTCTCAATCCGGATACACCGGATGGTGACGCCATAGTGAATGATCTTATAGCGTCCATCAATGGAATGTTGGATATTTCTCCCTCAGCTCCTCCAGTGGAGGAGTCGGCTTCACAGCAGGAGAAATTTCCTTTTTCAGTATCTCAAGCGTAAATTGAGTACTTTTCTGGCCACTCTGACTTCAGAGAAGCAGTTCAGAAACACCATGCTTATCCAGATAAGCGTTTTCTCCAAACGTATTAAGGATACACGTTATCCCTTTACACCTGACGTGGTCAAGAGCGGGACCCAGTGTCCAAAGGTGGATCCTCCAATCTCCAGGCTTGCGACTAGATCCATAGTTGCAGTGGACGATGGGGCTTCCCTTCAAGATGCCACTGACACAGATGGAGCTCTGGTTGAAATCCATCTATGAAGCTATCGGCGCGTCATTTGCTTCAGCATTCGCAGCCGTATGGGCACGCCAAGCTTTTTCAGCTGGTCTTGCGCAGATGGACACTGTCACACGTACATCTGTGCTGCAGGTGGCGTTCTTCATCTCGCATATGTCTGCATTGCGACTTACGCTATTCATGCTGTCCTGGACTCTACGAGCCGTACACCGGGGGCGTAAACCAATTCCGTGGTTTTGCGCAGAGCCTTGGAGTTAAGGGAATGGAAGGCAGATTCTGTTTCCAAAAAAGGGCTTAACCAATTTGCCATTATCTGGTAACAGACTGTTGGGTGACCGATTGCATGAAATCAAACAGTCCAAGGGTAAGGATTCGTCCTTACTCCAGCCCAGATCAAACAGTCGAGGTTTCGGTCCTTTCCAGGCTCGGGCAGGTCCCAATTTCCTAGGCAAAAATGACTCAAAAGGCTCAGAGGGGCTCAGATTCCTGGCGGGCTCACTCACGCCCAAAGACGGCAGTCGGAGGCGTTTTTCCTCATGACTTTCAGCCTCTCTCTATCTCCGCATCCGCGGTCGAGGGCAGACTCTCCCGCTTGGCGGCATTTAGCTGCCACAGGTCAAAGACCGGTGGGTGAGAGACATTTGTCTCACGTGTACAGGATAGAGTTTTTGTTCTCGTCCTATGGCTCGATTTCTTCAAAAACCTCCCGACCGAGCCGCTGCTCTTCTGCAGGCAGAAGGAGTGGTAATCCCTGTTCCACTTCAGGCAATCACAATGCTTATCTCCATGTGTCGATTGCGCCAGAGCACCAGCGTTGCTACGATTCGTTATAGAAGACGAGCATCTTCAGTTCGTAGCCCTGCCCTTAGGTCTGGCGACAGCCCCACGGGTTTTCACCAAGGGCATGGCAGCAGTGGTAGCAGTCCTGCACTCTCAGGGTCACTCTGTGATCCCTTACTTGGACGATCTACTTGTCAAGGCACCACTCTCAAGGGGCATGCCAACGCGGCCTGAACATTGCGCTGGAGACGCTCCAGAGTTTCGGGTGGATCATCAACTTTTCAAAGTTAAATCTGACACCGACTCAATCACTGACATATCTTGACATAGAGTTTTCATACTCTTTCAGAGATAGTGAAGCTTCCGCTGGACAAACAGCGTTCGCTACAGACAGAGGTGCAGTCTCTCCTTCAAGGCCAGTCACACCCTTAAGACGCCTCATGCCCTTCCTAGCGAAGATGGTAGCAGCAATGGAGGCAGTCCCTTTCGCGCAGTTTCATCTGCGTCCAATTCAATGGGACATTCTCCGCCAAGGGGATGGGAAGTCGACGTCCCTAGACAAGAACGTCACCCTTTCTCAGACACCTCATTGTCAAAAGGAAGGTCCTTCCTACCCCCACCCTGGGCGGTGGTCACGACAGACGCGAGTCTGTCAGGGTGGGGAACAGTCTTTCTCCACCACAGGACTCTGGAAATCTAAGCAGTGTATCTTGCCCTGCAAGCATTCCAGCAGTGGCTGGAATGAAAACAGATCCGAGTTCAGTCGGACAACCCCACAGCGGTGGCATACATCAACCACCAAGGCGGAACACGCAGTCGGCAAGCCTCCCAGGAAGTCCGGCGGATCTTGATGTGGGTGGAAGACAGAGCATCCACCATATCCCCAGTTCACATCCCGGGCGTAGAAAACTGGGAAGCAGTCTTCCTCGGTCGCCAGGGTATGGACGCAGGGGAATGGTCTCTGCACCCGGACGTGTTGCAGAAAATCTGTGGCCACCGGGGGAGGCCGGACGTCGACCTAAGGGCGTCTCGGCACAACGGCGTGGTCTTACGATCAACGAGCTCTGGCGGCAGGCGCCTTAGTTCAGGATTGGTCGCAGTTCCAGCTACCCTATGTGTTTACCCCTCTGGCACTGTTGCCCAGAGTGCTACGCAAGATCAGATCCGATTGCCGCCGCACCATCCTCGTCGCCCCAGACTGGCAGAGGTGGTCGTGGTTCCCGGATCTGTGGCATCTCACGGTCGGCCGGCCGTGGGCACCACCAGACCGGCAAAACTTACTGTCCCAAGGGCCGTTTTTCTTTTTTCCATCTCAAGGCTACGGCCCTGAACCTGACTGGGTGGACATTGAGTCCTGGCTTCTAGCGTCTTCAGAATTATCTCAAGACGTCATTACACCCATGAGACGGGCGAGGAAGCCGACGTCTGCCAAGATCTACCACAGGACGTGGAAGATATTCTTATCTTAGGGCTCTGCTCAGGGAGTGTCTCCCTGGCCATTTGCATTGCCTACTTTTCTTTCCTTCCTGCAATCTGGTTGGAAAACAGGTTTGTCGCTCGGCTCCCTTATAGGACAAATCCCAGCGCTGTCTGTATTCTTTCAGAAGCGCCTAGCACAACTTCCTCAGGTACGCACGTTCCTGCAGGAGGTTTGTCACATTGTCCCTCCGTACTGAGGCCGTTAGACCCATGGGATCTGAACAGGGTACTACTGGCTCTCTAGAAGCCGCCCTTCGAGCCTCTGAGGGATGTTTTCACTTTCACAGAAAGTGGCCTTTCTGGTAGCGGTCACGTCTCTTCGGAGAATGTCTGAGCTAGCAGCGCTGTCATCCAAAGCTCCCGTCCTGGTGTTCACCAAGGCAAGGGAGGGCTGCGCCCGATTCCGGAGGTTCTCCCTAAGGTGGTATCCCCCTTTCATCACAATCAGGATATCTCCTTACCGTCCCTTTGTCCTTATCCATTTCATCGATATGAAATGGATTTGCATTGTTGGATCTGGTGAGAGCACTCAGAATCTACATTTCCCGCACGGCGCCCCTGCGCCGCTCGGATGCACTCTTTGTACTGGTCGCTGGTCAGCGTAAAAGGTCGCAGGCTTCCAAATCCACCCTGGCTAGATGGATCAAGGAACCATTTCTTGAAGCCTACCGTTCTGCTAGGCTTCCGGTTCCATCAGGGCTGAAGGCCCATGCTACCAGAGCCGTGGGTACGCCCTGGGCATTACGGCACCAGACTACGGCTCAGCAGGTGTGCCAGGCGGCTACCTGGTCGAGTCTGCACACCTTCACCATGCATTAGCTGGTGCATACCTACGCTTAGGCGGATGCCAGCCTAAGTAGAAGAGTCCTGCAGGCGGCGGTTGCCTCCATGTAGGGGAGGACTGTTTTACAGTCAAAACTTGAGGTATTAATTTACCCACCCAGGGACTGCTTTTGGACGTCCCAATCGTCTGGGTCTCCCAATGGAGCGCCGAAGAAGAAGGGAATTTTGTTACTTACCGTAAATTCCTTTTCTTCTAGCTCCAATTGGGAGACCCAGCACCCGCCCCTGTTTCCTTCGGGATTTTTGGTTGTTCGGGTACACATGTTGTTCATGTTGAATGGTTTCAGTTCTCCGATGTTCCTTCGGATTGAATTTGTTTAACCAGTTATTGGCTTTCCTCCTTCTTGCTTTTGCACTAAAACTGAGCAGCCCGTGATCCCACGGGGGGTGTATAGCCAGAAGGGGAGGGGCCTTACACTTTTTAGTGTAATGCTTTGTGTGGCCTCCGGAGGCAGTAGCTATACACCCAATCGTCTGGGTCTCCCAATTGGAGCTAGAAGAAAAGGAATTTACGGTAAGTAACAAAATTCCCTTCTTTCGGGCTATAAGACGTACCGGACCATAAGTCACACCCTGGTTTTAGAGGAGGAAAACAAAATTTTTAAGCAAAAAATGTGGTCATGACACACTGTTATGGGACGAGGATCTGCTACTGACACTGTATGGAGGTAATGTTAAAAACAAAAAAAAAAAAACTGCATGCAGTTCACCCAATTTTGATAACCAGCCAAGATAAAGTCTCACAGCTGGGGGCTGGTATTCTCAGGCTGGGGAGACTCACGTTATTGGGAGCCCCCCAAGCCTAAAAATATCAGCCAGCAGCCGCCCAGAATTGCCACATCCATTAGATGCAAAAGTCCTGGGACTTTTCCCAGCTCATCCCGATTGCCCTGATGCGGTGGCAATCTGGGTAATAAGCAGTTAGTGGCAGCAATGGGCTGCTGCCATTAAGTCCTAGCTTCGTGATGAGACGCCCCCTCATCATGAAGTTGTAAGTGAAGTAAATAAACATACAAAAAAGACAAAAAACACTCTTTCACTACTTTATTAACCTCTAAAACACCCAGGTCCGATGTTATCCACACGATGTCCCACGACGCATTCAGCTCTGCTACATCTGACAATCACGGAGAGTAGCCATAGAACACGACCGCTCTCTGTGAGGGTCAGGCCGCAAGTGAAGTGAGCCGCCGGCATCAGCGGTGACAACTGTCGCCGCACATCACCTGACTGAAGTCACCGCGGATCTCGTGGTCACTTCAGCCGCTGCCGGATTTGCTGTAACAGGTGGAGGACTCCCGCTGTATACTGACCTCTCCTCACTCCACGCAGCATCGCTCGCTTCATGTCTGTGCTAGCTGACCTGTGTGGAGTCGTGTGTACAGCGATGACGTCATCTCTGTCCTCGCCACTCTACACAGATCAGCTGGCATACAGACAGGAGGACATCGCGATTCTGCAGGGACCGGTGAGTATATCGCACTTATTCACTGCCCCACGCGCTGATGATGATGCTCAAGGATGCAGTGAATATAGCCACACATGATCACTCCCGGCTGTAGTTGCCTGGGGTGCTCACGCAGGCTGGCTCTTTACTATGCGCGCATCCCCCGCCCATCATCCCGCCCACCTGTCAGCGCTGGCTTCAGGGCTGAGAGATGAAGGGCGGGCATATCAAATGAGGGCCCACGTGGTCAAGGCTGCTACAGCCTGCTCCTGCCTCTGATGACCCTCTCCACCACCACCGCACCCGCCTTAACCCACTCCACCACCACCGCACCGCAGCCATTGGACTATAAGACGCATCCCGCACTTTCCCTAAAAATTTTTGGGGAAAAAAGTGCGTCTTATAGTCCGAAAAATACGGTACCCGCTGCCACCGGAAGTCACGTGATGTGATCACATGGAACTGATGGTTGCCATGGTAGCACAGGGTCATGTGATGACACCTGTAGCTCACGTGACTCACTTCCTGTAATGGGCAGCCGAGTGCTGCTTATTAAGAGACAAGCATTTCTGCTGATCTCAGTTGTGTAGCTGTGATCAACAGTAATGAATGAGCAATCAGTCTGCTGATACTTAAAGTCCCCTAAGGGGACTACTAAAATAAAAAAAAAAATTGAAAGAAAAATAAAAAGGTTAGGGCTCTCTGACGAAGGTGTGCAAAAAAAAACCAACCAGAAAATCGTCCAGGGATGAAGGGGTTAAGTCATGGTTATGATGTGGGTTTTTTTAGAACTCTTGAGAAAATAATTATAATTTGGTAGTTATATGCAAAGTATTTCCCCATGCTACTGATACTTTATATTCAATTTGTAATTTTCAATCTGGCTGGGATAATACAGCTAGTGCCTGATATTTGCTCCCCATGGATCGGACCAACTTTGGAAGTCATTAGTGATAATAATAATGAGCGAATACTAAATATTCGGGTTCGGATTTTTATCGAGTACAGAGTATTCCAGTATTCACCACAAATAACAAACCTAATGCAAGTCAATGGGGAACTCAAGCATTTTACTTGAAGATTTCCTAGAAAAATTCTCAGGTTCCCATTGACTTGAGTTAGATAGTACTAGGTATTCTGTACAAATGTATCCAAATATTTTGTATCCGCTCATCAGTAGAAGTCATCTGTAGAACACAGGACAACTTTCCAATAGATAGGTGATTGCTTGGACCTCCAGCAATCCAGAGAATGTAACAGTGAAGGCCTTCTTCTGAATGTAGCCGTGGTCGGGCATGTGCATCTCCTCTCGATTAACTCTGTCGGGATGCTGAAGATGTTTCCGGTAGTCCTTGA
The DNA here is from genome assembly GCF_048569485.1 of Anomaloglossus baeobatrachus. Lineage (NCBI taxonomy): Eukaryota > Metazoa > Chordata > Amphibia > Anura > Aromobatidae > Anomaloglossus > Anomaloglossus baeobatrachus. The sequence continues at coordinate 360,668,311 of NC_134353.1, forward strand.
TGGAGCCGGGACACTTCAGAGTTCCATTCTCGAGATCGGTAGGGGATAACGTATTACCTTGGTACAACCCTTTTAACCCCTGGGCAAGAATTACTGAACATGTATGGCACTCATCTTGCGTGGATGTTTGAACCAGGCTTGGGAGATGAGCCGCCAACAACTTTCCCAACCGATAAAGGCTCTAATTCAGCCATCGTCTACCTCTTTGCCCACTACTTTTATATGCATCCGCCAATCTTTGATGACGACAGTTACAGCACAGGTGTGGCTTTCCATGAGCCCTTCGGCCCTCTAAAACGCAGTAGTTTGGTTACCATGAAAGCGGGGGTCTGCTGAAGGCCCCTATACTTGTTGTGATGGTCATCTTATGAAAACCAGTCTATGGCTGGAGTTCATAGGAGACTGTGATTTTTACTATATATACTATAGGCAATAAGACAATCACATTATTTAACTCTCCTAAGACGACTAAAAAAGTAAAGTTTTTGGAATTTTTTATTTCTTAGAAACTCCTTCTCCCACCTATTTAAAATTTAAGATATTGAAAAAAAATAACACATTTGGTATCGTTGAGTCCTTAGAAGTCCATCTATCAAAAAATTAACTGAAGCAGTAAAAATCTTTTTAAAGAGGGGAAAAAAAATCAAAATGGCAGAATTATGGTTTTGCAGTTGTGGCAAGTACGCAAAAAGAACAACAATGAGAAGCGATCAAAATGGCAGATGTACCCCAAAAGGGTATCAATAAAATAACCATATCAGGTCATCACACACAAAAAACAAAACTTCACATGGCTCCATCAATCCCAAAAATAAAAACGTTACTTGTATTGGAAAGCGGTGACACAAGGAAAAAAAAAAAAAAGTTGCAAGTTTGATATCACCATAATCAAACTGACCTGACATCTTGTTATTTTTACCGATCAATGAATGCCATATAAACAGAACCCCAAAAATGACAGAATTAATGGTATTTATGTCTTTTTTTTATTTTCAGGGAAATCTTGTTGCTGTAGGGACTCATAAAGGTTTTGTACAGATATGGGATGCATCTGCAGGGAAAAAGCTGTCCACACTCGAGGGGCATACAGCTAGAGTTGGTAAGCCTCCAGTATTAGTACTAACCATTGTTTTCTACCCCATCATTGTAATCTGAGCATTGTTTTCTAGCATTGCTGTCTGTCTACCACCTATAGGTGCCTTGGCTTGGAATGCAGATCAGCTGTCCTCAGGCAGTAGAGATCGCATGATCCTACAGAGAGATATCCGCACTCCACCCGTACAGTCTGAAAGGAGGTTACAAGGTCACCGGCAAGAAGTGTGTGGCCTCAAGTGGTCCACCGACCACCAGCTGCTTGCGTCAGGAGGGAATGACAACAAGGTATCACTTATATACAGAATATATGTATGTGTGTGTATATGTATGAATACATTTTATATATCTAATATATAAAGCTGAGTGTATGTATGTCCGCTAAATGAATCTTCACCGTCGCATTTCCAATCACGAAATTTTGCACAGACACCTCATGTGACTCAGGGAACAAAACAGACTATGTTTTGACGGGAAAACTTAACCCCGCCCTTTTACAGTTACTCTGCAAAAAACCTGCCTCCATTAAAATCAATGCAGCTGGAAGACACAGGTTATTAATAGCAGCTCTGATTGGTTGCTATAGGAACGAAAGACATTCATAGTATAAGAAGCTTATGTGTGAAGTAATATGATATCGGTGGGGAGACAGAAAGAGAGAGACAGAGGCAGACAGACACCAACGGAAAGAGAGAGAGACAGACAGACCGGGGAAAAGGGACAAACCTAGCAGAGAGACAGTTACTATCCCGGGCAACGTCTGGTACTACAGCTAGTGTGTGTGTGTGTGTGTGTGTGTGTGTGTGTGTGTGTGTGTATGTATATATGTATATGTATATGTATATATGTATATGTGTATATGTATATGTGTATATGTATATATATATATATATATATATATATATATATATATATATATGTATGTGTTTGTCCCCCTTTTACCATATTGCTCGATTAACTCTTTTGCTCTTCTTTCAGCTCTTAGTATGGAATCACTCAAGTTTGACCCCTGTCCAGCAATATACAGAGCATTTGGCTGCAGTGAAGGCAATCGCCTGGTCACCTCACCAACATGGTCTACTAGCTTCTGGCGGGGGCACAGCTGATCGTTGCATTAGGTTCTGGAACACACTCACTGGCCAACCACTGCAGTGTATTGACACTGGTTCACAGGTTTGCAACCTGGCCTGGTCCAAACATGCTAATGAACTGGTAAGTAGTTTCTTTTGCCACGTTTACCTCTTGTGGTCTTCCCCCACCTCCTTGTAGATTGCAGGTCCCTCACTCCATGATTATTAATTGAGCCTGTCAGGTCAGATAACACTATTAACCTGCAGGTGCAGGGATAGTCTGCAGGTTAATATCATTATTAAGGTGCTGGGCTTCTACACGGAAGGTGCAGCACCTGGGAGAAAATTAACTTTGTTCCTCCCAGGAGCCACCTGCTTTGTTATCCAGGCATGCTGGTGCGGCTATAGTCACCCATCACATCACTGTGGGTAACGGCTGTAAGAACGCTCCAGAACTTCGACTGACCGCAGGTTAGGTAGGTAAAGAGCTCCTGGCACAAGCAGGCTCTATGCTTTACAGCCTGCTCATTCCGTGCTGAACCTACCCGGATCTCTAGAACAGACCAGCCTCTATCCCCTTGCTCTTCTCTCATCTTGCAGAAGCAAAACTGCCTATGCTAACAGCCTGGGGGAACTGTCAGTTTGGATCTGTGCCGTAGGCATGCCACTGATCCAAACTGTCAATATTCAGGAACACATCGCACCCGGCAAAACAGGAAGCCAGGAGCGGTTCTGTCCGGAAGCTGCATCTTGACACAACCCTTTTACTTTTCATGTGACAGCAACGTGTTAATGACCAAATAACAGCGCATCCATTGAGCAATATACTTTATTACTGTGGATCATTTGCAGCCGACGTCTGTATGTTGTGTGATAAGTGACCTAGATGCTATAAATCAGTTCACCCCATTGTATTTTGAAATAGACACAGGTTGGAGAATGTTTTCCATAAAATCCAGGCATTCTTACACCCTAAGCTATCTTCTCCTCCCTCACAGGTGAGCACACATGGCTATTCTCAGAATCAGATCCTAGTGTGGAAGTATCCATCTCTTACACAGGTGGCAAAATTAACTGGACACTCTTATAGAGTTCTCTACCTTGTAAGTATTTTTATATTCTAAGGCTACCTAGAAAAATTAACAGGGGGAGAGCAAATGTGCGACCCTGCGTCATAGTACATGGATAACCTTGGTATATGGGGCATGCAACACTATGGTAACTTGCATTTGCTAGTTTAGAGTACTTTAGTAGGATACAAAAAACACTATCTGCAGATGTGTGTGTGCAGAGCAGGCTGTCAATCAACATGCCAGGGAGTGCTCACTGTATAGTGCGCGATAACTGTTATAGGCCTCTGTGCCGCTCTGATGACTGGAAGTGAGTGGCTGCAAGGAGAATAGAACTTCATTTTCTCCCTGTAGCCACTGTTACACTGTCAATCTTTTTTTTTTTTTTCTCTTTCGTTTTTTCCTCCCGTTATTCCAAGAGCCATAACTTTTTAGTTTTTCCTTTGATATACCAGTGTGAGGGCTGTTTTTTTGAAGGATTTCATCACATGTTGTAAGGGAAAGCTGAAATTGTACAAAAAAAAAATGCAAATCTAGAATTTTGGTCGGGAAATGATCACTATCAGATTACAGATGTCTGCATATTATCCATTTAATTGCAATAACCTTTAGTACCTTTTTAAGGGGCTGTCACTCATTTTAATGTTGTATTGCGGAGCTGCTTTTAACTTAGGGGGGGACTAGATTACATTGTGACATCTATTTTTCTGCTTAACAGGCCATGTCTCCAGATGGAGAAGCTATTGTTACAGGTGCTGGTGACGAAACCTTGAGATTTTGGAATGTTTTTAGTAAAACGCGATCTACAAAGGTGAGGCAAATGTGACTTTGAGTTCTTAAAGAAAATCTTAAGGGTGCTTTACACGCTGCGACATCACTAGCGATTGCTAGCGCGATAGCTCCCGTCGTTCGTGCAACATTTGGTGCTCGCTGCCTTAGCGAACATTATCGCTACGGCAGCGTCACACAAACATATCTTGTCAGCGACGTCGCTGTGACCGCCGAACAATCCCTCCCTCAAGGGGGAGGTGCGTTCGGCGTCATAGCGACGTCACTAAGCGGCCGGCCAATAAAGCGGAGGGGTGGAGATGAGCGGGACGAAACATCTCGCCCACCTCCATCCTTCCGCATTGCCGGTGGACGCAGGTAAGGAGATGTTTGTCGCTCCCGCGGTGTCACACATAGCGATGTGTGATGCCGCAGGAACGACGAACAACATCGTACCTGTGGCAGCAGCGATATTAAGGAAAGGAGCGACGTGTCAACGATCACCGTTTTTGAACGATTTTGCGATCGTTGATCGTCGCTCCTTAGTGTTACATGCTGCAACGTCGCTACTGGCGCCGGATGTGCGTCACTAACGACGTGACCCCGACGATATATCATTAGCGATGTCGCAGCGTGTAAAGTACCCTTTAGTGTTTGTATTCTTATGATCTGACAATTACATGGAGTGAACTGTTCTTTCTCTTCTAGGAATCAGTCTCCGTTCTCAACCTCTTCACTAGGATACGATAATCTGTCCATCGATGATTGGCAGTTTTCCTCTTCTTTCTTCACGAAGCTCGGAAACGATGGCTTTCCAATGCAGCAGAGAGACTAATGTTCTGTGTACAGTTCAGGGATTCGTCAGCGGCCTATACAGGCATGGGAAGCATTAAACACTGTTCCATCTCATTCATTTTTCCATCATTTACGTTGGAGGAAGGAGGAGACACATATTTTTTGTACATTGGGTAGTGGGTATAAGAACCCTACTGACCATGCTCTATAGATATGTATTTAAGTGCTTGTATATAAATGCTTCTGTATATCCTATTGCTTGGGATGGACCCCCCGAAGAATAAGTGGCAGCTTGAAAGCTACCATGAAAACACCTATTTTTGACTATTTGGGACCATGTTCTGTTTTCTAGAGGCACAGAGAATCCCCTCCTATAAAATGTCTTGTTTGCATGCAAAGGATATCATATACTATATCTAGAACCCACTCATTACAACTCTACTTGCAGCTTTTCACGTAATTTTTTATTTGTGAAAATATTATATAATATGTATGTATAATATTATATATTATATAATATTTTTAATTATATAATATATATGTGCTCACTCTAAGGTGGGAGGGCGTATATAAAGGGGGCTTATTTTATGGACGTGTGGATGATTGATTGATAGTCTTATTGTAGCAAAATATCTGTTTAGTTTTGTGCAGTTTCTTTTGTTATAGGTGATGTACTGTATTTTTAATGTTAATTTAAAATAACCCTTTTTCAGGATCAGTCAGACATATTGCCTGATCTTGTTCCCTAACATTGTATATATTTTTTTGCGTTGTTTTGCACAGTGGAGGAATTTAGAGGAAGAAGAAAGCCTTTATGCTAAAAGAAAGCACTTATATTCGGAATATGGAACCATTTGGTAGAATAACGTTTAACAGTGAAGGGGTTGGTGTAAGAACATTATTGATGCCATTTGCTATATGCTAAAATTGGAGTCCTCCATTATTCTTTTCCTCCCCAGACATGGGGCATGTAAATTTCATTATTCTTTGTTTTTAAAGAAAAAAAAAAAGAAAAGCCACTTGATGTTTAACTGTGAAGGATGTGTTTATTTGTAACTGTCAATTGTAAGAGTCAAATGTTCTACCCAAGATGTCGTGGTCTCATTGGTACTAAATCTACTTTTGGTAAGGGCCTCATCCACACAGGTAGTGATTATCAGCGTACTTTTCGGCGTCATCACTTCTACAGGGAAAGTACATGGGTTTAGTGTAATATTGCCGCTACAGACCACACAGATAAAACTACATCATGAAACTGAGGAAAGTGACAAACCTCTATGTTTGGTCATCCTAATGCTGGACTTGGGGTGCAGCATGTTTTTACATTTATGCAATAGGGTTCCTTTCTTTGTCGCTCTATTGGGAGACCCAGACAATTGGGTGTATAGGCTATGCCTCCGGAGGCCGCACAAAGTATTACACTCAAAAGTGTTAAGCCCCTCCCCTTCTGCCTATACACCCCCCGTGCTCCCACGGGCTCCTCAGTTTTTTGCTTTGTGCGAAGGAGGGTTCGGCCTGGCAACAGCCCCACGGGTTTTTACCAAGGTTATGGCTACTGTAGTAGCGGTCCTCCACTCTCAGGGTCACTCGGTGATCCCGTACTTGGATACTGATCAAGGCACCCTCTCAAGAGGCATGCCAACGCAGCCTCGACGCTTCCCTGGAGACTCTCCAGGGTGTCGGGTGGATCATCAATTTTACCTCTCAGCGATAGTGAAGCTTCCGCTGATCAAGCAGTAGTCACTACAGAAAGGGGTACAATCTCTCCTTCAAGGCCAGTCACACCCCTTGAGGCGCCTCATGCACTTCCTGGGGAAGATGGTGGCAGCAATGGAGGCAGTCCCTTTCGCGCAGTTTCACCTGCGTCCCCTTCAATGGGACATCCTACGCAAATGGGACAGGAAGCCGACGTCCCTCGACAGGACCGTCTCCCTCTCTCAGGCGACCAAAGCTTCCCTTCGATGGTGGCTTCTTCCCACTTCATTATCGAAGGGGATATCCTTCCTACCCCCATCCTGGGAAGTAGTCACGACAGACGCGAGTCTGTCAGGGTGGGGAGCGGTTTTTCTCCACCACAGGGCTCAGGGTACGTGGACCCAGCAAGAGTCCTCGCTTCAGATCAACGTTCTGGACATACGGGCAGTGTATCTTGCCCAGAAAGCGTTCCAGCAGTGGCTGGAGGGCAAGCAGATCCGAATTCAGTCGGACAATTCCACAGCGGTGGCATACTTCAACCACCAAGGCGACACACGCAGCCGGCAAGCCTTCCAGGAAGTCCGGCGGATTTTGATGTGGGTGGAAGCCACGGCATCCACCATATCCGCAGTTCACAACCCAGGCGTGGAAAACTGGGAAGCAGATTATTTCAGTTGCCAGGGCATGGGCGCAGGGGAATGGTCCCTTCACCCGGACGTGTTTCAGGAGATCTGTTGCTGCTGGGGGGTGCCGGACGTCGACCTCATGGCGTCCCGGCACAACAACAAGGTACCAATGTTCATGGCACGGTCTCAAGATCCCAGAGCTCTGGCGGCAGACGCCTTAGTTCAGGATTGGTCACAGTTTCAGCTCCCTTATGTGTTCCCTCCGCTGGCACTGTTGCCCAGAGTGTTACGCAAGATCAGGACCGACTGCCGCCGCGCCATCCTCGTCGCTCCAGACTGGCCAAGGTGGTCGTGGTACCCGGATCTGTGGCATCTCACGGTCGGCCGACCGTGGACACTACCAGACCAAACAGACTTGCTATCTCGAGGGCCGTTTTTTCCATCTGAATTCTGCGGCCCTCAACCTGACTGTGTGGCCATTGAGTCCTGGACCCTAGCGTCTTCAGGGTTATCTCAAGACGTCTTTGCCACTATGAGACAGGCTAGGAAACCAACGTCCGCCAAGATCTACCACAGGACGTGGAAAATTTTCCTGTCGTGGTGCTCTGCTCAGGGTTTTTTCTCCCTGGCCTTTTGCCTTGCCCACTTTTCTGTCCTTCTTTCAATCTGGACTGGAAAAGGGTTTGTCGCTCGGCTCCCTTAAGGGACAAGTCTCAGCGCTCTCTGTGTTTTTCCAGAAGCGCCTAGCCAGGCTTCCACAGGTACGCACGTTCCTGCAGGTGGTTTGTCACATCGTTCCACCTTACAAGCGGCCGTTAGAACCCTGGGATCTAAACAGGGTTCTGATGGTTCTTCAGAAACCACCATTCGAGCCAATGAGAGATATTTCCCTCTCACAACTTTCGCAGAAAGTGGTTTTTTTCTAGTAGCAGTCACTTCTCTTCGGAGAGTGTCTGAGCTAGCAGCATTGTCGTGCAAAGCCCCTTTCCTGGTGTTCCACCAGGACAAGGTGGTTCTACGTCCGGTTCCGGATTTTCTCCCTAAGGTGGTATCCTCCTTTCATCTCAATCAGGATATCTCCTTACCTTCTTTTTATCCTCATCCAGTTCACCAATGTGAAAAGGATTTGCACTTGTTAGATTTGGTGAGAGCACTCAGACTCTACATTTCTCGTACGGCGCCCCTGCGCCGCTCGGATGCACTCTTTGTCCTTGTCGCTGGCCAGCGTAAAGGGTCACAGGTTTCCAAATCAACCCTGGCTCGGTGGATCAAGGAGCCAATTATCGAAGCTTACCGTTCGGCTGGGCTTCCGGTTCCATCAGGGCTGAGGGCCCATTCTACCAGAGCCGTGGGCGCGTCCTGGGCTTTGCGGCACCAGGCTACGGCTCAGCAGGTGTGTCAGGCGGCTACCTGGTCGAGCCTGCACACTTTCACGAAACACTATCAGGTGCATACCTATGCTTCGGCGGATGCCAGCCTAGGTAGACGAGTCCTTCAGGCGGCGGTTGCCCACCTGTAGGAAGAGGCCGTTTTACGGCTCTCTTACGAGGTATTATTTTACCCACCCAGGGACTGCTTTTGGACGTCCCAATTGTCTGGGTCTCCCAATAGAGCGACAAAGAAGAAGGGAATTTTGTTTACTTACCGTAAATTCCTTTTCTTCTAGCTCTAATTGGGAGACCCAGCACTCGCCCCTGTTTTTTTGTGTACACATGTTGTTCATGTTGAATGGTTTCAGTTCTCCGATATTCCTTCGGATTGAAGTTACTTTAAACCAGTTTATAATTCTTTTTCCTCCTTCTTGCTTTTGCACCAAAACTGAGGAGCCCGTGGGAGCACGGGGGGTGTATAGGCAGAAGGGGAGGGGCTTAACACTTTTGAGTGTAATACTTTGTGCGGCCTCCGGAGGCATAGCCTATACACCCAATTGTCTGGGTCTCCCAATTAGAGCTAGAAGAAAAGGAATTTACGGTAAGTAAACAAAATTCCCTTCTTTACTAATAAGTGACAAAACATATAATGACATTGTATAAAAAAATTAATCAGTCTTCCATTTCGACCATAAACAGGAGCTGCATTTAACTCTAAGGCTATGTGCGCACTAGAAAAGTGATTTTTCTCAAGAAAATTTCTTGAGAAACTTCTGGGAGTTGAAAATTTCCGCACCTGCGAAAAAATCCGCGGGAAAAACGCATGCGGATTTACCGCAGGTTGGTCCCTGCGGTTTTGCAATAAATAATATAGATAATCGATAGATAATGGATAGAGGGAAAGATGGATAGATGGATAGATAGATAGATGAGAAAGACCTATATAATGTCCCACCTCCCTGCATTTTCTAAGCTGGCACCCTTTAGTGACTTTCATGTAGCACTAAAGGGTGCTTAGCCTTGTATTTAGCCATAAAATAAATAAATAATTTAAAAAAAAAAAAAAAGCGACGTGAGGTCCCCCCATCTTTTGCAGCCAGCTAGGGTAAAGCAGATGGCTGCAGCCTGCAAACCACAGCTGGCAGCTTCACCTTGGCTGGTAATCCAAAACAGAGGGCACCCCACGCTGTTATTTTACATTAAATAAATAATTTAAAGCAAAAAACCTGGGGTCCCCCTCAAAATTGCATCACCAGCCGAGGTAAAGCGGACAGCTGTGGTCTGGTATTCTCAGACTAGGGAGGTCCACTGTTATTGGACACTCCCCAGCCTAAAAATAGCAGGCCGCACCCGCCCCAGAAGTGGCGCATCCATTAGACGTGCCAATCCTGGCGCTTCGCCCCAATTCATCCCGTTGCCCAGGTGCGTTGGCAAACGAGGTAATATATGGGGTTGATGCCAGATGTGTAATGTCACCTGGCATCAAGCCCTGGGGTTGGTGAGGTCAGGCGTCTTATCAGATACCCGACATCACCAACCCAGTCAGTAAGAAATAAAAAATAGACAACAAAAAAAGTTTTATTTGAAAAAACACTCCCCAAAACATTCCCTCTTACCAATTTATTGAAAAGAACACGTCCGGTGTAATCCAATAAGGGGGTGGGGGGCCACGGCGATCCATATCATAGTCGCTGTCCCAGTCAATGAAGAACAGAATGTTCCCCATTGGCTGGGAGAGCAATGCAGTGACCTGAGCTAACATCAATAGCCCAGGTCACTGCATGGGATGCCGAGCGCTGCTGCCAGGAGGATAGATGAGATCATTACCTGCTGTGATCATCTGTACTGCTGACGTCAGCGCTGTCACTGACTTCTATGCCCGCCGCGTTGTCAGAAGTATCGCGAGAGCCCGTGACGTCACCGCTAGTGACAGTCTCGGGCCGCTCGCGAGACGGGCATAGACAGCAGTGACTGCGGTAACGTCAGGAGGCAGGAGATCGTCACAGCAGGTAATGATCTCACCTCCTGACAGCAGCTATAGTCATCCCCGCGGCTGCCAGCACTGCAGGGTGTCAGTGTCTGCCTGCGCTGCCGCGTGACAGGCTGCTGATACTGCGGGCAGACACTGACACCCTGCAGTGCAGTGTCAGTGTCTGCCTGTGTCAGTGTCTGCCTGCGCTGCAGCGTGACAAGGTGCTGATACTGCGGGCAGACACTGACACGCTGCAGTGCAGGCAGCCGCGAGGCTGGAGCGGGACACAGACTGCACGGGCACCCGCCGGACGTCACACGGAAGCGCTTCTGTGCGGCGTCCAGGGAGTGTGACGTGTGTGTTTACTCTGCTCCGCTTCCTCTTCCTGGCATAATGACATCGCTTCCTGCAAAACCGCAGGCAGCGATGAGCATTACCGCAGATAAATCGCGGCTATACCGGGGGTATACCGCACATCATTTGCTACCTGCGGTATACCCCCGGAATTTCGCGATTACATTACAGTGAATGGAGTGAAATTCCGGGGGTATTCCGCAGGTACCTGCGGAAAATAATTGACATGCTCATTTTCTCAAGAAATTTTCTCAAGAAATTCTTCTCAAGGAAATTTCTTGAGAAAAATCTGCAGCGTGCGTACAGCTATTTTTTTTTCACATAGGATTTGCTGGGAAATGTCTGCACAAAGATTGCAGACATTTCTCAAGAAATTTCCGCGGCAAATCCGCGGGTAAATCCGCGGGTAAAACGCACTAGTGCGCACAGGGCCTAATTCTCCTTTTTAACTTTAAAGAGGTTGTCCAGTAACATAACTAATTTTTTTTTCTTCTTCAGAAATCTTGCTATTATGTCCTTCTGAAAACATCCGTTATCTTATTTTTGCAATATTACCTTTTAGTTCTTATCTTATGCTCTAGCAGCACATCTTCATAGCTGGATACAGCTCTGATGGGGTTAATCAATGACTTCCTGTGTTCTAGTACTAAAAGTTCCATCATGCATTGCAGTGGCCTGTAAGCCAGAACCTATCGCACCCACTCAAAACTCCACCCAAACCCCTCCTTCCTGTATCTTCAGCCCGCTGCATCTTAGGCGCCACTCACTTGTTCATTGCAAATAGGCACATGTTGCATGGTCCATTGCATGGTCAGTTTTATACATCCGTGTGTATATGTGACATCCATTTGACATGTACCGAAAAAAAACGCATGACACTGAAATGAATATTTTTTTTGTGGATAGCTAGATAGATGAAGCTAGATAGTAGATACATAACTACATCGCTTGTACAGCTATTTAGCCAAATCAATAATTACATGAAAAAAATGACTTGGGCTCTCTCCTATTTTTGATAACCAGCACATGTAAAGCAGATAGATGCAGGCCACATCCCTCAGCTTTTCAGCTTTACCTTGTATGAGATGGCGACCACCAGTGTTGTAAATGGTCGCTATGTGTCGCACTGGAGAAGGTCCCCTGCGAAATGAACCTGAAAATGTTACTATGGGACCTGTAGTTCCACCAGTCTTGGTATTGTATTTAAGGATCGGGTTCCCTTTTAAGAATAGTCAGTGTACTGGACAGGTCTGGACAATCACATACCCCACCCATGGGTGTGTTTGACATGTGGCTAACAGGCCACGTGCTTTTTTTTAATGGACACTGTGTTTTTAGGCACATGGCTGAGAGACAGACAGGGGGCTGCAGAGTGTCTCTAAAGCAGCCTGTGTGAGGTACTCTAGACCGTTAGAGTCTGAGAGTGTGCTGGAAGTCTCAGTCTGTGTGAAGACTGGAGAGAGACTTTTGGAAATCAGTCCAGGTGAGGACTGGGGAAAATACTGCAGCCTGGCTGGAGAGTGCTGGGGCTGCAGGAAGGAACCACAGCGAGTGGTGCTCACTGGCTGGGTCCAGTGTGTGCAGGCGCCACACCTCCAATAGAGACTATTGGACTAGAAGTCCACAGTATGTGGATGTGCTATGTTTTGTCTTAATGGTAACTTGTCACCACTTTTTTCCCCTTTAAGTTGCGGCCAGCACCAGCAGGCTCTTATATATAGCATTTCACATGCTGTATATAAGAGCCCAGACCGCACTGTTGAACATAAACACTTTATAATACTCAACTAACAGTTGCGCTGCAGTGGATGTGGGTCAGATGGGCGTCTCCGTCCTCCGGTGCCGGCACCTCCTCTTTCGGCCATCTTTGTCCTCCATCTTCTGAAGCCGCGGTGTATAATGCGTCTGACATCATACACTCGCCGGTGCAGATCAAAGTATTGTAGTGGACATGTGCAGGACCGGTGAGTGTGTACGACGTAGATACGTTGTACAGCGGCTTCACAAGATGGAGGACGAAGATGGCCAAAAGTGGAGGTGCCGGCACCGGAGGACAACGACGCCCATTTGAGCCACATCGACCACAGCGACCGTTTAGGTGAGTATTATAAAGTGTTTTTTATGTTTTACACAGCGGCCTGGGCTCTTATATACAGCATGTTAGAATGCCCACTAATGCTGGCCGCAGCTTATAGCGGGAAAAAAAAAGTGATGACAGGTTCCCATTAAGCCAGGAGAGGTTTTTTTGTGTTTACTTTAAGGGGCAGTTTATGCTTTGATTTTAAAGAAACTGCTGGATTTAAAAAGAGACTGTGATACTTGTGTTGCCTAAGCCACCTCACATCGCTGCAAGCGAGTGAATCCCCCAGATTGCACACCACAATCTCACACTTGGCTTTTTATGAAAAGTAATGGACCCTACGGTATTTTTTTTTTTTTTTTTTTTTTTTTTTTTTAATAATGAAAAACGATGGGTTTTTTTCGCCCTATTTTTGAGAACTGTCCAAAGTAAAGCAGACAGCTGGGAGCTGGTATTATCAGGGTGGGAATGCTCATTGTTATTTGGTCTCTCCAAGCTTAAAAATTGCTGCCCGTAGCTGCCCCAGAAGTGGCGTATCCATTAGATGCGTCAACTCTCTGGCGCTTTGCCCAGCTCTTACCAATTGCCCTGTTGCATTGTCAGCTGTGAATTGACAGTTTGCATCAAGCCCAGTGGTTAGTAATGGAAAGGTCTGTCGGACATCCCCAATACTATCCCAGTAAGTGTAAAGAAATGAAAAAAAAAATGTATTTTAAAAAGCGCACACACACCCCCCCCCCCTCTCTGTTCTGGCCCTCGTTCACCAATTAAAAGAAAAAAAAATAGCCATGAAGATCTTACTTAGTCCAACGAATCCGAAAGTAGTCCACAAAAGCGAACTTGAAAGACACACAAAAAGAGAGAATTTAAAGAAAGACAGGACACAGTCCCTCATTAACCAATTTATTTAAAAAAGAATGACCATGCAGCTCTGACGTAGTCCTCATGGAGGTCCCACGACATTTCCCAACTCTGTCGCACTGCATATGGAGCCACCGTCACAGAACGAAGCCCCATATGCTGTAGCAGCAGCTACTGCCAGGTTTTACGCTGCGCTTTGCGAGAGCCAGCACCAGTGACGAGCGGTGACTGTAAGATTACCGCAGTTCACAGCGGCTGGGTCATATAGATGGTAGTGTGAGTGCCGGCTGCTATGAACTGTGGTAACCTTGTGACGTCACTGCTTGCCACTGCCGTTGGGTCACATAGAAGGTAGCACGAGAGATGGTAGCAGTGATGAGTAGTGATGTCATAAGGTTACCGTAGTTCACAGCCACCGCCTTTCATTCTACCTTCATGTGATCGGCACTGAGCGAGCAGAGATAGTGACAAAATTGAAAAACTAAGGTATTGGAAAAGTCACCTCATTTATTGATGTGCAAAAGATAGAAAGTAGAGGATAGCCTCTTTAAATTTATAATATTGGGAAGAACAAATTAGCATTGTCAGGCCATCTACGAAAATAGTTTGACATTGCTTGCCTTCTCTTCTCTTAATGCAGGAAAGCACACACAAAATACTCTCCTTACATCTGACATTGCTCATCTCTGCTATCAATTCACTGTAGGGAGAGAGCACAAATCACTCTCTCCTCGGTTCTGACATTGGTTGTTTCCCCTGCTATCACGTCACTGCAGGAGAGAACACAAAAATCACTCCCTTTGCTTCTGACATTGCTCATCTCCTCTGATTTCTGTGCTCTCTATTGTACTGGAGTGATAGTACTCTCTTCTCTCTTTTGACATTGTTGTGCTATCACTTCACTTCAGGAGAGCGCACAAAAATCACTCTCACTTTGCTTCCGATCTTGCTCATCTCCTCTATCACTCCAATGACACTGTTCTGTAAATGGATTATCTTAAGGTAGTGATAGCACTGGGCTATCCAGCATTGTCAATCAATATGAGTAGCTGTAAACAAGTAGGTGTAACAATGCAACGTGCACATTCATTTGCATATTACAATAAAGTTGTTTTTGGGGCAACAAAGGAATAGAAAAAACAAAAAGAACATGGAGATGGATCAACAATAGATTGTGGTTTGTGTGAAGCGTACTTTTTAGGTTGACAGAATTCCTTTTAAAGACAAGGTTCACACAACCATAATTTTTTGGATCGAGTGCTATCGGGGGAAAAAAAAACACAAAAACGAACAATCCTTAGACTAATGTTATTCAATGAGGTAGTACAAATGAGCAATGACTATTTTTTTTTTTTTTCCCTCCCTCGCTCTCTCTCTACATACTGAATTTGCACAAGAAGAAAATTGCAGCAATCAGTATTCTGCCCATTTAAAGTCTGAGCCCTAAGCCACACGGCGAGAAAATTGTGCTGCCAGCGTGAGCCGAGTGTCATGCGAGGATTGCAGTAGTCCCCATGTGGCCCCAGCCTAAGAGTGCGCATATCTAACCAGTGTCACTTTTTATGGTTGCAATTATTCCAGTTAGTGCTTCTCCATATCCACGTGATTCTAAAGCTGTCTTTTCGTGACATGTTGCCCTTCATGTTAGTGGTAACTTTAGGTCAATAAAATGTGCGTCTGATTATGAAAATATTGGAAATTTGCGGAAAATTTGCGATTTTTAACATTTGAAATGTTTATGCACTTTTAACAGTCATACCACACAAAATAGTGACCGTAATATATAACTTTTCCCATATATCTAGTTTACATCCGCATCATTTTTGAAACTCCTTTTTATTTTGTTGAGATGTTAGAAAGGTTAAAAGTTTAGTAGTAATTTTATATTTTTTTCCAACAAAATTTACCACTTAAGCTCCAGAGCCGATTTCCACATTCCTGAACAGGCCAAATTTTACAATTCTGACCAGTTTTACTTTGTGGCAATTTTTTTCTCTGACGCCTCATTGGGGGACACCGGATCATGGGTGTTATGCTGCCTATCCATAGGATACACTAAGATGCAAAAGCATAGCTCCTCTGCAGTATACACCCCCTGGCCGGGCCAGGCCAGGCCACCTCAGTTTTAGCTTAGTGTCTGTAGGAGGCACTTCCTTTCAAGGTTTGTTATTTTTTGAGGGCGACGGTTTCCTTTTGGGACTGATCTCCCACTACAATCAACGAGCGGGAACGTGGAGTGTTGTCTCCACGTACCCCCCTCCTGCGACGCTGGATCCTGGGCTGGACGACGGGTTCCACAGACACCGATTTTCCAAAGCCCAGGGTAGAGGGGCACAGTTTCTGTCCCAATCCATGGAAAAACTGTCACAGAACCTGGTGCTGGCTATGCAATGTCGTCCTCCACACCCTTCTGGGTCCCTGGACGGAACGCAGCCTGAGGATACCCCTATAGAGGATCCTTCTGAGGTAATCCGGGCACATGCTTCTCCGGTTGCAGGGATCAGGAAAAGAGCACACAGCCGGGTGTCTCCAGCGGGCTCTCCCTCGGGAGCACACAGGGCCATCGGCTGATTCTGGTGAGATGCTTGCTTCACCTGTAGCTCTGCTGAGCATTGCTCCCCCTCCTGGCATACTCCTATTAGGAACATACAGAATTCTAAGGGCACTAAGAGTGCTAAGGCCCACATAGTCTATTATTCAGCCTGCACTGCCTGCCACGCTGAGCTACCATGTAAACACACCTCTTCTCTCTGTGAGTTATGTGCCCCTATAGCCCCCCAAGAACCCCCTGTCACCACTGCCGCAACTGTCAGCCCAGAGCCTAGGGCTCCCAGCCCACCGGAATGGGCAGGCGGAGGGCTCAGAGACTGTTTATTTGTTCTAGCAGAAAAGCCGGCTGATAACCACCAGTGACAAGCTGTGTGCTGACTGGAGGGAGAGGGAGGAAAACTAGCAGAAGCTCCCTTCCCGCCGTTTTTACTACCCACAGCAGGGGGTGGCACACTGACTTCATCTTCGCGCTCTTTTAGCACTAAGCCCTGCCCCCCCCCACCAGGAAAGCGTGCGAAGATCTCCATAGAGCTTAATCCTTACTGAGGACACATGTGCACGTATGGAGATTCAGAATGGAGTCCCTAAGGTCCATTATTGCATCCATAGACATCAAGGAGACGCGTGCCTGCACATACCCATCGCCCCAGATCACCAAAAGTTCCTCCGCTTTGCAATTCAGGATTCCCACTTTCAATTCGTAGCTCTACCCTTCGGCCTTGCCACCGCACCAAGGGTCTTCACCAACGTCATGGCGGCCGCCATGAGCGTCCTTCACGCCAGGGGAGTAGTCGTTCTCATATATCTCTAGCCAATGGGTTGTTTGATCAAACATCAAAGGGAAATTAGCAATTATGAGGTACCGAATTCTCCAATTAAAATTTAACCTTTATTATTAAATTCATTAAAAGGTCCTCAACCAATAAAACCAGACAAACAATACATATAAAGTTTGGCCACTCCAAACAAGGAGACACGTGTAGGCCAATAATTCAGCTATTACCGCTATAGTGACTGAAAATTATCTCACCAGATGACTAGATGCTTATCAACATCAAGGTCCAAAAAATAATTGGATTAATCTCACCAATTTATTCAAATTCTGATTGGTTCAGACCATCTCATGGCAAAACCTTATAAGTAAAGGATATACCTCCCGACGCGTTTCATTCTGAAAGAACTCTTCAGGGGAGCTTAAGAATCCATTCCGGGTCTCCTAAAATCAAGAGCCCGTTATATCCAATAGGCATGCTGAAAAACATACAAAATTGCATACAGAACAGCAATAAGCGTCAGTATGTCAGCTACTTTACATAATCACATATAGAAAAACTCACCAGTGGACCCAGACTCATCACAGAGTCATATACACGGTGAATCCAAATCAGGTCCCATATAACATGGACCCAGCACCTGATCATGCTGAAACAAACATAATGATGGAAGTGAGTGCCAGCATGTCTGGAGGGTTCTTTATAACGCATGTCTGCAGAAAGTTAACTCACCATGTGGCAGGAGCGGTCGTGCTTCTTGCTCTGTCAAAAGAGCCACCGCTGACTGCCAGACTTTTAAATGCTCCCACACTGTAGGAGCGTCTGACGCTATTTCCGCCTACCCGGTCACATGATCGCAGCCGGGTATCAGCGTCATGATGGTAAGCTGCAGAATTGTATCCGCCCAGCCGGTCACATGACCACGGCCGGGTGATTCGCATCATAATGTTTACATCGTTACTGGGGTGACGGACACTCTGTAGGAGCGTCTGATGCTATTTCCGCCTAACTGGTCACATGATCGCGGCCGGGTGTCAGCGTTATGATGGTAAGCTGCAATACCATACAGAATTGTATCCGCCCAGCCGGTCATATGACCACGGCCGGGTGATTCACGTCATAATGTTTACATGGTTACTAGGGTGACGGACACCGTCCTCACTCCCATGCACCACGTGACACTATATCATACTGCCGGGACGGATACATCCAATATCACAAACACAACACAGAACGCAACAGCGTTCTTTGCTATCGCTGCAAACAACATCATAAAATAATCCTCCTTCAGGTGACTATTAGCCTGCAAAAAGTATTGTTTGTGCCAAATTACAAACTTATAAAATATAACCTGTGTATGGAACACTATTACCCCTCAAGAGAGTGGGTTTAACCAATAGTTTCACAGGTTATTAGGTGACTGCATACTGTATATCCACAGATAATAGCCATATCACCACAACCACTTAAGACACACTTGTGGAGAGCAATAGCCCCACATAAGAAGCATGTCACCCATATGTTATGGCAGTTTAATATCAATTCAAAACAACAATATCAATCTCAAGGGGTCAGTTTACAAAGAACTCAAAAGTATAAATCACTCATTAACAGTAGCTACTGATAAGGTGTCAAGGGCACTGAAATGTCACCCCTCCAGGCATCGACCATATCAAATCCCCCTGCAGAATGGAACCCACGAGGGAGGATAAGAGAGAAAGAGTAGTAGTAATGAGGTGAGTAGTCGTTCTCCCTTACTTGGACGACCTCCTTCCGCGACTGCTCAACCAGCGTACAGATCACTGTGGACACCCTATCCCGCTTAGGGTGGCTAGTGAATCTGGACAAATCATCCACGATCCCATCACGATCCATCACCTTCCTGGGCATGTCCCTGGACACCCGTCAGGGCTTGATCCTTCTCCCTCAGGGCAAGGCGATCGCTCTTCAACGAGCGGTACGCTGCCTTCTACGTCCTCCGTCTCGCTCCATTTGATTCAGCATGAAAGTGCTCGGCAGGATGGTGGCAGCTATGGAAGCAGTACCCTTTGCTCAACTGCACCTCCGCCCACTGCAGCTAGCCCTTCTAGCGGCCTGGGACAAGAGCCCCTTCTCCCTGGACACACATCTTCACCTGACGCCTTCAGTCAGGTACGCACGCCGCTGGTGGCTTCGGTCCTCATACCTATCGAAGGGGAGATCTTTTCTCCCAGTGAACTGGCTGGTCCTGACAACGGATGCCAGCCTCCTAGGCTGGGGAGCAGTGTACCGGCACCACACTGCTCAAGGACGTTGGACGCCCCAGGAGTCTTTCCTACCCATAAACATCCTGGAACTCCGCGCGATCTTCCTCGCGCTCAGAGCGTTCTGCCCTCTGCTAGCGGGTCGTCAGATTCGACAGCTGTAGCCTATATCAATCGGCAGGGGGGCACCCGCAGCAAAGCGGCTTATCTTGAGGCCCACAAGATCCTCAGCTGGGCCGAATCGTCGGCATCAGTGATATCAGCGGTACACATACCGGGGGTAGAGAACTGGGCAGCAGACTTTCTAAGTCGCCAAGGCCTGGCCTACGGAGAATGGTCTCTCCACCCAGATGTGTTTCTACACATCTGCACTTGCTGGGGCACACCAGACATGGACCTAATGGCCTCAAGGTTGAATGCATAGGTACCCGCGTTCATAGCCAGGTCACGCGACCCGCAGTCCATCGGCGTGGATGCTCTAGTCTGCTCCTGGCACCAATTCTGCCTGCCTTACATATTTTCACCTCTACCCCTGCTGCCGCGGGTAATCAGGAAGATCAAGGCAGAGGGAGTCCCAGTGATACTGATAGCACCGGACTGGCCCAGGCGCGCCTGGTACGCCGAATTAGTACAAATGCTCACAGATGCACCGTGGCGCCTTGCAGACATCCCAGACTTGCTGACCCAAGGGCCCATTTCCCATCAGAACTCCAGAGCCCTGAATCTGACGGCATGGCAATTGAGATTGGTATTAACAAGAGCGGGATTCTCCCCCGCGGTTATTTCCACCATGATCAGCGCCCGAAAGCCTGCTTCATCCCGCATTTACCACCGTACGTGGAAAATCTTCCTTTTATGGTGCAGGGAAACTAACGTGCAGCCTATGCCTCTGGCCATCCCCAGAATTCTCGACTTTCTACAGTCTGGCTTGCAAGCGGGGTTGGCTCTCAGTTCCCTTAAAGGGCAGGTTTCAGCGCTCTCAATCTTCTACCAATGCCGCCTGGCTCAAAAACCGCAAGTCAAGACCTTCCTCCAGGGCGTTTCCCATCTAGTTCCCCCGTACAAACGGCCACTGGAACCATGGAACCTCAACCTCGTTCTGGACGGTCTCCAGAGGTCTCCCTTTTGAACCCCTCAAGGAATCCTCCCTTGCTCTTCTGTCCTGGAAGGTAACATTCCTGGTGGCAATTACGTCCATCAGACGGATTTCGGA
This sequence comes from Anomaloglossus baeobatrachus, assembly GCF_048569485.1. Classification (NCBI taxonomy): domain Eukaryota; kingdom Metazoa; phylum Chordata; class Amphibia; order Anura; family Aromobatidae; genus Anomaloglossus; species Anomaloglossus baeobatrachus. Next base: position 360,688,843 of record NC_134353.1, read on the forward strand.
GCTAGCAGCACTCTCTTGCCGCGAGCCTTTTCTGATCTTTCACCAGAACAAGGTGGTTCTGCGCTCCCTTCCGGATTTCCTTCCAAAGGTTCTTACCCCGTTTCATTTGAACGAGGACATTGTTCTGCCTTCCTTTTGTCCACACACGGTTCATAGGGTGGAAAGGTCTCTGCATTCGTTAGACCTCGTCAGAGCTCTCAGATATTACATATCCAGGACAGCCCCCTTTAGGAAAACGGACTCTTTGTTCGTCATTCCTGAGGGGCCTAAGAAGGGATAGGCAGCTTCAAAGGCAACTCTGGCTCGCTGGATTCGCTCTGCGATCCAGGAAGTCTACCGCTTGCAACTCAAGCCCATTCCTAGTGGGCTGCGGGCTCATTCCACGCGAGCAGTTGGCGCTTAGTGGGCAATTCGGCATCAGGCTTCAGTGGAACAGGTGTGTAAGGCTGCGACCTGGTCTAGCCTACATACGTTTTCAAAGCATTACAGGGTCCATACCCAGGTTTCAACTGAGGGAAATCTGGGTAGGAAAATTCTGCAAACGGCAGTAGAGCACCTCAGTATGCGCTCCAGGCTGTCTGGGACTGGTTCCTAGTCCTTGGGTTGTGTTGTCTTCTTTTATGTTTCCCACCCATGGACTGCTTTAGGACGTCCGATGGTCCTGTGTCCCCCAATGAGGCGTCAGAGAAAAACGGATTTTTGTGTACTCACCGTAAAATTGTTTTCTCTTAGCCCTAATTGGGGGACACAGCACCCACCCTGTTGCCCTGTTGGGCCTTGGTTCTCTCAGTGCCTTATTTGGTTATGACTCTTCTTTTCTCATGTTCCTCTGTTGAGAAGTTTTTTTACTGTTTTTTTCTCCTACTGCTTGTGTACTAAAACTGAAGTTGCCTGGCCCGGCCAGGGGGTGTATACTGCAGAGGAGGAGCTATGCTTTTTCATCTACTTAGTGTCCTCCTTTGGATAGGCAGCATAACACCCATGGTCCTGTGTCCCCCAATGATAGCTAAGAGAAAACGATTTTACGGTGAGTACACAAAAATCCATTTTTTTTTATTAATAATTCTTTATCTCGACAACAATAGCAAAACATACAACGTTGGGTTGCCTTTAAGAAAATTAATACTTACCATTCAAAAATCACAGGAAAGAAAGTTTGTTACACAATGGGTTGTCAACAATTTTACTAGGATGTGGAAAAACCCTGTCCCACAGGGAAGAGAAGATGCCAAGCTAGAAGGAGGAGACTAGAGATAGGCAGAGGAGAACTAAGTGAGTAAAGGTACCGTCACACTTAGCGACGCTCCATCGATCCCACCAGCGATCTGACCTGGCAGGGATCGCTGGAGCGTAGCTGCATGGTCGCTGGTGAGCTGTCAATCAGGCAGATATCCACAGAGACCAGCCATCAGTGACCCAAGTAACGACGCTGTGCTTGGTAACCATAGTACACATCAGGTTACTAAGCAAAGCACTTTGCTTATAGTTACCCGATGTGTACCTTGGCTACGTGTGCAGGGAGCCGGCTTCTAGAAGCTGCGGACGCTGGTAACTTAGGTAAATATCGGGTAAACAAGCAAAGCGCTTTGCTTGGTTACCCGATATGTACCTTGGTTACTAGCGTCTACAGAAGCTGGCTCCCTGCTCCCTGCACATTCAGATTGTTGCTCTCTCGCTGTCAAACACAGCAATGTGTGCTTCACAGCGGGAGAGCAATGACCAAAAAATAATCCAGGACATTGAGCAACGACCGGAGACCTCACAGCAAGGGCCAGGTCGTTGCTGGATGTCACACACAGCGACATCCCTAGCATGATCGCTGTTGCGTCACAAAAACCATGACTCAGCAGCGATGTCGCTTAGTGAGACGTGGCCTTGAGAAGAGGGAGGGAGGGAGTAAGGAAGGAAGATAGAGAAGAGGGAGGAAGGATTAGAAAGAAAAAAAATGGGGGGGGGCGTGCCAGGTGAAGGCATATACAGAGAGGAAGCAGAGGGGAGCGTCTAAGGCCGGTTTCACACATCCGGCTTTTTGCCGGATCCGGCGCTCTCCCGTACAGTTAATACAGTACAATGACAGCGCAACAAGCGCCGGTCACATGCTGTCATGTGACCGGCGCATGTGACCCAGAAGTTACAGCGCTGTCATTGTACTGTATTATCTGTACGGGAGAGCGCTGGATCCGGCAAAACGGCAAAAAGCCGGATGTGTGAAACCGGCCTAAGCCCCTAAAGCTGGGTTCACACTAAACGACAGCGACAACGACGTCGCTGTTACGTCACCATTTTCGGTGACGTAACAGCGACCTTGTAAGTCGCTGTTATGATCGCTGCTTAGCTGTCAAACACAGCAGAAGCAGCGATCATAAGGTCGCTGTGCTACATGTTCAGAGAGCAGGGAGCCGCGCTTAGCGCTGGCTCCTTGCTCTCCTGCAGCACACATCGGGTTAATTAACCCGATGTGTGCTGCAGCTACATGTCACAGTTCAGAGAGCAGGGAGCCGCGCTTAGCGCTGGCTCCTTGCTCTCCTGCAGCACACATCGGGTTAATTAACCCGATGTGTGCTGCAGCTACATGTCACAGTGCAGAGAGCAGGGAGCCGCGCGCACTGCTTAGCGCTGGCTCCTTGCTCTCCTTGCTACAGTATACATCGGGTTAATTACCCGATGCATACTGCAGCCACATGTCACAGTGCAGGAGCCGGCACTGGCAGCAAGAGCGGAGGCTGGTAACCAGCGTAAACATCGGGTAACCAGGGAAAGGTCTTCCCTTGGTTACCCGATGTTTACGCTGGTTACAGCTTACCGCAGCTGCCAGTGCCGGCTCCTGCTCGCTTCATTTCGTCGCTCTCTCGCTGTCACACACAGCGATGTGTGTGTCACAGCGGGAGAGTGACGACCAAAAAATGAAGCTGGACATTCAGCAACGACCGGCGACCTCACAGCAGGGGCCAGGTCGTTGCTGGATGTCACACACAGCGACAGCGACGGGACGTCGCTGCAACGTCACAGAAAATGGTGACGTAGCAGCGACGTCGTTGTCGTTGTCGCTGTGTGTGACACCAGCTTTAGAGTCTACGAGCAGATGCCATCCCTATCTTATCTCAGTGCCTCCTTGTATTCAAGTGTTTGCTGAAAGTCAAGGCCGAAACTTGTCATGGATCGAAGAAGTCCAGTCCTCCAGGTGCATAATGTCATTGACTCTTGAGAGCCACCGATGGACAGGTAATACTCCTTTAATATAGAGGGACACATGAACGGGCTGCCATAATAAAAAATCTTGAGAGATTGCTTGTACACAGACAACGCAATCTCACTGTGCTGCAGTAGGAATAATACTGGATCCATTTCTCCTGTAAAAGCCTTTAATGTGCAAGTAATTTGACTTAATATAGTCCAGAAGGGCTGCAACACGCTACAGTCCCAAAAGATATAAAGGAGCCAGCACGATCTGAGAGTGGCATGCGTCATATAAAAAGTGTAAATTCACGGATTTATTCCAACTGTACTATAATACAAATGAGACTTTTAGCAAATAATTGATCAATATTTGCGCTACCGCTGCCACGTCATGGCAAATCTCAATAGGGGGGGTCCTACTCTATATTATGTATTTCATGTGGCATGCGGCCTCCTAGATAAATTAAAAGCAGAACCATAATGAAGCACACATACCTGTAACGTTTATATAACCGCTTCCATGTCGCAAAAAAGAGGCAACCGCGGATAAAAGTCAGCGCAGGTCCCATGTGCAGCAGACGCCACACACATCAGGACAATGTCAGAACTAACCTACACAGTGCCAAACCAGCAATTATAAATAAAGGTGGACCAGACCCAAGTATGGTGCTTAATTAGCAATGCCTGTGGAAAAGGGTGAGGCGGCTGAATGTGAACAGCCACCAACAGAAGGAATATATTGCAAACCAAGGTCAGGCGTGCATCGCATGGTGGTGGTCAGCCACCAAACTAATGTAGCATAACTACAACCAAACAGAGAAAGCAGAGGCAGCACAATCTGAAAGTGGCATGAATCATATAAAAAGTGCAAATTCACAGATTTATTCCAACTGTACTATAATACAAATGAGATTTTTAGCAAATAATTGATCCATTTTTTGAGCCACCCCTGCCATGTCACAGCAAATTTCAATGGGGGGGGGGGGGATCCTACTCTATATTATGTATTTCATGTGTCATGCGGCCTCCTAGATAAATTAAAAGCAGAACCATATTGGAGCACACATACCTGTAACCTATATATAACCGCTTCCATGTTACAAAAAGAAGCAACTGCGGATAAAAGGCAGCCCAGGTCCCAGCCTGTGCAGCAGGCGCCACACACGCCAGGACAAGTAATTTGACTTACTATAGTCCAGAAGCGCTGCAACACGCTACAGTCCCAAAAGAGATGCAGGAAAGTGCCCTCTGCACCGCCAACACACCGGGTTTACTGCAGGGCAGGAAACATTGAGTGTAGTCGAGAGGGGACTCTGTACCAGCGTGCGACAAGGAGCTTGTAATTCGCCTCTCGCAATCTTGAGCTAATAGACGATTTATGAGCCAGACTAAAAATTCTGCATCGTTGCTCTGCAGAAAAGTTTATGCCTAGGTCACTTTCCCATTGCAGGATGAATGATGGGGGTAGCTGGTCTGGGGGTGAGACCAGCAACGCGCACGACATTGAAAGTGGGTGTTGCATGGACCCCGGCCCTAAATAACATGTGTTTTCAAAAAGGGTCCTGTCCAACAGGAACTGTGTCCTGGGGCGAGAGTGTTTTGAAAATGTTTCAGCTGAGCACTCTTCCAGCTCCCCAATGGAATTGGATCTGAAGCATTATTCAAGTCAGCGAGTGAAGGCCAGTCCGTTTCTCCACTCCAACCAGTCACTCTGTCAGAGCCCTCCCTGCTCCATATCTTAAAAACGGTCAGAATAGCCCGGGCTAAAACCTGGGTGGCTAATTATCGGTGTAAGGTTACACGGGGGGGGGGGGGGGAAATCACTACCCTGCACAGTAATGGATCCAGACAAATTTTCAGCGTGGGCCCGATCGTTGGGTGCGTTTTCAAAGTGCTAGGGGCGACCGAGGCAGCCCAAGGGAGGGTGCACAATGGTGAGTATGAAAAGCTCTGTTCTATCTGGGCCCATGCCGTATTGCATTTGTTTCTACACCAGGCAACGATCTGAGCAAAATGACACACATCGTGGTACAACTTAAGAATCGGTAGGTCAATGCCTCCCTCTGCTTTAGGTCTACATAGAACAGAGTGTTTTATCCTGGATCCCTTACTACCCCAAACAAACTTCGTCTGAATTGCATTGATTGTTTTAAAGAAAGCTGATGGGATTGCGATGGGAAGTGCCTGCAATAAATATAAGATTCTCGGGAGAATATTCATTTTGAAAATTTGACATCCTCCCAACCAAGTGAAGGGAGATATGGACCACCTCTCACAATCCGCCCAAATAACCTTTATCCCAATGATTCTGAGATTGTTTTTTTATGACACGTTGGGCTGGTACTTACATGTTAGTGGTACATTTTGGTCAGTATGATTTGCATTTATTTATGAAAAAGTAAAAAAAACCTGACAATTTTAAAATTTTGCCTTTTTTTAACTTTTAATTTTTATGCTCCTAAACCAAATAGTTATCTCACACAAAATCATTCATAAATAATATTTGCCAAATGTCTACTTTACATCAGCTTCATTTTTTAAACAATTTTTTTTTTTGGAAGTTAGAAGGGTTAAATTTATAAAAACCAATTTTTTTAGGGACCCCGCACGTTAAAGTTACTTTGAGGGGCTTATGTCACAGAAAATACCCAAAATGACACTATTATAAAAACTGCACCCTTCAAGGAGCTCAAAAACACATTCAAGAAGTTTAACCTTGTAGTTGCTTCAGAGGAATTAAAGCAATGTGGAAGGTAAAAAATGAAAATGTAACTTTTTCCAACAAAAATGTTTAGCTCCAAATTTTGCATTTTCACAATGGTAACAGGAGAAAATTGACCATACAATTTGTTGCAAAATTTCTCCTGAATACACAGATACCCTACATGTGGTGGAAAACTACTGTTTGGGCACATGGCAGGATTCAGAAGGGTGGAGCAAAACAGCAGAAACCCCACAGGTAACCCCCTGGAAACTACACCTCTTGTGGAATTCATTTAGGAATGTATTAAGCATTTTAACCCTCAGGCTATCCACAGAATTGTATAATGTTAGATTGAGTAAATGTAAAATTATGTTTTCCTATAAAACTGCTTTGGCCCCAAGTTTTTAATTTTCAAAAGGAAAACGGATGGTACAATTTGTGGTTAAAAATTACTTTTGAGGTACAGTGAAAAGCTCAGAAGGGAAGGAGTACCATATTGGAGTTTACATTTTGCTTAACTGGTTTGTGGGGGCCATGACACATTGGCAGAGCCCCCGAGGTGCCAGAACAGCTGAGCTCCCCATAAGTCATGCCATTTTTACAAATTACACCTCTCAATAAATGTATCTAGGGTTACAATGAGCAAATTAACACCAAAAGGTGCTTTAGATAAATTTATACCATTGGGTAATTATGAGGAAAAAAAATCACTAAAATGTTTTTGTTTTAGCACTAGGTTTTTGATTTTTAAAAAGGGTAAATGGACACCAGTGCCACATATTTAGTGAGAAACTACTATTGGGGCACAGGGCAAAGCTCAGAAGGGAAGGAGCGCCCATATTATAGCACACATTTTGCTGTTATGGTTTTTGGGTGCCATGTCACGTTGGAAAGCCCATTAATTGCCAAAACAGCAGAACCATCCCACAAATGACCTCAATTTACAAACGATACCATTCAATGAATTCATCTAGGGGTGCAGTCAATACAGTAACATCACAGGTGTTTATTGGAATTTTATGCCATTGAGCAGGAAAGAAAACATAATTACCTTTTTACTACTAAAATTTTGTTTTAGCCCCAGATTTTGCATTTTTCACAAGAGGGAGCAGGTAAAAAAGGATGTGACTTTATAGTAATGTTTAGCCACATAGCAGGGTTCGGGAGGTAAGGAGCACTATATGACTTTTGGAGCACAGACTATCCTAGAATAGTTTGCAAGCTCCATTTGCAAACACCCTAAGTGCCAGAAGAGAAGAAATCCCCCTCAAGTGACCACATTTTGGAAATAACACCCCTCTGGGAATTCATCTACGAGTGTTGTGACTATTTTGTCTCATTTGATGATTTCCTGAAACAAGCAGGGGATGTTGCAGAATGAAAATTCCAAATATGATATTGTAGTGCCTATACATTGTAGTCAGGGCCACCATCAGGGCATTACCACTGTGCCTGGTGTAGGGGGCCCAGTGAAGAGAGGGGGCCCGGCCAAGCCCGGGGTAAATACTTATCTTTATTAAGCCCCCGGCAGGACGGACCCCTCCTCTTCACCAGGCCCCAGTCACAGCAGCAGCAGAGGAGCCCGGCGGCGTCGCTTCACTTCCTTACATGACTAATTTGCATGCGACGGGGCGGAGCGTGCAAATTATCCATGTGGTGGAGTGGAGGTAGAGTCATTGGAGCAGAGCAGGGCGCCAGGGCGTCATCGCTGGGCCTTGCAGCAGCGTGGTGAGGTCATCACTCTGCAACCTCATTACACTCCTGCAAGTAACAGTGGCAGAGGTGGCGAGGACGCGGCAGCCAGCGGGACACGTAAGCGCTGGGAGCTGAAGACACTCGACGGGGAGGGTGAGGTGGCCAGCCCGCTCATCTCAGCCTGGGGGGGGGGGGGGGTGAGATGGCCCACCAACTCATCTCAACGCTGGGGAGGGGTCACTGATCCCAGCCAGGTACCCCTGCCTTGCCTCAGCTAGATGTGCAGGAGGGCGCTGAATTGCATCACGGGCAGGTGAGTATAATGTGAATCATGTGTTATGTGCTGTCTGTATGTGTTATGTATAAGATATGTGTGTTCTGTATAGTGTGCAATATGTAGCTGTCTGTCTATGTATACTTTCTGTGTATACTGTCTGTCTATGTATACTATCTGTATACTGTCTGTGTAGGTATACTATCTGTCTATGTATACTATCTGTGTATACTGTCTGTCTGTCTATATATACTATCTGTCTGTATATACTGTCTGTCTTAAAAAACTGTGTGTCTGTGTATACTATCTGTATGTATATACAGTTTGTCTGTGTATTCAGTCTGTTTGTCTGTGTATTCTGTCTGTGTATTCAGTCTGACTGTGTATTCAGTCTGCCTGTGTATACAGTCTGTCTGTCTGTGTATACTATCTGTCTGCATATACTGTTTGTCTGTGTATACAGTCTGTTTGTGTAATTTTCTGAGGGAAACAACTTCAGGGGTGCTAACACTTTTGGCCACGAATGTAATATATATATATATATATATATATATATATATGTATGTGTGTGTATATATATATATATATATATATATATATATATATGTTATGTTATACTGTATATACATACATACATGTTTTTGCAAGAGTGGCAGTGAGACTGTAGGACGTATGAGTGGTGGAGGCGGAGCCGGGGGTGGAGCCTGGGCGGAGTCCCAAGGGGGCCCGAAAATTTTGCCAGTATGGGGCCCTGAAATTCCTAGTGGTGGCCCTGATTGTAGTGCACATACATTGTAATGCCCTTACCTTGTGTCCAGCTTGTGCTACTGAAGACACACACCCAGTAATTAGCTGGACTATCTGGGCTACGTTAACATCAGCCCTGGAGGAGAGCAATATCTCGCAGTGGCAGCTAATCCCAGGCCGTGCACCACGGGTGGCTCTGCAAAGCATCCCCCATTCCCATCCAACACTGCTCCTGGAAGAGGAAAAGGCGCAGGAATGGTCTGCAGTGGAGGAGGCTGAGACCCCGGTCACCGCTGTAACTGGTGACACGCTACTTTAATGTGCCTTTGCATCCAGCAGCAACGGAAAATAGCAGCAAGAAAAACAAAAAATGTCCGTGTAGTTTATTCTTCCACAATGATACTATATCTAAACCTAAATGCAAGTGCAAACTGCTGTAACCTGTATGTGCCACTAGAGTGTAGTAAGTGTAGTAAAGTGCTTGTGCAATCAGTACATATATACTACAGCAAAACAAGTTCAAATAAAATTGATGCTACATATGATTAATTATAATGGATATTAATACTTGAATGCTGCATGTGTTTTAATCAAATGCTGTTGCTTAAGTGCCCTTAAGCAACAGCCTTTGTTGAAACACATGCAGCTTGTAAAAGCCTTATATATATAATACTGTGAACTTACCTTGTGACTTTCTTTGTGCTGACACAGGCCCTTTACTGGTATCCGTATAGCAGCATTCATGCACTTTATGTTTTATACCCAACACAGAAAATGATAGTGTAGTGATATACAGTTAGGTCCAGAAATATTTGGACAGTGACACAATTTTCGCGAGTTGGGCTCTGCATGCCACCACATTGGATTTGAAATGAAACCTCTACAACAGAATTCAAGTGCAGATTGTAACGTTTAATTTGAAGGTTTGAACAAAAATATCTGATAGAAATTGTAGGAATTGTACACATTTCTTTACAAACACTCCACATTTTAGGAGGTCAAAAGTAATTGGACAAATAAACCAAACCCAAACAAAATATTTTTATTTTCAATATTTTGTTGCGAATCCTTTGGAGGCAATCACTGCCTTAAGTCTGGAACCCATGGACATCACCAAACGCTGGGTTTCCTCCTTCTTAATGCTTTGCCAGGCCTTTACAGCCGCAGCCTTCAGGTCTTGCTTGTTTGTGGGTCTTTCCGTCTTAAGTCTGGATTTGAGCAAGTGAAATGCATGCTCAATTGGGTTAAGATCTGGTGATTGACTTGGCCATTGCAGAATGTTCCACTTTTTTGCACTCATGAACTTCTGGGTAGCTTTGGCTGTATGCTTGGGGTGATTGTCCATCTGTACTATGAAGCGCCGTCCGATCAACTTTGCGGCATTTGGTTGAATCTGGGCTGAAAGTATATCCCGGTACACTTCAGAATTCATCCGGCTACTCTTGTCTGCTGTTATGTCATCAATAAACACAAGTGACCCAGTGCCATTGAAAGCCATGCATGCCCATGCCATCACGTTGCCTCCACCATGTTTTACAGAGGATGTGGTGTGCCTTGGATCATGTGCCGTTCCCTTTCTTCTCCAAACTTTTTTCTTCCCATCATTCTGGTACAGGTTGATCTTGGTCTCATCTGTCCATAGAATACTTTTCCAGAACTGAGCTGGCTTCATGAGGTGTTTTTCAGCAAATTTAACTCTGGCCTGTCTATTTTTGGAATTGATGAATGGTTTGCATCTAGATGTGAACCCTTTGTATTTACTTTCATGGAGTCTTCTCTTTACTGTTGACTTAGAGACAGATACACCTACTTCACTTCGAGTGTTCTGGACTTCAGTTGATGTTGTGAATGGGTTCTTCTTCACCAAAGAAAGTATGCGGTGATCATCCACCACTGTTGTCATCCGTGGACGCCCAGGCCTTTTTGAGTTCCCAAGCTCACCAGTCAATTCCTTTTTTCTCAGAATGTACCCGACTGTTGATTTTGCTACTCCAAGCATGTCTGCTATCTCTCTGATGGATTTTTTCTTTTTTTTCAGCCTCAGGATGTTCTGCTTCACCTCAATTGAGAGTTCCTTAGACCGCATGTTGTCTGGTCACAGCAACAGCTTCCAAATGCAAAACCACACACCTGTAATCAACCCCAGACCTTTTAACTACTTCATTGATTACAGGTTAACGAGGGAGATGCCTTCAGAGTTAATTGCAGCCCTTAGAGTCCCTTGTCCAATTACTTTTGGTCCCTTGAAAAAGAGGAGGCTATGCATTACAGAGCTATGATTCCTAAACCCTTTCTCGATTTGGATGTGAAAACTCTCATATTGCAGCTGGGAGTGTGCACTTTCAGCCCATATTATATATATAATTGTATTTCTGAACATGTTTTTGTAAACAGCTAAAATAACAAAACTTGTGTCACTGTCCAAATATTTCTGGACCTAACTGTAGCTGCATTGGTGTGAATTTACACAGCATTTATGCACTTGATGGTATATATGCAATACTAAGAATTATAGAAAAACAAAGTATTAATATCCATTATAATCATATCATTAAACATCATATGTAGCACCCATTTTATTTGTTGATTGTTCTATTCACTCCCAGACGTTTCTACAGCTAGACCTTGCATGTTCAGTTTTAACGTTTGTTAGACTGATCGCTGGTATAATGCATTGCCATGCATAAGTATAGCAATGCATTACACTGCAGATTGCCTGTTAGACCCTGCTTCTGCCTGGGTCTAACAGGCCACCGTAGGTGCCAATCCTGGACGTCATTTGACCTCTGGCTGCCATGAGAACCCTTGATTCCCCCATGATCATATTGCGGGGTGCCAGATAGGTTAGAGAAGAGTGTACTCCCTCTCACGAATTTCTAAACGGCTAGATTACTATTGATCATGGTATCTAGAAGATGGAACAAGGATAACGTTATCTGAACTTAAGCCAATCAAGTTCCGATGATGTCGTCGATCAGAACTAGCGTCTGCGGGACTCTGGGGGGTCCTGATCCGAGCTTGACCGCCAACTGTTACCAAACATCGACTTTCAACAAGAGGGGCAAGGGGGCCATTTAAAATGATATCATTTTAAAAACTACACCCCTTGAAATATTTAGAACTGCATTCAGAAAGTTCAACCTTTCTTATGCTTGACAGGAGTTAAAAAATACATTATTGCAAATAAAATGTTTTAGCCTCAAATTTTTAATTTTCAGAAGAGGAAATGCATCTCAAAATGTGTTGCGCTGCTTTTGCTGGCCGAGAATCAAGAGGGATGTTGTGTCCAATTTGTCTGCATGTGCCACCTGTGCGCGCTCAAAGCCATCTCACTCATCCTTCGAGATGTTTGCAGCCTTTTGAGTGTTCCAAGTCAAACTTGGACAGACATTTCCATGGATTTTATTACGGATCTACCTTCCTCTGCTGGTAACACAGTCATTTTGGTGGTGGTGGATAGGTTTTCTAAGATGAAACATTTTATCACTTTACTGTCGTTACCTAATGCCAAGACTTTAGCCCAAAAATGGTAATTCTGGTGGATTTCCTGATCAAGAATGCGTTGAATTAACCCGCTTTGCATTATATTTCTCCTGGATGTGTGTCATATCTCCAGCAGCGCAGTGGTAGATCCACATTTTACAGTGTTCCTAAGCGGCTTTAAGACCCTTAGCCCAGGTGTTTTTATGTGAAATTGTTAAACTCAATGGAGTCCCCTCTAATATTATCTCTGATAGAGGAACCCAATTCATTGCCAATTTTTGGAGAGCTTTGTACTCTCAGCACTCAGTACTCTCTCTGAAGATAGGACCTCGGTATATTTTTCTGTACAAAATCACACCAATCATAAATCATGTTGCTTTCTGCCTGGTGTTACCGGTATCTTACAAAATCGTAATGTTTTCCATAGATCTCTGTTAAAATAAAATATGTGGTTTTGGGAATCCTTCTTCCCTTACCTCTGCCTCCAGTCCTAGTCGATGGGTCATTAGAATTTCAGGTGTCCAAAATCATTGATTCTCGTTCTGTTCACCATTCCTCACAGTATTTGGTTCATGGGTGAGGTTATAGCCCTGAGGAGGACTTGGTTACAAGCCTCAGATATCCATGCTGAGTGCCTAGATAGGGCATTCTATCACCTTTATCCTGAGAGACCAGGTCCTGAGGGTCCAGAGGCCCCTCTTTTAGCGAGGGGTACTGTCACACGGAGTTATGCACAAACTGGAGAAAGACTGAACTCAAAGTGTGTTAAGGAGTCAGTGAAAGGTGGTGGAGGAAATATCATGATTTGGGGAATGTTTTCGGCAGCAGGAGTTGGACCTCTGATACAGCTGAATGGCAGAGTGAATACAAGTGTCTATCGGAACCATCTTCAACAACATGTTCCTTGCGTTCATCACTCAATCAGCCAGCAATTTTCATGCAGGAGAATGCCCCCCGTCAAACCAGCAAAATGGGTAAAGCAGTTCCTTCAAACAAAAAACATTGAAACAATGAAATGGCCAGTCCAGAGTCCTGATCTAAACCCAATAGAAAACCTCTAGAAAATCCTTGGTGACAAAGTTACGGCCAGAAACCCACAACAGTCAAAGAACTGTGGAAGAGACTGGAAGAGTGGACCAAAATCAGTAGTGATGTCCTGTGGCCGCAGTTGTGCTGAAGTCATTCAAAGCAGAGGCTTGTACACTTCAAATTGATTGGTGACTGTTGTTGCCTTCAGAAAATTTACTTATCTTTCTTTGTGCTACAGTCATTGTTGTTCTCTAATTATGATCATCACGATTTAGGCAAAACAAAGGTTTTATATTGATAAACTTTGGATCTTTTGTAAAACACAGTTCTGCTGGCATGGTGTACCCCTTACAAAAAACCTTCAAATGTTGATCAATGTAGATTACATTATTTCTGAAAAAAGCAAGTGATCACACATTGTTCTCTAATTTTGATCTCCAGTGTATTTGAAAACATTTGCAACTCTATGATGCGCCTCAGATGGCAATGCCATAATTGCAGTAAAACAAAAATATATTTGCTGCAATTTAAAATAATAAATAAAATAAATATCACAGCAGAATGATGGGGTTTTGCCACAATTTTTGTATATAGGATAGATATGTTTTAATTCCTTGCCACCACAGATAATTTTTGTTTTTGCCTTTTTTTTTTTCTTCCCGTCTTCCAAAAGTCAGAACCTGTTTGTGTTTACCATGCACTTTGCCATATCAGGACATGTTTTTTTCCTGAGACAAATTTTACTTTGGAATGATAACATTAATTTTACTACACAATATACTAGAAAACAAAAAAATTAATTCCAATTGCAATGAAATGGTGAAAAAAAAATGTTATTTTTTTCATTGTTTTCTGGTTTAGTGTTCATTGTGCAGTAAAATTGGCTTGGTAAGATGATTTTTCAGATCAATAAGGTTATTGCTATACTAAACAAACTTTTTTTTTTTTCGGGACCGGACTTGAAGTTGAAGTTGAGTCCGGATGCCAAACACCATAAAGGTTTATGTGGACATGAACTTGTGTGCTTTAAAATGGTGTTAGTAAGGGCTAGGGGGTTGAAAAAGTAAGAAATATTCACTACTTCCCCCGCCCACCCTCTGTGACAGCATCTGTGATTGGTTGCAGTCAGACTGTTGGTGTCTATGATTGGTTGTGGAGTGCAGAAATAAATAATTGAATAAAATGGAATAGGGTTCCAGTGCAGATAAAGCAGAGGGCTACAGCCTGCAGCCCCCAGCTGTGTGCATTATTTGGCTGTATATTAAAATACAAGTAACCCTATGCAGCTTTGTTTTAATTATTTAAATAAATAAATAAATGTTAAAAAATGACCCCCCCATTACTAACCTATAAGTAAAACAAAATAAAACACATAATACAGAGAAAAATCCTTTATTAAAAAAAAAAAATAAATCTCCCTCTTTTGCCAATTTATTAACCACCACAACACCTCTACAGATCCATCATAATCCACATAAGGTCCCACGACAATACCAGCTCTACTATATCTAAGGCCGCAGTGTGCGGTCACATTAGAAAAAGTGACCACTCACTGCGCTATCAGGGACGAAGCGGTGATGTCACTGAGTTCACTTTACATCAGAGCTGGGGTTCCCAAGGTAACACAGCTGTAACCTCAGGTGAACTGAGCTCTGGTGAACCCATTGAACTCAGTGACCTTATTGAAGTCAATGGCTGATTACAGGATTACTCTATGTGTACACGTTGAGTATTTGATTGCAGACAAAAAAAAACGCACCAAAAACGTGATGTAGTTTGACTCGTTTTTGGTGAATTTTTAATGCAGCTTCAGTGAGTTTTTCTGCCAGGGTATGCAGATTTGGTGCAGAAATATCTACAACCAAATTCTCAATGTGCGCACATCACTTAATCCAGTAATCTGAGGTGAGGTCACTGATTTCAATGAATTCATCTCAGGTCAGTACACCTTAGGTCACAGCTGGGGTACCATTAGAACCCCCAGCTGTGACCTCACTGACGTCACCACTCACATCTGAGGCTCCGTCAGTGTGTCCCTAAGGCCACAGTGTGCAGTCACGTTTTCTAGTGTGACCGCGCACTGAGACCTCAAATGCAGCAGAGCTGGGATCATCGTGAGACCTCGTGTGGATTACATCAGACCTGCAGGGTTGTTTTGGGGATTAATAAATTAGAGAAAGAGGGTGTTTTTTTAAATAAAGGATTTTTCTCTGTGTTTTGTGTTTACTTCTTTTGACTTATAGGTTTAGTAATGGGGTGTTCCATTGGGCTTGATGACAGCAGTCATTTTTTGACAAATCACAGCTGAAATTAACCCCTTGTATTACCCCCGATTGCCGGAATTGGCGTATTTAATGGATGCAACAAATCTGGGGTGCCTGCAGGCTGCTAATTTTTAGACTGGGAAGGGCCAAATAACCATGGGCTTCCCCAGCCTGAGAATACCAGTCCCCAACTGTTCTATTTAATTTGGCTGGGTATTTAAATTGGAGGAGACTGCACACCATTTTTTTATTATTATTTATTTAAATCATTTTTAAAAATCTGCATGGGGTTCCTCATATTTTGATACACAGCCAAGATAATACACACAGCTGGGGGCTGCAGCCTGCAGACGTCTGATTCATCTACGGTGGGTAACAATATACATGGGACTTTACACCATTTTTTAAAATTATTTATTTATTTTTACACTCCACAGCCAATCACAGACACCGACATGCCAGTAGTCTGACTGCAATTACAGACGTTGTCACAGAAGGTGGCCAGGGGAAGCAGTGAATGCGCATGAGAGTTAAATATTGGACCTGTAAGCAGCGTGACAGCTGCTAGGAGACTAGGCAAGTATAATTCTCCTGCTCTAATCCCCATTTTACTTCCTTTTAAAAAATTTTTTTACATTTTTTAATCTTTATCTGGGTGGCCAAACCAGAACTCATCACTAATAGCTACATAGCTACATTGCTGGATGGCCCAAACTACGATTTTGCAAGAAGAGACAAGTTTAACTCTGCAGCATTGGACAGGTGTGGGGGCACTGAAATTTAGTAAAATCCAGTGAGCCAGCTAGCTTCAGAGCAGCGCTCACAAGTTCTACAGTAAAGAGCTTTTAAGCATTTTGCTATTACCTTGCAGTCACTGAGAGACTGCAGAGGTGGCCAGTAACCTAGTCAGCGAGCAGTATATTGTTAAATAAGATTTTTAATAACCGGTACATTGAAAAGTTAATTGTTTTTATAGCCACTTTTCAATTTTACCCATTGAAGAAGATGAAACAACCAATAGTGTTTTCATTTTATCAAGCTGTGGCTCCATTCGCAGCCATGTTTATGTTCATCAGTAAAAATTGTGTTGAGAAACTAATTTCCTAATATTTATACCCAATGTGATTTTCACATTGTGAAATAAAGTTGTAAACAGCATCAAAATTTTTTAGGTAGTTTTACATCGAGGTTACAATGATGGACACATTGTAGATTGTACAGGATCACTTCTGAACGCCAAACTTGTGTCTGTTTACAACTGAAAAACAGAAGAACAAATTGTATGAATAAGCGCAGGTTTAATATCCAGTTCTATAAGATGATGTAAATATAAACAAGGTCATGCACAGCATATGTGATAACCTAGGTGGAGGACATATATGCTGGGTGTCAGTGTTATAGTGTAGGTGAGTAATATACATACATACATACATACAGTTAGGTCCAGAAATATTTGGACAGTGACACAATTTTCGCGAGTTGGGCTCTGCATGCCACCCCATTGGATTTGAAATGAAACCTCTACAACAGAATTCAAGTGCAGATTGTAACGTTTAATTTGAAGGTTTGAACAAAAATATCTGATAGAAATTGTAGGAATTGTACACATTTCTTTACAAACACTCCACATTTTAGGAGGTCAAAAGTAATTGGACAAATAAACCAAACCCAAACAAAATATTTTTATTTTCAATATTTTGTTGCGAATCCTTTGGAGGCAATCACTGCCTTAATTCTGGAACCCATGGACATCACCAAACGCTGGGTTTCCTCCTTCTTAATGCTTTGCCAGGCCTTTACAGCCGCAGCCTTCAGGTCTTGCTTGTTTGTGGGTCTTTCCGTCTTAAGTCTGGATTTGAGCAAGTGAAATGCATGCTCAATTGGGTTAAGATCTGGTGATTGACTTGGCCATTGCAGAATGTTCCACTTTTTTGCACTCATGAACTCCTGGGTAGCTTTGGCTGTATGCTCGGGGTCATTGTCCATCTGTACTATGAAGCGCCGTCCGATCAACTTTGCGGCATTTGGCTGAATCTGGGCTGAAAGTATATCCCGGTACACTTCAGAATTCATCCGGCTACTCTTGTCTGCTGTTATGTCATCAATAAACACAAGTGACCCAGTGCCATTGAAAGCCATGCATGCCCATGCCATCACGTTGCCTCCAGCATGTTTTACAGAGGATGTGGTGTGCCTTGGATCATGTGCCGTTCCCTTTCTTCTCCAAACTTTTTTCTTCCCATCATTCTGGTACAGGTTGATCTTGGTCTCATCTGTCCATAGAATACTTTTCCAGAACTGAGCTGGCTTCATGAGGTGTTTTTCAGCAAATTTAACTCTGGCCTGTCTATTTTTGGAATTGATGAATGGTTTGCATCTAGATGTGAACCCTTTGTATTTACTTTCATGGAGTCTTCTCTTTACTGTTGACTTAGAGACAGATACACCTACTTCACTTCAAGTGTTCTGGACTTCAGTTGATGTTGTGAACGGGTTCTTCTTCACCAAAGAAAGTATGCGGCGATCATCCACCACTGTTGTCATCCGTGGACGCCCAGGCCTTTTTGAGTTCCCAAGCTCACCAGTCAATTCCTTTTTTCTCAGAATGTACCCGACTGTTGATTTTGCTACTCCAAGCATGTCTGCTATCTCTCTGATGGATTTCTTCTTTTTTTTTTCAGCCTCAGGATGTTCTGCTTCACCTCAATTGAGAGTTCCTTAGACCACATGTTGTCTGGTCACAGCAACAGCTTCCAAATGCAAAACCACACACCTGTAATCAACCCCAGACCTTTTAACTACTTCATTGATTACAGGTTAACGAGGGAGACGCCTTCAGAGTTAATTGCAGCCCTTAGAGTCCCCTGTCCAATTACTTTTGGTCCCTTGAAAAAGAAGAGGCTATGCATTACAGAGCTATGATTCCTAAACCCTTTCTCCGATTTGGATGTGAAAACTCTCATATTGCAGCTGGGAGTGTGCACTTTCAGCCCATATTATATATATAATTGTATTTCTGAACATGTTTTTGTAAACAGCTAAAATAACAAAACTTGTGTCACTGTCCAAATATTTCTGGACCTAACTGTAGCATATAGAATTTGACAAAACTGGGTTTCTAGTATTTTGCATGATTATCATTAATAAAGACAGCACCAAGTTTTCTAGGCTTGGAATTAACAAGTTGTCGACATTTTACAGCATCTATCTTTTTCCATATGTCAAGAAAGACCTTTTTTAGAGCCTGGATGATGGCTGGAGAGTGATGCTCAACTTTTCGCGTCAGAATTTCCCATAGGTTTTTGGTTGGGTTCAGATCAGGAGATACACTTGGCCACTGAATCACTTTCACCCTGTTCTTCAGAAAAGCAACAGATGTGTGTTTTGGATCATTGTCATGTTGGAAATGTGCACATCTACCAACGGCACAGAGATCATGGTAGGATCTTCTCCTTCA
The DNA here is from genome assembly GCF_048569485.1 of Anomaloglossus baeobatrachus. Lineage (NCBI taxonomy): Eukaryota > Metazoa > Chordata > Amphibia > Anura > Aromobatidae > Anomaloglossus > Anomaloglossus baeobatrachus. The sequence goes on from NC_134353.1 coordinate 360,707,673, forward strand.
ACACAGAGCAGTACATCTGTGAATTAATGATATCATCAATGAACTGTTGCTCCCCAACACCCAAGCACTCATGCACATATGGACACTGACTCCACCATGTTTCACTGTAGGCACCATGCATCATGGTGGTGGCAGTATCCTTACAGGGGACTGCATAAATGCTGCTGGTGTAAATTATTTCAATGATTGTATTATAAATTCGCAGACGTACAGGTGCACCTCCACTCTGGTGTTTAAAGAAAATACCTGCCAGTGCCACAAGTGTCACTAGAATGGCAGCAGGACCATAGGGAACCAAATAAACATGAAATACTGTAATATGTAAACATTGAATATATAAAATTGGAGTTGCATAATTACTGTAAAAAATATGTTAAACAAATAGCTACTTAGTGCACAAATTGGCTCAAATTCAGCCCGGGAGAGCCATATAAGGTTTAGGTCCCAACCAAGGTGTTCACCTAGTTGCTGGCAGTTGGGATATCATGAATTGGCCAGTTTATGAGCTAATTACCTATTTTTTTTACCATAGTTTTGTTAGAAATAATGTAATTCCAATTTCAAATATTCAATATTTATATATTATGGCATTTCAAGTGCAACAGTATTTATGGGGGGGGTATATTGACTAGATTGCACCTGTTCACACTTGTCTTATTCTTGGAGTGGCTTGTCAGTTTTTTGATATACCAAGTATCTCTCTTGGTCTGAGTCCTATTGAATACTTATGGGGAATTCTGAAGAGACAGATTGTCATCACTCTCCATCCAGCATCCAGACACTAAAAGAGATCATTCTGTTCCCTACACCGATTAAGCGAGCAGCTTAGACGGTTACTAAAAGAGGACTTGACACCAGGTCCAAACTGACCCATTTATGCTTTACTATTACAGCTGCTCCCCTGATTATTATTTTTTTGTTTTAAATCTGTCATACGGCTCCGGAAATATGAGGATTTTTATTTATTGCTAATTTTTTGGTCTTTGCCAAAAGGGTGTGGCTCATAAAATTATCTGGAGGGGTGTCTTTAGGCTGTTAGTCATTATTACGCTTGTGATCTGCACCCATAAAAAGCAGTAAATAAAAAGATCCATACGTCTGGAGCCATATGTTAAATTTGGAAATAAAAGGGAATAATCAGAGAAGCAGTAGAAATAAAATAAAACTGGCCAGTGTTGACAAGGTCCTCTTCAGAATGCCCCTTTGCCAGATTCAGCAGACTTTCGTAATTTATCAGACAAAATACCAAATATGAGGCAGAGGATGATTGCTTTAATTCCTGGTAGTTCGAAATGATCATGATCAAGAAGTAGAGAGATGATATGACTATGTCTTTCAGAAGTAACAGAGAAAAAGGAGCCAGCACGATCTGAAATTGGCATGCATCATATAAAAAGTGTTCTGTAAGACATAGTTGCGCAGACATTTTGTGACTTTTGGCATTTTTATTCCAGTTCTGCTATCTTTTTGATAAGTGGGCAGATCTTACCAGGCAGTAGGCATTGCCTATTGTGGCATGAAAAATTAATCATTTTTTAACACCATGAAAGTGGCTTAAATGATAGTAGATCCACTAATCCATGGTGCACATTTCTTTCTCTGGTACACCATAGATGAAAGACACACTAATGAGTTTGCCGTATATTACTCCAGCACACCTTGGATAAAGACTGGTAAACAAAAAGCTAGTCTATCAGCCTTGTAAGACTATGTGTGAAATTGCTCAGGACTGGCATTTGTAACTAAAACACCAACCACGTTTCAAAATGTTGGATGAGAAGTTAGTGTAAAAGTGCAAAATGTAACGAAAAACTATGCACTATGCCATTTTACTTTGCTTAGTCAATTTTTCTGGAAAAAAAAAGGCTTGACCAGTAAATCTCAAGTAGATAGGAGATATATTACGCCTAGCATGTGCCTTTTGCAGATAAGAGGTCAAACCCTGGCCTGGATCGTCTCTGCTAGTCCGGGTTACACCCGAGGTGCACAGCTGCAGGATTAGCACAGCATAGATAGGCAGTCAGAACTTCTCAGTCTGTGGGTGGATGGGCTGGAAAGCTGAAGTGGGAAAACCATATCTTCAGTTCTAGGACCCCTGGTGTTCTCCATCGACAACTCGGCGAGGGACAGCTCATAGAGTACCACGACTTTCAGTATCACCTCTACGCTGATGATACGCAGATCTACCTTTCTGGACCTGACATCACCTCCCTACTAACCAGAATCACATAATGTCTGTCTGCTATTTCATCCTTTTTCTCTGTTTGATTCCTAAAACTGAACATGGACAAAACAGAATTCATTATCTTTCCTCCTCCTCACCCAACCACCTGACATATCCATCAATGTCAATGGCTGCTCACTTTCCCCAGTCTCACATGCTCACTGCCTGGGAGTAACTCTAGTCTCTGATCTCTCTGTCAAGCCACACATCCAACCCCTCTTCACCTCCTGCCGCCTCCAACTCAAACATATTTCCCGAATCCATACGTTCCTTTCCCAAGAAGCTGCAAAAACCCTAGTACATGCCCTTATTATCTCCCGCCTGGATTATTGCAATCTCCTGCTCTGTGGCTTCCCTTCTAACAGTCTCGTACCCCTAGAATCTATTCTAAACTATGCCGCCCAACTAATCCACCTGTCCCCCCACTACTCCCCGACGTCTCCTCTCAGCCAATCCCTTCACTGGCTTCCCATTGCTCAACGACTCCAGTTCAAAATCCTAACCATGACCTACAAAGCTATCCACAACCTGTCTCCTCCCTACATCTGTGACCTAGTCTCCCGATACTTACCTGCATGTAACCTTCAATCCTCACAAGATCTCCTTCTCTACTCCCTTCTCATCTCCTCTTTCCACCACCGCATCCAAGATTTCTACCGTGCCTCCCCATACTCTGGAATGAACTGCCACAACATATCAGGCTCTTGCCTACCTTGACAAGCTTTAAAAGGAAACTGAAGTCTCACCTCTTCCGACAAGCCTACAACCTGCCATAACCCTCAGTCTGATACAGCGCCGCACGACCAGCCCTACCCTCACCTACTGTATCCTCACCCATCCCTAGTAGACTGAGCCCTCACGGGCAGGGACCTTTCTCTTCCTGTACCTGTCTGTGTCCTGTATTGTTTAGGATTATTGTACTTGTCCCTATTACGTATACCCCTTTCACATGTAAAGCACCATGGAATAAATGTCGCTATAATAATAATAAATAATAATCTGAATGGACTGACATGTCCATGACCTTTGTTAAGCTGTTTGCCAAGCTGGACTTTTCCTTTGTATTCTGAAAAAGTAAGACTGTTTGTTATCAGTGTGAATAAAACACTGACTTTTTGGACTGAAAACCTGTGTGTCCCTCTTTACTGCGTCCCTGCCACTGCCTACCAGAGCTGAATCCCTACAGCGCATGAAAAACATCGGCCTGCACTCAGATGGAGAAAATAAGTTCTCCGTCTTCTCCACACTGTACATGCTCTAGGTGTTACATTGAGTGAAGGAGATGCCTAAGAGACGTGGCTTCAGCCCAGACAATGTGACTATTCACAGTAATTGTTCCACCCACATGACTAATAGTAGATGATTAGCATATAAAGCATGCACAGTAAATAAATAAATCACAAGTAAAAAAAATATTGTTTTTATAGAATTCAATATTATGCAGCTTATAAAAATAAGCATGATTCACAACTACTCAAGACCATAAAAACTAATTCTTTGGGGGCAGATGGCAGGTTAAAGCAATCAATAATTTCCATTTAACATATAGCTTACAGTATCTTTTGTTTTGGGGTTTTTTCTGCTTACCGTACTCTTTACCAAGGATGGGCTTATCCCTCCATATGAATGTGCCCCACCGAGCAGAGTCCTTTAGTTGCTGAGATGGCTGGATTGGGTCATACCATGCAGTCTCTCGAAGAAGCTGAGAAGCACCTGGAACAGTTATTTGTATATTTTACTATGACATGCAAAAGCACATTTCTAAATAACCCTGAATGGAGAGAATGACTTTGTCACAGTATAGCTAATAAAAACCAGGACTACACATGCTTCAGATATTGGCCCTAAAGGCAAAAATAGCTTGGGAGACAATTACCATATAGTTCACTTTACCGTTTTACATCCCAGTCTCAAGTTTTTTGCAGCCTTGTACAAGTTTTCCTCCAGATTTGCCCTCTAGTTAGCTAGCCATCTGTCCATCAACTCTGACAAGCTTCCCTGATCCTGGATGAAAAAAAGCATCCCCACAGCATGATGCTGCCACTGCAATATTTGATGGTAGGGATGGTGTTTTCAGGGTTATGTGCACTTAGTTTTCTGCCACTCATAGTGTTTTGCAATTAGCCCAAAAGGTTCTTTTTTTGGTCTCATCTGACCAGAGCATCTTCCTCCACATAGCATGTAGAGGACACAGCTAGCACATGGAAGAAGATGCTCTGGTCAGACAAGTCCAAAATTGAACTTTTTCAGCTAAATGCAAAATGCTTTGAGTGGTGGAAAACTAACACTGCACATCACGCTGAAAACACCATACCCAGCATCAAACATGGTGGTGACAGCATCATGCTGTGGGAATACTCTTCTTCAGCAGGGACAGGGAAGCTTGTCAAAATTGATGGGAGGATGAATGGAGATAAATACAGGGCAATCTTGAGGAAAATCTGTTAGAGGCTGTAAAAACTTGAGACTCAGGTACAGGTTTATCTTCTAGCATGACACGGATACAACCAGAGCTACAATGGAGTTGTTTAGATCAAAGCATTTTCATGTGTTTAAAAGGCCCAGTCAAAATTCAGACCTTAATCTATTTGAGAATCTGTGGCAAGACCTAAAAATTGCTGTTCACCGATGCCCTCTATCCAATTTCATGAAGCTTGAGCTATTTTGAAAAGATGAATAGGCACAAATTTCAGCCTCTAGGTGGTACAAAGCTGGTAGAGACTTACCACATAAGACTTGCAGCAGTAATTGCAGCACAAAGGTGGTCCTGCAAAGTATTGACTCAGGGGAGCTCAATACAAATGCAGGTCACAATTTTCAGATTTATATTTTGAAAACCATATATATCATGTCCTTTACACTTCACAAATACGTGCTTCACTTTGCAATGGAGCCCTTCATACTCTAGTACTGGTATCGGGATGTGCTTCAGAAGGACGACCGAGAGAAAAGAAGTCTGCAGAGACAAGGTGTGCATGTGAAATTTTGGACCAAATGGAGAAGAAAGGGATGAGAGCAACTCCAATCAGAGAAAACTTCATCTATAAAAGGGACCTGGATATGTGTTTATTTGTGATACTGACTTCTGTTTAATCAGTAATTCTTGAAAGGTCTGCAGCTTAAAGGCCACGTCACACTAAGCAACATCGCTAGCAACATCGCTGCTAAGGAACGACTTTTGTGACATAGCAGCGATGTTGCTAGCGATGTTGCTGTGTGTGACATCCAGCAACAACCTGGCCCCTGCTGTGAGGTCGCTGGTTGTTGCTGAATGTCCTGGATGTCATTTTTTAGTTGTTGCTCTCCCGCTGTGAAGCACACATCGCTATGTGTGACAGCAACAGAGCAACAACTAAATGTGCAGGCAGCAGGAGCCGGCTTCTGCGAACGCTGGTAACAACGGTAAACATCGGGTAACCAAGAAGCCCTTACCTTGGTTACCCGATATTTACCTTTGTTACCAGCGTCCGCCGCTCTCACGCTGTCAGTGCCGGCTCCCTGCTCTCTGCACACGTAGCCACAGTAAACATCGGGTAATTAATCCGATGTGTACTGTGGCTAGGTGTGCAGGGAGCCAGCGCTAAGCGGTGTGCGCTGGTAACCAAGGTAAATATCAGGTTGGTTACCCGATATTTACCTTAGTTACCAAGCGCAGCATCGCTTCCACGCGGCGCTGCTGGCTGGGGGCTGGTCACTGGTTGCTGGTGAGATCTGCCTGTGTGACAGCTCATCAGCAACCCGTGTAGCGACGCTCCAGCGATCCCTGCCAGGTCAGGTTGCTGGTGGGATCGCTGGAGCGTCGCTTAGTGTGACATCTCACCAGCGACCTCCTAGCAACTTACCAGCGATCCCTATCAGGTTGTATTGTTGTTGGGATCACTGGTAAGTTGTTTAGTGTGACTGGGCCATAATACCACATCCCAGCCTCTCCTTTATGTTGTTAAGGACATACTGGGAGTTGTACATACTGGGAGTTGTAGGTTAATGCTGTACAAATGTATATGGAGCGGACCTGACATTGCAATTGATTGCTGTACAAAGCTTGGTGATATTTTCATGTACTGACTGCGGGTCTGGTGATGTTATTTATGTTGTGATGAAAGTTCTGGAGCTATATTCATATATTGATGTTGGTTTAGGTGGTGTAATCATGTACTTATTGTGGCTTTGGTGCTGTATTAATGTACTGATGATTGTTGTGATGCTGTATTTCTGTATTGATAGTGGTCCTGATGCTATATTCTTATATTGTTATTGGCTCTGATACTTTACACATATAGCAATCCATAACTTGTCAGACAATATGATGGATGGCTATGGTAATAAAGTATTGTGCTTTCTGACTAGTTAATGATTACCTGTGACCTTTCACACTTTGCGGTAGTTTTTTGTATTTTTCTGCACAGATTTGTTGCGGAAATTATGCAATGTTTTACAGTACAAGCAAAGTGAATGAGATTTCTGAAATCTAAGGCATATTGTGCTTATGTTTTCCTTGCATATTAGCAGCAGAATACAATCTGCAGCATGGCAATTCTTGCAACATTTTTCCAGGGTATTTCTCCATACTGAGTGAGGAAACATACACAACAAAAACACATGTTCAACATGGCAAAAACACATATTTGAGTTTGTGCCAAAATTTGTTGCTGCAAATCCTAAATGCTGGTCAGATGTGTGTTGTAGAGCCTATAAAGACACATATGTTCAACCCTCATGTAATGATGTCAACTGTCCTAAACCCCTTCCTGGTATAATGTCCCCCATCCTGGTATAAATTGACCCTTTGTGTAATAATGTCCTAAATCCTGGGACCCATCCTGAGCTTCTTCCTGGTACAATGTCTACCGTCCTTGCCCTGGTATAATGTTTCTTATCCTTGGCTCTTCTTAGTATAATGTCCCGATGAACACCAAGTAGTAGATGACTGATCCCAGGTAATTTAGGACTTCAGGAAGCCACAACGCACGTTTCGTAGGGGTGATTTTCTTATCTTACCACACAGAACCTCACCCCCTTGGTGCTCACTGCAGCGCCACGTATATCCTCTTTTCCACCTGCTTAGTGGGTATGATACTTTTTACATTACATAGACTGGTGGACTTTAGTTACCATTTACCTTGCACAGTAATAGATATAATAAGTGGTATTTCAGAGACTTATGTTGATACACTTAGTCTGTAATTGTTCACCTGTTCTGGGATTTATATGTCATTATGTGTGTACCATTTGCCCATTACGTTCGGATTTGACATGAACTATCCGGCTGCTATCTAAGGAGTCTTTTTCTTGTAAGGAGTCTTTTTCTAATCTCAAAAAAAGTGAATGGAATGAGGAATAAAATGCCTCACATACATGCATGGGCATAGGATTTCCTGTGATTCTGTAATGATTTATTAGTGTAATCCTTTAGTTTAGGCTATGTGCCCACGCGACAATGTACCCGCGGATATATCATCAGGTACGTTCCGCAGGTTTCCCCCAGCAGCTCCCCGGAATCCGCAGCTATATATTGCTGCGGGATTCCAGCGAAATACCTGCGGTAAACCTGAGGACATTCGTGCGACTTACCTGCGGAAGTCCCGGCCTCTATCTCCATAGTGGAGGGCCAGGAATTCCGCAGGAATAATTGACATGCAGTTACATGCGGCTGCGGGACATCCGCAGCCTATTCCGCAACCGCACATACCACAGCATGGACACAGCACTCCCCATGTCCCATAGCACATGGGGAGTGTCTGTACTTGCTAAAACCTGCGTATTTATCTAGAAAATCCAGATAAATCTGCGGCAAAAATCCGGTACATTGTCCCATGGGCACATAGCCTAATATGTCCTTAGTGCAACTCGGCTCATAACTAAAAACTTCCTGGTGCTCCTGAGACCAGTACACGTCTTGTCAAGGTTTACTTTGCTTTACACACCTTTCCTGCCTCCGAATTTATACGTTGGAAATATATCTTATTCAAGAGATAATGGAATTCTCCTTGGATCAATTTTTATACTTATCATACTTGTCATGTGACAACTAGATTGTTTTCTTGCTTCTCTTAATAAATAAGGGGGTGTCGTTTTTCAATTAGCATTGAGAGAATCAGGAAGAGAAGCTAGTCAACATGTGACTGTGTATGCAAATCACTTTAAAATCACTTAAACTACTTAAATCACTTAAGCCATGTATAGAAGGGGGCGCCAAACTCAATTTTTACTCAGGGTACAGGAAAACCTTGATTTGCCTCTGCTTACTGTTAAGATTTGGTAGACCACAACTTGGTTACGGTTATCCAAGAAGAATGCAATAAACTGTTAAATAAATATGATATATTTCCAACGTATAAATTAGGAGGCAGGAAAAGTGTGTAAAGCAAAGTAAACCTCGAGAAGACGTACTGGCCTCAGGAGCACCAGGAAGTGTTTAGGTATGAGCCGAGGTGCACTAAGGACATATTAACTAAAGGATTACATTACTGAATCCACAAATTATCCCCTTGCATGTAAGTGGGGCATTTTATGCCTCATTCCATTCTCTTTATTTCAGAGCCTGTGAATAATGACTGTGTCACATAATTTATAATGTGTAACATGCTCATTATTTATACTGATTCTTTGCTTTAGATGAGCGTATGTTGACCTGTGTGCGATCTGTCGTGCACAATGACAGTGCATGGACCAATTGCAGCCAGTGTGTATATGAGCAATTTCCCACTTGCACTCATGGTCCACATTCAAGCATCACAGTATTCACTATTCTGACCAATTTTACAGACCAGAATAGAGCATTGTGAGGCAGTGACAGGGGTAATATTTGAAGACCGCTATGTGTCCCCCAGAATGTGTCTGGAAACCCTCTGAGTTTGCTATAGCTATTACTGGGAGTATAGCACAAAGGGTAACAGGGAGACAGATCCCTCCTCCCAGTCCAGGTTTTGTAGCAATCCTCATGTCCGGCATTTTCGTTTAAATCATGCAGAGCACAGCAGGGTGTGTCTCAGTTGAGAGCCAGGCTTGGTGAAGCTAACACATGCTGTGTGAGCTGGGCTGGCTCTGTGTGGAGTGAACACAGGCCAAGAGTGTGAGCCTAGGAGAACCTTACACAGATCCCTACGGTTAACGGGGTCCTAAGGTAACAAGACTTTTTGATGCAAAGAGTTTGTCTATATGCACCGGCTGTGATCCGGAAGAGACTTTGACAGTGGGAAATTGGATCTATTTATGCTGCAACAATAAATAGACTCTTGATGTGAACACGCTGCTGCCTCACTGCCTCACGTTTTTGTCCAAGCAACGCTGCTACCTCACATTATGGTGGAGAATGCGGGCATGGCAGCCTGGTTGCTAAGGGCAATGGCCTAAGAGGTACTTACCCGGAAAAAAATAAATACATTTTTTTTTTACTGACTGTTTGCGGTGGATCGGCGGGTCCACGAAGCTTACAGGCGTTGCAGCCTGGTTGCTAGGGGCAACAACCCAGTTTTCACATGTTTATGATCAATGAAGAAAAAACAAAAAGCCAGCACCAAATGTGCACTACAGCACTAAACATTCCAAACTGTACTTATTATAAAAAATTTTTGAGATTTTTGGCAAAAAATTGCAATTTCTTGAGCTGCTTCGCCACGTCACGGCAAATCTCATTTGAAGCAGTCCTACACTAAAATATTTTTATAAAATGTGCCATACGGCCTCACATATGAATAGTAGAACTGCTCTTAGCAGCACTCACCTGGTCTATTTCAATCCCGTACCCATGACTGAGTCATGGCTGTGGGCGGGACAGGTCCAAGCAAATGCTGCATGAAGTAAATAGCCTGTGGACAAAGCCTGATGACTTAATGTGAACAGTCACCAACCGCCAAAATTCAGACAGATGGAATACATCCCAAATTGGGGTGCATAGCAAGGTGGAGGTCAACCACCGACCAATTCAATGAAGAAAAAACAAAAAGCCAGCACCAAATGTGCACTACAGCACTAAACATTCCAAACTGTACTTATTATAAAAATTTTTTGAGATTTTTGGCAAAAAATTGCAATTTCTTGAGCTGCTTCGCCACGTCACGGCAAATCTCATTTGAAGCAGTCCTACACTAAAATATTTTTATAAAATGTGCCATACGGCCTCACATATGAATAGTAGAACTGCTCTTAGCAGCACTCACCTGGTCTATTTCAATCCCGTACCCATGACTGAGTCATGGCTGTGGGCGGGACAGGTCCAAGCAAATGCTGCATGAAGTAAATAGCCTGTGGACAAAGCCTGATGACTTAATGTGAACAGTCACCAACCGCCAAAATTCAGACAGATGGAATACATCCCAAATTGGGGTGCATAGCAAGGTGGAGGTCAACCACCGACCAATTCAATGAAGAAAAAACAAAAAGCCAGCACCAAATGTGCACTACAGCACTAAACATTCCAAACTGTACTTATTATAAAAATTTTGAGATTTTTGGCAAAAAATTGCAATTTCTTGAGCTGCTTCGCCACGTCACGGCAAATCTCATTTGAAGCAGTCCTACACTAAAATATTTTTATAAAATGTGCCATACGGCCTCACATATGAATAGTAGAACTGCTCTTAGCAGCACTCATCTTGCTATGCACCCCAATTTGGGATGTATTCCATCTGTCTGGATTTTGGCGGTTGGTGACTGTTCACATTAAGTCATCAGGCTTTGTCCACAGGCTATTTACTTCATGCAGCATTTGCTTGGACCTGTCCCGCCCACAGCCATGACTCAGTCATGGGTACGGGATTGAAATAGACCAGGTGAGTGCTGCTAAGAGCAGTTCTACTATTCATATGTGAGGCCGTATGGCACATTTTATAAAAATATTTTAGTGTAGGACTGCTTCAAATGAGATTTGCCGTGACGTGGCGAAGCAGCTCAAGAAATTGCAATTTTTTGCCAAAAATCTCAAAATTTTTAAAATAAGTACAGTTTGGAATGTTTAGTGCCGCAGTGCACATTTGGTGCTGGCTTTTTGTTTTTTCTTCATTGAATTGGTCGGTGGTTGACCTCCACCTTGCTATGCACCCCAATTTGGGATGTATTCCATCTGTCTGGATTTTGGCGGTTGGTGACTGTTCACATTAAGTCATCAGGCTTTGTCCACAGGCTATTTACTTCATGCAGCATTTGCTTGGACCTGTCCCGCCCACAGCCATGACTCAGTCATGGGTACGGGATTGAAATAGACCAGGTGAGTGCTGCTAAGAGCAGTTCTACTATTCATATGTGAGGCCGTATGGCACATTTTATAAAAATATTTTAGTGTAGGACTGCTTCAAATGAGATTTGCCGTGACGTGGCGAAGCAGCTCAAGAAATTGCAATTTTTTGCCAAAAATCTCAAAATTTTTAAAATAAGTACAGTTTGGAATGTTTAGTGCCGCAGTGCACATTTGGTGCTGGCTTTTTGTTTTTTCTTCATTGAATTGGTCGGTGGTTGACCTCCACCTTGCTATGCACCCCAATTTGGGATGTATTCCATCTGTCTGGATTTTGGCGGTTGGTGACTGTTCACATTAAGTCATCAGGCTTTGTCCACAGGCTATTTACTTCATGCAGCATTTGCTTGGACCTGTCCCGCCCACAGCCATGACTCAGTCATGGGTACGGGATTGAAATAGACCAGGTGAGTGCTGCTAAGAGCAGTTCTACTATTCATATGTGAGGCCGTATGGCACATTTTATAAAAATATTTTAGTGTAGGACTGCTTCAAATGAGATTTGCCGTGACGTGGCGAAGCAGCTCAAGAAATTGCAATTTTTTGCCAAAAATCTCAAAATTTTTAAAATAAGTACAGTTTGGAATGTTTAGTGCCGCAGTGCACATTTGGTGCTGGCTTTTTGTTTTTTCTTCATGTTTATGATCAAGCCTGCAAAGTTACAGTTTACCTCAGCAGCCACTATGGAGGATCTTGTAAAGCAGCTGGCCCAGTCTACTGCTCAACTACAGCAGGTTTTTGCACAAACCAGTGCACAACAGCAACAGGCTAATGCTCAGCACCAGCGGGCGTTAGCTCAGCAACAGGAGACAAACAGCTTGTTGATTAAGCAGCTTTCTGCTCTGCAAGAAGCGCTCCCAGCGGTAACTCCAGGTCATCCAGTCCTTCCTGCGGCCCAGGACAGAGTAAGGGCGGCACTTACGAAGATGAGTGCAGACGATGACCCAGAAGCCTTTCTCTCCGTGTTTGAGAGGACCGCTGAGTGAGAGAAATTGTCTACCGACCGTTGGACTGATGTCGTGGCCCCGTTCTTGGTAGGTGAACCCCAAAAAGCCTACCTGGATCTCAGCACGGAGGATGCCAAGGACTACGGCATACTGAAAGGTGAGATCCTTGCACGAATGGGAGTTAACACTTATCTCCGGGCCCAACGAGTGAATCAGTGGTCCTTTGAGGAGGGAAAACCTGCACGCTCACAGGCCCATGTCTTACTGGACCTTGTAAAAAAATGGCTGCAGCCGGAGACCTTGAACCCCGGACAGATGATTGAGCGGGTGGTGATTGAACGGTTTGTGCGGACTTTGCCAGCCCCCATTCAATGGTGGGTGGGACAGGGGGACCCCGGTACCCTAGACCAGCTAGTGAATTTGGTGGAACGCTGCACAGCTACCCAGGAGTTGGTCCGGGACTCTGCTTCACGGCGGGCACTCCGTAGGGATACGCCCCCTTCACAGTTGGTAAAAGACTCCCGTCCCTCCTCGGGTGCTGCCCCGTCTTCAGCCCTGGCAGAGAGTAAACCCCAGACTAAGGTCAGCCGGAGTCCCGGTTCCCCAAAGTCAGACACCCGAAACAGGGACACCTCTGCTGTTATGTGCTGGCGGTGCCATCAGCTCGGGCATGTGATGGCACAGTGCCCACTCACATCAGAACCCATGGATTGCCGGTATGCTCGCCGGGTATCAATGTATGCCCATACTGTTTGTTCCGCAAGCACTGTTACTATGGGGGAAGAGCCCCATCTCTGCAAAGTACGTGTTAATGGCTATACAGTAGAGGCTTTGTTGGACTCAGGAAGTGTAGTGACTCTTGTACATGCCTCCTTGGTCTCCGGGGAAAACCCTACGGGACATAAAGTAGGGGTACTTTGTATTCATGGAGACCTACGTGAATACCCTATGGAAAGGGTCACCATTGCTACCTCGTGTGGAGAGGTTCAACATGAAGTGGGGGTGATGAAAAGACTTCCATATGCTGTTATTTTGGGAAGAGACTTGCCCCTGTTCTGGACATTGTGTGGGAGGCGACCTAGCCCTCCGAGGTGTATGATTGAACCAGGCCCTGAGCCGGACGATCCCGACTCAGGGATACCTGCCGTAGGGGTCACCAGTATAGGGACAGAGTGTAACCCTGCCAGGTTTCCCCTAGATAAGGAAATCTAGGTCTAAAGACCTAGGTCGAAAGATCTAGGTAATGGCAGGAGAGGTTGAGCCACCCGAGGCAATCCCGGAGTTGAACGTGTCTCCAGATAATTTCGGAACAGCGCAGCTCTGGGACCCCACATTGGCTCCTGGACGTGGAAATGTACAGGTAATTGATGGGGTACCCCAGCGGCCTGGTGCCAGGCTGGAAACTCCCTACTACATGGCTCTAAAGTGAGAGTTGCTCTATCGGGTTGATACAATCCGGGGGGAAATAGTGGAACAGTTGGTGGTCCCTCAGCCGTACCGCCGTCAGACCTTGGAATTGGCTCATAACCACCTAATGAGTGGGCACCTAGGTGAAGAGAAAACGCGGGAACGCATGTTTCAGCGGTTCTACTGGCCAGGGGTCGGCGCAGAAATTAAGAGGTTCTGTGAGTCCTGCCCAGTTTGTCAGTTGACCGCACCAACGCACCGTTTCCATAGTCCTCTGATACCTTTACCCATTATATAGGTGCCTTTTGAGCGGATTGCTATGGATCTGATCGGACCCATTGTAAAATCAGCCCGTGGTCACCAGCACATCCTGGTAGTGATGGATTACGCGACACGTTATCCGGAGGCCATTCCACTACGTCACACCTCGGCGAGGCTTATTGCTCGGGAGTTGTTTGCTATGTTCTGTCGCGTGGGGTTACCCAAAGAAATCCTGACCGATCAGGGCACTCCCTTTATGTCTAAAATTACAAAGGAACTGTGCAAACTCCTCCAGATCAAGCAGCTATGCACGTCAGTGTACCATCCCCAGACTGATGGTCTAGTGGAACGTTTTAATAAAACTCTGAAGGCTATGTTGAAAAAGGTGGTCTCCAAAGAGGGGAAAAATTGGGACATGTTATTGCCCTATTTAATGTTCGCTATCCGCGAGGTCCCACAATCTTCCACCGGGTTCTCGCCATTTGAGTTACTGTATGGCAGACATCCGCGGGGACTGCTGGATATAGTTAAGGAAACTTGGGAACAGGAGCCCACCCCTCACAAAAGCACAGTGGAATACGTTATGGGTATGCAGGATCGTATCACGGCAATAATGCCCATTGTTAAAGAGCATTTGCTGGATGCTCAGGCAGCCCAAAGTACTCATATAGAAGAAAAAAATTGCGACAACGCCAGTAGGTGAAAGTGATGAACTTTATTGAACACAGGGTCGGTGAAATAGCGGCACAATTACAGGTGAGACAACAGGTCACAGTAGGTCCAGGGTCTATTTATACATAATGAGTATCAAATAGAAGGCTGAAACAAATATTTGATAGATATAGTATCCACCCTCAACCACAATTGGTCTAGGGGACAGCACAACATCCCAACCAGGGAAGACAATATGTACTACATCGGGGATGGGACGCGGTCACATGGTCAAAACAACAGTAGGGCTCCATGGTCCCCTACAAACACTATTATGGTGGTTGATGCGGTCTAATTGGGGTTTTTCGGTCCTCATAGATTCTATGAGCCCCTGACATTTATAATCTATTATACTGTTGTTTTGACCATGTGACCGCGTCCCATCCCCGATGTAGTACATATTGTCTTCCCTGGTTGGGATGTTGTGCTGTCCCCTAGACCAATTGTGGTTGAGGGTGGATACTATATCTATCAAATATTTGTTTCAGCCTTCTATTTGATACTCATTATGTATAAATAGACCCTGGACCTACTGTGACCTGTTATCTCACCTGTAATTGTGCCGCTATTTCACCGACCCTGTGTTCAATAAAGTTCATCACTTTCACCTACTGGCGTTGTCGCAATTTTTCTCTTCTATATGCCGTATACCAGCGACCTGCCAGGGTCCGTATTCCGCCATGTATATTTATGATATTATTTATACTTAACATCTTGTTAAATCATGGTGTGGCTGTGGTTTTTATGTAGCCCAAAGTACTCAGTATAATAGAAAGGCCTCCATCAGGTCTTTTAAACCGGGAGATCGTGTCTTAGTCCTAATACCTACTGCAGAAAGTAAGTTCTTAGCCAAATGGCAAGGTCCCTATGAGATCCGGGAGAAAGTGGGGGAAGTAAACTCTAAAGGTGTATCAGCCAGGTAGAAGAAAACCAGAGCAAATCTACCATGTAAACCTGCTGAAGGCAGTCATGGAAAGACAGGGAATGTATGGTGGCTGACGTAACGTTGGACCTAACCTTTTCAGGTGACTTGACAACAACAAAGGAGGAGTCTCCTGATGATGAATTGGGAGTGAGGATAGGGGATTCTCTCTCAAAACAGCAGAGACGGGAGTCTCGGAGGTTAGTGCAGCGGAATACGGATGTGTTCTCAAGCCTACCAGGCCGAACAACCGTAATCCACCATGATATTGTCACCGAGCCTCAAGTAAGGGTACGCCTGAGGCCATACCGGGTACCAGAGGCTCGTAGGCAAGCCATTGCGGAGGAGGTAAAAAAGATGCTCCAACTAGGGGTTATTGAAAAATCCACGAGCGAATGGGCCAGTCCCATTGCACTGATCCCGAAACCAGACGGTTCTTTAAGATTCTGTAATGACTTCCGAAAGTTAAATGAGGTTTCGAAATTTGATATGTATCCCATGTCCAGGGTCGACGAGCTGATAGAGAGACTGGGACGGGCCCAGTACTTCACGACTCTCGATCTCACTAAAGGTTACTGGCAGGTGCCGCTGACAGAGGCGGCAAAAGAAAAGACCGCTTTTGTCACACCAGGGGGGGCTCTATCACTATGTCGTCTTGCCATTTGGTTTACATGGGGCTCCGGCCACGTTTCAGAGATTAATGGACATAGTGTTAGAACCCCATCAACCATATGCCTCCGCATATTTGGATGACATCATCATCTATAGCAGTGACTGGAGCACCCACTTATCTCAGGTACAAGCGGTAGTGGATTCGCTCAGAGCTGCTGGTCTGACGGCGAATCCAAGCAAATGTGCTATGGGTCTCAAAGAAGCCCGTTACTTGGGGTATGTGATAGGCCAAGGGGTTATCAAGCCACAAGTAAACAAAATCGAAGCCATTCAAAACTGGCCTCGTCCCCTTACCACAAAACAGGTAAGAGCCTTTCTGGGTATAATGGGGTATTACCGACGATTCATACCCAATTTTGCTGGAAGGTCGGCGCCTTTGTCCGATCTTTTAAAAGGGAAGAAGTCGGTCATGGTCCACTGGAATACACAAGCAGAGGAAGCCTTTCAGGTGCTAAAGGTAGTCCTATGTGGTCAGCCTGTCCTTGTCAACCCTGACTTTCAAAAGGAGTTTATAGTACAGGCAGATGCCTCTGAGGTGGGTCTGGGTGCAGTTCTGTCCCAGGAGGTAGATGGAGAGGAGCACCAGGTCACCTATTTGAGTAGAAAACTCACCCCGGCAGAGAAGAACTATAGCATAGTGGAGAAGGAGTGCCTGGCCATAAAATGGGCTCTGGAATCCCTCCGCTACTACCTGCTGGGGCGACACTTTCGCCTGGTGACAGACCACTCCCCTTTGGTCTGGATGAGGAATGCTAAGGAGAGAAATGCTAGAGTCACCAGTTTCTCTCCTTGCAGAACTTTCACTTTTCTGTGGAACACCGGGCTGGTAGGTTGCAGGGCAATGCGGATACCCTGTCCAGAGGTCCCTGTATGTTGGCAAAAGTTCAACCCCGCCCGTTTGAACTGAGGGGGGGGGGGATATGTGAGGCAGTGACAGGGGTAATATTTGAAGACCGCTATGTGTCCCCCAGAATGTGTCTGGAAACCCTCTGAGTTTGCTATAGCTATTACTGGGAGTATAGCACAAAGGGTAACAGGGAGACAGATCCCTCCTCTCAGTCCAGGTTTTGTAGCAATCCTCATGTCCGGCATTTTCGTTTAAATCATGCAGAGCACAGCAGGGTGTGTCTCAGTTGAGAGCCAGGCTTGGTGAAGCTAACACATGCTGTGTGAGCTGGCTCTGTGTGGAGTGAACACAGGCCAAGAGTGTGAGCCTAGGAGAACCTTACACAGATCCCTGCGGTTAACGGGGTCCTAAGGTAACAAGACTTTTTGATGCAAAGAGTTTGTCTATATGCACCGGCTGTGATCCGGAAGAGACTTTGACAGTGGGAAATTGGATCTATTTATGCTGCAACAATAAATAGACTCTTGATGTGAACACGCTGCTGCCTCACGTTTTTGCCCAAGCAACGCTGCTACCTCACAGCATGTAATGAAAGTTCTGCTGCTGCATTAATGCACAACACGGACACAGGCATACATATAGCCGCTGCAGCTGCATCAGGGCCCATGGGTGGAGGGAGCCTGCCGACACCAGCGACAATTTCTGCTGCATGTGCATCCAAGGATTCAGCTGAAATGTATTATGGTACAGAGACCCACTGGCTCCCTGCATTGCAATACACACCACCGGACAATCAGAGGCCAGCAGCTGGCGTCAGCATGCCCGTGATAGCTGGCACATGGCAGTGATTTCATGTACCATTGTGAGCAAGCAGGAGTCAGCTGCTGGCTCCTTTTTGGCTATAGAATAAGACTTCACACTGTGTGAGAGTTGAGGAAGATATATATTTTTTTAATGTTCTGGAGAAACTCAGAACAGTAAATAGTGTAACAGGAAGGATTCCAGGATGGGGGACAATATACCAGGAAGGGGCCCAGGATGGAGGAATTACTGGAAGGGCCCAAGATGGTGGACATTATACCAAGAAGAACCCAGGATAAGAAACATTATACCAGGAATGGGGGACACTGTGCCAGGGAGGGGCTCAGGATGGGTTCCAGGATGTGGAAATAAATTACAGGAGGGGGCAGGATGGGGCAATTTATACCAGGAAGGGGCCCAGGATGGGGCAATTTATACCAGCAAGGGGCCCAGGATGGGGGACATTATATGAAGGTTGAACATATGCGTTTTTTATGGGCTCTACAACACTAGAATGAATGGCCAATACATCTGACCAACATCCAGGTGTGTGCCCAGGTCTGAATTTTGCTAAGTTCATGATAGCATCCTCTCTCACACCTCCAATTAATTGTAAAGACCATAATAATATTTTTTTCACACCCTTAACACATAGACACTATCAGCGACTTATAATGAATGTGTGTGAGGGGACGACACAGGAGAGGGAATAAGACTATGGGCATGCGTTCAGGATGTGCAGCAAAACATTTTGCTACAAACTCAAATATGCGTTTTGTAGACAGATAGGGAGGGAGACAGGGAGTGAGGGAGAGTGGGAGACACACCGAGAGACAGTCACTATCCTGGGAAATACCGGGTACTACAGCTAGTCTAATCTATAAAGCTGAGTGCATACCTCCCAACTTTTAAAGAAGGAAAAGAGGGACAAAGCAAATTTTTAGGCCACGCCCCCTAACCACACCCATTTCACAGTCACGCACATATCCACTCCCCATCCACACCCATTCAGCATGGACACTCAGGCAGCCGGCGGGCCTCCAGCATGGACACGCAAGCAGCCGGCGGGCCTCCAGCACGGACACGCAGCCAGCCGGCGGGCCTACAGCACGGACACGCAGCCAGCCGGCGGGCCTACAGCACGGACACGCAGCCAGCCGGCGGGCCTACAGCACGGACACGCAGCCAGCCGGCGGGCCTCCAGCACGGACACGCAGCCAGCCGGCGGGCCTCCAGCACGGACACGCAGCCAGCCGGCGGGCCTCCAGCACGGAGACGCAGGCAGCCGGCGGGCCTCCAGCACGGAGACGCAGGCAGCCGGCGGGCCTCCAGCACGGAGACGCAGGCAGCCACAGTGAGGCGGCCGGTCGCCTTCACAGACAGGCGGCCGGCCGCCTTCACAGACAGGTGGCGGGCCGCCCGCACAGACAGGCGGCGGGGGGCGCCCGCACAGACAGGCGGCGGGGGGCGCCCGCACAGACAGGCGGCGGGGGGCGCCCGCACAGACAGGAGGCGGGGGGCGCCCGCACAGACAGGAGGCGGGGGGCGCCCGCACAGACAGGAGGCGGGGGGCGCCCGCACAGACAGGCGGCCGGCCGACCGCACAGAGAGGCGGCCGGCCGACCGCACAGAGAGGGGAGGGGAGGGGAATCAGCGCTGGGGAGATTCAGTTTACATACCTTAGCAGCAGCACAGAGCAGACAGAGACTAGTTTCGGGCAGCGCGCTCCTCTCTGTTATGCCACGTCACGTGTTAGTATGGTAGGAGGGAAAAGCAGGGAGGCGGGGAGAGAGTGGGTGGGCGTCCCGCCCGTGGCAACGGGACAAACAATGCAAAGCGTGATAGTACCGCTGTATCCGGGACGGTTGGGAGGTATGTGAGTGTATGTGTGTGTTTGTATGTGTGAATGTCCGCTAAAGGAATCTGCACCGTCGTATTTACAATCCCAAAATTTTGCACAGACACCTCAATTAACTCAGGGAACGTCATAGACTATGTTTTGAACAGAAAATATAACTCCGCACTTTATAGTTATTTGCCGAAAAAACCTAAAGTCATTAAAAGGAGCTGTGATTCGTTGCTATAGGCAACAAAGGACATTGTTAGTATAAGACAGCTTATGTGTCAGGTAATATGATATCGGAAAAGAGAGGCAGAGACACACAGAGACAGACACACAGAAACAGAGACACACAGAGACACACACATAGAGACAGACATACAGAGACACAGAGACACGTAGACACACAAAGAGAGACACACACACTGACACACACAGACAGACACACAGAGACAGGGACACACAGAGACTGATAGAGACATATACACAGAGACACACACACAGAGACACAGACACACGCAGAGACAGAGGCACACGGAGCCAGAGAGACGCAGAGACAGACAGAGACACACACACACAGAAACCACACACAGAGACAAAGACACACAGACCATTATCACATACTATCATCTCTCGTTGTGTATAGCACCGTCCCTTAAGTGCATTCTTGTTATTCACAATGATATTTGATATTATTTAGTCCTCTCATTAGATATAAAATAAAATGACTGATGATGGAGCAGCATCTGACCAGAAAACCAGTCCATCAGCCTCCTCCATTATTTTATATCTAACAAAAGGGGACACTATGAAATAAAGACATAAACAAAAATAACAAGTGAAGGCACAATGTAATAAGAAATGGTAATATATAGAGTGAGAGGAGACTAGGAGACTAATATATATATATACTAGAAGGTGGCCCGATTCTACGCATCGGGTATTCTAAAATTTACGTATTGTGTAGTTCATGTATGATTTTTGTTATTATATATATATATATATATATATATATATATATATATATAGAGATAGATGTTGTGTGTAGTTACCAAGTGTTTGTGTAGGGCACTGTACATGTTCTGGGTGTTGTCTGGGTGTGATGGGGGGTGAGAGCGGTGTTGTTTGTGTGTTGCGTTGTTTGTGGAGCGCTGTGTGTCTGTAGCGTTGTGTGTGTGTTGCGCGGTTTGTGTGGGTGTAGGGTGTGGTGTGTTTTGGGGGGGAGGTATGTTTTGTGCAATGTGTGTGTTGTGCGGTATGTGCGTATATTTGTGTGTGCAGCGTTGTCTGTGTGTGTGGGTGTCTGTAGGGCAGTTGTTTGTGGTTCCCAGTGTGTGTGTGTGTGTGTGTGTGGTGTGTTGTGCAGTGCGCGCGCGTGTGTGTGTGTGTGTGTGTTGGGGGGAGGTGTGTGTGTTGGGGGGGAGGTGTGCACTTCCCATCGTGCTCCATCCCCCATGCAGCGCATTCCCCATCGTGCTCCATCCCCTATGCTGCGCACCCCCCATCGTGCTCCATCTCCCATCCTGCGCACTCCCAAACGTGCTCCATCTGCCATGCAGCGCACTCCCCATCGTGCTCCATCCCCCATGCTGCGCACTCCCAAACGTGCTCCATCCGCCATGCTGCGCACTCCCAAACGTGCTCCATCTCCCATACTGCGCACTCCCAAACGTGCTCCATCCGCCATGCTGCGCACTCCCAAACGTGCTCCATCCGCCATGCTGCGCACTCCCAAACGTGCTCCATCCGCCATACTCCGCACTCCCCATCGTGCTCCATCCCCCATGCAGCGCACTCCCCATCGTGCTCCATCCCCTATGCTGCGCACCCCCCATCGTGCTCCATCTCCCATGCTGCGCACTCCCAAACGTGCTCCATCCGCCATGCTGCGCACTCCCAAACGTGCCCCATCCGCCATACTCCGCACTACCCATCGTGCCGTATCCCCCATGCTGCGCACTCCCAAACGTGCTCCATCCGCCATGCTGCGCACTCCCAAATGTGCTCCATCCCCTATGCTGCGCACCCCCCATCGTGCTCCATCTCCCATCCTGCGCACTCCCAAATGTGCTCCATCCGCCATGCTGCGCACTCCCAAACGTGCTCCATCCGCCATGCTGCGCACTCCCAAACGTGCTCCATCCCCCATGCTGCGCACTCCCAAACGTGCTCCATCCGCCATACTCCGCACTCCCCATCGTGCTCCATCCCCCATGCAGCGCACTCCCCATCGTGCTCCATCCCCTATGCTGCGCACCCCCCATCGTGCTCCATCTCCCATGCTGCGCACTCCCAAACGTGCTCCATCCGCCATGCTGCGCACTCCCAAACGTGCCCCATCCGCCATACTCCGCACTCCCCATCGTGCCGTATCCCCCATGCTGCGCACTCCCAAACGTGCTCCATCCGCCATGCTGCGCACTCCCAAATGTGCTCCATCCCCTATGCTGCGCACCCCCCATCGTGCTCCATCTCCCATCCTGCGCACTCCCAAATGTGCTCCATCCGCCATGCTGCGCACTCCCAAACGTGCTCCATCCGCCATGCTGCGCACTCCCAAACGTGCTCCATCCCCCATGCTGCGCACTCCCAAACGTGCTCCATCCGCCATGCTGCGCACTCCCCATCGTGCTCCATCTCCCATGCTGCGCACTCCCCATCGTGCTCCATCTCCCATGCTGTGCACTCCCAAACGTGCTCCATCCGCCATGCTGCGCACTCCCAAACGTGCTCCATCCGCCATGCTGCGCACTCCCAAACGTGCACCATCCGTCATGGTGCGCCAGCATCAGCCTCTCTACCTGCAGCATCAGCCTCTCTGCCCGCAGCATCAGCCTCTCTCCCCGCAGCATCAGCCTCTCTGTCCCCAGCATCAGCCTCTCTGTCCCCAGCATCAGCCTCTCTCCCCGCAGCATCAGCCTCTCATCCCAGCATCAGCCTCTCTGTCCCCAGCATCAGCCTCTCTCATCCCAGCATCAGCCTCTCTCATCCCAGCATCAGCCTCTCTCATCCCAGCATCAGCCTCTCTCATCCCAGCATCAGCCTCTCTCATCCCAGCATCAGCCTCCCCATCCCAGCCTTCCCCAGGATCAGCCTTTCTCCTCCCAGCCTCCTCCAGCACGCCATGCTCCTCTGCCGACACTCACACACCCGATCGCATACACTCACACACACTCACACACACCCGATCGCATACACTCACACACACCCGATCGCATACACTCACATTGACGATATTGCACATACGCGCTCATACTCACAACATCCGGAGATACCACATGCTTCTGGCCATGTGATCCTCCGGCAGGTCCTGGAAGGTCACAACAGCACAGTATCGCCGCCGAGAAGCAAGCGATATCCCCGGAAGCTGTGAGTATGTGGATGCGATGTGATGTATGTGTGAGGTGTGTGTGAGAGTGAGTGTGAGCTGGTGTACACTGGTAACTATGATACACATCGGGTAACCAAGGGACCTTAGTTACCCGATGTGTATAATGGTTACCAGCGTTCTCGGCCTCCGTCAAGATCCCAGCATCGCAAGGTTATGTCTGGCGCTGCTGGGATCCTGACAGAGCCGGTGTAGAAGCAAGCGATATCCCAGGATGTTGTGAGTGTGTGGATGTGATGTGTGAGGTGTGTGTGAGAGTGAGTGTGATCTGATGTGTGTGTGTGTACTCACCTGGGAATCGGAGCTCCGTGTCAGTTGGGCCAGAGCGAGCGTGCATTGCGTGAGGGGGGCGGGGCCTGCAGAGAGCCGGGGCGAGAGGCCAATCCGTGTGGGGGGGCGGGGCCTGCAGAGAGCCCAGCGGCCAATCAGCTTTGTGTCACCGTAAGGACACAATTTTGGAGCATGACAGACAGACAGACAGACAGACAGAATAAGGCAATTATATAGATATATACAGTCAGGGCCAGAAATATTTGGACAGTGACACAAGTTTTGTTATTTTAGCTGTTTACAAAAACATGTTCAGAAATACAATTATATATATATAATATGGGCTGAAAGTGCACACTCCCAGCTGCAATATGAGAGTTTTCACATCCAAATCGGAGAAAGGGTTTAGGAATCATAGCTCTGTAATGCATAGCCTCCTCTTTTTCAAGGGACCAAAAGTAATTGGACAAGGGACTCTAAGGGCTGCAATTAACTCTGAAGGCGTCTCCCTCGTTAACCTGTAATCAATGAAGTAGTTGAAAGGTCTGGGGTTGATTACAGGTGTGTGGTTTTGCATTTGGAAGCTGTTGCTGTGACCAGACAACATGTGGTCTAAGGAACTCTCAATTGAGGTGAAGCAGAACATCCTGAGGCTGAAAAAAAAGAAAAATTCCATCAGAGAGATAGCAGACATGCTTGGAGTAGCAAAATCAACAGTCGGGTACATTCTGAGAAAAAAGGAATTGACTGGTGAGCTTGGGAACTCAAAAAGGCCTGGGCATCCACGGATGACAACAGTGGTGGATGATCACCGCATACTTTCTTTGGTGAAGAAGAACCCGTTCACAACATCAACTGAAGTCCAGAACACTCACAGTGAAGTAGGTGTATCTGTCTCTAAGTCAACAGTAAAGAGAAGACTCCATGAAAGTAAATACAAAGGGTTCACATCTAGATGCAAATCATTCATCAATTCCAAAAATAGACAGGCCAGAGTTAAATTTGCTGAAAAACACCTCATGAAGCCAGCTCAGTTCTGGAAAAGTATTCTATGGACAGATGAGACAAAGATCAACCTGTACCAGAATGATGGGAAGAAAAAAGTTTGGAGAAGAAAGGGAACGGCACATAATCCAAGGCACACCACATCCTCTGTAAAACATGGTGGAGGCAACGTGATGGCATGGGCATGCATGGCTTTTAATGGCACTGGGTCACTTGTGTTTATTGATGACATAACAGCAGACAAGAGTAGCCGGATGAATTCTGAAGTGTACCGGGATATACTTTCAGCCCAGATTCAGCCAAATGCCGCAAAGTTGATCGGACGGCGCTTCATAGTACAGATGGACAATGACCCCAAGCATACAGCCAAAGCTACCCAGGAGTTCATGAGTGCAAAAAAGTGGAACATTCTGCAATGGCCAAGTCAATCACCAGATCTTAACCCAATTGAGCATGTATTTCACTTGCTCAAATCCAGACTTAAGACGGAAAGACCCACAAACAAGCAAGACCTGAAGGCTGCGGCTGTAAAGGCCTGGCAAAGCATTAAGAAGGAGGAAACCCAGCGTTTGGTGATGTCCATGGGTTCCAGACTTAAGACAGTGATTGCCTCCAAAGGATTCGCAACAAAATATTGAAAATAAAAATATTTTGTTTGGGTTTGGTTTATTTGTCCAATTACTTTTGACCTCCTAAAATGTGGAGTGTTTGTAAAGAAATGTGTACAATTCCTACAATTTCTATCAGATATTTTTGTTCAAACCTTCAAATTAAACGTTACAATCTGCACTTGAATTCTGTTGTAGAGATTTCATTTCAAATCCAATGTGGTGGCATGCAGAGCCCAACTCGCGAAAATTGTGTCGCTGTCCAAATATTTCTGGACCTAACTGTATGTATGTATATAATATATATATATATATATATATATATATATATATATATATATATATACACACACACACACACATATACATGCACACACACACACACACACTATATACAGTGGGGACAATAAGTATTTTATACACTGACGACTTTGCAAGTTTTCCCCACCTACAAAGAATGAGGAGGTCTATAATTTTTAACACAGGAACTCTTCAACTGTAACAGACAGAATTTAAAAAAAATCCAGAAAATCTCATTGTATGCTTTTTAAATAATTAATTTGAATTTAATTGAATGAAATAAGTTTTTGATCACCTACCAAACAGCAAGAATTCTGGCTCTCACAAACCTGTTATTTTTTCCTTTAGGAAGCCCTCCTGCTCTGCATTCATTACCAGCAGTGGCATAACTATAGTCTGATGGGCCCCGATGCAGAGTCTGAGTCGCCCATTCTGGGCCACTTCCTGGTAAATATGTCCCCCATCCTGGTAAATATGTCACATCATGGCCTCATCCTGGCGTATGACCCAATCATGCTATATCCTGGTATATTTGGTCCCATTCTGGTATATATGTTCTCTATCCTGGCCCCTTCCAAGTATATATATCCCCATCATGACTCCATCATGGTAAATCTCCCCATCATGGACCCACCCTGGTGTATAACCCCCATCATGTCTATATCCTGGAATATATGGTCCCATCCTGGTATATGTCCCCATCCTGGTATATGACCCTGATCATGGATATAGCCTGGTATACAGTGCCTACAAGTAGTATTCAACCCCCTGCAGATTTAGCAGGTTTACACATTCGGAATTAATTTGGCATTGTGACATTTGGACTGTAGATCAGCCTGGAAGTGTGAAATGCACTGCAGCAAAAAAGAATGTTATTTCTTTTTTTAAATTGTGAAAAGTTTATCCCTCAAACCACAAGAATTCTGTTTGGTTCCCCTAAAGTATTAAGAAGTATTTCAGGCACAAAGAACAATGAGCTTCACATGTTTGGATTAATTATCTTTTTTTCCAGCCTTTTCTGACTAATTAAGACCCTCCCCAAACTTGTGAACAGCACTCATACTTGGTCAACATGGGAAAGACAAAAGGAGCATTCCAAGGCCATCAGAAACAAGATAGTGGACGGTCACAAGGCTGGCAAGGGGTACAAAACCCTTTCCAAGGAGTTGGGCCTACCTGTGTCCACTGTTGGGAGCATCATCCGGAAGTGGAAGGCTTATGGAACTACTGTTAGCCTTCCACGGCCTGGACAGCCTTTGAAAGTTTCCACCCGTGCCGAGGCCAGGCTTGTCCGAAGAGTCAAGGCTAACCCAAGGACAACAAGGAAGGAGCTCCAGGAAGATCTCATGGCAGTGGGGACATTGGTTTCAGTCAATACCATAAGTAACGTACTCCACCGCAATGGTCTCCGTTCCAGACGAGCCCGTAAGGTACCTTTACTTTCAAAGCGTCATGTCAAGGCTCGTCTACAGTTTGCTCATGATCACTTGGAGGACGCTGAGACAGACTGGTTCAAGGTTCTCTGGTCTGATGAGACCAAGATCGAGATCTTTGGTGCCAACCACACACGTGACGTTTGGAGACTGGATGGCACTGCATACGACCCCAAAAATACCATCCCTACAGTCAAGCATGGTGGTGGCAGCATCAAGCTGTGGGGCTGTTTCTCAACCAAGGGGCCTGGCCATCTGGTCCGCATCCATGGGAAGATGGATAGCACGGCCTACCTGGAGATTTTGGCCAAGAACCTCCGCTCCTCCATCAAGGATCTTAAGATGGGTCGTCATTTCATCTTCCAACAAGACAACGACCCAAAGCACACAGCCAAGAAAACCAAGGCCTGGTTCAAGAGGGAAAAAAATCAAGGTGTTGCAGTGGCCTAGTCAGTCTCCTGACCTTAACCCAATTGAAAACTTGTGGAAGGAGCTCAAGATTAAAGTCCACATGAGACACCCAAAGAACCTAGATAACTTGGAGAAGATCTGCATGGAGGAGTGGGCCAAAATAACTCCAGAGACCTGTGCCGGCCTGATCAGGTCTTATAAAAGACGATTATTAGCTGAAATTGAAAACAAGGGTTATTCCACAAAATATTAAACCTAGGGGTTGAATAATAATTGACCCACACTTTTATGTTGAAAATGTATTAAAATTTAACTGAGCAACATAACTTGTTGGTTTGTAAGATTTATGCATATGAATCCTGCTCTTGTTTGAAGTTTGCAGGCTCTAACTTATTTGCATCTTATCAAACCTGCTAAATCTGCAGGGGGTTGAATACTACTTCTAGGCACTGTATATGGCCCCACACTGGTATATATGTCCCCATCATTGCTCATCCTGGTATATATGGCCCCATCATGGCCCATCTTGGTATATATGGCCCCATTCTGGTATATAGCACTCCACCCTGGTATATAGCCCCTCATCCTGATATATAGCCTTCATCCTGGTATATAGCCCTCCATTGTGGTATATAGCCCCCCATCCTGGTATATAGCCACCTATCCTGGTATACAGCCTCCTCATCCTGGTATATAGCCACCATCATGCTATATAGCCCACTCATCCTGGTATATAGCCCCCCACCGCGCCGCACACAGTAAAAAAAAAAACAAAAAAAAAAACGATTGTACCATGTATTCACTTTCATAATGAGGCATATGGAATTTTGTATAGATAGATAGGATGGATATATATATATATATATATATATATATATATATATACAGACAGACAGACCGTATACACAGACAGACCGATACAGTAAAAGAGGGAGAGCCAGCACTGCTTGAGAATGGCATGCAACAAATAAAAAGGTGTAAATTCACGAATTATTCTAACTGTACTATAACGCAAATTGAGATTTTTAACAAACAATTGATCACATTTTTGAGCCGACCCTGCCACGTCATGGCAAATCTCAATAGGGGGGTCCTACTCTATTTTAGATTTCCATTGTGCCATGCAGCCTCCTAATTACATTAAAAGCAGAACCATATTGAAGCAACACATGTACCTGTAACATTTCAGAACCGCTTCCATGTTGCAAAGACAGGCAACTGCAAATAAAGGCAACCAGGTCCCAGCATGTGCAGCGAACGCCACACACGCCGGGACAATGTCAGAACTGGCCCTCACAGTGCCAGACCAGCAACCATAAATAAAGGTGGACCAGACCCAAGTATGGTGCTTAATTAACAATGCCTGTGGAAAAAGTGAGGTGGCTGAGTGTGAATAATTGATCAATTGTTTGCTAATAATCTAATTTTGCATTATAGTACAGTTGGAATAATTTGTGAATTTACACTTTTTATTTGTTGCATGCCATTCACAAGTAGTGCTGGCTATCCCTCTTTTTTTTGTTACAGACAGACAGTATACATAGACAGACAGCTACATATTGCACACTATACAGGACAAACATATCTCATACATAACACATGATTCACATTATACTCACCTCCTTCTTGGCCTCCTAGAGTTCAGAGGGTCATTAGAAGCAGCTTCTCCGGCCGCAGTAGTACAGGCGCCTCTCCCAGTCTCTGTGTAGTGAAGACGGGAGCAGACAAGACACAGAGGAGGGGACGGCGCCCTGTGTTGGAACCTGTGCAGAGCAGGAGCAGCAAATGACAGTGAACTGCTGCTCCCTCCGGCGCTCCATCTGCTGTCTACCAGAAGGGGACCTGTGCGACTGGTGGCCATGGTACTCACCTATCCTGCACTCCCCCGGGCATCCTCCTGCGATGCTGGGAACTGAATAGTGTGTAAGCGGCGCAGCGCATGACGTCAGTGTCATGCACGGCCACTTACAGCAGCGTCAGCTTTCAGCGTATTCTCTGCTCCCCGTGCCCAGGATCGTGTGCGTGGGGAGCAACATTCATGGCCTTAATCGGTGGCCGGCACATTGCAGGAGGGACACAACAGATCTCTGTGCTGCGATGAATTTCAGCTGGATGCGCAGCATCCGACACACATCTATCTGAATCGGGCCTGAGCCCGGTCGCAGTGGCAACCTCTGCGACCGTGGTAGTTACACCCTTGAATACCAAAATTAATTACACCTGCTTAAAGGGAACCTGTCAGGTGCAATATGCACCCAGAACTACGAGCATATTGCTAATCCCTGCATACGCTAGCATATATAAAGGGATCTTTAGAAAAAGTATTTTTAAAGATCTTTTATCTTATGCTAATGAGCATGGGGACTAGTCCCAAGGGTGTTATATCCCCCAACTAGTCTGCTCTCTTAGCATGGTAGTACGCCCACAGTGGTGGCGCGTAACTGGGTTCACTGTGACTGCTGTTCTGAAAGCCCGGTACTTCCAGTCATGCACAGTAGACCTCTCTGAAGCCGGGACGCATAGACCCAGCTTCATACTGCGCATGACCGGAATTGCTCAGCATTCAGAGGCACGGTCATAGCGAACATAGGAACACACGTCACCGCTAGTGATGCTGAATTGAATAGCATGTTAGCAAATATTGTTCATAATTGGCCATTCAAGTCTATTGCACAGTGAACAAATCAGACAGCATTCGGTTGTTATCCATGTGCTGTATGTTTTTCACTGACTGATAGGGAGAGGTGGAGAAACGTCTTTTTTTTTTACATCAGTGAAAAAAAATTGATGAAAAGTCTGACCAAACTGATGAAAAGTCATGTTGAAATTTGGTTCGTTTTTCCTATACTTGAATAAAAACTGACTTTTGAATGAGGCCTAAAGCAAAGACTAAAATTCCCCTCAGATAGTGGCCGTGGCCAGGTACTATACATCCACCTGCTATTGATTTGAATGGGAGACGGACGTTCAGTTCCCGACAGCGGCCACTATCAGGTGACAGAGCATTTCAGGCTACCTGCTGCCTCGGGAATAGCTGATAGGCAGGGGTGCCGGGTGCCAGACCACAGCCGATCAGACATTGATGACCTATCCTAAGAATAGGCCATTAATGTAAAAATAGTGGACAACCTCTTTAAACTCCTCATTACATACTTACTGGGCTGGAGTGCTGCCTGCTCTCTTTCTCTGTGTTCCTTCTGCCATCGAAGGAAGGGCTCCCGTCTGGTATTTAGGAAAACATTTGATTTAACATCTACACCCCAAGGACCCGAGGTAAAGGAAACTGCCTGTTGCAGGATGGGGGCGTTGGAAGGTCCATGGAGTGATGCAGGCTTTACACTAGAAAAAAAAAGAATGAAATGAAAGTCTTGTTTCTTCCAATTTGTATGGTTTAATGGATAACTGTGTATATCGTCTGTGTACAGCACTTATAAAGCATGGGTGCATTGAAAACCCCATCTGGGTTACTTCTGAACCACAAATAAAATCTCAAAATGTTTGAATTCAAGCGATACCTCGAATTTTGGAAACTTCAACTCCAGAAATCTGCTCATCTCTAGACTCTAATCTTAGTCAGAGTCATCACAAAACCCAAATCTCAAGGATTGCTACTAGACTGTTCATCCTAACACATGCTAATATGATTACTATAAGCCAACTGTATTTGTTCCTCTTACCTTTTTATGGATCTTGGAAATTCTGTCTCCAGTGACCTGCACAACACAGCATTTTCCACTATCGGCAGCTCCATGCTAGTGACTGATCTCACACAGACAATGTGAGGCCTGGGAATGTCACCAGTTATGTATTGTTGTGCTCTGCAGTGTTCTCCCTGACAACCAGAGCACTTACTATGTCCAGTAACAAGATCGCTCTGGAGCCTGGATTTACCACTGCCGCTTTATGTCCAGGAAGCTACATTTCACTGAATTCCATTTATTGTTTGATACTATGCATGTAATGAAACTTCAACTTATAATATAGACACTAAAGGCCGCTTTACACGCAACGACATCGCTAACGAGATATCGCTGGGGTCACGGAATTCGTGACGCACATCCAGCCTCGTTAGCAACGTCGTTGCGTGTGACACTTACGAGTGACCGCTCACGATCCCAAATACTCACCAAATCGTTGATTGTTGACATTTCGTTCATTTTCAAAATGTCGTTGCTCGCTTGGGACGCAGGTTGTTTGTAGTTCCTGAGGCAGCACACATTGCTACGTGTGACACCCCGGGAATGACGAGCAACAGTGTTCCTGCATCCTTTGGCAACGAGGTGGGAGTGACGTTCATGCGGCTGCTCTCTGCCCCTCCGCTTCTATTGATGGCCTGCTGTGTGACGTCGCTGTGACGGCACACGAACCGCCCCCTTAAAAAAGAGGTTGTTCGCCGGCCACAGCGACGTCGTTTGGAAAGTAAGTTCGTGTGACGCTTACCTGCGATATTGTTCACCACGGGCAGCGATTTGCCCGTGACGCACAAACAACGGGGGCGGGTGCAATCGCTAGCGACATCGCTAGTGATATTGCTGCGTGTAAAGCGGCCTTAAGTCCAAAAAGATGTTTCTTTTTTGCGTCTCTTTAATTTATATGTGGTCCCCTTTGCATCCAGCCTCGAATAGCAGAATGGGCGGTCTTATACTACATTTTTCAGCAGCACTTGTTCTCCTCAGTGCAGCAGACCCCTTCCCCTTTCACTGTTTACACCTGACTAGTCTCACTACGCTGAGTTATCATCAAGCTAATCTTCACCTTTCACCTTAAATGAAGTGGCAAGGATGGGGGACATTATTAAAGGATGGGTGACATAAGTAGTGTATGGGGGCGAGAATGGAGGATATACATTATTAGCTTATAGTAGCAAGTAGAGGACGTAATTACTGTAGTAAGGAAATTGGGTGACATTATTACTGTATAAGACCAATAGGGAGAAAATACTGCTGTGTGGGGCTAAGGCAGGGAGAACATTACATAATTTGGGGCCCAGAATAGGGGACACTATCACTCCACAATGGAGGACTTTATTAATGGACCATAAATTATTTATTCATGGAGCCACAAAATGGGATGTTCCAAATGTATTAAAGCATAAAAGGTGAATGCCATTACTCT
This sequence comes from Anomaloglossus baeobatrachus, assembly GCF_048569485.1. Classification (NCBI taxonomy): domain Eukaryota; kingdom Metazoa; phylum Chordata; class Amphibia; order Anura; family Aromobatidae; genus Anomaloglossus; species Anomaloglossus baeobatrachus. The sequence continues at coordinate 360,740,067 of NC_134353.1, forward strand.
ATGGGGCAGAAATGGTGTATGTTACTACTGTATATAGTTCCTACAGGGGAAGGGGCAATGGTGTACTAATTGAGCACTATCCTTAGTGCTTTTGTATGGTGGCATAAAGAGAAAGTTTAGTATTACATGGGACCCATAAAAGGAGACATAAGCATTAGGATTATATGGAGGCCAAAGAGAGGGATATTTCTATTTTGAGGGGGATCACAAAGGGAAACATCACTACTGTATTATATTTTTATTTTTGCACACACTGTTACAATAGGGGAAACAAAAGGGAGGCACTGGTACTTTGTAGGGCACCGGGGAGGTACTATATCACTTTTCTTCTTCATCTGTCACAGCTTAGAAGTGGGGGAAGATAGTTTAAGGTGCAATATAAGTGATCAGACATACATTTATCTGTCTTAAGCGGGCTTTACATGCAGCAACATCGCTAACGAGATGTCGTTGGGGTCACGGAATTCGTGACGCACATCCGGCCTCGTTAGCGAAGTCGTTGCGTGTGAAACGCAGGAACGACCGGTTAACGATAAAAATTACTTACCAAATCATTGATCATTGTCCAGTCGTTCCTATCCCGATTATCGTTGCTGCTGTAGGTGCGATGGCGTTCGTCGTTCCTGCGGCAGCACACATCGCTATGTGTGACACCGCAGGAACGAGGAACAACCTGGTACCTGCGGCCACCGGCAATGAGGAAGGAAGAAAGTGGACGGGATGTTCAGCCCGCTCATCTCCGCCTCTCCGTTTCTATTGGGCGGCAGCTTAGTGACGTCGCTGTGACGCCGAACAAACCGCCCCCTTAGAAAGGAGGCGGTTCGCCGGCTTCAGCGGCGTCGCTAGGCAGGTAAGTATAGTGTGACTGTTCCTAGCGATGTTGTGTGCCACGGGCAGCGATTTGCCTGTGATGCACAACCGACGGGGTGGGTGCTTTCCCCAGCGACATCGCTAGCGATGTCGCTGTGTGTAAAGCCCGCTTTACTTTCTGCAGAGATGAATCTTGGTTAAAAGAAGTCAAACCAGTCTGCACGGGATGAAGAATTGTTTATTTGGAGTGATGGGCAAATAGTAAGATATTTGAGTTCATATTATTCTTACCGAATATTAAGTACTAGTGCAGTATCCGTCATGAATGGTGAACCTAACGCAAGTCAATGGGGAACCTGAGCATTTTTCTGGGAAATCTTCAAGAAAAATGCTTGTGTTACCCATTGACTTGCATTAGGTTCGTTATTCATGATGCATACTGAATAGTACTAGGTATTCAGTATAAATAATCCAAACCCGAATATTTTACCAATCACTAGTAAGTCAATGGATTTACCTGCACTATATATACTCATACAACCTTTAGTGCTCCAGTGTATAATGTGATTGGTCGTCACTATTTTACCTGTAAACTTAGTATATAAATATATAACTTATCTACAGAACTCGTGCATAATGTCACTGGTGGTAATATTAGTACTATAGTTATTGTTATTGATGATTATGGTGCTATTAGGCCTAGCACACACGGCGAGTAATACGGAGCGAGTGGAATGCGATTAAAAATCCCATTCCACTTGGACCAATATTACTCTATGGGGCAGCTCCCATGAGCGATTATTTTCTCATCCCTAATCGAACCGAGAAAACAGCCGCTGCATGCTGCGAGTGTAATGCGATCCTGTTTCACTCGCACCCATACAAGTCTATGGGGCGAGAGAAACACACTGCACTCGCGGTACACCGGTGTAATGCGAGTGCACTGCAAGAATCGCTCCCTGCCCTCCACAGCGCCGGCCCTCCCCCTGCAGCTGTGGTCTGATCGCACAATCGGACCACAGTCGCATGACCCTCGCATGACACTCGGCTCCCGCTGTGCTGCGAGCGTGAGCCGAGTGTCATGCAAGGACTTGCACATACCCCCTTGTGGCCTCAGCCTTAAGGGCACTTTACACGCTGAGATATCGCTATCGATATCGCTAGCGAGCGTACCCGCCCCCGTCGGTTGTGTGTCACGGGCACATCGCTGCCCATGGCGCACAACAGCGCTTACACCTGTCACACTACTTACCTGCCTAGCGACGTCGCTGTGGCCGGCAAACCGCCTCCTTTCTAAGGGGGCGGTTCGTTCGGCGTCACAGCGACATCACTAAGCAGCCGCCCAATAGAAGCGGAGGGGCGGAGATGAGCGGGATGAGCATCTCGCCCACCTACTTCCTTCCTCATTGTGGGCGGCCGCAAGTAAGAGGTTGTTCCTTGTTCCTGCGGTGTCACACCTGGCGATGTGTGCTGCCGCAGGAACGACGAACAACCTGCGTCCTGCAACAGCAAGGATATTTGGGAATGGAACGACGCGTCAACGATCAACGATAACGTAAGTAATTTTGATCGTTAACGGTCGTTCGTGGTTTTTGTTCAGTAACAGGTTGGTGGTTATACTCAGACATCATGTAGTGATACTCACCTTTGAGTTGTTTATTATTAGTAAATTAGTTTTTATACAGCGGACTTCTGTAGCAATATAGTTTTATTTGGCAGCTGTATAACTACAACTTATTGCATATTTTCTATGAGATTTATATAATTATCTGTAGTCTGTGTTTTTGGTGTTTTTTTATGAGGGGGTGGGTTTGAAGACATGTGTTTATAGGATCTAGACTACTACAGGAGTAGTTAGTCATCTGACTAACATACTAAAATGCTGGTGGGAGCCCAGGTCCTAAGTTTTCTCCTGGACCCATTGTACTCTTGTTACACCACTGATAGCAGACTTTTGCATTTTTTTTTTATTTTTACATAAATCTGACAAAAAAGGGGCAAATATTGCAGAAAAAAAATAGTTTTCTTCAATTAAAAGGAAACCTGTCATCTGGATTTTCCTTTATAATCTGCAGCCACCACCAGTAAGATCTTATATTCTGCATTCTAGGATGCTGTATATAAGTGCTCAGGTCGCTCTGTAGAACGTTAAAAATACCCTTTATTATACTCATCTGCAGAGCTGTCGGGTCCGATTAGCGTTGCTGGTCTCGGTCCAGTGCCTTCTCTCTTCCTTCCATCACCGTCCTTCACAGCTCCTTGGGGATGATGCATCCTATGTCATCCATACAAGGGCCTCCTTTGCACTCCTCCGCATACACACTTTGATCTGCCAGGTGAGGGCAGAAAAAAGTACTGTAATGCGCAGGTGTAGGGGAAAGGTCAATAAGGATAACGTCTGGAACACCATTCTAAGTCTGAACTGGGTGCAAAAACCTAAAAAAAAAACATCACTATGGGGAGATAAGGTATGCACACCAGTGACTATGTAAGGGGATTACATGAAATAGCAGAAACTGCTGTGTGAATACTGACTTGAAAAATCCAATAGCTATATGTAAGAGTGAAAATGTGAAAAATGGAATCTTCATATGTTCATGGCAGTAATGCAGATTCCATTTTTCACATTTTCACTCTTACATATAGCTATTGGATTTTTCAAGTCAGTATTCACACAGCAGTTTCTGCTATTTCATGTAATCCCCTTACATAGTCACTGGTGTGCATACCTTATCTCCCCATAGTGATGTTTTTTTAGGTTTTTGCACCCAGTTCAGACTTAGAATGGTGTTCCAGACGTTATCCTTATTGTTAGTAGTTTTTCGTTTGTGAACCCGGCCCCAACCACACCTATTGCCAATCCACATCATACGCAGCTATAGCCTGGGTCTCAGCTTCCCATACACGGTAAGTTTTTTAACTGCATGAGAGGACACACACAAGCTAGGGACCCCAACGTAGAGAAATACTTTGGCGTAGTGTTGGGGCTCTATTGCATTGATCAATTCAGTAGCTAAATTTCTCTTGATTCATATGTTCATGGCAGTAATGCAGATTCCATTTTTCACATTTTCACTCTTACATATAGCTATTGGATTTTTCAAGTCAGTATTCACACAGCAGTTTCTGCTATTTCATGTAATCCCCTTACATAGTCACTGGTGTGCATACCTTATCTCCCCATAGGGGAAAGGTCAAGACCGCTCACGCACGTGCACTACAATACTTTGATCTGCCCTCAGCAGGGCAGGTCTAAACTATGCATGAGCAGGAACTCAATGGATGATGTAGAATGCGTCATCACATGGAGCTGGGAAGGAGGACAACTGTACAGGATAGAGGAGGCGCCAGACCAGAGACCAGCAACGCCCATCAGACCTGAAGATGAGTATAATTAAGGTCTTTTTTTAAGTTATACAGAGCAGCCTGGGCTCTTATATACAAGAGCTCACTGGTGGTGGCCACAGCTTATCAGGGACAAATCTGTTGACAGATTCCATTCAATGAAATTTATTTAAATAAAGTTTTCCGATATTCAAACAACTTGAACCATAATTAAAGAGGCAAAAAAAAAGGTCATTTTTGAGGGGTTTTTTTGCCGATGAGAAAATATAAATGAAAAAAAAAAAACACAGAAATATGCATCTGTTTTTAACATTTTCTGACTACAAAAGACCACTAAAATACATCCCTTTTCTCTAGCAATTATTTTTATGCATATTTTTTTTGTCACGAGGGTAGGTCTATAACCAGTGATTTAGACTGTTTGTGGTAGTCTTTTTTATTAAATTTTGTTGTTGTTTTTTTTCCTTCTTTCTAACCTTTTTTTTCACACATTGTGAACCCGATAAGGTTAGAAAAGACCTTTTGGGTCAATTCAAAACTTAAATTTTATTTTATCATTGCAGAGTTCCATTGTAACTGGGGCTGACATTAACCCCAGTTAGGGCGCTTTCACACTTGTGTTGTGCGGCATCCGTTGTGTGACGGATGCAACGGATGCGTTGCATATAGTGGCAGAACGGATGCAACGGATTGTACAAAATAACACAATCCTCTGTTATAGTTTTTTTTTCTTGACTTTACACATGTGGGCATGCGCAGTTGTGTAAAGACGGATACTTTAACGGAATCCATCAAATGACGGATTCTATCGGAATCCGCCACCATAGGTGTCCATTATAAAAACAACGGACACCGACGGAATCCTGCTGGTTGCGTTTTTTTGACAGTCCGCCAAGCGGATGCAACGGTGCGTCGGCTGACGGATGCAACGCAAGGCCATCCGTTGCTATCCATAGCTAATAGAAGCCTATGAGGAAGAAAACGGTTTCCTGCAACGGTTGCCGTAATTCCTCAAGGCGGCAGGTAGCAACGGATGCCGTTCAATGCAAGTGGGAAAGCGCTCTAAGGCTATGTGCCCACGCTAGAATGTCCCTACGGATTTTTTTGCCTGAAAATCCGCGACTTTCTAGGCAAATCCGCACCCGCGGATTTGCCGCGAATTTACCGCGGATTTCATTTTTTTTTTTCCCCATTCAAAACCAAAAATCCGCACCAAATCTGCACCAAACAATTGACATGCTGCAGATTTTTCCGGATCAAAATCCGCGGCAAATCCGCAGCGGAAAAATCTGCAGCATGGGCACAGCATTTCCAAAATGCCATTGAAATGGCTTGGAAGTGCTGCTGCTGCAGATTTTCGGCAAATCCGCGGTAAATCCGCGGTAAATCCTGTAGCGTGGGCACATAGCCTTACAGGACAAATTGATCCTGGGCTGCTGAGATGATTCAGGTCAGTCTAGACCAAGTTATTGCTCCCTCTTGGGCCCTGGTAATCATTGGATCAACATTTTTCTCCAATATATAAGGATACTAAACATTTTCTTGATTTTTTCTTACTGAGTACTTGGCCTAGATCAAACATCTCCATTGTGATACCACATGGAATAACACTATACAGGCGCGGGAGCACAGTAGTCAACAAATAAGGACACAGCGTTAACTATACGCCTTTGCAAACAGGTGCTGCAGCACCAAGTTACCCATTCATATAAGAGTGTCCAGCCTAACTGACATACATGAATTTAGGCATAAGAGCGCCACATATACTTGATAACTGAGCAACAGCGTGAGCAAGACCCCATGAAAAAGGGTCAAAACGTTGTATATTAGTCGCAAAAATCTTATTCACGTATTGCTGACACCTACGGCTTGTTTAACATATTTATAAATAAACTGTGAACACTTTTGCAAGATTATCCCTGAGACTGCGGTGATTTATAATACATACAAGCAACTGAGATAACCGCAGCCTTGATAGAATTGTTAAGAAAAGGTCATTAAAAAAATTGGAGGAGATTCACAAGGAGTGGACTGCTGCTGGAGTCAGTGCTTCAAGAGCCACCACACAGCCATATCCAGGACATGGGCTACAACTGTCTCATTCCTTGTGTCAAGCCACTCATAACCAATAGACAACACCAGGAGTGTCTTACCTGGGCCAAGGAGAAAAACAACTGGACTGTTGCTCAGTGGTCCAAGGTGTTTTCAGATGAAAGTAAATTTTGCATTTCATTTGGAAATCGAGGTCCCAGAGTCTGGAGGAAGAGTGGAGAGGCCACAATCCAAGGTGCTTGAGGTCTAGTGTGAAGTTTCCACAATCAGTGATGGATTGGGGAGCCATGTCATCTGCTGGTGTAGGTCCACTGTGTTTTATCAAGACCAAAGTCAGTGCAGCTGTTTACCAAGAAATTTTAGAGCACTTCATGCTTCCCTCTGCTGACAAGCTTTTTGGAAATGGAAATTTAATTTTCCAGCAGAACTTGGCCCCTGTCCACACTGCCAAAAGTACCAATACCTGGTTTAATAATCACAGTATCACTGTGCTTGATTGGGCAGCAAACTCCCCTGACCTAAACTCCATAAAAAATTGTTTAAAAGAACTGAGAGTCCTCAGTGGTTGATACCTTTTAATGGCTAACTGAAAAGATGGTAATAATTGCAAGCTTTCGAGACTACTCAGGTCTCTTCATCAGGCATGGTATAACACAAAATCTGAAGAGTCACATATTTATACACAACAGGACATAGAATAGTGCAGTAAAAAAAAAAGAAAAGAAAAAAAAAACAAGTTATATGAAACAGAACTATCTCTATGGCAGGGGGCAAACTGTTGTGGCCATAAATATTGCTGCAGTTCAGTGTGAAAGTTTTATTTTTCTCTGATTAGGGTCTGGTCCAGGGCTGTGACGCGCTCGGATGGTCAGAGGAGCACAGCTCTTAACTGATGTAAAAAGACATGAATCCATGAGACACATTCATTCCTGTACACAACAGGACATAGAATAGTGCAGTAAAAAAAAAAATTGCATCTTCCTAAACTCCATAGAGAATCTATGTGGTATTGTCAAGAGGAAGATGAGAGACACCCAACAATGCAGATGAGCCGAAGGCTGCTATCAAAGCAACCATAACACCTCAGTAGTACCACAGACTGATCGCCTCCATGCCACGCCGCATTGATGCAGTAATTCATTAACAGAAATAAACACTTGAAATAGATCACTCTGTGTGTAATGACTCTATATAATATATGCGTTTCCCCTTTTGTATTGAATTACTGAAATAAATTAACCTTTTGATGATATTCTAATTTATTGAGATGCACCTGTGTGTATATATATATATATATATATATATATATATAAATATATATATACATACAGCATGTGTGTGTGTCTCAGTCTCCACAAGGAGAAATTTTTCCTCCTTAGACTCAGTCTTCGCTTTTCATACAGCCAGATCAGATCTCATATTTTGCACTGACGAGGGGTCAATCAGCCCGAATCACCGTGTCTGCAAATTGAGGTTCTGATCTGACATAAATCATATGTCATATGACAAGGCTCCTTAGCGGGTCACTCTTAACACATATATATAACATTTTATTTCATGGATGGTGGACACTAATAGACTATGAATAGCTTTCTAAACAGGCCTGTTTCCTCAGAGCTGAAACTGCTATTTTCAAGTGACGAACTTGTAACAGCTGTGAAAGGCGTATCACAGCCAGGAGCAGCCTGGGCTGGAGCAGAGGAGCATATGCCCATCGGGTCGACTACCGATCCCTAGCAACTGTGCAAGACAGCCTCTCTTCATCGGCCAGGGCAGTACTGCGCCTTTGTTCTGTGCCGGCCCAGCCGTGTTAGGCCATGTGCGCACGTTGCATTTTTTTCTGCGTTTTCGCTGCGTTTACAACTACACTGTGTCATTATCAAAATGCATGTGTTCTGATTCCCTAGCAAAGTCTATGAGAATCATGCAAAATCTGTGCGCACGATGCTTTTTGAAACGCAGCGTTTTCATTGTCAAAATCTCTACGTTTGAAGAAGCAGCATGTTAATTGTTTTTGCCATTTTGGCTGCGTTCTACACCCATTGAAATCAATGAGTTGTAGAAAAACACTGCCAAAATGTTAAGCAGTGCGTTTGCATTGCATTATTGTTGCGATCCGCATGTTTCTTAACATAACAAAGGCAGGTCTTTTGTCTTTCTCTCTATGTCGGTCGGTCTGTCGGTCGGTCTCTCTCTCTCTCTATCTCTCTCTCTGTCCGTCGGTCAATCTCTCCCTCCCACCCCCTCTCTCATACTCACCGATCCACGATCACCGGCGCGGCGCTGCACGACGTTCACACTGTGGCGGCTTCTCCTCTTTTGAAAATGCCGGCAGCTCATTAATCCATCACGTATTCCCTGCTTCCCCCGCCCACCGGCGCCTATGATTGGTTGCAGTCAGACACGCCCCCACGCTGAGTGATAGCTGTCTCACTGCAACCAATCACAGCCACTGGTGGGCGTGTCTATATCAAGCAGTAAAAAAAAAAAAATAATTGAGAAAAAAACGACGTGCGGTCCCCCCAGTTTGGATACCAGCCAGGGTAAAGCCACACGGCTGAATACTGATATTCTCAGGATGGGGAGCGCCACGTTATGGGAAGCCCCCCAGCCTAACAATATCAGCCAGTAGCCGCCCGGAATTGCCACATCCATTAGATGCGACAGTCCCGGGACTTTACCCGGCTCATCCCGAATTTCTCTGGTGCAGTGGCAAAAGGGGGAATTAGGAGTTAATGGCAGCAGCCCATAGCTGCCACTAAGTCCTAGGTTAATCATGGCAGGCGTCTCCCCGAGATACCTTCCATGATTAACCTGTAAGTTAAAGAAAATAAACACACACATCCAAAAAATCCTTTATTTGGAATGAAAGACAAAAAAACACCCACTTTCACCACTTTATTAACCCCTCAAAAACAACTCCAGGCCCGACGTAATCCACGCAAGGTCCCACGACGCTTCCAGCTATGCTACATTGGAAGCTGACAGGAGCGGAAGTAGAACATCGCCGCTCCTGTGAGCTCCATGCAGCAACTGAAAAGAGTCACGCGATCAGCTGTGCTGTCACTGAGGTTACTCGCGGCCACCGCTCTCAGGTGGAGGACTGCAGCAGTGGCCGCGAGTAACCTGAGTGACGGCACAGCTGATCGTGCGGCTCACTGCAGTCACTCAGGGGATTTGCGATCACAGGTGAGTCCTTCACGTGTGACCGCAAATCAAGCCGCGGCACACGCACAGAGCCGTGCGATCACAATGAAGTCGGGTGAAGTTCATCAGAGTTCATTCTGATCGCGCGGCTCTGTCTCGCAGCCAGCCATGCTCTTTTTGACAATGCGGTCCCACTCGGCTCTGCTGCTAGTCTATGGGGATGCTGCAGAGACGAGTGGGACCGCACTGTCAAAAATGTGTGTTCTGAATGCTTTTCCCACTCTGTCTATGGCTGAGAAAGCATCCAGAACGCATGAATTGTCCAGGAATGTGCGCACGTTGCGTTCTGCCGAATGCGTCTCAGAACGCAGCTTTTTCGACTGCGCTCTGAGATGCACAGGCAGTGACTTAGGCTGTTCACACATCAGTTTTTTGCAATCAGGCACAATCCGGCGCTTTGCAGAAAAAATGAATCCGTTTTTTTTTGCCGCCGGGTGCGTTTTTTCCTCATAGACTTTTATTAGCGCCGGATTGTGCTGCATGTACCCGCGTTTTATCTGTTTTTTTCCAGTTGTGGCAAAAATCGTCACTCCGGCGTCCGCACAGGACGCAGAGAGGAACGTTTTTTTGCCAGCGGCAAAAAACTGCATAGCGCCGGGTGCGGCTCTGTGCGGCATGTTGCATAATGAAAGTCTATGCACGCCAAATCCGGTGCCATGCATCAAACGCCGGAAGCATGTACCGGATTAGGTTTTTACTTCTGAGCATGCCCAGAAGTGATATAAATTCATTGCTTGTCAGAAAATCAATCTCTCTCTCTCTCTCACTCACTCCCTCTCTCTCACATTGACTCACTCACGCACTCTCACCCACTCACCGATCACGGCCGTGGCGCTGCACGGCTGTCACACTGCTGGCGGCTTCTCCTGATTTGAAAATGCCGGCCACCCATTATTCAATCTCGTATTCACTGCTTTCCCTGCCCACCGGCGCCTATGATTGGTTGCAGTCAGACATGCCCCCATGCTGAGTGACAGCTGTCTCACTACAACCAATCACAGCCGCCGGTGGGCGGGTCTATTTCTTGCAGTAAAACAAATAAATAATTTAAAAAAATGGCGTGTGGTCTCCCCCAATTTTGATACCAGGCAGGATAAACCCACATGGCTGAAGGCTTGAATTCTCAGGATGGGGAGCTCCACGTTATGGGGAGACCCCCAGCCTACAAATATCAGCCAGCAGCCGCCCGGAATTGCTGTATCCATTAGATGCGACAGTCCTGGGACTCTACCCGGCTCATCCCGAATTGCCCTGGTGCGGTGGCAATCGGGGTGATAAGGGGTTAATCATGGCAGGCGTCTATGAGACACCCCCAATGATTAACCTGTAAGTGAAAGTAAATAAACACATACACCTAAAAAAATACTTTATTTGGAATAAAAGACAAAAAAACCCACCTTCTTTCACCATTTTATTAAAATCCTCAAATACCCCTTCAGGTCTGACGTAATCCACAGAGGTCCCTCGACGATTTCAGCTCTGCTACATGAAGCTGACAGGAGCGGCAGTAGAACACCGCCACTCCTCAGAGCTCCACGCAGCAACTGAAGGGAGTCGCGCTGTCAGCGGTGACGTCACTGAGGTAGTGCCGGTGTGTGTGCGGTGATGGGTGGGTAGTGCCGATATGTGCGGTGATGATGCATGCGGTAGTGCAGGGGTGTGCGGTGATGATGCGTACGGTAGTGCTTGCGTGTGCAGTGATGATGCGTGCGGTAGTGCCTGCGTGTGCAGTGATGATGGGGGCGATAGTTCCGGTGTTTGTGCGGGGATGATGGGGGCGATAGTGCCGGTGTATGTGCGGGGATGATGGGGGCGATAGTGCCGGCGTTTGTGCGGGGATGATGGGGGTCTCTCTCTCTCAGCATAAAAAAAACGGATCAGTTTTTTTACCGGATCCGTCGCATCAGTTTTTACACAATCGGAGACGGATCCTTTGCATCAGGGACAAACCGGATTGTGCCTGAGCCTGATTGCAAAAAACTGATGTGTGAAAGTAGCCTTACACGCTGCGGAATAGAATGCAACATGCGCACATGGCCTTAAAGTTAGCAGACACTGCCATATAGTACGCTATGGATAGCTGTGACTGCTAAAGTGACACCACTTGGTGCTCCCTGCACTGCCAAGTTATGTTATCCACTGAAGAAGCTGTATTGTTACAGCTATACAAGTGAGGCTTACTTGGGCTTTTGGGCAACTATTTAGAGGTGGTAGTGCTCTCACATACACTATCCCCAGGTCTTCATCCTCGATTTACATATAGTGCTGCACCTTGCTTCTGTGGCTGTTATCCATCATTATCTATGGGTAACTATGATCGCATTACGTTATCCTGATTGTGGGACATAATGTATTTTTTTTCCCCACACAGCCCTGGCCGATATAATTCTCGTCTTTGCTATATAGCTGATTCCATATTGTATTCAGAATCTTCTTGGAGTTTTACCTTTTCTTGTGCATCATAAACCAGTACGGTATATGATAGCTGATATGGTTTATGTGATTGCCCTGCAGACCATTATTTTACTTTACTGTTCATGTCTCTTTGACTTTTGTGTGTTTTTAAAAAAATACTTTTAGTGAGTTGTTGTTCCTAATACTTTTTCATTTTCTTAGTTATTTGTGCATGCAATTTATATGCACTGTCTTTCCTCTTGCTATATATTGATTCTTGCTATTTTTGTATACAGTAGCACCATATGCTATATAGCAGTTGTTTATTTTGAGCTGTTCACCCTGTCGTTCTATATAAAACTGCACTGTCAGATTCCCACTGGAAAGGAGTTTCAGTCAAGCGGGGTGGACAGGAAACCATTCTGGGGAAGGTGAACGCTGTCTTCCCCATGTTAAAACACCCCTAATATGTGTGTATGTCTATGTGTGTGCATATGAGTATCTGCGTGTGTGTGCATATATGCGTATCTATGTATTGTATATGAACAAGTGTGCATGTCTGCATACCGTTATGTATTCATGTGTGCGCATGTCTGTGTGTTGTATGTGTATAGGTCTGCATGTGTGTGCATGTCAATGCGTATGCATATCAGTGTATTGTATGTTTACAGGTCTGTGTGTGTGCATTTCTCCGTGTGTGTAAATGTCTGTGTACTGTATGTGTTCATACCTGTCTACATATTGATATTGTATGCCTCCATGTCTGTGTACATATTTGTATTGTATATGTGAGGTCTGAATTGTATGTGCATGTCTGCATATGGTATGTGTACGTCGGTGTGTGTGTGTGCATGTCAGTCTATATGTGTACAAGTCTCCATGTGTTTGTGCGTCTGCGCACTGTATATGTGCATGCATGTAATTGCATGTGTGCATGTCTGTATTGCATGTGAACGTGTACATGTGTCTGTGTATTGTATGTGCATATCACCAAGTGTGTATATTGCCCGCATACTTTCTGTGCATGTCTGTTTACCATGTGTGCGTGCACGCATACTGCATGAGTATATCTGGAATTGTATGCATAGTTTTTTTAAAAGCATGTTTATGTAGTAGTGAATTGTTGTGTATAACAACATTCATATGTTTGGGGCACATTTACTAAATTAATAAGCACTAGTTCACATTTGTGTTTGGGAATTCCATTTGTCTTTCCAAGTTTAGGAACAGAAAAGTAATTAACCCCTTTGCGAACCTTGAAGTAAACTATCATCATGAGAATGTGAATGTATGGAGTGGGTTTCGAAATTGAGCCAGCTCCATATCAAGCAGATGTTAGCTGTAATAGATAGCCAGAATTTTCCTGTAACAGCAGTGATCAGAGCTAGCCTTTATTGCTGCAGTTTTAACAATTTAAAACCTCTTATCACTTGTAGTATTTACATGGCCATTGCATGCACTCACCTGTTCCCATCTGTCCAATGTGATGCAGTTTCGGGTTTCTGATGGGTTGCTATTAGAGTTGAGCGAGTACCTAACTATTCGTACTCGCTATACTCATAACAAGTACTGTCTACTAGTAGCGTGTTCGTTCTAAATAGCATGTGCAATGCAAGTCAAGGTGGAATACTCGCAATGTAACGAGTAACCAGAATCCGCACTATTCACTACTCGCACGAAACGTACGGCATTCGAGTTACTTGTTACTTTGCAAGTTTTTACTCATTGACTTGCATTGCACACGGTATTCGGAATGAATACGCGAGAATTAGACAATACTCGTTATGTGTATAGTGAATACGAGTAGTTAGGTACTCTCTCAACTCTAGTCTCTATCTGTTGGTGATTGTAGGGATAATAAAACTTTCTCACTGTAGCCAACGCTTTTCCAGTAATCTCCAGCTAACCAGGCTTGAAATGCTATTTACTTGCTGATATACCTTATATAATTTACTGTACATCATGAGCAGTGTCCCTGCCTTTGATGTTGGCTCACACGCTGAGCCCGCAACTTTCCCAGAACTTGACAGCAGATTTAATCGTCGTCCACTCGTCTGTCTTTAACAGCCGTGGGTGGATCCGAGATCCACTTGTGGCTATTAACCAGTTAAAAGTCGCTGTCAATCACTGACCGCTGCATTTATTTCAAGCAGACAGAAAGCGTGTAATTGACTTCCCCCTTCATTGACTACGGGGTGCTGATACTTTGTCCTGACAGGCGGAGGTCTGCTGAAGACACACGTGTGTGTTATGATGCTCCTGTGAATGCTGGCCCCGTGGACGGTGTTCAGAGGATATCCTAATTTTTGCTAAACAGAGCAGTATTGATGCACTGCTCTATATAGTAGAGGTGATCAGATGATCACAGCTTCAAGTCTCCGAAGGGGGACTATTAAATACTGTAAGAAAAAAATAAACAAATAAAACACATATTTGGTAGGCCACATTCAAAAATGTCACATGAAAATATAAAATAAATTAGTTTGATTGGAAAACAGCGTAACAAGGAAAAAAAAAAAAACAAAGAAAAAAAACAATGCTTTTTATTGCAAAAGAAAAAAGTCAATCAAAACATTGTATCTAGCACAAAATATTGTTAGCAGTAAAAATGTCAGCTCAGGAAGCCAAAAATAACCACTCACACTGCCTCAGATCCCTAAGAATGAGATAAGGGGTCTCACAAAATGGAGACAAAAGTTTTTTAATTTACAAAGTTCTGATTTTTTTTTCATCAAGAACAACAAGAAAACCTTTACATCTTTGGTATCTGGATACTTGTACTGACCTGGGCAATCCCATTGTCAAGTCAATTTTAAAATACATTAAAACTGGTAAATAAAAAACAAAAACAAGACACAACAACACTGTGGAATTGCACTTTTTTTGCCATTTCACAGCACTTGTAATTTTTTTCTCCTGTTTTCCAGTACACTTTGTGGCAGAATGGTGTCATTCAAAAGTTAAATTCGGCCCTCATATCGCTATATTGCTGTAAAAAAAAAGGTTCTTTGAAGAAGGGAAGAGAAACAGAAATGAAAAAAAATCACTTGGGAAGAAGGGTTTAATAAAGAGGTGTGTCCAGGATTTTACTCACATAACATTTTGTAAAGCACTTTTTAGATTTGGCTGTTTTCACACTCTTTGCTGTTGTGAATACGTTTTCCAGTTTGGGGCTCCCTCTTGTGGTCAGTGCTGGCAGTGCAGTTGATGTGTGGAGTGAAAGCCACACACCTGTGGAAGACTGGCAATCGGGGTCAGATTTGGCTATTTAGCTGAGTAGTTTTCTCTTGTTTCTTGCTGGTGGACAATGTCTCCTGTGTGTTAAGGACATTCTGTAACCAGCTCTGCTCACTACCAAAACTCCTCTCAGATAAGTGCTCTTTGTACCTCTGCGGTTTGTTTTCCACTTTCTTGTTGTTTTTTCTGCTTTAATACTAAGGCTTGATTCCTATTTTGTCTGTGTGGAGTTCTTGGTGGAATAGGATCATTCCCTGCTGGGAGTGTCTGTATACTTAGCTCCATGATTCTGCAAGGTATTGTGTTTGTCTTGCTTGGTATTAATTCAGTCCCTCATCTGTATTAGTGTTTTTGGATCCCAGTAACATCACAGTGCTGATACAGTGGGGGAGAGGTTGTGTGACCTCAGGATTTTTCCATATCAGAAGTGCTGGTATATATTAGGGTTTTTACGGCTGCAGACAGTTGCTCTTTCCTATCATTTCCTATAAAGATAGTTTGGGCCCCACCTTTGCTGAAATCTGTCTTTTCTGGCTTTGTATTGTGTTTTTCTATATCACCGTAGCCTTTACATGTGGGGGGCTATCTTTGTTTTAAAATATTTTTATTAGGGATTATATAACATATATGGGAAAGGTCATGTAAAAACATCATATTAATTTGTAATAAGTCAAATGATTTCTTACAAGTAATAAACAATTGTTGATGGATAGGAAAGGAGGAAGAAAAGGGGAAGTTAGGATGTGAAGGATTGCAAAAGTTTAATAGGGAAACAGGCAAAAAAAAGAAAAAAAGGGGGGGTGAAGGGGAATGGGGAGGAACAAGGGAGTAGGAGAACCATATATCATGAATCCTTAAAAAGAAAGGAAAATATCATAGCTATTTATAAAGAATACAATTACACACTAAAAAAAACCAAACACAACTATGTACAAAATTCCTGAAACCACTTTGGCAAATAAAGACCAAAAGTTTGAAGCAATCAAATGAAGGAGGAGATTTCTTTCAGGCATAGGGAGCAAGCTGACCAAAATACATGAAAAACAAACTGGTTAGAAATTACGATAGACCTTGCTGGTAGCTGTTCCAAAGATGCCATTGTTTGTGGTATCTAGAAAACGAGTTATTGAAAGTAGCATATCTTTCTTCAAATTTATTATGTAAGTTTAATGAGTTAGTTAAAATGGTAAGGGTTGGGGGTAGGGGATTCTTCCATGAGGCCGCTATCAAAGATTTAGCGGTTAAGAAAATATGGATAGCCAAGTGCCTATAAACTGGGTCCAAAGAATCAGAGTCCAGAGAAAGAAGGACCAATTCTGGAGTTAATATTAGATTTGAATGGGTGACATCATTAACCAAGTTAGAGACCTCTTTCCAAAAATTCTGCAGCACCTGACAGTCCCAAAAAATATGTAATAAAGTGCCTGGACTACCACAGTTCCTCCAACACAAAGAAGAACTATTGTGATTGAATTGATGAATTCTACAGGGAGTGAAATACCATCTGGATAATAACTTAAAATGTGTTTCCAAAAGCGAGGCGCAAATAGAGGATGCATTAGTTGCTTTTATGGAGGTCTGCCAATTGTCTTCTGCAAACTGTTGCTGAAGGTCATTCTCCCAATCTATCATGTATTTTAATTTTTCAAAGTTATAATCATCAATCAAATGACGGTATATGTTTTTTGTACTCCAAAGTACTGCACTATCGGGAGAGCAAAGCAAAGGATCAGTAAGCTCATGTATGGGATTTCTTGACATCAAAAGCTTCCGAAGCATAGTTCTTAAAGTCATAAGAGTTCTAAAATCTGAGTCAGGGATTTTGTGAAGAATCTTAATGTCAAGAAAGGATATAAAATCTTTGCCATTATGGATGTTATTTATTGTTTTTAAGTTTGAGGAATGCCAGTTACTAGGAAGATCAACATCAGCCAATAATGCTAAAAATTTTAACGAAAAGTTTTTTATTTGAGAAAATTTATCATTTTTGGGACAGTGATTTGACAGAGATTTCCAGGCCTTAATGGTAGCTAGAAGGGTAGGAGCTTCGGGTAAAGAGAGAGAGGGATAACCTAAATGGGCAAGTAGAAGGTTTTTGAAAGAAATATAATTGTTTGCATATAACTCCAGATCTATCCATGGAAGATTGTGACAATTTTTGAACCAATGTTGGCTACCTTTAATTATGCAGGTCGTATAATATTTGGTAAGATCAGGAACACTTAAGCCCCCCTGTTTTTTATGTTTTGTTAATATAAACTTGGATACCCTAGCCCTCTTAGAATTCCAAATATAGCTGTACATAAGCTTTTGAAGTTTTAATAAAAGCTTCATAGGGGCCAGTAAAGGAACTGATTGAAAAATATAAATAATTTTAGGCAAGGTCATCATTTTAAAAGCAATAAGCCTTCCCATCCATGACAATTCTATGTTTGAGAACCGTAAAATGTCTTTTTTGGTTTTATTAGTCAGTTGTTCTAAATTGATCTCCATCATTTTAGAAAGATCTTTTGTTAAGGAAATACCTAGATAAGATATAAAAACTGGTTCCTCTGAAAAAGAGGTCAAATTAATGCGAGTTGGAATACCTGTAATGTTTATATTGGACCTAATATATTCTGCTAAAGGTTCAATGGTTAAATTAAAAAGAAGGGCAGAAAGAGGGCAACCTTGTCTAGTACCATTGGTTATGTTGAAGGAAGATGAAAGATGATTATTTGCATATACTCTCGCAGAAGGCATAGAATATAATGCCATAATCGTTTTGATAAAACTGTCATTAAAGCCGAATTTTGACAGAGTTGCCCTCAGATATTGCCAGTTTACTCGGTCAAAAGCTTTTTCAGCGTCCAATGCTAGCAATACGGATGGTGTCTTACTTTTGCCCATCTGATGAACAAGGTTAATTGCTCTCCTTGTACCATCAGAGGTCTTCCTCCCTTCAACAAAACCAAGTTGATCCATGTTAATGATATTGGAGATAATTTTTTTCAGCCTGTTTGCTAATAATTTAGAATAAATTTTGGTGTCAGTATTTATTAATGAAATGGGTCTATAATTTTCAATTCTTTCCTTATCCCCATCTGGTTTGGGGATTAAAGATATAGTTGCATTAAGCATTTCTGCAGGAAAAGAACCACTTATGGAAATTTCATTAAATGATCTGGTTAAGGAGGGAACTAAGAGGGGACAAAATAATTTATAATATTCACTGGTATAACCATCCGGGCCTGGAGATTTGCCAGATTTTAGTGAGTTGATAGTTGCTGTAACTTCTAGTTCTGTAAAGGGAAGATTTAGAGATGACAAATTATCTGGGGATAGTGTAGGGAGGTTTAAGTTAGATAAAAAAATTATTAATCAAAGTTGGAGAAGGTTGGGAGGTAGATGGATCGTTTTTAAGATTATAAAGTTTTTCATAGTAGCTCGCAAAAGTGTCAACAATTTCTTTTGGGTGGTGTAAAATATTACCGTTTGGGGATTGAATTGAAATAATTCTCCTTCTTATTCTTACATTTTTAACTTTTTGGGCCATTAATCTAGTCGGTTTGTTGATGGAAGAATAAAAGGTTCTTTTCCAGTAAAAATTAAACTTTTCGTAATCCTCAAGAAGAGCTGATCGTAGTTGAGCTCTGAGAGCAAGCAAATCCCTATGTATATCAGGTGATGGAGTGAGAAGGATTTGCTGCAGTTTCTCAGCATCATTGATTTTAGTCTGAATGTTCTCAACTTTTTCTCTTTTTGATTTTTTATAGTGTGCTGAAATTCCAAAAAGTTCCCCTCTTACCACTGCTTTGTGGGCATTCCAGATCGTTGTTGGACAGACCAAATCATTATTATTGTCTTTAAAATAATTTTTGATTACTTGTTCTAATTGGGGCTTGTAAAGGGGAGAATTAATCAAAAAGGGGCTGCATTTCCATAGAAGATTTCTCTGGGCATGAGAGTTCAAAATAAATTCACCTAAAACTGGGGAGTGATCTGAAAAAGTTTTTGGAAGAATAGAAATTTGTTTAAATTTAGAAATAGATAGACAAGTGGTAAGAATTAAATCAATACGAGAAAAGGTATGGTATACGTCTGAATAAAAAGTAAATTCTTTGGAAAGGGCATTAAAACATCTAAAGGTGTCTAAAAACTAATTTTTAATCAACCAATTTTTAAGAGAGGGGGAACAATTCCTTGTATAAGAAGTTGAGTCAAGGGTGCAGTCTGGTACTAAGTTAAAGTCTCCTACAATTAAAACATCACCCAGTTTAATTTCGTTAATCATATCTAAAACCTTTTTTAATAAACCAATTTGGCCTTGGTTAGGGGCATAAATATTGACAATTGTACATGGACTGTTGTTGATTCTACATGACATCATATGAATTCTTCCTTGGTCATCATGAATTTCATTAATCAATTCAAAAGAGACGGTATTTCTGATCAATGTACAAATGCCCGCTTTCTTTTTTTCATGTAGGGAATAAAAAATATGAGAAAAAATTTTGTTTTGAAATTTAGGGTGCTTATCTCTTCCAAATTTTATTTCCTGAAGGCAAACTATATCAGCATAGGCATGTTGAACATCTCTCCAAACCTGAAATCTCTTCCGGGGACTGTTTAGGCCTTTCACATTATAAGACAATATCTTCGTGGTCATTACTAAAACTAGATAACAAACAAGAAAAGCAACAATACAACAATAGACAAACTATATAAGTAAATGATTGAATATATATAATACTAAGTAAGAGAGAAAAAAAAAAACAAAAAAAACCACACCTGAACTCCTACAGGGATTTTCACCTACCCAAAATCCCTGGAGAGGATAAGTTCACAGGACAAGAGAAGATGACTCTTAAAAGAAAAAAAAAAAAAAAAAAAAGAGTCTCCACTCTTGAAAAGCAATGACGAGATAAAAATCAGGAACTAAGAAAAGAAAAAGAAAGAAAAGCCAAATGCCATCTTCAATTTGATCAATAACTAAATTGAAAAAGTAACTTGAATTCCATTTTCGGTCAAAAGTTACAGTAAAATTTAGAATGTATCTTATATGTTGGAGTTTCAGGTAGGATCTCGATGAGTTGTATAGTTGAGGTCTTTACGTGTATCTAAGGAAGCAAGAAAGTCAAGACCATCCTCCGGTGTTAATAAGGGAGTTATTTTTCCATTGATCCAGAGTAGCAATTTAGTTGGAAAACCCCATCGATATTGGATCCCTTTTTCTCGCAAGATTTTGGTAGTAGTTGAAAAGGATCTCCTCAGATCCATTGTCTCTTTAGATAGATCAGCGAACACCTGAATGTGATGAAAGGGGTCAGGTAATGATCTATTGTCTTTGATGTATTTTAAAAAATGTTCTTTAGTGTTAAAGAAATGAAGATGCAGTATGACATCCCTTGGAACATCCGATCCAATTGACCTTGGTTTAGGAAGTCTATGTATTCTGTCTATTTCGACATCCAATTCCGAGAGTGATGGTAATATTTTTCGAATAAGGCGTTTAGCATACCCCTCTAAGTCAGATTTAGAAACAGATTCAGGTACACCACGAAATTTTAAATTATTGCGCCTGGATCTGTCCTCAATGTCAGCTACCTTACATCTGAGGAAGCGAATTTGAGAGCGCAATTCATCATGGCTTTTACTAAGATCTTCCGTCTTTTCTTCTATTTTGGAGATTTTTTCTCCATAAATGTCAAGTCTGTTATTAATGGCAGATAAGTCTTCTTTTAAAGTCTTTGTTTGACTAGCCAGAGCAACATTAATGTTGGTGTTTAAGGATGATATCAAGCCAATCATAAGAGATTCCAAATTCACATTAGTAGGATTTTGAATATTTTTCAAGTGAGACAAGTCTAATGTAGGAATCTGTATTGAATCACAGGAATATTGGTCGAGTCTAGGTCTTTGCTTGTCAGGTGATTTAGAATTAGGGGTGCTTCACACACAGCGAGATCGCTGCCGAGATCGCTGCTGAGTCACGCTTTTTGTGACGCAGCAGTGACCTCATTAGCGATCTCGCTGTGTGTGACACTGAGCAGCGATCTGGCCCCTGCTGCGAGATCGCTGCTCGTTACACACAGCCCTGGTTCGTTTTCTTCAAAGGCCCTCTCCCACTGTGACACACAGATCGCTGTGTGTGACAGCAAGAGAGCGACGAAATGAAGCGAGCAGGGAGCAGGAGCCGGCATCTGGCAGCTGCGGTAAGCTGTAACCAAGATAAACATCGGGTAACCAAGGTGGTTACCCGATATTTACCTTAGTTACCAGCCTCCGCCGCTCTCACGCTGCCTGTGCTGCCGGCTCCGGCTCTCTGCACATGTAGCTGCTGTACACATCGGGTTAATTAACCCGATGTGTACTGTAGCTAGGAGAGCAAGGAGCCAGCGCTAAGCAGTGTGCGCGGCTCCCTGCTCATGTAGCTGCATTACACATCGGGTTAATTAACCCGATGTGTACTGTAGCTAGGAGAGCAAGGAGCCAGCGCTCAGTGTGCGCGGCTCCCTGCTCCCTGCACACACAGCTAAGCGGTGTGCGCTGGTAACTAATGTAAACATCGGGTAACCATACCCGATGTTTACCTTAGTTACCAGTGTCCGCAGCTTCCAGACGGCGGCTCCGTGCAAGCGCAGCGTCGCTTGCACGTCGCTGCTGGCTGGGGGCTGGTCACTGGTCGCTGGTGAGATCTGCCTGTTTGACAGCTCACCAGCGACCATGTAGCGATGCAGCAGCGATCCTGACCAGGTCAGATCGCTGGTCGGATCGCTGCTGCATCGCTAAAGTGTGAAGGTACCCTTAGACTCATCGCTAGAATCTGTGAGTACAGTGGTGTTATAGGATCTATATTTTTCAAAAGACTCATCCATTTCTTTCCTTTTATTGCTAGCAGCAGATAAGTCCATGCTTTCATGTATTGTGGAAGATGACCTGTTGCTCTCATATAGATCAAAAGACGAGGGTGGAATATAATTGCTTTGTCCTCCTGGAAGAGGATGGTTGTCTCCTAATGAAATTTTGTCAATATGATCATCTTTGTTTAGGCATCCTTTATGAAAAGAATCAGTCAATTTAAAACTTTCCTTTGTATTGTTGGTGGTTAGAGGTGTTTGTTCATCTTTGTCCTTTGGTATTTTAGAGTCTTTAATATTATTATTTTTGCTGAAAGCGTTTCTTGAGTTGTAGCGAGGAAATTTGCCTGTTATTGAAGGAGTTATAACTTTCGGGACCGCTCCTTTATTCATCTCTGAATTAATTTTATGTGTGATGCAATTATTTAGGTAGATCTGATAAAACAGTATATTTATTGAACCGTTAAGAGAAAAACGTCCCAGAACACAGCTTTAAATCTGTAGAGTAGATGTTGCAGACTATAATCCAAAGATTGTGGTTTAACCCTTTAAGAGCGTGATACTCCACACAGGACCAATGACAACAAATCCCTTTAATTTATGAAGTTATGAGCTGAAAAAATATTGTGAACTATTAATGAAGGACAGGAAATTCCACAAAAATAAAAAAAATTATTCCAGTTTTATTAGGGACACTTCCCCTTTAGAGATTGTCATGTAATTAATGCTGCAACTCTGCACTGAGTATTGCTCGCGCCCCCTAGTAACCGTTACTAGGGAGTACAGATTATATATGATGTTAGGGTAGATCTGTAGATTCATACAATTTATATCCAGACTTGATCCTGTTGTATTAATAGTGCGAGGATAAAGCATTTTTTAATAGACAAGCAGCTGACTAAAGCTGGACAAGGTGTTAGTGATTTATATACAACAGTAGTGACGTTATCATGGCTCCCAAAATGGCCGCTGCGCAAGACAAAACAGTTTATAGAGGAGGAAGCGGAGGTAAAAAAGTTGAATGGCTGTATGTACTGACTTTTAGTTACCAAACTGACATAGTGAAGAATCTTTTAATGAGGATTGAGGATGTGCACAAGCTGGAAAAGCTGCTATTAATTTATATGAAGCAGCGATGATTCAATTACAGCACTTAAAATGGCGGCAGCACATGCACGTTATTTTGATAGGATTTAGGCTGCCAAAATATGAGTTGTGAGTAGCTGTAGAAGCTTATCTCATGAGGTTATGATGATGAAAGGATGTGTAAAAAAAAAAAATAAATTATCCAAGGAGGATATAAGTATTCACAGAGCAGACCGCAGATTTGATGTATCTATGAGTGACTTCAGTTACTCACTGTTATGGCGTTTCTTTCTGTATTAATAACTTCACGGTGCCTTCATCAAATTTCTCGGGAAATGTCTCAAAACATTCTAGAGACCTTCCTAAATATAATTCCAGAGGTTATTGACCGAAAAATTTCCTTAAAATTTCTGAAATTAGTTGCTTTATCCTATGGCAGTAGGAGCCCTCCTTAGAGTGTTATGACGTCATTGCTAGCCCTGCCCACTCCGGGGGGCTATCTTTGGGGATTGCTGCGAGGCAGATTAGCTTTCTTATATCTCTGTGAGATTATTTAGTTCTCCGGCTTTGTCGAGGTGTACAGGTCATCGTAGGCACGCCTCACGGCTACTTCTGGTTGTGTGTCAGGATTAGGTCTGCAGTCCGTTAAGTTTCCAGCCACTCTGCTACCTTTTTGGGATTCCGCATTTTTTGATAATCCTCGGTCCCTGAATCATAACACTTTGCGCTCAATTTGCATAGAGACAATCACATGCCACCTGCTTTCTTTTCTGGTTCTCTCATTTCATGTGAAAAAGCAGAAGAGAAAGAGGTTGGCACATGATTTTAAGTAGGCAAACGGCATAAGGAGAGGAAATATGACAAGCTAAAACAATATCAGAATAAAATTTAAGATTGAAATTTTTTGTTTATTTTTAAATGTGGAGTACAAAAGGGCCGCACTACATAAATTTTGTAGTGTTCAGTTTTTGTCAAAATAACCTGCTCTATGATGAATTAGGAAAAACTAAGAGTACATTTATAATACAGACTTTTTTTCTGACATCATGTTAGGTTCCACATTTCTGTAGTAAGCTTGGATTTGCTCCTGTTTTTATGTAGCAAGCTCAGTTTTGGTACTGAATCTATGCAGCAAGCTTGATTTTGTTCCTGTATGGTCCCTTCACATGTCAGTGATTCTGGTATGTATGTGACAGTTTTTATACGTACCAGAATCACGGACATACGCAGACCCATTATAATCAATGAATCTTACCACACATCAGTGATTTGTCACAGACGTGTTTCCGTGCGGCGTACATCCATGTTCGTGTGCTCCACACGCAGACAAGTCCATTTTTTCTGGCATCACAGATGCCCCACACACCACGCTATGGTGTGATCCATGAAACACGTACGAGAAAAATCACGTATATTTAAAATAAGATTAATTTTAAACTCACCTTCTCCAGCGATGGTGTTTTTAGCTGCTGCTGTCTCTGCTTCCGGGCCGGCTAATTATGTTAATACATATGCACTGCACAGCCGACCTAGAAGTAGCTGCAGAGGGGAGATAGCAGCTTGGGACACAGCAGCGTCGGAAATATCAGCACCATGGACAGGTGAGTATAAGTGCCTGTATTATCACGGATTTCTCACAGAGATCACACGTGTGCCAAAATCACGGCACACAGAGGGTCATACGTAAATGTGTTTTTCACTGACGTGTGAAAGAGGCCTATCCTTGTAATAAGATCCGTTCTGTTCCCATATCTATGTACCAGCCACGCTTATTTTTAAAGCCCGTTACATCTGCTGCTTTATGCAACGGCCAGAGATAAAGCAGGCCACCACAACTCGAGGGCCACAGATTTGCAACTGCCCCCCGACCAAAATTTGTCATCCAGCCAGCACTTAATCACAGCAAAACGGACCAATTATCTCATCAAATCTCAGAATAGGAATATTCACCGCATTTACACCATTGACCCATTCATTAACTATAATCCCTCAGACACTAAATATAGTAGAGGCGGGACCATCGCTCCAATCAAATAGAGCCCTGAACCCAGAGATGAGACAGTTCTCACCGGTTCTGTTGAGAACTGATTAATTGCATTTATGGTCCAACCACTTCAAGAACTTGTCTCTACCACCTAATGAATTCTTTATTTCACAGATTTCTTAATTGTCAGTTGAGTCATAGTGTGCTGCCTTATTCATTCCAAAAATACAAAGATAGCGATGCCTTCTTTATAGAAAGAGACTGAATAATGGTTACTGTCAACCAGGAGCCACTGAATGGTAGGCATGTATGAATCACGCTTTAATAATACTAATACTTAACTTTAGAAAGCACCCACAAGACCAACCTTATCATTTTCAGAGCAGTCAAACACCGCAACATACACAAAACAAAATTATAAATGCAAAACTTTCGTGTTTGCTCCCATTTTTAATGAGTCAAATTCTAAGATCTTAGTCTTTTTTTCTATGTGCACAAAAGCCCTTTTTCTCTCAAGTATTGTTCACAAATTTGTCTAAAACTGTATTAGTATCTCCTTTGCGGAGATATGTCACACCTATGAGGTGGATGGATTATCAAGATGCTAATTAGACATCATGATTATTGCACAGGTGTGCCTTACGCTGGCCACAATAAAAAGCCATTAAAAAATGTGCAGTTTTACACTATCAGGAGGGCCCGGGTGGGTAGGGACAGAAAACCAGTCAGTATCTGGTGTAATCAGCATTTGCCACACACAGTGTAATACAGCTCCTTCATATAGAGTTGATCAGGGTGTTGATTGTGGCATGTGGATGGAATATTGGTCCACTCCTCTTCAATGGTGTGTGAAGTCACTGGATATTGGCAGGAGCTTGAACATGCTGTCGATCCAGAGCATCCCAAACATGCACAATGGGTGATATGTCCGGTGAATATGCTGGCCAAGCAAGAACTGGGATGTTTTCAGCTCCCAGGAATGGTGTACAGAACCTTACAACATGCGGCTGTGCATTATCATGCTGCAACATGAGGTGATGGTCGTGGATAAATGGCACAACAATGGGCCTCAGGATATTGTCAAAGCACCGCTACTTTCAAAATGGCAACAATCAAATGCACCTGTGTTCGTTACACATAACATACGCCTGCCCATACCATAACCCCACCGCCACCATGGCCCATTCAATTCATTGTTGACATCAGCAAACCGCTCACCCACACATCGCCATACATTCAGTATGCCATTTTCCCTGTTCAGTGAAAACTGGGATCCATTCATGTAAAGCACACATCTCCAACGTGCCAGAAGCCATCGAATGTGAGCATTTGCCCACTCAAGTTTATGACGATCTGCAGTCAGGTGGTGACCCCGATGAGGATGACGAGCAGCAGATGAGCTTCACTGAGACGGTTTCTGACAGTTTGTGCAGAAATTCTTTGGTTATGTAAACTGATTGTTGCAGCCGCTGTCCAGGTGGCTGGACTCTTGATCTTGGAGGTGAAGATGCTGGATGTTGAGGTCCTGGGCTGGTGTGATTACAAGTGTTCTGCGGTTATGAGGCCGGTTAAATGTACTGCCAAATTCTCTGAAACACCTTTGGAGACGGCTTATGGTAGAGAAATGAACATTCAATTCACAGGTGACAGCTCTGGTGGAAATTCTTACATTCAGCATGACAATTACACACTCTCTCAAAACTTGAGAATATCTGTCACATTGTACGGTGTGAGAAAACTGCACACTTTACAGTGGCCTTTATTGTGGCCAGCCTAAGGCACACCTGTATAATAGTCATACTAATCAGCATCTTGATATGCCAAAACGGAGGTGGATGGATTATTTCAGCAAAGGATTTAGACAAATTTGTGAACTATATTTGAGAGAAGGCATTTTGTTTCTATATGAAAATCTTAAGGTCCCGTTACAAGCAACGACGTATCTAACAATAGATCGTCGGGGTCACGGATTCCGTGACGCACATCCGGCATAGTTAGCGACGTCGTTGCGTGTGACACACGAGCCGCCATTAACGATGTAAAATACTCCCCAAATCGTGCATCGTTGACACGTCGTACATTTTCAAAAAATCGTTGAGGACGCAGGTTGTTAGTTGTTCCCGAGGCAGCACACATCGCTATGTGTGACACCTCGGGAACGACGAACTACAGCTTACCTGTGGCCACGGGCAATGAGGAAGGAAGGACGTGGGCGGGATGTTACAGCCGCTCATCTCCCCCCTCCCCTCCGCTTCTATTGGGCGGCCGCTTAGTGACGCCGCATGAACCGCCTCCTTAGAAAGGAGGCGGTTCGCCGGCAACAGTGACGTCACTAGGCAGGTAAGTCCTTGTGACGGCTCCTAACGACATTGTGCGCCACAGGCAGTGATTTGCCCGTGACGCACAACCGACGGAGGCAGGTGCTTTTGCTAACGATGTCGCTGCGTGTAAAGCCCCCTTTAGAATTCGGCTCATGAAAAATGGGAGCAAAAAAAAAAGTGTTGAGTTTATATTTTTGTCCAGGGTATGAGGTCCCTCTAAATCTCTTATCGTGAAGGAGAGATCAGATGCTCCTATATATACAGATGTAAAAAGATACACATCCTAATGTTGCCTGTATTGTTCCATTTTAAAGCTTTACCAGTAATGCAGAAATTGTAATAAAATTAACATTCGACCTCCAGGAATAAATTTAGTTTATCTAATAAAAACAAACCACAAGAATGCAATATTTATAAATATTCTATGTAAAAATCTGTAAATATACATAATCTCAAATTATATTACAAAATCTGTTGATAAAATATCATATTACATAAATACAAACATTTTGGGGGAATTATATTACAAAATTGGTCGATTAACAGCTCATATAAATACAAATCTAGGAAATGCAATTTTCTAAGCTGTCTTTGCATAGGAATGAGGTAATAAAGAATTGGTAGAATAAGAGATATTCCGCAGCATTCGCAGTAGTTCTCAAACACTTATTGAAAGACAGTACATCTCCAAAACTCACTAATACAATGCTTTACAAACTAACTGGGGAAACAAGGGCTTTTCAGTGATCTCCAAGCCTTTAGGAGCATATACCACATTCACAGAAATTTGCTATATCTGGATGTCTTTGATGTGAAAAGTGCGGCTTTGAAGTTGTAAGGTTTCATATTACAGGAAAAACACACAAATTTCCATGGTAGGTAGTCATTAGTGAATTCTTTAGCCTTTCTAATTAACACTTTGTGCAAGTTCAGAATTGGTCTGGATCTGCCTTCCGCTATATTATAAAAGGTGACTAACTGCAGAAGAATTACAACATCTCTGATCTGTAGGGAAAGTGCAATGTGTGTATCAAATATAATTTAGTTACATACCTAAATTTAAACATTTTAAAAGGGAACCTGTCAGCACCAGAACAGCATTTAAATTATGCCTGGCACTTTACTGGAGCAGCGGCTATAGGGAGAAAATCAAATTATATTCTCACTGCAACCACTCACTTTTCAGTCATCAGGGCGATGTTACAGGCTGCAAAAGTCACTGCTCACTACACAGTGAGCGTGGCTGTAATCGCACCCCTGCACACTGCAGCCCACTCAGGCTGTCAATCAATATACTAGGGAGTAATTACATTGTACTCACTGTATAAAAATGACTTCATTTCCTCCCTGCAGCTGCTGCTCCAGTAAGCCTGCCAGGTATGATTCAAACATTCTTTACCTGTAGATTTCCACTGTATCTGATTGTAAATTGTGATGCTGGAGGTGAAAATGTTCTAATCTAATCACCAGAATGTAAATAAGTAATGTTCATTATAGTGTCACTGATATGCTTAGATTCAGTTGTACTGAAATTATAAAATTGGGAATAGAGTATAATTTGCAGTCACATACATACCATCAAAGCCCCTAGCTACCTTAAACATTCTGAAGAAAAGTTAAAATTTGTTCTCAATACTTACATGAAGAGAATTCATTTGTAGCAATCACCACTGCCCTGATAATGTCATCTATAGTTGTAATTCGTGATGGGCAAATCGTTAAATATTTGTGTTCGGATTATTTGTACCGAATACTATTCCACTATTTGTCACAAATAACCAACCTAATGTAAAGGCTACTTTACATGCTGCGACATCGCTAGCGATCTGATTAACGATGTGAAATTCTGGATCGCAAGTGCGATCTTTCGAGATCACACATAGGTTATTTTACACATGTGCGATCTCGAAAGATTGCACTTGCGATCTAGAATTTCACATCGCTAACGAGATCGCTAGCGATGTTGTAGCATGTAAAGTATCCTTAAGTTAATGGGGAAACTAGAATTTTTTTTGAAGATTTCCAGAAAAATGCTTGGGTTACCTATCGTCTTGCATTCAGTCAGTTATTCGTGAGAAATACTGGAATAGTACTTTGTACGCAGAATCCAAACAGGAATATATCACTATTCGCCCATCTCCAGTTATAGCCCTTTTGTATTCTTTCAGGGGCACTTAGCTCTTTGGATTTAACACCTGATCTTGTATACTATTCAAGGTAAATTTTTAGTCCGCTGCGCATTATTCCATTTTACAGAAGGACATTTGCACAGAGGAAAAACAGGCACACTATTTATATTGTAAGAATTTCTCATTGTGAGAAAACAAAAATATTTACAGACATTCAGAATGCACTCATCCTTTGAGAAATACATTACTGCACAGACACAAGCTATGAAATACCTGAGTATGAAATACTAATGGCTTCTCTTATCTGCTGAAGGAAAACAGTAAATCTGTTATAGTCTGTAAGTTTGCAACTCCGCTGTTCAGCTGAAAAACCAATCTGTTCAGGACAGGTTGAATACAGTAGTTCATAGCGGTCTCACGACTAGGATTTGAAGATCCCTATAAATCTTGCCATAGCGTGGCATAAAAAGTGCATTTATTTAAAATCTTCGTTTGGAAGGCGTGATCTTCTTTCTTTATTCTTAAATCCTAGGTCATTCAACAACCAAGATATTCAGGCTTTACTGTAGAACTCATCTGGGTCTGATCCACAAGTTTCGTCATTCAAGTAGATTGAGAAATAAATGGAACTAGCGATTTTGTTAATGTTGTCACCTCAAGTATCTTGAGATCTGCAGAAATAATATATAACAATTTACTACTGTACAAAATTTACAAGGATTAAAGTATGATACACACTGCATGCAATCACCACCTATACAATGTGCCTAAGAACTAAAGGGTGCTTTACACGCTGCGACATCGCTAGCGATCTCGTTAGCGATGTGACACGCCAGATCGCAGATAAGATTTGCAGAGATCGCACATAGGTCAATTTTTATAGTGCCGGTCACATGTGCGATCTCGGCAAATCGTATGTGCGATCTGGCGTGTTACATCGCTAACGATCGCTAGCGATGTCGCAGCGTGTAAAGCACCCTTAAGAGTTTTTTCCACTCTGTTGACTGAGTAGGAACAGCCAATGTCATGCTGATTGACAACCGGCTACTTGCTGTCTAAGGCCCCCTTCACACGTCCGTTATTCCGATATGCAAGACGTCCATTTTCATACGTACTGGGCACATGGACATACGCACACCCTTTAAAATCAATGGGTCTGCGCACACATCACTGTTTTCTCATGGACATGTGTCCGTGTGCTCCACATGGTGACATCAGTTTTTCTCCAGCAGCACAGGTGTCACACGGACCACACACATTGATGTGATCCGTGTAATATCAATGTGACACGTACCAGAGAAAACACGTGCCTTTGAAATAAAATGATTTTCTATACTCGCCTGTCTGCAGCCCTGTTGTCTTCAGCGCTGCTGTCATTTGCTTCCGGGCCCACTCATTATGCCCATGCATATTCACTGCACTGCACCCAGAAGCAGCAGCCGGGCCGGAGACAGCAGGTGAGTATAGAAGTTCACATCACATATAGCACAAGCTGAACACACACAAGGAACATGCACACACATACGCACCCACGCCATGGACTGTGAAGAACGTGTGTTTTTATCACGGATGTGTGAAGGGGGGGCCTAGCTGGGAAACCGGCTGTCAATCAACATGATGCCGACAGTCACGCCTTGTCGAATGAACAGCCTGGAAGAAGATGATTTGCTCTGTTGATGTGGAACAGCTGAATCAGCAGCAGGAGTGATCAAGGACTGCCCTGTGCTGGGAACAACAACTAGGTAGTTACCTCTGTTAGCTACTACTGGTACCTGCCTCTTTTTGTCTTTTTCTAGTATATGCCTAAAAACTAAGTTACAGACCACCCACATGCCATTAACCGATCAGATTAATTTCATATTTTAATAGTTCCGGCTTTTTTTTTAACTTCGTGTTATTAATTCCAAAAACATGTGGTACAGAATAAATCACACATAGCATTACTCAAGTACTTTCCAGGAATGTCTGTCAATAGCATGAACAAATAGTAACATTAACGGATAAGGTAATAATATTTTCATAGCACTATCTGCACCTCTGTCGATCTTGTCAACTGCATGCTACAACACTGATCCTGCCAGTACATACTGATATATATATAGCATGTAGTCAATTTTAATCAATGTAATCTGTAGTCTCTAAACCTAAAGAAAACGAAAATTAGTAACAATAACTATTCCTATTCTATACCGCCTAGCTATGCCACTGGAATGCGCTTCATTATCCAATACTGAGTATGAATCTATTATTGTAACAGTAATCAACCTGAGGCTTCTTCGAGTGTGCGGGGAGGAGTTCCACAAATCCCAAATTTTCCTGAATTTTTCCGGATGTCCTCTATTAAAGTATACCACCCGCTCATATGGAATTATCGAGTTAACCAGTTTAATCCAGGCTCGCACAGTTGGATTTGAACCCCCCATCCACCTCAAGGCAATTAATTTCCTGGCCAGGAACAATGTCTCTCTAAGAAGTATTCTTATGTAGTGATCTCCCATCCCGTCCTCCATTACTCCAAATAGGCACAACAGAGGGTTGCATGGAACAGGCATCAACACCATTGAGGACAACTGGGAAGTCACTTCCTGCCAATACGTGTATATGATCGGGCAATTCCACACCATGTGCAGAAAGTTTGCGTCTGGTCCATGGCATCGTGGGCATTCCGACGATCGGCGCTGGCCCATAGTAAATAAGCGAGTGGGAGTTAAGTATGCCTGATGTATAAAATAGCATTGTATCAATCTATTGTTGATGGACGGAGATACCATAGTTGGAGACTCCAGTACCTCATCCCACTCCTCTCCCTGTAGACAGTGAATTAGGAGACTCCATTTATCCTGTACCGGCAACGGCACCGATTCCACTCCAACCGATAACAGGTGTGTATAGATAGCTGAAATCATACCCCGGGGCCCCTGTGACTAGAGTTGAGCGCGGTTCATGGTTCTCCAGTTCGCGGCTCGAGTGATTTTGGGGGCTGTTCTAGATCAAACTAGAACTCGAGCTTTTTGGCAAAAGCTCGATAGTTCTAGATACGTTCGAGAACGGTTCTAGCAGCAAAAAAAACAGCTAATTCCTAGCTGGCTTTCCGCTGTAATAGTGTAAGTCACTCTGTGACTCACACTATTATGACATTTCAGTGTATAGTGTGCGGGAACAGCGCATTCAGATCACTGCTGTATGTATAATGGCGATCGCCATTTTTTTTTTTTCCTTGTCTTCCTTCCCTAAGCGCGTGCGTGTAGTGGGGAGGGCCAGCATGTCAGCCAATCCCAGACACACACACAGCTAAGTGGACTTTTAGCCAGAGAAGCAACGGCATGTGTGATAGGATGTCCATGTCACATGTCCCTGCATTATAAAAACGAGTATCTGCCCGTCCGGACGCCATTATCTCTTCTGTGTCCTTGGTGTCAGACATCACTGGCGCAGCTCCTATTGCCGATACAGCTGTATTACGCTCCATACACAGCGCTGGACAGCTTAGGGATAGCACTTTCTATCAGTCCTTTTAAGGGCTCATAGGTGACAGGTCCTGAAAACAGAGTTTAACAGCTACACAAGATGACAGCGTCTGTGTAGCTAAGGTCAGGGATTTCCTCGCTGCATTTCCCCATTAGGAGGGATAGAAAGGCAGGCTTCCTTTCCTCTACCCAGAGACCCACAACCCTGCCACTGTACCCTCCTGCCCTTTGCACACTTCAACTCATTGTTACTAAGCCATTATACTAGCAAACACTGAGTGAACCTAGTGGCTTCCTAAACGTGGCTATTGGACTTCTGTATAGTCCCAGTAGTGCAAAGATATTTGCAGCACGTCTGCCTGCATTGCACTCCAACTCATTATAACTAAGCCATTATACTAGCAATTTATGCTGCCAGTTTAAAAGCCATAGTTGCATTGTCAGGGATATTTATTCTTTATTATTCTGCTGTTAATAAAGCTAGACCACCGCTGCAATCTACACCACCTCTCAATTTTTACTACCACATTTTCAGTGCACAATCTTGTCGCAATCAACATGAGTGGCAAAATGACAGATGCTGCTGGAAAGGGGAAGAGGCGTGGTGGAAAAGGAAAAAAAGGGTTTGTCCGTGGGGAAGGTGGCAAAGCTCCATTATCATCTGCTGAAGATAGACCATCTACCAGCAAAAGTAAGAGGTCTACTACTTACCGTGGACAATACAATGTGCTCCCATTTTTACGGACACGAACAACAGGAACAAAGGTAGATGATGGCCAAAAAAGGAAAATGCTTGAATGGATCTCAAGTGGTCCAACAAGTGCCCTCTCAGCCACCTCAACTACCACATCCAAAAAACACCAGTCCTCTGAGTTGTCATCCCAATCAAACTTGCTTTCTCCCAGCTCTGAAGTCTCCATCAGCCCTGCACAGTATGGTGGAACTGAGATGGCTGAGTCTGCAGAGCTGTTCAGTCACACTATAGCCTGGGAATCAGAGGTCTGCTCCCAAGCTACAGTGAGTACAGACTAGGAAATAGTCTGCAGTGATGCCCAGAACCTTTGTGACTCTGATTCAGGCCGTGAGGACCAAGTTTCTGAGCATAATGTTGACCCTTTGTCTATAACCACAGGTGTTACAGTTTGTGACAATGAGGAACATACTGATGACGATGAGACGCAGATACCAGATTGGGATGACAACTTAAATATTCGGTCAGGGCAAGAAGAGGCTTGGTCTGAGGGGGAGGGGAGTGCAAACACAACAATTGATGATGAAGTTCTAGATCCCACCTACTGTCAACCCCCAGTCAGGCACTCGAGGAGGTCAACAGAGGCGGTGGAGGAGGATGCAACCGACGACGAAGTTACCTTGCGCCTTCCTGGACAGAGTCGGAGCACTGGTAGCACGTCTACAACTGCATCATCAGCCACCACTCTGCCTCTGAGCACTAGTCGGGGGGGCTCAGCAGGTCGCATGCCCTCTAAGCCTTGCCTAGCCTGGTCCTTTTTTGACATAGAAAAAGATCGCCCAAATTATGTGATGTGTAAAATTTGTCGTGATTCAGTTAGTAGAGGTCAAAACCTCAGCAGTTTGAAAACTTCTTCCATGAATCGTCACATGAATAAATATCATAGGTCCCGGTGGGAAGCTCACCGTGCTGCAATGCGGCCTAGCGGAGCGAACCATCCACGGCCTGCCCCTTCCAGTGCATCCGCGCGCTCTTCATCTTCTAGGACTGTGGGGACAGCTGTCACACCTGGTTTTCCACGCACAACTTCCACCACTGTAACCGCAACAGGCAGTTTGCTTGGTAGGTCGTCAGTTGGTTTGGAAGGGGAAACAAGTGAATGTGTACAGCTCTCTCAGACATCGATAGCACCAACGTTGGATGAAGGCAACATCATGTCTCCGCCTGCACTTTCCTCACAAACCTGCATTTTTACAGGGACACCCTACTCAACACCGTCTACACACAGCAGCCAGATCTCTGTCCCTCAGATGTGGTCAAATAAAAGGCCATTTCCTGCGACCCATGACAAAACTAAGAGGTTGACTCTATCCCTCTGTAAGCTCTTGGCTACCGAAATGCTGCCTTTCCGCCTAGTGGACACACAGGATTTTAGAGACCTTATGTCTGTCGCTGTGCCCCAGTACCAGATGCCTAGTCGCCACTACTTCTCTAAGAAAGGTGTGCCCGCGCTACACCAGCATGTCACACACAACATCACCGCTTCCTTGAGAAACTCTGTGTGTGAACGGGTGCATTTCACCACCGATACTTGGACCAGTAAGCATGGACAGGGACGTTACATGTCGCTGACTGGGCACTGGGTAACTATGGTGATAGATGGTGAAGGGTCTGCTGCACAAGTCTTGCCGTCCCCACGACTTCTGTGTCAATCCTCTGTCTGTCCAAGTTCCGCCACTGCTTCTGCCTCCTCCACCTCATCTGGGCCCTCCACCTCCGCCCCAAACCTGCCTGGTCAGGCCACCAGCGTTCTCACTGCGCAGAAGGAATCACGCACCCCTCATTACTATGCTGGCAGCAGAGCGCAACGGCATCAGGCGGTCTTTAGCTTGACATGTCTTGGGAATAGGAGTCACACAGCTGAGGAGTTGTGGTCAGCTCTGCGGTCTGAGTTTAATAAATGGTTATCTCCACTTAACCTGCAGCCTGGTAAGGCCGTGTGCGACAATGCTGCAAACCTGGGTGTGGCCCTTCGCTTGGGCAAGGTGACACACATGCCTTGTATGGCTCACGTGTTGAACCTTGTTGTCCAGCAATTTTTAACACACTATCCCGGCCTAGATGGCCTTCTGACCAGGGCACGAAAACTGTCTGCTCACTTCCGCCGTTCAACCGCCGCAGCTGAGCGACTTGCATCGCTCCAGAAGTCTTTCGGCCTGCCGGTTCATCGCCTGAAATGCGATGTGGCGACACGCTGGAATTCTACTCTCCACATGTTACAGCGACTGTGGCAGCACCGCCGAGCCCTGGTGCAATACGTCATGACGTATAGCCTGGGCCAACGAGATGCAGAGGTGGGGCAGATCACCCTGATGGAGTGGTCTCAGATCAAGGACCTATGCACCCTTCTGCACAGTTTCGACATGGCGACGAATATGTTTAGCGCTGACAATGCCATTATCAGCATGACAATTCCAGTCATTTACATGCTGGAGCACACGCTAAACACTATTCGGAGTCAGGGGGTGGGACAACAGGAAGGGGAGGAACTACAGGAGGATTCATATGCGCAAGGGACAACAACATCACCAAGGTCCAGACATTCATCATCACCAACGCAGCAGGCATGGGACCATGGTGGACAGGGATCAACAAGGGCGCATAGTAGCAGGCGAAATGTTGAGGAAGGTGCAGGAGAACATGAAGAAATGGAGGACAAACTGTCCATGGACATGGAAGACTCAGCGGATGAGGGAGACCTTGATCAAATTTCAGTTGAAAGAGGTTGGGGGGAGATGTCAGAGGAAGAAAGAACGGGTAGCACCTCTATGCCACAAACACAGCGTGGACTTGGTCCGCATGGCTGCGCAAGACACATGAGTGCCTTCTTGTTGCACTACCTCCAACATGACCCTCGTATTGTCAAAATTAGAAGTGATGATGACTACTGGATTGCCACACTATTAGATCCCCGGTACAAGTCCAAATTTTGTGACATAATTCCAGCCATAGAAAGGGATGCACGTATGCAGGAGTATCAGCAGAAGCTGTTACTCGATCTTAGCTTGGCTTTTCCACCAAACAACCGTGCAGGTGCAGGGAGTGAATCTCCCAGTTGTAACTTGACAAACATGGGACGGTCTCGTCATCTTCAACAGTCTACCCGTACCAGTATCTGGTGCTGGTAACAGCAATTTTATGGAATCTTTTCATAATTTTTTTAGACCCTCCTTTGCAAGGCCACCAGAGACAACAAGTCTGACACATAGTCAACGGCTGGAGAGGATGATACAGGAGTATTTCCAAATGAACATCGATGCCATGACTTTGCAAATGGAGCCTTGTTCATTTTGGGCTTCAAATCTAGAAAAATGGCCAGAGCTCTCCAGTTACGCCTTGGAGATTTTGTCGTGTCCAGCTGCCAGCGTTGTCTGAACGTGTCTTCAGTGCTGCTGGGTGTGTGCTGACAGATAAGCGCACGCGTCTGTCCAGTGACAATGTGGACAGACTAACGTTCATCAAAATGAACAAGTCATGGATCCACCAGGAATTTACTACCCCTGTGTCATCCTGGGGAGAGTAAATGCTTGTGGATTTGGAATGTGCTTGATGCAAATTTAGCTGTGAAGTGTACAACTAGGGCACAAGTGCTGCCACTGAATGGGTGGGTGTGTGTGGGGCACAATTTTTGGAAAAAAGGGAGACTCCGCTTGGAGTAACCCTTGCTTACATTGTTTTTAAAAGAAGCCAAGATGAACAGAGCTGGGATCAGGAAAGACTTTGCTACCTACCCCGGTGTCATCCTGGGGACGGTTAAGTATGGCGTATTTTTGAATGTGCTTGATGCAAATCTAGCTGTGAAGTGTACAACTAGGGCACAAGTGCTGCCACTGAATGGGTGGGTGTGGGTGGGGCACAATTTTTGGAAAAAAGGGAGACTCCGCTTGGAGTCACCTTGCGGTGTTTTAAATGATTTTAGAAGGGCATGCCATGCCTATATCTGTATCTCGTCCTCTTTTTCCTCGTAACGCTGTTTTGTTTTCACATGAGAATTTGTCCTTGTCACTTTCCCATGTGTTTGTGTTGTGAGTTGTTTGTCACCTTTTGGACACCTTTGAGGGTGTTTTCTGGGTGTTTTTATGTGTTTGTGAATGCCTGCCATTGTTTCCTATGCAGTTCGAGTTCGGTTCGTCGAACGTTCGACGAACCGAACTCGAACGGGAGCTCCGTTCGGCGAACCGACCTCGAGCCGAACCGCGACCGGTTCGCTCATCTCTACCTGTGACTTCAGTATGCCTATCATTGGGAACGACGATATCAATGCCCCTGACCCTGTCCTCCGCAGGTGAGATTGAATCGCTGTACGGAGCTGCAGATACCTAAAGAATTGTGAGCGTGGAACATTATAATCGGTTTGTATCTGCCCAAAAGATTTAAAAACAGCAGTTCCTGATACATAAAGATTTCCCAACTCGAGGACTGTATGAGCTATCCAAAACTGTGCCGACGGGTGGTCCTTTAGGGTAGGAAAGTAACCATTGCCCCATAACGGAAGCTCTGCCACTGCCCCCTCAAAGCGCGTTACTTTTTTGGCTTGTCGCTACACTGGTCGTGCCAACCTTAAAATAGGCAACAGCCTCGGGACATTCGCCCTGTCCGACTCCAGAAAGCCCAACAGACAGTCTGCCCCTACCGCACGTGCCAAATGATCCTCTGAGTTAGGCAGCTGACAGTCCAGCATCCATATACCCAGCATCTTGAGTTGTCCTGCTAAATAGTATAGGAAAAATTCTGGTAAGGCCATCCCTCCCAATGACTTAGATCTCTGTAGGATGGACATCCGGAGTTTAGGCCGAGCCTTCCCCCAAATAAAGGATGAGGTGAGTGAGTTAAGTGTGGAGAAGAAGGACCTGGGCACCAGCACCGCACTATGTTGCAGAGCACAGCTAAGCTTAGGAAGCAAAATCATTTTAATTAAATTTATCCTTCCGACCACTGAGAGTGGCAATTTTCCCCATAAGTTATACTTAAGTTTGACATGATCTAAAAGTGGTAATATATTCATCTTAAGATCCATTGTGTGGTCTTTCTGAATATGTATACCTAAATATTTGAAACTAGATACAACAGGCAAGGGTGACATATCATCCATCGGGACCTCTGACCCATGTGTTAATGGCATTAGGGCTGACTTGTCCCAGTTAATATAAAGGCTGGAGAATTCTCCAAATCTATTTATAGCTTCAATGACGACTGGCAAAGTGGCACGTGCCCTATCCATGAAGACAACCATATCATCTGCGTATAGGCCAATAGTGTCTGTGCGATCTGCTATGGTAATTCCCGTGATAGATGGATGAGTACGGATCCGAATTGCCAAGGCCTCGATAACTAAGGCAAATAGGGCAGGAGACAAAGGGCACCCCTGACGTGTACCTCGTCCCAAAGAAAACGGTGCAGATGATACATTATTGACTATGAGTCTAGCTGTAGGGGATCTAATAGTTCCGGCTTTTACGAACACAGCGATACCAAATGTTTATTTATTATTTTTAATTCTTACTTTTTAATGTGGTGAAAAGGGGTGGTGGGGTGAGTTTGACCTTAATATTTTTTTTTATTTTTACTTTTTACTGTATTTAATAGTCTCCCTAGGGGACTTGAACCTGCTATGGTCTGATCACATGCTATTTACAGCAATAAAGTGGGATGCAAGTAGAAATCGGGTATATACCGCGCTGATACTCAATGGTATATTGATATAATCTCTCTATGATATAATCTCCTTTGATGTCCTGAAGGAGACGGATTTCTCTGAAACGCGTAGAACTGTACGAACAATAAAGAGATTATATCAATATACCATTGAGTATCAGTGAGGTATATACCCAATTTCTACTTAAGTCCTACTACATCCTATACACCTCGGGGCTGCAGCTGATACCACTACTGAATGTGCTACATAGGGGTTGTGAAAGGTGAGTGTATCGTGTATCCCTTGATATCCCATATCCCTACCGGGTAACACCCTATTGAGTTCTCTCTTACACAGCAATTCTCTACCGGATTTACAGAAATGTGACAGCACTACTGTATATAGAAAAAAATCGCTCTATTATAAAATCCAACCACAGGATGGTTTTCAGAGCACTGTGATGACAGACAGGGGGAGGGGTCTTCAGCAGACTCCTGGCTGACATGACAACACAACACATCAGCGTCCCGCAATCATGCTGACGAGTCGGAAAAGCAGGCCACCCTGCTGGTGCAAATTAAATGCCTCTGTCAGACATTGATAGCAGCATTTAACAGGTTAATAGCTGTAGCCAGGGACAGACTTAGGGGTACTTTGCACGCTGCGACATCGCTACTGCGATCTAGTCTGGTCAAAATCGAAAGTGACGCTCATCCGGCGCCGGTAACGACGTCGCAACGTGTAAAGCCTAGATGCGCCGATAAACGATCGTAAAAGCATCGTAAATCGGTGATCTGTGTAGTGTCAGTCATTTTCATAATGTCGCACCAATAGGAGATACGATGTTGTTCCTGCGGCAGCATACATCGCTGTGTGTGAAGCCGCAGGA
Organism: Anomaloglossus baeobatrachus; assembly: GCF_048569485.1. Lineage (NCBI taxonomy): Eukaryota > Metazoa > Chordata > Amphibia > Anura > Aromobatidae > Anomaloglossus > Anomaloglossus baeobatrachus. Next base: position 360,780,213 of record NC_134353.1, read on the forward strand.
GCGAGGAACATCTCCTTACCTGCGGACGGCTATGCGGAAGGAAGGAGGTGGGCGGGATGTTTACGTCCCGCTCATCTCCGCCCCTCCGCTTCTATTGGCCGCCTGCCGCGTGACGTCGCTGTGACGCCGCACGACCCGCCCTCTTTGGAAGGAGGCCGGTCACCGGCCCGAGCGATGTTTCAAGGCAGGTAAGTACGTGTGACGGGGCGGGTACTATCACGCTCGGCATCGCAAGCATCGGCTAGCGATGTTGCAACGTGCAAAGTACCCCTTAGACTTATGAAGTGTCATAAAGTGGTATAGATATATATATATATATTTATTATATACACATACACTACATACATATACACACACATATATATATATATATATATATATATATACACACACATATACACACAGACACACACACATTATATTTATATAATATAGAATTATATGCGCATCTTTTCATAATTACCTAGTAAAAATAGTAATGTTATCTAATAAATGCTGAGTTATAAACAAAAGACTGCACATATACACTATACTTACCCATGAGTTTCATCTCCTTTAGGCCAACCTCCCATTATATTCAGCTGGTTCTCCAGTTCCATAATACGCAACCCAATATACCCTGATGAGAAGAGCAGCAGTAAAACCCTGACAAAAAAAAAGAAAGAGGTCATTGCTTAGCCTATGAATATAAGAATAAAAGTGAAGCATCATGTTAAGACAAAACCAGACCCAGAAATATAAAGCAGATCTCTACAAAAGGACTCACAGTAGCATGTAGATAACAAGGAGTGAGTTCACAGCCCTTGGATCTGTCCATTGTGTGTGGCTGCTGTCAGAAGTCAGCTTTTCTTGGCACACCCCCCCTGAAAAGAATGACACAATTATAATACAACACAATATGTTCCAGAACTCTTTTGTCCAAACCTCAATGCAATGATCCAATTCTTACTCAATAGGATTTCTTGGTGGTTATTCTTGAGTATGACTGAAGTTATTATTAAACAATACTGGGCTAATGCCAATGTGCTGACTTTCTGATGGTAACCATGAAGTGGTAAGTAACATTTTGACATCTTGAAGTTTATTAGAATAACATAGATGAGGCACATTCACAAGCTACAGTTTTTTTCTTCTGCTAATGTCCACTTACCATTTATAAAAGTATCTCGAGCGTGCCCATCCACCTCACTGTTACTGGATCTTAAACGGTTCTGTACGAAAAATGCAACGTCTGTAGGAAATGTAGAACATCAGTTAGTTTTTACCAATGAGCTGTAGCATCATTTTAATTTTCATCTGACATCATTTACTTTAACAGAAAGCCGTATGAAACAATGTTTCTGTAAAACAGTGTACATACAGTGCCTACAAGTAGTATTCAACCCCCTGCAGATTTAGCAGGTTTACACATTTGGAATTAACTTGGCATTGTGACATTTGGACTGTAGATCAGCCTGGTAGTGTGAAATGCACTGCAGCAAAAAAGAATGTTATTTCTTTTTTTTTTTTTTTTTTTAAATTGTGAAAAGTTTATTCAGAGGGTCATTTATTATTCAACCCCTCAAACCACAAGAATTCTGTTTGGTTCCCCTAAAGTATTAAGAAGTATTTCAGACACAAAGAACAATGAGCTTCACATGTTTGGATTAATTATCTCTTTTTCCAGCCTTTTCTGACTAATTAAGACCCTCCCCAAACTTGTGAACAGCACTCATACTTGGTCAACATGGAAAAGACAAAGGAGCATTCCAAGGCCATCAGAGACAAGATCGTGGAGGGTCACAAGGCTGGCAAGGGGTACAAAACCCTTTCCAAGGAGTTGGGCCTACCTGTCTCCACTGTTGGGAGCATCATCCGGAAGTGGAAGGCTTATGGAACTACTGTTAGCCTTCCACGGCCTGGACAGCCTTTGAAAGTTTCCTCCCGTGCCGAGGCCAGGCTTGTCCGAAGAGTCAAGGCTAACCCAAGGACAACAAGGAAGGCGCTCCGGGAAGATCTCATGGCAGTGGGGACATTGGTTTCAGTCAATACCATAAGTAACGTACTCCACCGCAATGGTCTCCGTTCCAGACGAGTCCGTAAGGTACCTTTACTTTCAAAGCGTCATGTCAAGGCTCGTCTACAGTTTGCTCATGATCACTTGGAGGACTCCGAGACAGACTGGTTCAAGGTTCTCTGGTCTGATGAGACCAAGATCGAGATCTTTGGTGCCAACCACACACGTGATGTTTGAAGACTGGATGGCACTGCATACGACCCCAAGAATACCATCCCTACAGTCAAGCATGGTGGTGGCAGCATCATGCTGTGGGGCTGTTTCTCAGCCAAGGGGCCTGGCCATCTGGTCTGCATCCATGGGAAGATGGATAGCACGGCCTACCTGGAGATTTTGGCCAAGAACCTGCGCTCCTCCATCAAGGATCTTAAGATGGGTCGTCATTTCATCTTCCAACAAGACAACGACCCAAAGCACACAGCCAAGAAAACCAAGGCCTGGTTCAAGAGGGAAAAAATCAAGGTGTTGCAGTGGCCTAGTCAGTCTCCTGACCTTAACCCAATTGAAAGCTTGTGGAAGGAGCTCAAGATTAAAGTCCACATGAGACACCCAAAGAACCTAGATAACTTGGAGAAGATCTGCATGGAGGAGTGGGCCAAGATAACTCCAGAGACCTGTGCCGGCCTGATCAGGTCTTATAAAAGACGATTATTAGCTGTAATTGAAAACAAGGGTTATTCCACAAAATATTAAACCTAGGGGTTGAATAATAATTGACCCACACTTTTATGTTGAAAATTTATTAAAATTTAACTGAGCAACATAACTTGTTGGTTTGTAAGATTTATGCATCTGTTAATAAATCCTGCTCTTGTTTGAAGTTTGCAGGCTCTAACTTATTTGCATCTTATCAAACCTGCTAAATCTGCAGGGGGTTGAATACTACTTGTAGGCACTGTATGCCTAAGAATTTCTGATATCAAACTGGTATGGAGTTATCCTCTGCAATGTTACCCCGATTGCCAACGCACCCGGGTAAAATCGGGAAGAGCCGAGAAGAATCAGAACTGGCGTATCTAATGTGATGCCCTAGTTTTGGGGAGGCTACAGGCTGGTATTTTTAGGCTGGGAAGGTCCAAATAATCATGGAGATTCCCAGCCTGATAATATCAGTTCACAGCTGTCTGTTTTACCTTTGCTGGTTATGAATATAGGGAGGACCCCACGTCATAGTTATCATTTATTTATTTCATTATAAAAAGCTGTCCAATAAGACAAGATGCACAGGGTGCAATTTTATGATATGTCTGTCACTGTCTCTCCGTTTCTATTTATTATCTAGCTCTTTAGATTGGACAGAAATAGACTTCTTCAAATGATTAATGTAAAAATCCTTTATTGGTACTACAATCAACTCAAAGGGATATATACAGTTGAAACCAGAAATGTACATACATATTGATGTTTTTCTCACTATATGACATGAAATCAGTCTAAACTTTTCCCATTTTAGGTCAATTAGGAACCAAACTTATTTATATTTGACAAATGTCAGATAAATGAGAGAGAGGATGTTTTAAGGCATTTTTATTTCTTTCTGCAAAGTTAAAACGTTTACATACATTTCATTACTATTTGGTACCATTGACCTTAACCCCTTCACGACCGGACGATTTTTCGCTTTCCGTTTTTTTTTGCCATTCTTTTTCTGAGAGACGTAACTTTTTTATTTTTCAGTCAATATGGTCATGTGAGGGCTCATTTTTTGCGGAACGAGCTGTACTTTTAAATGAAACTATCAGTTTTACCATATAGTGTACTGGAAAACGGCAAAAAAATTCCAAATGCAGAAAAATTGCAAAAAAAGTGCGATAGCACTATGGTTTTTGAGATATTTTATTCACTGTGTTCACTATATGGTAAAACTGATGTGTGGGTGTGATGCCTCAGGTCAGTGCGAGTTCGTAGACACCAAACATGTATAGGTTTACTTTTATATAAGGGGTTAAAAAAAAGAAAATCGGAAGTTTGTCCGAAAAAAGTGGCGCACGTTTTACGCCATATTCCGTGACCCGTAGCGTTCTCATTTTTCAGGATCTATGGCTCAGTGACGGCTTATTTTTTGCGTCTCGAGCTGACGTTTTAACGGTACAATTTTTGCGCAGATGCTACGTTTTGATCGCCTCTTATTGCATTTTGCGCAAACGTTGTGGCGACAAAAAAACGTCGTTTTGGCGTTTGGAATTTTTTTGCCGCTACGCCGTATACTGATCAGATTAATTGATTTTATATTTTGATAGATCGGGTGTTTCTGAACGCGGCGATACCAAATGTGTGTATATTTTTTATTTTTTAACCCTTTAATTTTCAATGGGGCGAATGGGGGGTGATTTGAACTTTTAGGTTTTTTTTTAATTTTTTAAAACTTTTTTTTTAACTTTTTTTTTATTTTACTAGTCCCCCTAGGGGGCTATTGCGATCAGCATTCCGATCGCTCTGCAGTATCTGCTGATCACAGCTACAAGGCTGTAAACAGCAGATACGCTCTCTTTCTCTTTTGCTGTGCCCCGGGCACAGCGAAAGTGAAAGCAAGTCAGGTGTAGTACAGGAGTCATCACATGACCCTGTGCTACCATGACAACTATCGGAAGTCACGTGATCGCGTCACGTGACTTCCGGTATCGGGCGGTAAGTAAAACTTTACCGCGATCGCGCTTATAATGGCGCTGTCACATATTGACAGCGCCATATAAGGGGTTAATCGGCATGAGCAGATAACGATTCTGCTCGTGCCTACCAGGCACACATCTCAGCTGTGAAAATCAGCTGAGATGTGCGCCGATCGCGGCATACTGCCGCCGGCAGACCGCGGGCAGTAACATTATGACATTTAGGACGTAATTTTACTGCCCGCGGTCGTTAAGGGGTTAAACTGTATGACTTGGGTCAAAGGTTTTGGAAATCCTTAAGGGGGCTTTACACGCTGCGACATCGCTAATGCGGAGTCGTTGGGGTTACGGAATTTGTGACGGACATCCGGCCGCATTAGCGATGCCGTTGCGTGTGACACAGATAAGCGATTTTGCATCGTTGCAAAAACGTGCAAAATCGCTAATCGGCGACATGGGGGTCCATTCTTAAAAATCGTTACTGCAGCAGTAACGAAGTTGTTCCTCGTTCCTGCGGCAGCACACATCGCTCCGTGTGACGCCGCAGGAACGAGGAAGCTCCCCTTACCTGCCTCCCGGCCGCTATGAGGAAGGAAGGAGGTGGGCGGGATGTTACGTCCCGCTCATCTCCGCCCCTCCGCTGCTATTGGGCGGCGATTCAGTGACGCTTCAGTGACGTCGCTGTGACGCCGCACAGACCGCCCCCTTAGAAAGGAGGCGGTTCGCCCGTCACAGCGATGTCGCCGGACAGTTAAGTATGTGTGACGGCTGTTGTGCGGCATGGGCAGCGATTTGCCCGTGTCGCGCAACAGATGGGGGCGGGTACCCACACTAGCGATATCGGGACCGATATCGCAGTGTGTAAAGCCCGCTTTACACAAGCTTCTCACAATAGTTGGTAGGAATTTGGGCCCATTCCTCCTGACAGAACTGGTGTAACTGAGACAGTTTTGTTGGTCGCCTTGCTCGCACCTGCCTTTTCAGCTTCGCCCATAAATTTAATAGGATTGAGATCAGTGATTTATGATTGCCACTCCAAAACACTGACTGTTATCCTTAAGCTACTTAGTAACCAGTTTAGCAGTATGCTTCGGGTCATTGCCCATTTCTGCCCAAGCTTCAAGTTCCTCGCTGTATTCAGATGTTGCTTCAGTTTTGCCACAGAATATTCTTTCCTCATGATACCATTTTGTGAAGTGCACCAGTTCTGCCTCCAGCAAAACAACCACACAATATAATGCCACCCCCGTGTTTTACAGTTGGGATGGTGTTCTTAGGCTTCAAATCGTCTCCCTTTTTCCTCAAAACGTAACTATGGTCATTATGGCCGAACAGTTTAATTTTAGTTTTGTCAGAGCACAGGACAGGTCTCCAAGAAATTATGGTTTTGTTCCTGAATGCATTTGCAAAAAATAATCTGGCTTTTTTTATGTTTCTTTTGGCGTAATGGCTTCTTCCTGGCAGAGTGACCTTTCAGCCTATGTTGATACAGTATTCGTTTCATTGTGGATAATGGCACAAACCTACCAGCTTCCGCCAGAATCTTCAGAAGGTCTTTTACTTTTTTTCTTGGGTTGATATGCTCATGTCTGACCAAAGCAGGTTAATCTGTGGTATACAGAATCCATCTCTTTTCTGAGTGGTATGATGGTTGGACATTTCCATCTTGTTAGTACTTGCGTATAATTGTTCAAGAGCAAGCAACCTACCAACATGGCTCAGTTACAGCAGTTCTGTTAGAAGGAATGGGTGCAAATTCCTACAAACAATTGTGAGAAGCTTGTGGAATGATTTCCAAAACGTTGAACCCAAGTCATACAGTTTAATGCCAATGGTACAAAATACTAATGAAATGTATGTAAACTTTTGACTTTGGAGAAAGTAATAAAAATGCCTTAAAGCATTCTCTCTCATTATTCTGGCATTTGGAAAATACAAATAATTTTCGTTCCTAATTGACCTATAACGGGAAAGGTTTATTCTGATTTCATGTCAGATAGTGAGAAAAATATGCAAATGTGTCTTGTTAGATAGTGTGTGTGTGTGTAACCCTCTGGTTTTAACGGTGTGATAGAGATATATATATTTATATATATATATATATATATATATATATATATATATACACACATCTATATATATATATATATATATATATATATACACATCTATATATATAACTGGAAGGTGGCCCGATTCTACGCATCGGGTATTCTAGAATTTACGTATTGTGTAGTTCATGTATGATTTTTGTTATATATATATATATATATATATATATATATATATATATATGTTGTTGTGTGTAGTTACCAAGTGTTTGTGTAGGGCGCTGTACATGTTCTGGGTGTTGTCTGGGTGTGGCGGGGGGTGAGAGCGGCGTTGTATGTGTGTTGCGTTGTTTGTGGAGCGCTGTGTGTCTGTAGCGTTGTGTGTGTATGTGTGTGTGTGTGTGTTGCGCGGTTTGTGTGTGTGTGGTGTGTTTTGGGGGAGGTATGTTTTGTGCAATGTGTGTTTTGTGCGGTATGTGCGTATATTTGTGTGTGCCGCGGTGTTTGTGTGTTGGGTGTTGTGTGTGTGCAGCGTTGTCTGTGTGTGTGGGTGTCTGTGTAGGGCAGTTGTTTGTGGTTCCCAGTGTGAGTGTGTGGTGTGTTGTGCAGTGCGTGCGCGTGTGTGTGTGTTGGGGGGAGGTGTGCACTTCCCATCGTGCTCCATCCCCCATGCAGCGCACTCCCCACTGTGCTCCATCCCCCATGCAGCGCACTCCCCATCGTGCTCCATCCCCTATGCTGCGCACCCCCCATCATGCTCCATCTCCCATGCTGCGCACTCCCAAACGTGCTCCATCCATGTTGCGCACTCCCAAACGTGCTCCATCCACCATGCTGCGCACTCCCAAACGTGCTCCATCCGCCATGCTGCGCACTCCCAAACGTGCTCCATCCGCCATGCTGCGCACTCCCAAACGTGCTCCATCCGCCATACTCCGCACTCCCCATCGTGCTCCATCTCCCATGCTGTGCACTTCCAAACGTGCTCTATCCGCCATGCTGCGCACTCCCAAACGTGCTCCATCCGCCATGCTGCGCACTCCCAAACGTGGTCCATCCGCCAGGCTGCGCACTCCCAAACGTGCTCCATCCGCCATGCTGCGCACTCCCAAACGTGCTCCATCCGCCATGCTGCGCACTCCCAAACGTGCTCCATCCCCCATGCTGCGCACCCCCCATCGTGCTCCATCCCCCATGCTGCACCAGCATCAGCCTCTCTACCCGCAGCATCAGCCTCTCTCCTCCCAGCATCAGCCTCTCTACCCGCAGCATCAGCCTCTCTCATCCCAGCATCAGCCTCTCTCATCCCAGCATCAGCCTCTCTGTCCCCAGCATCAGCCTCTCTCCTCCCAGCATCAGCCTTTTCTGTCCCCAGCATCAGCCTCTCTCCTCCCAGCCTACCCCAGCCTCAGCCTCCCCCAGCATCAGCCTCCCCCAGCATCAGCATCTCTCTTCCCAGCATCAGCCTCTCTCCTCCCAGTCTACCCCAGCCTCAGCCTCCCCCAGCATCAGCCTCTCTCCTCCCAGCATCAGCCTCTCTCCTCCCAGCCTACCCCAGCCTCAGCCTCCCCCAGCATCAGCCTCTCTCCTCCCAGCATCAGCCTCTCTCCTCCCAGCCTACCCCAGCCTCAGCCTCCCCCAGCATCAGCCTCTCTCCTCCCAGCATCAGCCTTTTCGGTCCCCAGCATCAGCCTCTCTCCTCCCAGCCTACCCCAGCCTCAGCCTCCCCCAGCATCAGCCTCTCTTCTCTCAGCCTCCCCATCCCAGCCTTCCCCAGGATCAGCCTCTCTCCTCCCAGCCTCCTCCAGCACGCCGTGCTCTTCTGCCGACACTCACAGATCCGATCGCATACACTCACACACACTCACACACACCCGATCGCATACACTCACACACACCCGATCGCATACACTCACACACACCCGATCGCATACACTCACGCACACACACATTGAAGATATTACACATACGCGCTTATACTCACAACATCCGGAGATACCACATGCTTCTGGCCATATGATCCTCCGGCAGGTCCTGGAAGCTCACAGCACAGTATCGCCGCCGAGAAGCAAGCGATATCCCAGGATGTTGTGAGTATGTGGATGCGATGTGATGTGTGTGTGAGGTGTGTGTGAGAGTGAGTGTGATCTGATGTGTGTGCGTGTGTGTATGTTCCGCCGCTGCAGGACCTTGATGCGCTGGTAACTATGCTACCATGGTTACCAGCATATCTCGTCCCCCGCTCGCACGGGAGCCCACACCAGCATACGCCGGCCAGCCCCAGCAATGTGAGGGTATGTGTCGGCTGGTTTGGCGGCGTACGCTGATGTGGGCTCCCAGGGGTACAGTACTCACCTGGTAGTCGTGGCTCCGTGACCGTGTCGGTTCGGGGAATGCGTGGGGGGGCGGGGCCAGAGCTAGTGTGCATTGCGTGAGGGGGGCAGGGCGTGGCCGAGTTCCCAATGCTTGCAGGGTGCCGGGGCGAGAGGCCAATCTGTGGGGGGGGGCGGAGCCTGGGCGAGCGGCCGGCCAATCCGTGTGGGGGCGCAGCCTGGGCGAGCGGCCTATCCGTGCGGGGGGGCGGGGCCATGGCGAGCCCAGCGGCCAATCAGCTTTGTGTCACCGTAAGGACACAATTTTGGAGCAAGACAGACAGATAGACAGAATAAGGCAATTATATATATAGATTGGCTTATTCTGTCTGTCTGTCTGTCTTGCTCCAAAATTGTGTCCTTACGGTGACACAAAGCTGATTGGCCGCTGGGCTCGCCATGGCCCCGCCCCCCGCACGGATTGGCCGCTCGCCCAGGCAACTCGCCCACGCCCCGCCCCCCTCACGCAATGCACGCTCGCTTTGGCCCCGCCCCCCGCAAGCATTCCCCGAACCGACCGACACGGAGCCACGACTTACAGGTGAGTACTGTACCCCCGGGAGCCCACATCAGCGTACGCCGCCAACGCAGCCGACACATACCCTCGCATTGCTGGGGTTGCCGCCGTATGCTGGTGTGGGCTCCCGTGCGAGCGGGGAACGGGATACACTGGTAACCATGGTAGCATAGTTACCAGCGCATCAAGGTCCTGCAGCGGCGGAACATACACACACGCACACACATAACAACACACACATCAGATCACACTCACTCTCACACACACCTCACACACACATCACATCGCATCCACATACTCACAACATCCTGGGATATCGCTTGCTTCTCGGCGGTGATACTGTGCAGTGAACTTCCAGGACCTGCCGGAGGATCACATGCCCAGAAGCATGTGATATCTCCGGATGTTGTGAGCGCGTATGTGCAATATCGTCAATGTGTGTGTGCGTGAGTGTATGCGATCGGGTGTGTGTGAGTGTATGCGATCGGGTGTGTGTGAGTGTATGTATGCGATCGGATCTGTGTCGGCAGAGGAGCACGGCGTGCTGGAGGAGGCTGGGAGGAGAGAGGCTGATCCTGGGGAAGGCTGGGAGGGGGAGGCTGAGAGAAGAGAGGCTGATGCTGGGGGAGGCAGAGGCTGGGGTAGGCTGGGAGGAGAGAGGCTGATGCTGGGGACAGAAAAGGCTGATGCTGGGAGAAGAGAGGCTGATGCTGGGGACAGAAAAGGCTGATGCTGGGGACAGAAAAGGCTGATGCTGGGAGGAGAGAGGCTGATGCTGGGAGGAGAGAGGCTGATGCTGGGAGGAGAGAGGCTGATCCTGGGAGGAGAGAGGCTGATCCTGGGAGGAGAGAGGCTGATCCTGGGAGGAGAGAGGCTGATCCTGGGAGGAGAGAGGCTGATCCTGGGAGGAGAGAGGCTGATCCTGGGAGGAGAGAGGCTGATCCTGGGAGGAGAGAGGCTGATGCTGGGAGGAGAGAGGCTGATGCTGGGAGGAGAGAGGCTGATGCTGGGAGAGAGGCTGATGCTGGGAGGAGAGAGGCTGATGCTAGGGACAGAAAAGGCTGATGCTGGGAGGAGAGAGGCTGATGCTGGGAGGAGAGAGGCTGATGCTGGGAGGAGAGAGGCTGATGCTGCGGGCAGAGGCTGATGCTGCGGGCAGAGAGGCTAATGCTGGTGCAGCATGGGGGATGGAGCACGATGGGGGGTGCGCAGCATGGGAGATGGAGCACGATGGGGAGTGCGCAGCATGGCGGATGGACCACGTTTGGGAGTGCGCAGCATAGCGGATGGACCACGTTTGGGAGTGCGCAGCATGGCGGATGGACCACGCTTGGGAGTGCGCAGCATGGCGGATGGAGCACATTTGGGAGTGCGCAGCATGGCGGATGGAGCACATTTGGGAGTGCGCAGCATGGCGGATGGACCACGTTTGGGAGTGCGCAGCATGGCGGATGGAGCACGTTTGGGAGTGCGCAGCATGGCGGATGGAGCATGTTGGAGAGTGCGCAGCATGGCGGATGGAGCACGATGGGGAGTGCGCAGTATGGCGGATGGAGCACGTTTGGGAGTGCGCAGTATGGCGGATGGAGCATGTTGGAGAGTGCGCAGCATGGCGGATGGTGCACGATGGGGAGTGCGCAGTATGGCGGATGGACCACGTTTGGGAGTGCGCAGCATGGCGGATGGACCACGTTTGGGAGTGCGCAGCATGGCGGATGGAGCACGATGGGGAGTGCGCAGCATGGGGGATGGAGCACGATGGGGGGTGCGCAGCATGGGGGATAGAGCACGATGGGAGGTGCACACCTCCCCCCAACACACACACACCGCGCAACACACACACACACACACACAACGCTACAGACACACAGCGCTCCACAAACAACGCAACACACATACAACACCGCTCTCACCCCCCGCCACACCCAGAACATGTACAGCGCCCTACACAAACACTTGGTAAGTACACACAACAACATCTATATATATATATATATATATATATATATATATATATATATATATATATATAACAAAAATCATACATGAACTACACAATACGTAAATTCTAGAATACCCGATGCGTAGAATCGGGCCACCTTCTAGTATATTATGTATACACACACACACATATACATATACATACATATATTATATATATAATATATATATATATATATATCCAACAATGTAGACCAGCTCACTCCTGTGAATCACCTGGATCCTCAGCTAACCTGGTTAACTCCGTTGTGCCCGGATCAGAACGCAGGAGTCCATCCATACAAATGTGAACAACAACAAGGCAGAGTCCAGCAATAACGTGAGCAATCCAGGATGCTGTTAAAAATGTTTTTCCTTCTTTTTATTCATAAATTCATTAAAATATAATGGTCCAAGCAATTCAGAACAGCATTATCGCAGGAAAATAGCGCAGATAGGACTACGCGTTTCAGCGGTAAAATCTGCCTTCTTCACGGTCCAGAATCTGACCTGCTTTCCAAACATAGAACCTTATATAGGGAGTGAGATGTATATAAGGTTCTATGTTTGGAAAGCAGATCAGATTCTGCACCGTGAAGAAGGAGGATTTTACCGCTGAAACGCGTAGTCCTATCTGCGCTATTTTCCTGCGATAATGCTGTTCTGAATTGCTTGGACCATTATATTGTAATGAATTTATGAATAAAAAGAAGGAAAAATTTTTTTAACAGCATCCTGGATTGCTCACGTTATTGCTGGACTCTGCCTTGTTGTTGTTGTTCATATATATATGTATATATATATATATATATATATATATATATATATATATATATATATATATATATATATATATATATATATATATATATATATATACACACACACACACACACACACACACACACACACACACACACACACGTACATATATGCAGTATATATATGACTCTCTCAAAAGAAAGTCAACTGGGTGTGTGAATATTGGCTCCATGGTGTGAAGATATAGGATCTCACAAAAGGGAGAGCTAAGCCAATGCAAACAAATGAGCCGACCAAGGTGCAAAATCAAATAAGCATATTATAATGGTTACGTGTGGTTAAATATACCTGTAACGAATGCAGCAATATAGTTACCAAATGAATGATGAATGTGCCCTACGGATGCCCAGGAGGCACCTGACACTCCTATTGATACCGAGGCCCAATAGATAATATAAACCTCTCTCTATAGCATTCACTGTTGTCTAAAAACACATGCAAAACCGCAGCAAATCCACAATTTTTATACCTGCGTTTTTATGGCTGTTTTTGACTGGACTTCATTGAAGTCAAGGAGTGAAAAAAAAAACTCTGAAATAATTTACATGTGTTACATTACTTTCTGCACCAAAACTCCAAGTCACAAATAAGCAACGTGCCTGCACGACACTTCAGGATTCTCATTGGCTCTGCTGGCATCAGAATTTCCTTCAGGCTTTGCGACAAATCTACACTAAAAAAAAACATAAAAAAAAAAACGCAATAAAAGTGCAACATGTGCACACAGCCTTACAGGCATGGCAATACTGAATATGATTTTTTAATGGTGTGGGCTCAGCTTCTGAGCCAGATACGTGATGTAATTGAACATAGCGTAGGAGTGCCTTCCTTTTTAATCTCTCTGGCACCATTCCTCATCTTTTGAACTGATCAGCCCAGAGCAGGGGAGAGTGGAGGAATAAAGCAACTAGAGCAATTGCACCAGAAAGATAAAGGGCGGCTTTGCACGTTGCAACATCGCATGTGCGATGTCGGTGGGGTCAAATCGAAAGTGACGCACATCCGGCGTCACTTTCGACATCGTACTGTGTAAATCCTAGATGATACAATTAACGAGCGCAAAAGCGTCGTTATCGTATCATCGGTGTAGGCTCCGACTTTTTCAAAAAATTACGCTGCAGCGACAGGTACAATGTTGTTCCTCGTTCCTGTGGCAGCACACATCGCTGTGTGTGAAGCCGTAGGAGCAAGGAAATAACCTTACCTGCTGCCGGCGGCTATACGGAAGGAAGAAGGTGGGCGGGATGTTTACATCCTGCACATCTCCGCCCCTCCGTTTTGATTGGCCGCCTGCCGTGTGACGTTGCTCTGACGTTGTACGACCCGCCCCCTTAGGAAGGAGGCGGTTCGCCGGCCAGAGCGACGTCGCAGGACAGGTGAGTGCATGTGAAGCTGGCATAGCGATAATGTTCGCTACGCCAGGAATCACAAGATATCGCTGCTGCGACGGGGGCGGGGACTATCGCGTGCGACATCGCAGCATCAGCTTGCGATGTCGCAACGTGCAAAGCCCGCCCAAGAACTACACCTGGAATTTGAACTATGCATTTATTATGATTATTTTATTGTGTTAAATAAGATATAGGATGTCATATCAAATGTCAGTTATGTTGCTCCCCAAAAAGAGTAATTGTTAACACAGGTCTATATGTACTAAACTAAAAAATGTCTATCACAGACACCAAAGGTGATAATACTTAGTGTAAACGTTGTTTTAATTTATTTCATAAATCAATAATACACATGAAAATAAGCAACTTTGCAATATACTGTATCTTAGACAAATCTGCTTCTGACAGAATTGATCAGTCATTAATAAAATTCTCAATTCTGAGGGAAAATCTGTATTCAGTTGTTACAGATGAGATTCTATGACAATGGGAGGAGCTAGAGGCAGAGCTCCGCCTCTTTTCTATACACATAGAATCTCCTCAGTAACAGCTGCCATCTCCGATCTCAGTAATGGGAAAGTCATAACTGAATACAGATTTTACCTCAGAATGGAGACGGTTGATAATGACTGATCAATTCTTGCAGAGAAAGAAGCAGATTTGTCTGATAAGATATATTACACAGTTGCTTATTTTCATGTGTATTATTGATTTAATACAAAAAAATTAAAAAGACGGTTACAGTTTAAAATACAATGCTTTAATAAATGATAATTTGACTGACAAGGATCTATACATAATTTCAATAGAGATGAGATAGTAAGCAACTGCTAGATAAAGCGATCCTTCAACGGGGCAGCACAGAGTTAAGCCGGGGCCACACGGGGACTAATGCGATCCTCGCATGACACTCAGCTCACGCTGGCAGCACAGCAGAGCCGAGTGTCATGTGAGTATCACTGCGACTAAGGTCCGATCAGATCTCAGCTGTGGGGGGTAGGCCAGTGCTGCGGAGGGGCGGGCCGGCACGGAGGAGAGGAGGGTGGGATTTATCTCCCCCTTCTCCTCCGTAGCCGGCTATTGCCATTCTCGCACTGTGCTCGCGGTACACCAGTGTACCGCGAGTATAGTGTGATTTTTCTCTCACCCCATAGACTTGAATGGGCGCGAGAGAAAGTCTCGCATTACAGTCGCAGCATGCTGCGATTGTTTTCTCAGTCCGATTGGGGCTGAGAAAATAATCGCTCATGGGTGCTGACACATAGGCTAATATTGGTCCGAGCAGAATGCGATGTTTTATCGCATTCCACTCGGTCCGATTTTCATGCCGTGTGGCTTAGGCCATACAGTGTTAGCGTAGGTAAGATAAATATGGCTGTGATTACGTCAAGACTAAGGAAGCTGTCTTATAAAGACAACGCCTTTTCCGTTTTAGTACATGTGGATTCTATAAAGAGAAGATGCTCTGCAGAGTATCCTCCTTTACAATCCAGAAATGAGAACTGTATTCTTGCATTACGAGGTGCTGCTGATGTCTTTGGCTTTACCCAGAAAGAAACGAGATTGGATGATGAAACTTTACATTTATTTCACATACTCTCCACTGATGTCAACACACTTCTTACATCAGTATTCCAAATTCTGTAAGCCTAGCAAAAAAGATTTTGGTTGTGCAACAAACCAGGCATCCGTAGCAGCCATGACATCAGAAATGGTGTGAAATTTGGTACCCTTGAGGTGTTTCTCCAAGTTTGGAAACAGATGATAAATCGGAGGGAGCTAGATCTGTAAATAAGGTGGGTGGTCAACAAGCTGTAAGCCCAGCTCTTCCGGTTTTGCTGTGGTCGCTTGTGCAGTGTGAGCAGAGGCGTTGTCTTGCAGGAACAAGATTCCTTTGGACAGCTTGCAGCACCTTTTGGCCTTCAGAGCTGCCTTCAATTGGTCCAAACGTTCAATGGTGGAACCCCTTTGAAGGTAGTCCACTAGCAGCATGCCCTCCTTATCCCAGAACACAGACGCCATCACCTTAGTGACTGATTTTTGCACCCTGAACCTCTTTGGACGAGGAGAACCACTGTGCCTCCACTCTTGACTGCTCCTTGTTTTCAGGGTCATACAATAAATCCAGGTCTCATCCATAGTGACCAGTCGATTCAGGAAATACTCATCAGTTCGGAAATGCTGACAAATGGACTGGGAAGTTTTCACTCGCATCCCACTCTCATATGTTGTCAAACATTTGGGGACCCACTTTGCAGATAGCTTCCTCATGTCCAAATGTTCATGCACAATGACACACATGTTCACAGGAAATCCCCATGATGTCTGCTATTGCTTTAGCTGAAATTCGTCAAGTCTCCAGTATGAGGTTGTGCACAACATTGACGATCTTCGGAACAACAAACACTAGCGGTCGTCCAGGACATTCCTCATCATTGGTGCTTAAGTGGACTGTTTTAAATTTGGCCCCTCCATTCTTAACTCTGGAATATTAAGGGCATTGATCCCCCAATGTCTGCGACATATCAACATGAATATCCTTCACGGACTTTCCTTGCAGAAACAAGAATTTTATCAGTCCGCTTTCAGTAGCTGTGAATGCATAGAACACTGTTGCCATAAGCAACAAACACAAAATTTTGAAAACATATATTAGACACATAAGGCTTTCATGTGATGTAACATTTGTTACCATAGAAACAAAAAAAAAAAATCACAAAACCAAAGACTTCGCAGCAGCCCCTTGTACATACCAGGCCAAATATGCGGGAAACCTAATTCTCAAAATGGATGCTATGAATTACAACTACGGTCTGCTAAATAACGTAGTAAATGCCGTGTGTGTGTTATAGGTAATGCATTTGTACAAAAAATAGTAGTGTATGAGATTGATCCAATATTTAAATAATACTGCCACTGAGGCTGTATGAAGACTGTCACTACTTTGATTCCTGTCAACATCATATTATAAATGATACTATTTACAGACATTATCATAAATTTTGTAACGGATATGGAACAGGTAGGGCGCCAAGTCAGGTCTGACCTGTTTGCTCCACTACGATATAATTCATAAACAATGATAAGTATGCCACAGAGCGGTGTTTGACAAGTTGTTTTTCTGTAGCCTCCCATCTTTGCGGTGTCAGTCTTAAAAAGAAGTGAAAAAGTCTGTAAACATGTTTGCACGCCACCCACAACATTTTTCCAGGGCTGTCTTGTATCAGTTTTTTACCTTGGAAAACACTTATATATCTATCCTATTGTGTTTGTCGTTGGTCACAACAAAGATTAGATTACACTAGGGAACAAATGAAAACAAATAAAATTTTTGTGCCTCAGATATTTGGCATCTGAATCAAATTATATCAATCATTTTTTGTAGCATTTCTATTTTTTGAGATAATCTATGGTTACCCACACATGAATGTAAGATTTTTTTCCTCGACAGTGAAATTAATTATAGAATCAAACATAGTATGTAAGGTATGTGATAAATAATTGAATACTTCTATAATGAAATGCATATTTAAATAAGTATTAGTCAAATACATAACTGATTGCTGTTCACAGGAGCCTATAATGTGTGCTTTTATACAATGGAAACAAATATGGATAAATCCAAACAGGTCACGCAACTAAAATGACTGAAGAGCAAAACACAATTGCTTTGATCCCACAGAAAATATCAAACCACGATCACCAGTGGCCAATCTGTGTGGATCTAAAGATGGGGAATATTCTCCTGGGATAGCCTATTTTATCGGTCTCTGGGATAGTTAATAAAAAATTGGAGCACTGGGTGAGAAAACCATGGGCTCAGAGAATCAATGGTGGGAGAAAATAATGTCAACTGCATAACCATTAGTTGTCCGGAATAAGATCATGTTACTACCACTCACATCAAATTAGGATTAAGGAAACCGTTTTTAAAGACTCTAAACATCTTCAGAGAATTCCCAGCGCTGCTTATGGAGAAGTTAAAAAGGTGGGTATTTTTGATAGTCCTCAAATCAGAGCACACATGAAAGATTCAGACTTCAAAAATTCATTGAACGATGCTGAGGCAGATCCATGGTCTTCTTTCACTATGGTTGTACAAAATTTTCTTGGCAACTATAAAGCAGGGAATTACACTGAACTAGTAGAATTTTTATGCCCTGAAACCAGAGAGTTTTGTCACACAAAATAGTTAATAAAATAAAAAAAAACTCATTTTTGTTTTTTTAGGGACCACAGCACATTTGAAGTGACTTTGGAGGGGGTCTAGGTGACTGTAAATACCCCTAGTAATTAACAATTGCACCCCTCAAATTGCTTAAAAGCACATCCGATAAGCTTATTAACTCTCTGCATGCTTCACAGAAACTAAAGCAATGTGGAAGGGAAAAAAATGTAAATGGTACTTTTTCCCTCAAACACGTTCCTTTAGCCTCAAATTTTGCATTTTTACAAGGGTAACAAGAGAAAATGCACCATACAATTTTTGTACTCAGGAGAAATTGTACAACAAATACTCCCTATGTGGTGGAAATCACTATTTGGGCACACGGCAGGGCTCAGATGGGAAGGAGTGCCATTTGAATTTTGGAGCACTAAATTGTCTGGAATCGATAACGCACACCATGTCGCATTGGGAGAGCCCCTGATGTGCCTTAACAGTGCACCTCCCCCACAAGTGATCCCATGTTGAAAACCTGACCCCTCAAGGTAATTATCGAGATGTTTGGTGAGCACCTTGAACCCCCAGGTGGTTCACAGATTTTTATAACGATGAGCAATGAAAGTGAAGTAAATAAAAAATTACATTTTTTTTTAACCACATAAATTTAGCTTTAACCTCCAATTTTTCAAGTTCACTAGAGTAGCAGGAGATAATGGACCATGCAATTTCTTCTGAGTACGCCAATACCCCAAAACTGATTTTGACTAAGTGAAGAAGGGAAGGAGCACCATATCTGAGTACAGATTTAGATGGAATGGTTTATGGGTACCATTTCACATTGGCAAAACCTCTGAGGTGCCAGAACAGCAGAAACCTCTCCACAAGTGACCACATTTTACAAACTGCACCCCTCAATGAATTCATCTAGGGGTGCAGTGAGCATACTGACACTACAGGGGTGTCCCAAACTTTTATACAACTGGGCAGTGAAGAAAAAATAATTGCATTTTTACCTGTAAAATGATGTTTTAACCCCAGATTTCCAATTTTCACAAGAGGAAAAGGTAAGAAAGGTCTCATAAATATGTTACACAATTTCACCTGAACGTGACAATACCCCACATGTGATTGTACAGTACTGCTTGGCTGCACTGCAAGACTCGGGATTGAAGGAGCACCATTTGATTTTGAATCCAGCTTTTCCTAGAATACTTTGTGGACTCCATTTGCAGACCCAGAACAGAAGAAACCACCTCAAATGACCCCATTTTGGAAATTACACCCCTCTAGGAGATCATCTATGGGTGTAGTAATGATTTAGTCTCTGGAAAACACCCATGGAGTCAAACACAATGAATGTTGCAGAATTAAAAATTGCAAATAAGCCCTGGTCGTGCACAATACATTGTAGTGCCTGTACATTGTGCCCAGCTTGTGGTTCTGGAAACTTGCTATTTTTCTTTTTGGAAGGGAGCCATAGCAGTTTTCCAGAGCCTTTGTGCTACCAGTAGCCTGTAAGCCCCCTATATTTCCATTAACAGATGACGCACCCGAGTGAGGGTTTGTTTTTGTGGGTTGAGTTAAATGCTATTTGGTGGCAACTTGGGTACAGAACATGTTGGATCAGTTCACATTGATCCTGTGCTCCATGCTGAGCGCTTACATTGGGGTTTCTATTTACATCTCTGAAATACGCGATTCAGGTGAAACACTCAAGCATTCATTTACTAGAATGAGGCAGCAGAGTTACTCCGGACTCAGTTTAGCCTCTGTTCAGTGGTGTCTATTTTTATAAAGGTGAACAAAACTGTTTATCTTATTAGGCATGCATAAAAGGGCTAAGTAAAAAGATGGACACCATCGGACCACAGGCCAGACAGGAGTTCAAAGCGACCCCCTCTGCCTCATTACAGCGGGAATTTTGTCTCAATCTAATTTTTCAGAGATTTACGTTTAATACCCGATGCAAGCGCTGAGCGTAGAGCGCAGGATGAATGTGAGACACACCTTACTGCAAACTGAGAGGCAGAATGAACAAATCAACAGCACTTGAAGAATTGGCTTACTTTTTTTTGCAATTCACCTTGTGGTATAAGTAATTAGGCACCTTTATTATTCATGTCAGTACGATTATAGCTATACCAGATATATATAGTTTTTTGAGGTTTGGCTGCTATCACGCTATAAAAAAAAAAAAAAAAAAAAAAAAGTTGTTTTTTTTAACAAAGGTTTTTTGCATCACCAAATTTTGAAGGCTATGGTTTTATATAGTTTTCTGCAAACAAACTCATGTTAGGGCTAGCTTTTTGCGTGATGACCTGGAGTTTTTATTGGTACCATTTTGGGCTACAGGTTTTTTGATTGTTTTCTATTCTGCTTTTTGTGAGGCAGAATCAAGAAGAAACAGCAATTCAGGAATAGGGTTTTTTTTACGCTGTTGGCAGTGTTGTAAATGTGATAAGATAGTGTTATTCTTCGGGTCAAAACTATTTGATAGAAAAAAAATGTTTACATTGCTGTATTCTGAAAGGTTTTTTTTATTTTTTCACTGAGGGACAAGACGACGTTTTCAGCTATACCATTTTTAAAATTATACGATTGATCCACTGTCAGCTGTATGATGAAAATGAAGATTATGCTACTTATTTTAACGATGTTCACTGAAGGGGTTAACTGCATGATAGTTCTATAGATCGGGTTACTATGGATGCAGCAATACCAAATATGTACTTTAGTTATTTTTTCTCTTTTACATAAATATACATATTTATTGGAATAATTTTTCTTTTTTACCTTATTACTTGGTCCCTATTTGAGACATTACTTTTTGTTCCCTGATCACTGGTATAATGTATTGCAATGCATTATCCTGTCCGTTTTACATGGACAAAAGCACCTGGGATCATGCACCTGGGTCAATCCCAGGCACTTTCCGTAACTTGGTGACCCTTACCTTGGTTCATCATAGCAACGATCGGGAATGCACAATTACATCGGAGCGGGGTAGGGGCACTGATCGGAGGGGAGAGGTGCTGTGATAGCCGAGGCTCAGCTGTCAGATAAGCAGAATCCCCAGTGGCGATCGCAGGGGCACATAGCTTGTGTCCCTGCAATCACCAGGATGTATGGAGTACATCTAAGGTTGGGAAGCTCCTGACAGTCAGGTCATACTCCCATGGTCAGGAAGAGGTTATGGGGTAAGTGGACTAATGTTAGGTGCATCTTACAAAAGGTGCAAAGTAAACATTGCTAAATATTACCAGTCCATCACACTTACTTACCCACTTCTTTGGGACAGTTCTCTGCACTGTCTGATTCATGTGGTGTTTGTTCTAGATCAGAATGGCTGGAATTCTGCAAATAAAGTAGAAGGTAGCACTTACACAGTGTTGACACCAACTTCACCTTTGCCAGAATCTTTACAAAGACTTATGATATTCATCTCCAAACTACCGTATTTTTCGGACTATAAGGCGCACATAAAAGCCTATGATTTTCTCAGAAATCGAAAGTGCGCCTTATAGTCCAGTGCGCCTTTATATATGAATACAAGCGAGCATTATGCCTCCTGTTAAAAGATATGCTTACTCACCTAAACCGAACGCTCCGGTGCTGGTTGCTGAGATGGGCAGCGCTGTTCTCCGGGACCAGCGCCTTTTCTTTCGGCCATCTTGCTCCTCTGTCTTCTGAAGACTGTGTGCATGACGCGTCGTCATACACACTCACGGGCACTGAGGTCCTGCGCAGGCGCACTACAATACCATACGTTGATCTGCCCCGGGCAGGGCAGATCAATGGGTGCCTTCGCAGGACATCAGTGCCGGCGAGTGTGTATGACGTGGACGCGTCATGCACACAGGCTTCAGAAGACAGAGGAGCAAGATGGCCGAAAGAGCAGGCGCCGGTCAAAGAGAAGAGCGCCGCCCACGGAGCCAACCAGCAGCGGAGCAATAGGTTTAGGTGAGTAAAGAGTTTTTTTATGTTCTACAGTGTGGTCTGCGCGCTTATATACAGCATGTTAGAATGCTGTATATAAGAGCAGCGTCGGACTGGCTACCGGAGGAATCTCCAGTAATGCCAGGTCTGGATTCAGGTACCTGCAGTGCACTCCGGGGCTCTCACCTGAGCTCCAGACTGCAGCCTAGACTGTACCGCGAGTGCCGAGTGATTGATTCCGCAGCGATTGCAGTTCAGTTCATGACAGCTGCAGACAGGCCAGGGTGATCTCCGGTGATCAGCCCTGGCCTGTTCGCAGCTGTCATGAACTTAATGCGCTGCGGCTTATATATGAACCTAGGTGTCTTAGCAGGCTCTCCTTGCTAATGCGCCTTATAATCCAGTGCGCCTTATAGTTCGAAAAATACGGTAGTTCTCTTCCATTCACTATGAAATCCTTACCAGAATTTTGCTGCATTGCTCTGAACTTGGTTCTGCTGAAGTTGAGGATGGAGTGTTGCAATTACTTCCATCCTTCACCAGAAAAATAAAGCAGAGAGATGGCAATAAATTATACTGCAGCAACATACACAAATTGCGTTGTGAATGAAAATGTGATATATTTTATTAAGTAAACAATCAGATAATCCTCTTATATGGCTAAACAAATATTACATTTTGTTTTTAACATTAAAAAAAAAAAATATATAAAAATGAATATAGTAAAAAAAAAAAAAAAAAAAAGAGCATATGTAGATAGAGAAAGAAGGGAATTTTGTTTACTTACCGTAAATTCCTTTTCTTCTAGCTCCAATTGGGAGACCCAGACAATTGGGTGTATAGGCTATGCCTCCGGAGGCCGCACAAAGCATTACACTAAAAGTGTTAAGCCCCTCCCCTTCTGCCTATACACCCCCCGTGCTCCCACGGGCTCCTCAGTTTTGGTGCAAAAGCAAGAAGGAGGAAAAAGAATTATAAACTGGTTTAAAGTAACTTCAATCCGAAGGAATATCGGAGAACTGAAACCATTCAACATGAACAACATGTGTACACAAAAAAACAGGGGCGGGCGCTGGGTCTCCCAATTGGAGCTAGAAGAAAAGGAATTTACGGTAAGTAAACAAAATTCCCTTCTTCTTTGTCGCTCCATTGGGAGACCCAGACAATTGGGACGTCCAAAAGCAGTCCCTGGGTGGGTAAAATAATACCTCGTAAGAGAGCCGTAAAACGGCCTCTTCCTACAGGTGGGCAACCGCCGCCTGAAGGACTCGTCTACCTAGGCTGGCATCCGCCGAAGCATAGGTATGCACCTGATAGTGTTTCGTGAAAGTGTGCAGGCTCGACCAGGTAGCCGCCTGACACACCTGCTGAGCCGTAGCCTGGTGCCTCAAAGCCCAGGACGCGCCCACGGCTCTGGTAGAATGGGCCTTCAGCCCTGAGGGAACCGGAAGCCCAGCCGAACGGTAGGCTTCGAGAATTGGCTCCTTGATCCACCGAGCCAAGGTTGATTTGGAAGCCTGTGACCCTTTACGCTGGCCAGCGACAAGGACAAAAAGTGCATCCGAGCGGCGCAGGGGCGCCGTACGAGAAATGTAGAGTCTGAGTGCTCTCACCAGATCTAACAAGTGCAAATCCTTTTCACATTGGTGAACTGGATGAGGACAAAAAGAAGGTAAGGAGATATCCTGATTGAGATGAAAGGGGGATACCACCTTAGGGAGAAATTCCGGAACCGGACGCAGAACCACCTTGTCCTGGTGAAAAACCAGGAAAGGGGCTTTGCATGACAGCGCTGCTAGCTCAGACACTCTCCGAAGTGAAGTGACTGCTACTAGAAAAACCACTTTCTGCGAAAGGCGTGAGAGAGAAATATCTCTCATTGGCTCGAATGGTGGTTTCTGAAGAACCAGCAGCACCCTGTTCAGATCCCAGGGTTCTAACGGCCGCTTGTAAGGAGGAACGATGTGACAAACCCCCTGCAGGAACGTGCGTACCTGTGGAAGTCTGGCTAGGCGCTTCTGGAAAAACACAGAGAGCGCTGAGACTTGTCCCTTAAGGGAGCCGAGCGACAAACCCTTTTCCAGTCCAGATTGAAGGAAGGACAGAAAAGTGGGCAAGGCAAAAGGCCAGGGAGAAAAACCCTGAGCAGAGCACCACGACAGGAAAATTTTCCACGTCCTGTGGTAGATCTTGGCGGACGTTGGTTTCCTAGCCTGTCTCATAGTGGCAATGACGTCTTGAGATAACCCTGAAGACGCTAGGATCCAGGACTCAATGTCCACACAGTCAGGTTGAGGGCCGCAGAATTCAGATGGAAAAACGGCCCTTGAGATAGCAAGTCTGGTCGGTCTGGTAGTGCCCACGGTTGGCCGACCGTGAGATGCCACAGATCCGGGTACCACGACCGCCTCGGCCAGTCTGGAGCGACGAGGATGACGCGGCGGCAGTCGGCCCTGATCTTGCGTAACACTCTGGGCAACAGTGCCAGCGGAGGAAACACATAAGGGAGCTGAAACTGCGACCAATCCTGAACTAAGGCGTCTGCCGCCAGAGCTCTGGGATCTTGAGACCGTGCCATGAACGTACCTTGTTGTTGTGCCGGGACGCCATGAGGTCGACGTCCGGCACCCCCCGGCGGTAACAGATCTCCTGAAACACGTCCGGGTGAAGGGACCATTCCCTTGCGTCCATGCCCTGGCGACTGAGATAATCTGCTTCCCAGTTTTCCACGCCTGGAATGTGAACTGCAGAGATGGTGGAGGCCGTGGCTTCCACCCACATCAAAATCCGCCGGACTTCCTGGAAGGCTTGCCGACTGCGTGTGCCACCTTGGTGGTTGATGTATGCCACCGCTGTGGAATTGTCCGACTGAATTCTGATCTGCTTGCCTTCCAGCCACTGCTGGAACGCTTTCAGGGCAAGATACACTGCCCGTATTTCCAGAACATTGATCTGAAGCGAGGACTCTTGCTGGGTCCACGTACCCTGAGCCCTGTGGTGGAGAAAAACCGCTCCCCACCCTGACAGACTCGCGTCCGTCGTGACCACCTCCCAGGATGGGGGTAGGAAGGATTTCCCCTTCGATAATGAAGTGGGAAGAAGCCACCACAGAAGGGAAGCTTTGGTCGCCTGAGAGAGGGAGACGTTCCTGTCGAGGGACGTCGGCTTCCTGTCCCATTTGCGTAGGATGTCCCATTGAAGAGGACGCAGGTGAAACTGCGCGAAAGGAACTGCCTCCATTGCTGCCACCATCTTCCCCAGGAAGTGCATGAGGCGCCTCAAGGGGTGTGACTGGCCTTGAAGGAGAGATTGTACCCCTGTCTGTAGTGACCGCTGCTTGATCAGCGGAAGCTTCACTATCGCTGAGAGGGTATGAAACTCCATGCCAAGGTATGTGAGCGATTGGGCCGGTGTCAGATTTGACTTTGGAAAATTGATGATCCACCCGAAACTCTGGAGAGTCTCCAGGGTAGCGTCGAGGCTGTGTTGGCATGCGTCTTGAGAGGGTGCCTTGATCAGGAGATCGTCCAAGTAAGGGATCACCGAGTGACCCTGAGAGTGGAGGACCGCTACTACAGTAGCCATAACCTTGGTGAAAACCCGTGGGGCTGTTGCCAGGCCGAACGGCAGTGCCACGAACTGCAGGTGTTCGTTTTCTATGGCGAAGCGCAAGAAGCGCTGGTGCTCTGGAGCAATCGGTACGTGGAGATAAGCATCTTTGATATCGATCGATGCAAGGAAATCTCCTTGGGACATTGAGGCGATGACGGAGCGGAGGGATTCCATCCGGAACCGCCTGGTCTTTACGTGTTTGTTGAGAAGTTTCAGGTCCAGGACAGGACGGAAAGACCCGTCCTTCTTTGGGACCACAAACAAGTTGGAGTAAAAACCGTGGCCCTGTTGCTGAAGAGGAACAGGGACCACCACTCCTTCTGCCTTCAGAGTGCCCAGCGCCTGCAGAAGAGCCTCGGCTCGCTCGGGAGGCGGGGATGACCTGAAGAATCGAGTCGGGGGACGAGAGGTGAACTCTATCTTGTAACCGTGAGACAGAATGTCTCTCACCCAACGGTCTTTTACCCGTGGCAGCCAGGCGTCGCAAAAGCGGGAGAGCCTGCCACCGACCGAAGATGCGGAGTGAGGAGGCCGAAAGTCATGAGGAAGCCGCTTTGGTAGCGGCACCTCCGGTGGCCTTTTTAGGACGTGACTTAGACCGCCATGCGTCAGAGTTCCTTTGATCTTTCTGAGGCCTTTTGGACGAGGAGAATTGGGACCTGCCCGCGCCCCGAAAGGACCGAAACCTCGACTGCCCCTTCCTCTGTTGGGGTATGTTCGGTTTGGGCTGGGGTAAGGATGTATCCTTTCCCTTGGATTGTTTGATGATTTCATCCAAACGCTCGCCAAACAATCGGTCGCCAGAAATTGGCAAACTGGTTAAGCGCTTTTTGGAAGCAGAATCTGCCTTCCATTCCCGTAGCCACAAGGCCCTGCGGAGTACCACCGAATTGGCGGCTGCAACCGCCGTACGGCTCGCAGAGTCCAGGACAGCATTAATAGCGTAAGACGCAAATGCCGACGTCTGAGTGGTTATGGACGCCACCTGTGGCGCAGACGTGCGTGTGGCTGCGTCAATTTGCGCTTGACCTGCTGAGATAGCTTGTAGCGCCCATACGGCTGCGAACGCTGGGGCAAAAGAAGCGCCGATAGCTTCATAGATGGATTTCAACCAGAGCTCCATCTGCCTGTCAGTGGCATCTTTGAGTGAAGCCCCATCTTCCACTGCAAGTATGGATCTAGCTGCCAGTCTGGAGATTGGAGGATCCACTTTGGGACACTGAGCCCAACTTTTGACCACGTCAGGGGGAAAAGGATAACGTGTATCCTTAAGGCGCTTAGAAAAACGCTTATCTGGACAAGCATGGTGATTCTGGACTGCCTCTCTGAAATCAGAGTGGTCCAGAAACATACTCGGTGTACGCTTGGGAAACCTGAAATGGAATTTCTCCTGCTGAGAAGCTGACTCCTCCACCGGAGGAGCTGAGGGAGAAATATCCAACATACGATTGATGGACGCAATAAGGTCGTTCACTATGGCGTCCCCGTCCGGAGTATCAAGATTGAGAGCGGCCTCAGGATCAGAATTCTGATCAGCTGTCTCCGCATCATCAACCAG
Organism: Anomaloglossus baeobatrachus; assembly: GCF_048569485.1. Taxonomy (NCBI): domain Eukaryota; kingdom Metazoa; phylum Chordata; class Amphibia; order Anura; family Aromobatidae; genus Anomaloglossus; species Anomaloglossus baeobatrachus. The sequence goes on from NC_134353.1 coordinate 360,807,282, forward strand.
AGATTCCCCCCTCTGAGACCCTGCACAATATGATGATGTCGAGGGAAAATCTAAGCGAGCTCGCTTAGTCGGTCTGGGGCTGGGGTCTGTGTCAGAACCCTCAGCCTGGGATCCATGAGATACCCCGGGAGGACATTGTTGGTCCAGCTGAGGTGGGCCAGGGAACAAAGATTCAACAGAGTCCCTGTGCTGAGATACCGGCCTGGACTGCAAGGCTTCTAGTATCTTAGCCATAGTCTCAGAGAGTTTTGCAAACTCCGTCCCCGTCACCTGAACTGTGTTAGCAGGTGGCTCCCCCTGGGCCCCTCTTAGCAGAGGCGCCGGCTGAGTAAGTGCCACAGGGGCCGAACAGTGCACACAATGAGGGTCAGTGGAACCTGCCGGTAGCGGGGTCGTACATGCGGCACAGGCAACATAATAAGCCTGTGTTTTGGCACCCCTGCCTTTCGTGGGCGCCATGCTATTATCTTCCCTGAGTAACACAATAGGGTATATAGCCAGAAATCAACTGTGCACCATACAGTGTAAAACATATATACCATACACATATAATGTTACACTACTGCACAATGGGGCTAGCACCACAGGTGCTGCTTACCACCCGCCTAAAGCGGTTGTGAGGCCACCAGAGTCCCTGCCTGGGTCTCCCAGACTTTGTCCCCCTCTGCTGCGTCCGAGGAGCTGACAGGAATGGCTGCCGGCGTCCTGAGGAGAGGAGGGAGCCGTGGGCGTGACCCAGAAAGTGCGGGAACTGGTGCCCGCACTGTGCACAGTGAGGGGGGTGGAGTATGCAAAGCATGCTCCAGCCCTCAGTGCTGCTCGTTCTGTGCAGCGTCCCGCCCTTCCCCTGCCTGTCAGGGCTGTGGGCGGGAGGAAAGGAAACTAGGCCGCAAAAAGCACTACAAGTCCCAGCCGCGCCGCAGTGTTTCCATGGCAGCGGCGGTCAGTGCGGCTGTCCCTATACATAAACACACTCAGCAACGCTGAGTGTGTAATGGCACATATTAACCCGGTCAGCGCCGTGGTCCCCGGTGCACTAGCACACCCAGCAAAGCTGGAGTGTTGCTGTGCGCGGTCCCCACCGGGATACAGAGTACCTCCAAGTAGCAGGGCCATGTCCCTGAACGATACCCGGCTCCTATCCAGCAGGCTCCACAGGAGTTGTGGATGAAGCGCGGTCTCAGTGCCTGGAGACCGATAGGATCCCACTTCCACCAGAGCCCTAAGGGGGATGGGGAAGGAAAAACAGCATGTGGGCTCCAGCCTCCGTACCCGCAATGGATACCTCAACCTTACAACACCACCGACAAGAGTGGGGTGAGAAGGGAGCATGCTGGGGGCCCTATATGGGCCCACTTTTCTTCCATCCGACATGGTCAGCAGCTGCTGCTGACCAATCTGTGGAGCTGTGCGTGCGTGTCTGACCTCCTTCGCACAAAGCAAAAAACTGAGGAGCCCGTGGGAGCACGGGGGGTGTATAGGCAGAAGGGGAGGGGGCTTAACACTTTTAAGTGTAATACTTTGTGCGGCCTCCGGAGGCATAGCCTATACACCCAATTGTCTGGGTCTCCCAATGGAGCGACAAAGAAAATATATATATATTTTTTTCATAATAAAATGTCATATACATTGATAGGCGGTATATTTGGAAGTATTCTTCTATAAAGTAATATTGTTAAGCATTTTAAGGGAACCTGTCACCACATTTTTGCCACCTACTCTGAGAGCAGCATATTGTAGAGACCATGACTCAGATTCCAGCGATGTGTCACTTACTGGACTGCTTGTTGTAGCTTTGATAATCTGTGGATAAAACAGTGATTTTATCACTAGAGGACTAGTAGTCTGCTACCATGTATTATTAATTCAGGAGCACAATATAACCCCACCCCATCACAAATTGGCAGTTTTCTGCCTATGCATAGTGTTCACAGAAAGCTGTCAATTAGTGGTGTGGGTGAGGTTATACAAGGCCCAGCATTCAGAGAGTTCTGCAGCAGAAAACACAGTGGTTTTAATCAGAACTACAGCAAGTAGCCCAGTAATACCTCGCTGAAATCAGGGTCTCTGCCTATAACTCATGCTACTCTCAGATGGGGCAGCAAAAACCTGGTGACAAAATCCCTTTCAGAGAATATGAGCAGAAGCTACAATGTAGAAATACTAATCTAAATTATATTATCCACTTTTCAATTTTGTTTGTTATTACAAATATTTGTACTTTATTTTCGACCCATTTTAGTCCCAAGCATGCTTCCCTCCCTAAATTAAGGACTGGAGGTATTTCCAATAAACTATAATGGAAAGCGAGCAAAGAGAAATAAGGGATGGGAGACTACCACAAATTGGGAGACTATTACCGATTGGCAGTCGTTTATTGTAGCTCGTCTGTTTAAGCATGCTATTAAACGATATGCACTGAGCAATCCTTCCCATATTATATACCGGTAGTATCCCCTGTTATATATAGTGCCGCCCCTTATTACATATCATTCCCACTTGTTATGGATAGCGCCACCCCCATTATCTAGCGTCCTCTTGTTATTTATCGTGCCACATCAAGTATTAAATAGCATCCTCTCGTTACATCTAGTACCATCCCATACTATATAGTGTCATCTTATTACATATAGGATAGTTTCTAATTACATAGTATCCTCTATTATGCATAGTGCGGTACATAATTTTTTTTTTACCTGGTTTCTGTCCTTTTGCCTCTTCAGATGTACACCAAAGCATATGTGCATTAGGATCCACCACATGATCTCTCAATGGAATCAAGTGACAAGTCACAATACTAAGGTACTGGGGGACCATGCCCTCTAAACTGCCCGTGGCCTTTTCTACTCTTAATCTGCCCTGATTTCACGGTCCATGAACAGACCGCAATGCATGGACTGACTGCAAGCCTCCTGACAAACAAACAAACAAACAAACAAACAAACAAACCTCATACACATAAGTGAGGCTGTTAGTTGAGGTCAGACATATGGGAGGCTGTTAATTCAGGTCAGGTGACCCATGGTCAGACCAAGCATTGCTGTAAACAAACACACCATATCATATGCTTGTGTGAACCCAAAGCATTGGCTGAACACAACGCTGTGGATAGAAACGCGCAATGGGGTCTTATTTGATTGGCAAGGTATAGTAGTCAACTGGATTTGTTCACCTGTGTGAGTTGTGTAGGACACAACAATATGAGCATATATAGAGGGTAGGGCTGCTGCAGATATACGATGTACGCAGAAGTACAAAAAATAAATAAATCAGCAATTGAAGGAAAACGTGCTTACGCTGCTCTGCCATGAAGAGACCTCTATATTAAGGATCCAGGAAACAGCAGTAGATGAAGCAGTTTATTTCTATGCATTTCAAAGCCTTCTGGTGTAGAAATGTGTTTTTTCCTGAAGATGCAAAAAGGCTTTCAAACACGTAGAAATAAATTACTTCCATCTACTGACTTTTCCTGGATCCTTCCTATAGAGGTCTCTAGAGGAAGCACGTTTTCCTTCAACTGCTGAACCCAAAGCATTGCTATTATATTTTTTTCATCCTGCTGCATATGTCACAAGACTTACCTGAAGATTACTGCACACAGAGCGAACAGCATGGTAACACAGCTCTCTGTTCCGCAGAGACCCAAACAGATACTGGGAGGAAAATAATGGAAATACATTTAAACATTAAAATATTTGACAAGTTTGATGCTGCATGGAAATCATTTATCATGTGTAAAATCAATACATGTCAATATACAATATTGTTGGCTGTGAAATCTTATATATCAATGTGTGTGTGTGTGTGTGTGTGTGTGTGTGTGTGTCCACTAAAGGAATCCGCACCGTTGCATTTATGGTTACAAAATTTTGAACAGACACATCATTTGACTCTGGGAACGTCATAGACTATGTTTTGAGAGGAAAATTTAACCCTGCAGCTTTAGGCTATGTTCACACACTGCGTTTTTTACCTGCGTTTTTGGTCCGTTTTTGCTGCAGAAATTTCTTGAGAAATTCTTGTAACCTTTCTGCAGACATTCCCCAGCAAAACCTATGGCAAAAAAAATTAGCTGTGCGCACACTGCGTTTTTTTCTTAAGAAAATTCTTTCAGTAGATTTTCTTAAGAAAAAGAATGAGCATGTCACTTCTTTTCTGCAGCTAACTGCGTTATTTGCCATAGATAATTGGCACAATAACGCAGGGAGCAACCAGCGGTAAAAACGCACCGAAAACGCGGCAAAAACGCAGGTGCACTAATCCTTCACTCTTAAGAAATTTCTTAAGAAAAGAAGGGAATTTTGTTTACTTACCGTAAATTCCTTTTCTTCTAGCTCCAATTGGGAGACCCAGACAAATGACAAATGGTGTATAGGCTATGCCTCCGGAGGCCGCACAAAGTATTACACTAAAAGTGTAAAGCCCCTCCCCTTCTGCCTATACACCCCCCGTGCTCCCACGGGCTCCTCAGTTTTGGTGCAAAAGCAAGAAGGAGGAAAAAAATTATAAACTGGTTTAAAGTAAATTCAATCCGAAGGAATATCGGAGAACTGAAACCATTCAACATGAACAACATGTGTACACAAAAAAACAGGGGCAAGTGCTGGGTCTCCCAATTGGAGCTAGAAGAAAAGGAATTTACGGTAAGTAAACAAAATTCCCTTCTTCTTTGTCGCTCCATTGGGAGACCCAGACAAATGGGACGTCCAAAAGCAGTCCCTGGGTGGGTAAAATAATACCTCGTAATAGAGCCGTAAAACGGCCCCTTCCTACAGGTGGGCAACCGCCGCCTGAAGGACTCGTCTACCTAGGCTGGCATCCGCCGAAGCATAGGTATGCACCTGATAGTGTTTCGTGAAAGTGTGCAGGCTCGACCAGGTAGCCGCCTGACACACCTGCTGAGCCGTAGCCTGGTGCCTCAAAGCCCAGGACGCACCCACGGCTCTGGTAGAATGGGCCTTCAGCCCTGAGGGAACCGGAAGCCCAGCAGAACGGTAAGCTTCGAGAATTGGTTCCTTGATCCACCGAGCCAGGGTTGATTTGGAAGCCTGTGACCCTTTACGCTGGCCAGCGACAAGGACAAAGAGTGCATCCGAGCGGCGCAGGGGCGCCGTACGAGAAATGTAGAGTCTGAGTGCTCTCACCAGATCTAACAAGTGCAAATCCTTTTCACATTGGTGAACTGGATGAGGACAAAAAGAGGGTAAGGAGATATCCTGATTGAGATGAAAGGGGGATACCACCTTAGGGAGAAATTCCGGAACCGGACGCAGAACCACCTTGTCCTGGTGAAACACCAGGAAAGGGGCTTTGCACGACAACGCTGCAAGCTCAGACACTCTCCGAAGTGAAGTGACTGCTACTAGGAAAACCACCTTCTGCGAAAGGCGTGAGAGAGAGATATCCCTCATTGGCTCGAATGGTGGTTTCTGAAGAACCATCAGCACCCTGTTCAGATCCCAGGGTTCTAACGGACGCTTGTAAGGAGGGACGATGTGACAAACCCCCTGCAGGAACGTGCGTACCTGTGGAAGTCTGGCTAGGCGCTTCTGGAAAAACACAGAGAGCGCTGAGACTTGTCCCTTAAGGGAGCCGAGCGACAAACCCTTTTCCAGTCCAGATTGAAGGAAGGACAGAAAAGTGGGCAAGGCAAATGGCCAGGGAGAAAAACCCTGAGCAGGGCACCACGACAGGAAAATTTTCCACGTCCTGTGGTAGATCTTGGCGGACGTTGGTTTCCTAGCCTGTCTCATAGTGGCAATGACCTCTTGAGATAATCCTGAAGACGCTAGGATCCAGGACTCAATGGCCACACAGTCAGGTTGAGGGCCGCAGAATTCAGATGGAAAAACGGCCCTTGAGACAGCAAGTCTGGTCGGTCTGGTAGTGCCCACGGTTGGCCGACCGTGAGATGCCACAGATCCGGGTACCACGACCTCCTCGGCCAGTCTGGAGCGACGAGGATGACGCGGCGGCAGTCGGCCCTGATCTTGCGTAACACTCTGGGCAACAGTGCCAGCGGAGGAAACACATAAGGGAGCTGAAACTGCGACCAATCCTGAACTAAGGCGTCTGCCGCCAGAGCTCTGGGATCTTGAGACCGTGCCATGAACGTACCTTGTTGTTGTGCCGGGACGCCATTAGGTCGACGTCCGGCATGCCCCAACGGCAACATATCTCCTGAAACACGTCCGGGTGAAGGGACCATTCCCCTGCGTCCATGCCCTGGCGACTGAGAAAGTCTGCTTCCCAGTTTTCCACGCCCGGGATGTGAACTGCGGATATGGTGGAGGCTGTGGCTTCCACCCACAGTAGAATCCGCCGGACTTCCTGGAAGGCTTGGCGACTGCGTGTCCCGCCTTGGTGGTTGATGTATGCCACTGCTGTGGAATTGTCCGACTGAATTCGGATCTGCTTGCCTTCCAGCCACTGCTGGAACGCTTTTAGGGCCAGATACACTGCCCTGATCTCCAGAACATTGATCTGAAGCGAGGACTCTTGCTGAGTCCACGTACCCTGAGCCCTGTGGTGGAGAAAAACTGCTCCCCACCCTGACAGACTCGCGTCCGTCGTGACCACCGCCCAGGATGGGGGTAGGAAGGATTTCCCCTTCGATAAAGAAGTGGGAAGAAGCCACCACCGAAGGGAAGCTTTGGTTGCCTGAGAGAGGGAGACGTTCCTGTCGAGGGACGTCGGTTTCCTGTCCCATTTGCGTAGGATGTCCCATTGAAGAGGACGCAGGTGAAACTGCGCGAAAGGGACTGCCTCCATTGCTGCCACCATCTTCCCCAGGAAGTGCATGAGGCGCCTCAAGGGGTGTGACTGACCTTGAAGGAGAGATTGCACCCCCGTCTGTAGTGAACGCTGCTTGTTCAGCGGAAGCTTCACTATCGCTGAGAGGGTATGAAACTCCATGCCAAGATATGTCAGCGATTGGGCCGGTGTCAGATTTGACTTTGGAAAATTGATGATCCACCCGAAACTCTGGAGAGTCTCCAGAGTAGCGTCGAGGCTGTGCTGGCATGCCTCTTGGGAGGGAGCCTTGACCAGCAGATCGTCTAAGTAAGGGATCACCGAGTGACCCTGGCAGTGGAGGACCGCGACTACTGTAGCCATGACCTTGGTGAAAACCCGGGGGGCTGTCGCCAGGCCGAACGGCAGTGCCACGAACTGGAGATGTTCGTCTCCTATGGCGAAGCGCAGGAAGCGCTGATGCTCTGGAGCAATCGGAACGTGAAGATAAGCATCTTTGATATCGATCGATGCAAGGAAATCTCCTTGGAACATTGAGGCGATGACGGAGCGGAGGGATTCCATCCGGAACCGCCTGGTCTTTACGTGTTTGTTGAGCAGTTTTAGGTCCAGGACAGGACGGAAAGACCCGTCCTTCTTTGGAACCACAAACAGGTTGGAGTAAAAACCGTGACCCTGTTGCTGAAGAGGAACAGGGATCACCACTCCTTCTACCTTCAGAGTGTCCAACGCCTGCAGAAGAGCATCGGCTCGCTCGGGAGGCGGAGATGTTCTGAAGAATCGAGTCGGAGGACGAGAGCTGAACTCTATCCTGTAACCGTGAGACAGAATGTCTCTCACCCATCGGTCTTTTACCTGTGGCAGCCAGGTGTCGCAAAAGCGGGAGAGCCTGCCACCGACCGAGGATGCGGTGTGAGGAGGCCGAAAGTCATGAGGAAGCCGCCTTGGTAGCGGCACCTCCGGCGGTCTTTTTAGGGCGTGACTTAGACCGCCATGAATCGGAGTTCCTCTGATCCTTCTGAGGCCTTTTGGACGAGGAGAATTGGGCTCTGCCCGTACCCCGAAAGGACCGAAACCTCGACTGTCCCCTCCTCTGTTGGGGTAATTTTGGTTTGGCCTGGGGTAAGGAAGTTTCCTTTCCCTTGGATTGTTTTATGATTTCATCCAATCTCTCACCAAACAAACGGTCGCCAGAAAATGGCAAACCGATTAAGCACTTTTTGGCAATCGAATCTGCCTTCCATTCCCGTAGCCACAAGGCCCTGCGTAATGCCACCGAATTGTCGGCTGCAACCGCCGTACGGCTCGCAGAGTCCAGGATAGCATTAATAGCGTAGGACGCAAATGCCGACGTTTGAGAGGTTATGGAAGCCACTTGCGGCGCAGACGTACGTGTGAGTGCGTCAATTTGGGCTTGACCCGCTGAGATAGCTTGGAGTGCCCATACTGCTGCGAATGCTGGAGCGAAAGACGCGCCGATAGCCTCATAGATGGATTTCAACCAGAGCTCCATCTGTCTGGCAGTGGCATCCTTGAGTGAAGCCCCATCTTCAACTGCAACTATGGATCTAGCCGCCAGTCTGGAGACTGGAGGATCCACCTTGGGACACTGAGCCCAGCCCTTGACAACGTCAGGGGGGAAGGGATAACGTGTATCCTTAAGGCGCTTGGAAAAACGCTTATCTGGACAAGCTCGGTGTTTCTGGACTGCCTCTCTGAAGTCAGAGTGATCCAGAAACGTACTCAATGTACGCTTGGGGAACCTGAAACGGAACTTCTCCTGCTGAGAAGCTGACTCCTCTGCTGGAGGAGCTGAGGGAGAAATATCCAACATCTTATTTATGGACGCAATAAGATCATTCACTATGGCGTCCCCATCAGGAGTATCAAGGTTGAGAGCGGCCTCAGGATCAGAATCCTGATAAGCTACCTCCGCTTCATCATACAGAGAGTCATCTCTCTGAGACCCTGAACAATGTGATGAGGTCGAGGGGATTTCCAAGCGAGCTCGCTTAGGCGGTCTGGGACTGCGGTCCGTGTCAGAGACCTCACCCTGGGATCTATGAAACACCCCGGGGAGACATTGTTGTTCCAACTGAGGGGGACTAGGGGGCAGTGATTCCATAGTGCCCATGGTCTGAGATACCGGTCTGGACTGCAAAGCTTCTAGTATTTTAGCCATAGTCTCAGAAAGTCTGTCAGTAAAAACTGCAAACTCTGTCCCTGTCACCTGGACAGTGTTAGCTGGTTGTTCCCCCTGGGCCCCCCTTAGCAGAGGCTCCGGCTGAGTAAGTGCCACAGGGGCCGAACAGTGCATACAATGAGGGTCAGTGGAACCTGCCGGTAGCGAGGTTGTACATGCGGCGCAGGCAGCATAGTAAGCCTGTGTTTTGGCACCCCTGCTTCTTGTGGGCGCCATATTGTTGTCTCCTTTGAGCAACACAACAGGGTATATAGCCAGAAATCAACTGTGCACCATACAGTGTAAAGTATAGCCTGTAAACATATAAACTATAATCACACTTCTGCACAAGTGGGGCCAGCACCTCAGGTGCTGCTTACCGCCCGCTTAAAGCGGTTGTGTGGCCACCAGAATCCCTGCCTGGGTCCCCCAGAGTTTGTCTCCCCTCTGCAGCGTCCTAGGAGCTGACAGGAATGGCTGCCGGCGTCCTGAGGAGAGGAGGGAGCCGTGGGCGTGACCCAGAAAGTGCGGGAGCTGGTGCCTCACTGTGCACAGGGAGGGGGGTGGAGTATGCAAAGCATGCTCCAGCCCTCAGTGCTGCCGTGCTGTACAGCGTCCCGCCCTTCCCCTGACTGGCAGGGCTGGGGGCGGGAAGAGAGAGAGACTAGGCCCAAAAGCCGGGGACTCGAGTTATAAGCGCGGCCGCCGTATAAGCGCGGCCGGCGCAGAGTCCCCGGCGCACTAACAGTCCCAGCCGCGCCTCAGTAAAAACAATGGCAGCGGCGGTCAGCGCGGTAGTCCCCATACACAAACACACTCAGCGACGCTGCAGTGTATAATGGCACAAACGCGGTCAGCGCCGCGGTCCCCGGTGCACTAGCACACCCAGCAATGCTGGAGTGTTGCTGTGCGCGGTCCCCACGGGGACACAGAGTACCTTAAAGTAGCAGGGCCATGTCCCTGAACGATACCCGGCTCCTATCCAGCAGGCTCCTCAGGAGTTGTGGATGAAGCACGGTCTCAGTGCCTGGAGACCGATAGGATCCCACTTCACCCAGAGCCCTAAGGGGGATGGGGAAGGAAAACAGCATGTGGGCTCCAGCCTCCGTACCCGCAATGGATACCTCAACCTTAACAACACCGCCGACAAGAGTGGGGTGAGAAGGGAGCATGCTGGGAGCCCTATATGGGCCCACTTTTCTTCCATCCGACATAGTCAGCAGCTGCTGCTGACCAATCTGTGGAGCTGTGCGTGCATGTCTGCCTCCTTCGCACAAAGCATAAAAACTGAGGAGCCCGTGGGAGCACGGGAGGTGTATAGGCAGAAGGGGAGGGGCTTTACACTTTTAGTGTAATACTTTGTGCGGCCTCCGGAGGCATAGCCTATACACCATTTGTCATTTGTCTGGGTCTCCCAATGGAGCGACAAAGAAATCGGTTTTTCTAGTGTGAACATAGCCTTACAGTTATTCACCAAAAGACCTGCTTACATTAGAGTCAATGGAGCTTGGAGCTACAGTTTATTAATAGGAGCTCTCATTGGTTGCTTTAGGCAACAAAGGACAATCTTAGTATAAGAAGCTTATGCGTGACGTAATATGAGACAGGGAGAGACAGACAGACAGACACAGACAGGTAGAGAAGGAGAAAGAGATACAGACACTTCGTTACTATCCCGGGCAATGCCAGTTACTAAAGCTGGTATCCATAAAAACTGCACACAGGTTTGGTTAAATTATTAATAAGATGTGATGGATATTATATAAGATTATAGAATTTAATGGTAGGCTGTATTAATCATTAGATGCGCTGCTTATAACATCCCTCACATGCTATTATTAATTAACCACGTAGGCACCTTTTGTGGCCATTGCAGTACATATAAATGGATTTCATTATGGCACATAAGAGGATGTATATATTTATTCACTAGGTGATTGTATCCTGCCTCTATAAGCACTCTATGGTATTTTATTTGATTTGCACACACTAGGTTTGCCTGAAAGAGGCCCTAGCTTCCAGGGATAAAATGCCACCTTGGCTTAATAAAGTCCTAAGTTACCGCATATTAAAAAAAAACAAAAAAACCACACTTTAACAAAAAGAAAAGAAAAGTGTGCATGTTAGGCTATGTGCGCACGTTGCGTATTTGCATGCAGTTACGCTGCAATCTGCACCGCAGCGTAACTGCATGCGTCCTGCGTCCCCAGCGCAATCTATTAAGATTATGCAGGAGACGTGCGCACGTGGCGTATTAGAGCGCAGCGCTTCGGCTGCTGCCCGAAGCGCGCGTTCTAAGAAGTGACATGTCACTTATTCTGTGCGCTCTGCATGCAGTCCCCGCTCTGTCTATGGCAGGGGCTGCACTCAGAGCGCATGGAATCAGCTTTTTGTTTTTTTTCATTACGGACTCTTTCTGCAGCGATTTGAAGTGCACGTGAGCTGTTCAAATCGCTGCAGAAATTCATGCAGGGACAGAATGCTACGTGCGCACATAGCCTTATAGTCCAAGGACAGCTTCCTGTGGCAGCCCATAATGTAGAACACCGACAGTCTTTCCCAAACACAGAGAGCAATGCAGGGGTGCGGTCACCTCTTCTCTTGGCTTCCATTGGTCCTTTGGTATATTAGGACCCTCGGGGTACATTTGTAGATGACATTTTTTACCACAATATAAAATGTTTATCATCATTCCCACAGACAATGAATTAGTGCCCAACAATAAATAGCCACTTTAAAGTCCAATTGTAGCCGCACTCACCTTGTCCCCATCAGTGGTTCGAACACTTAATGCATTAGGCACCAGTAAAGCTGTATTTGCTTTTTTAACAATAATCACTGAACTGACAGGAATCAAGACCTGTACATGAAATAAATAGGAAATTGTTCATAAAATGAAAATGCTATGGGATTCACACAGTAGAAAGTGTTCTGCATATATTTGCTCAATTATGAATGCATGTAAGCAACCCTACTAGACGTATGTAAACTCAGGCACAAATCACATGAAGGTCTTTGCTGCTGGAGACAAACATTGGTGTTTAGAAATTCAAGTTATCTATGAAATATAACTCACCTGAGCAAAGTATTTCTCATTGTACATATAAAATGTAATTAAAGCAGCACTTCTGTCTATGTAATGGCTGCTGATGAAGAAGCATATGACCAGACCTTCAGCCTCCCCTTGACGAAAAGCAGATTTCCCATGTGAGGTTTTAAGATTAGACAACACTGATGGACTGATCTGGTTACATGCTTCTCCAGTAACCAAAAATATGGACAGAAGGGCTGGTCAATCGTGAGGAAAGCTGCAACAACAAGAGTGGTCAATCCGTTCAGTAAAGTACCTAATTTTGCGGAAGGATTTATTATGCGGTACCACAATAACAAAGAGAACTCATCACTAGTCTGAGGCTGCCCGATTTAAAGGGGTAGTCCATTAACTAAAATGTCCTTTCTAAAGATCTTTATACTCCAATTACTTTAGTAATTAGTTTTATTATAAACAACCTTACATTTCTCCCTTTCAAGCAGATCCCTAAATGTGTTTGTTTTAAACTACCCTACATTTTGTTTGAGAGGAGTCTCAACCAGGACATCACAGGAGGCTGGAGCTGCACTCACTTTTCCATGCCCCTCATGGAACAGGGAGTCATCAGGGGGGTCAACGCTGCAGCTAATACTACAGTTTCTTGAATTGCCGCTTTCTGAAGATTTCCTGGACCGATGGTGATAGAAACTGTGAGAAAGGCCAGTGCAGTGCCATCACTCTGCTGCTATCGTCGCCGCTGAATCCTCTAACAGTGAAATAAGACATCATCATCAGGTGGTAGAGATAGAAGCATTGAGTGACACTAGTGCCACCCCACCGCTTCTTTCACCACTCTCAAAACAAATAGTCAGGGGGGAGGTGCTAGAATCTGTGGGGCTTCGCTGGTGTCACTTATAGCTTCTATCTACTGTATTTTTCAAAATATAAGACACACTTTTCTTCCCAGAAATTTGGGAGCAAAATGAGAGGTGCGTCTTAAAATCCGAATATAGCTTACCGGGGGGTGGTGGATAGGGGTGAAAAGAGGCAGGGGTAGAGCTATGCAGTGTGCTGCTGGCGCGGCTCTGTGTGGTGCTGGTCCGTGCGTCGGATGGCACGGCTCTGTGCAGCGGGGCTCTGCTCTACATGGGGCTGCTCTGTGCGGCAGGCGATCATTCTGAAGATGTCGGCAGTCGGGGCTTCAAATAATGGTGCCTAGAGTCAGCGCGTGCGCATATGGAGCTCTCAGCTCAAGCTCTCAACTGCACACGCACAGAATCCGGCTGCCATTATTTGAAGCCCTCACCGCCCATCACAGACATCTTCTGAATGATCGGTGCCTCACCGCACCCCGCACGGAGCAGAGCCGAGTCACCAGCCCCACACACAGCAGAGCCGCGTCACCAGCCCCGCACACAGCAGAGCCGCGTCACCAGCCCCTATCACAGAGCAGCGCACGCAGTGAGTATCTGGGCTCCCCTCCGTACCACTCACAGTACTCCAATACATCCCCTGCCTCCTGTGACCCCCCCCTCCCCCCACTCCACTGCTGCCTTCTCTACCTGGTTAGACACCACCGGATTATAAAACCGACCCCATATTTTTATTTTTTTTTACCTTTGTTTCTTCAAATTTGGGGTGCGTTTTATAATCCGATGCGTCTTACAAAACGAAAAATATGATAGTTTAACAGCTAGAACCTGCGAATGAGGAAACAGAAGCAGAGAATTGGCGCTGGACACACCTCTCCCACAGTGTCATGCCTGTGAGCTGCACGTGCACGGTCATACTTACTGCAGGCAACGTCTTGTGACTAGCCAGCTTGCTGAGATTTCTCATTCAACTCTCCCTGTTGAATCTCCTACTGGCTATAGGAATGCACGGCCAGACTCTCCAGGAATTTGTATTCCTGTGTCCTGCAGAGTATTTATTCCCCGGCCAATGCCCTGTCAGTACTTAGTATATCAGGCAGCTCCTCTGTCCACACAGGTGTCTGATAGTACAATCTTGTTTTGTGTTTCAGAGCGCTGTGTTTGGTCCATCCGTTTAGGCTGTCCTGTTTTTTGCCCTGGCTTGCTTATTGTGACCTCTCCTGGCTTGCGTCCCACTTGTCCTGATCGCTACTGTCATTGCCTCGGGTTTCTGTACCTGTGCCATTTGTCCCATCCCGGTTCTGCCCATTGTGACCATGCCTCCGGGTGTTGCTTTGTATGTTTCCTGCATCCTGACCGAGGGACTGCCCTGGAGTACCACCTGTGGACCAAGCCTATACTCAGCATCAGAGGCTCTAGTGAATATTAGGAAGCAACTTAGTCACGCCCGTCCAGAGTAAGCCGAGCTTGTGGCGCAGCCAGGAGTGTCACACACAGCGCCATGGAACCAAGACATCAGAGGGCAGCGATGCAAGACACTATAGTAAGTAAGTGTAGCATTACCGTCTGAGGACATCCTGTTCCAGAAGGGGTAATAGATGCTGCAGAGAAGTGAGTGCAGCCCTTGCCCCCTGTCATGTCTTGTTTGAGACTTTTTTTTTCTTTTTTTTTTAAAGAAAAAAGTGTAAGCAACCTCTAACTGGTGAATTATCTAAATAGAGCCCATTAACAAAAAAAAAAAAAAAAAAGTCCTGATATCCCCATAAAGAGCTTAACTTTCTGGCCAAAGTCAGGTCCAACTTTTGGGATATGGGATTCAAACATAAAGAGTGCCATCTTGGAATCCTCCACAACCCTCTTTGCTATGAAAGAGCAAGATCATGCTCTTTGCACTAATGCAGCACTGCGTCATAAGATCATTAGTGTGGTTACAGTCTCTAAGGGGTGCTTCACACACAGCGAGCTCTCTGCCGAGATCGCTGCTGAGTCACGCTTTTTGTGGCGCAGCAGTGACCTCATTAGCGATCTCGCTGTGTGTGACAATGAGCAGCGATCTGGCCCCTGCTGCGAGATCGCTGCTCGTTACACACAGCCCTGGTTCGTTTTCTTCAAAGCCGCTCTCCTGCTGTGACACACAGATCGCTGTGTGTGACAGCGAGAGAGCGACAAATGAAGCGAGCAGGGAGCAGGAGCCGGCGTCTGACAGCTGAGGTAAGCTGTATCCAAGATAAACATCGGGTAACCAAGGTGGTTACCCGATATTTACCTTAGTTACGAGCCTCTGCAGCTCTCACGCTGCCTGTGCTGCCGGCTCCGGCTCTCTGCACATGTAGCTGCTGTACACATCGGGTTAATTAACCCGATGTGTACAGCAGCTAGGAGAGCAAGGAGCCAGCGCTAAGCAGTGTGCGCGGCTCCCTGCTCTCTGCACATGTAGCTGCATTACACATCGGGTTAATTAACCCGATGTGTACTGTAGCTATGGTAGGAGAGCAAGGAGCCAGCGCTCAGTGTGCGCGGCTCCCTGCTCCCTGCACACACAGCTGTGCGCTGGTAACTAATGTAAACATCGGGTAACCATACCCGATGTTTACCTTTATTACCAGTCTCCGCAGCTTCCAGACGGCAGCTCCGTGCAAGCGCAGCGTCGCTTGCACGTCGCTGCTGGCTGGGGGCTTTTCACTGGTCGCTGGTGAGATCTGCCTGTTTGACAGCTCACCAGCGACCATGTAGCGATGCAGCAGCGATCCTGACCAGGTCAGATCGCTGGTCGGATCGCTGCTGCATCGCTAAGTGTGAAGGTACCCTAACAGCTTAGCAAAGTATACTACAATGCTGGGATAGTGCAAAGAATGAGAGATAAAACATGCTGTTTCACAGCGAGGAGGGTTGTGGAAGATACAAGATTCCGCTTTGCATACCAGGATCCCATAGCTTTGAAGTTGACATTTGGTAGGGGCACTTGACCACTTGTATGAAAAAGGTGATATTTAGAAAATTCAACAGTCTGAGGCTCCCCACTCCTTTTGTAAATTAAAAGGGCAACATCAGACTAATGATAGGTATTATTTAATGTATAAAGAATAAAAATGTATTCAGTAACAAAAAGATCCTAGAACGGTGTGAAGATGTAATAAAGACTGCACCACTCTGACTCCTTACACTACTTTCCAGGTCTGTGCTGGCTGGAAAACATAGGCTGTTCTGCCAACTATAGCATGATCAAGAAATGCAGTAGAATGGGTTTTGCAAATACAGCTGTCAGAAAATATATATTAGGTCAACACAGTTAAAGCAAGTATGATGTATATAAACATAATATTTATTCATTTATATAGCGCCATTAATTCCACAGCGCTATACTTACATTGGGAACACTGTCCCCATTGGGGCTCACAATCTAAAGTGCCTATCAGTATGCCTTTTTGTAGTATGAGAGGAAACCCACGCAAGCACGGGGAGAATATACAAACTCCTTGCAGATGTTGTCCTTGGTAGCATTTGAACCCAAGACCCCAGTGCCGCAAGACTGCAGTGCTAACCACTATACAATGTGTCCACCCATATCCTGTCCACCGCCATTAACTTGAGAACGGCGGCAGCTATAGGCATAGAAGTGGTGTCTAGGTATAGTAAAGTATCCATGTGCTACGCAATGAAACCACCTATAGCGCCACCTTGTAAAAATCAACGGAGTTAGCATATTTATCTAAAAAAACGGAACGAGATAGAGAAAAAAAAAAGTGAATTACAAAGTTGTAGGGCATCATCAATTCAATACGAATCGACACCTTGCATACAGAAATGCTATGATTAGAACGTGTAAAACTCACAAGGCTGCGGACGTGAAGCGATACCTCATGGAGACCTTCCTACAAGTCATTGGGTATGGTGGCTGTGTGGAATGGTCTCCACGCTCACCTGACCCCACCCCATTGGACTTCTTTCTGTGAGGTCACATCAAACGGAAGGTGTATGCGACCCCTCCACCAATATTGCAGGACCTACGACGACGTATCACAGATGCTTGTGCAAACGTGTCACCTACCATATTGCACAACGTGCAGCAGGATACAGTATGCTGTCCAGAGTCCAGATGTGCACTGCAGCTGACTGTGGCCACTTTGAGCATGAAAGTTAAACGAGCGCCATATGCGTGACCAGCATTCAATTATTTTTTTTTTGGTGGGGGGGGGGGGTCATGGGTTTTATATCATAGCATTTCTGTATGCAAGGTGTCGATTCGTATTGAATTGATGATGCCCTACAATTTTTGAATTCACTTTTTTTCTCTATCTTGTTCCGTTTTCGAGATAAAAATGCTAACTCTGTTGTTTTCCACCAGGTGGCGCTATAGGTGGTTTCATTGCGTATCGCATGGCTACTTTACTATACCTAGACACCCCTTCTATGCCTATAGCTGCCGCCATTCTAAAGTTAATGGCGGTGGACAGGATATGGGTGGACACACTGTATAAAAGGCATAAGAAACCTTTTGAGTACTATGCTTTTCTGCTGTGCTATACACCTACACTGCTAAATTTTGTAAATTATTTGATCCGAACGTGTGTAGCTGTCCTAATATTATGTAGTCCTTTGGCTTCCAGTACCATCTATATACTGACAACAAGCAAATCTACCTCACTGACCCAGAAGTCACCTCTGTTGAAAGACTCCCAGAGTGTTTATTAGCCACACCGTCCTTCTAATCACGCTTCATAAAACTCAATGTGGACAAAACCGAACTGATCAACGTTTCCTCCAGTTCACAACATTACGTTGTACCCAGCATCACAAGTCCGCTGCCTTGGTGTAACTCTTGACTGTGTACTGACCTTCAAACCACACATCCAAAGCCTTACCACTTCCTGTCACCTCAATCTCAACAATGTTTCCAGGATTCATCCTTTCCACACACCCAAATAAAAATTTTAGTACATGCCCTCACTAACTCAATATCCTCCTCTGCGCCTGTTTCCTCCCAACTAAGACTCATGCATCTATCCAGCTGTTCCTGAAAGCTGCTGCTCAATTAATCCACCTCTCTTCTCACTATTTCTCTGCCAAGCCCATCACAGACTTCCAATTCCCCAGCAAATTCCATTTAAATTACTAACAATGTGCTATAAGGCCCTCCACAACCGGTCTCCTCCATACATCTACGAACTGATCTCCAGACACTCCCACCACATGTACCGTATTTTTTGGACCATAAGACGCACTTTTTTTCCCCCCAAATGTTGGGGGAAAGTGGGGGGTGCGTCTTATGGTCTGAATATAGGGCTGCGGCCGGGAATGAGGGTGCTGCGGTGGAGCGGGTCATCGGCGGCATGAGCAGGCTGTAGCAGCCTACCGTGACCACGTGGACCCGCTCATTCCATATGCACGCCCATCCTCCCGCCCATCATCTCTCAGCGCTGAAGGCGGCGCTGACAGGTTGGGCGGGATGATGGGCGGGGGTGTGCGCGCATAGTAAATAGCTGGCCGTGATCACCCCTGGCAACTACAGCCTGGAGTGATCATGTGCGGCTGTATTCACTGCCCCCCGCGCATCATTATCAGCGCGGGGGGCAGTGAATAAGTACGGTGCATTCACCATTCCCCTGCAGCTTCGCGATGTCCTCCCGTCTGCCGGTCAGCTGATCTGTGTAGAGAGCGGTGAGCACAGCGATTAAGTCATCGGTGTGTGCGCCGCTAGTCACGCAGGTCAGCTGACCGGCAGACAGGAGGACGGGCGGTGCTGCAGGGAAGTGACCGGTGACTGCTCCACACTCCAGCGGCGCTGCTGCTGCCACAGACAGGAGGAGGAGCGACGCTGCATGGAGCAAGGAAAGGTGAGAATTAACGTTTGGGGTTTTTTTTTGTGTGATACAGGCCATATAGCAGGATGGCTGGGGGTATATAGCAGGATGGGTGGGGGTTATATAGCAGGATAAGGGCATATATCAGGATGGCAGTATATATCAGGATGGGGATATATAGCAGGATGCCAGTATATATCAGGATAAGGGCATATACCAGGATGGGGTACATATACAAGGCAGGAGGATCATTAGAAGGATGGGGTATCTTAGCAGAGAATTTGGGAACATTACCCCCCTTAACAGTGTCAGCAGCAGATCCTTGCCCCATAACAGTGTGTCATGACCACATATTTTGCTTAAAATTTTATTTTCCTATTTTCCTCCTCTAAAACCAGGGTGCGTCTTATGGTCCGGTGCGTCTTATAGTCCGAAAAATACGGTAATCTCTGGTCCTCCTCACTAGACCTCTCCCCTCTGCTCTCACAGAATTTTAGTAAGCATCCCAAATTCTCTAGAATTCAGTGCCTTAAAACGTATGACTGTCAGCCAGAATTTAAACCTTCAACCTGAAATCTCAACTCTTTGGGAAAGCCTACAGCCTTCAACAACCCCACTGCCAACTCACTACCACTGGAGCTGTACCAACCCCCAACTACTGTATCCTTCCCTGTTACCATGATTGCAAGTTTGAGGGTTCTCTGCCCTCTAAACCAGTATGTCTGTTAGTTTATTTACTATACATAATGTCATTAATGTCATACATACATACATACATACATACATGCATACATACATACACACACAAGCCTCTTCACTTTCACAGCACCCAAGAATCAACGGCGCTTTAAAAATAAATAAAAATTGTTTTAGATTACTTCTGCCCGGTTTTAAAAAAAACAAAAAAAAACAACTAACCTGATTAAAAATAAAAATATATATATTTGCCTTATTCTGTGTCTTGCTTCAAAATGTCAAAATGACGTCATTACAGTGACTACCGTCCCATTGGCCACTCGGCCCCGCCGCCATTGGCCGCTTGGCCCCGCTCCCCGCACACATTGGGCACCTATACACCTCCCCCCCCCCAGGACTACTCCTCCTATTATCCTCCACTCCCCCCGGGACTACTCCCCCTATTATCCTTCTCTCTCCCCAGGACTAGTCCTCCTATTATAGTCCTCTCTAAGGGGTGCGCAGCATGGGGGATGGAGCACGATGGGGGGGGGTGTACACCTCCCCCCAAAACACACACACACACACACACTGGGAACAACAAACACCGCCCTACACAGACATCGCCACACACACACACACACACCGCGGCACACACAAATATAGGCACACACCGCACAAAACATACCTCTCCCAAAACACACACACGCACCCCCCCCCACACACAAACCGCGCAACACACACAGCGCTGCAGACACACAGTGCTCCACAAACAACTTCAACACACACAACGCAACACACAAACACCGCTCTCACCCCCCCCCCCAGAACATGTACAGCGCCCTACACAAACACTTGGCAACTACACACTATCTATACAGTATACAGTCATATGAAAAAGTTTGGGCACCCCTATTAATGTTAACCTTTTTTCTTTATAACAATTTTGGTTTTTGCAACAGCTATTCAGTTTCATTTATCTAATAACTGATTGAAAATGAGGTTTATTGTACTAACAGAAAATGTGCAATCCGTATTTAAACAAAATTTGACCGGTGCAAAAGTATGGGCACCTCAACGTAAAAGTGACATTAATATTTTGTAGATCCTCCTTTTGCAAAAATCACAGCATCTAGTCGCTTCCTGTAGCTTTTAATGAGTTCCTGGATGAAGGTATATTTGACCATTCCGGTTTACAAAACAATTCCAGTTCAGTTAAGTTTGATGGTCGCCGAGCATGGACAGCACGCTTCAAATCATCCCACAGATTTTCAATGATATTCAGGTCTGGGGTTTGGAATGGCCATTCCAGAACATTGTAATTGTTCCTAGGCATTCATGCAAGAGTAGATTTGGAGCGGTGTTTTGGATCATTGTCTTGCTGAAATATCCAACCCCTGCATAACTTAAACTTCGTCACTGATTCTTGCACATTATTGTTAAGAATCTGCTGATACTGAGTTGAATCCATACGACCCTCAACTTTAACAAGATTCCCGGTGCCGGCATTGGCCACACAGCCCCAAAGCATGATGGAACTTCCACCAAATTTTACTGTGGGTAGCAAGTGCTTTTCTTGGAATGCCGTGTTTTTTTGCCTCCATGCATAACGCCTTTTTGTATGACCAAACAACTCAATCTTTGTTTCATCAGTCCACAGGACCTTCTTCCAAAATGTAACTGGCTTGTCCAAATGTGCTTTTGCATACCTCAGGTGACTCAGTTTGTGGCGTGCTGGCAGAAACTGCTTCTTTCGCATCACTCTCCCATACAGCTCTCCTTGTGCAAAGTGCGCTGTATTGTTGACCGATGCACATTGACACCATCTGCAGCAAGATGAAGCTGCAGGTCTTTGAAGGTGGTCTGTGGATTGTCCTTGACTGTTCTCACCATTCTTCTTCTCTGCCTTTCTGATATTTTTCTTGGCCTGCCACTTCTGGGCTTAACAAGAACTGTACCTGTGTTCTTCCATTTCCTTACTGTGTTCCTCACAGTGGAAACTGACAGTTTAAATCTCTGAGACAACTTTTTGTATCCTTCCCCTGAACAACAATGTTGAATAATCTTTGTTTTCAGATCATTTGAGAGTTGTTTTGAGGAGCCCATGATGCCACTCTTCATAGGAGATTCAAATAGGAGAACAACTTGCAAGTGGCCACCTTAAATACCTTTTCTCATGATTAGATACACCTGCCTATGAAGTTCAAAGCTCAATGAGGTTACAAAACCAATTTAGTGCTTCAGTAAGTCAGTAAAAAGAGGTTTGGAGTGTTCAAATCAAGAAATTGATAAGGGTGCCCATACTTATGCACCTGTGAAATTTAGTTTAACTGCAGATTGCACATTTTCTGTTGGTACAATAAACCTCATTTCAATCCAGAAATATTACTCAGTCCATCAGTTATTAGATATATGAAACTGAAATAGCTGTTGCAAAAACCCAAATTGTTATAAAGAAAAAAGGTTAACATTAATAGGGGTGCCCAAACTTTTTCATATGACTGTATATCTTATTATATATAAACAAAAATCATACATTAACTACACATTAAATTCTAGAATACCCGATGCGTTAGAATCGGGCCACCTTCTAGTAAACTAATAAATGCTGTGAAATATACTGCATTAATACACTAGATAAATGCAGCACAATGGACACTTCTTTATTGAAAGTGTTCACATAGACAAATGCTGAATCTGTACAGAGCAACTTATTAACCTAAGTCTTTTGCAATAATTGTTAGTCATGCTTCCGATATTAGCAGTGTAAAACGTGGTACCATGCTTCTGCCCGAGGATCATTAGGTTCTTTAGCTCTAAAAACGTCTGCAACATGCAACTTGTGAACAATCCCTTAGACGCACAGGAAGGACATTAAGTTAGGCATTTTTAAGGGTGCTCTTTCCGGCTCACCTTGTAGAAATCAAAGTTTGTAAGTGTAAATGACTGAACCGTTTTTCTTTTTTTTCTGCGCATTCCCTTTATCTTACCCCCATTTCAAGGGTCTATTTTCTATTCTTCTGTTGGCATATGTCAACTTGCTTTTTTGTGAGCCAAGTTGGAGTTTTAAGTGACATCATTCCATTTTATTATTTACAGTCCTGAAAAATGGGAAAAATATTCCCAGCACAGTGTAAAAAAACAAAAAAAAAACCAAACACACAAATACTGGCAGCCCTCCATTATTTCTATAATCATAAATTCATCTGTTCAAATGATCTCTGCTCAATACAAACCTACCTTGATTTCCTTGCGAAGCATTAGACAAAAAAATCCTAAGTGGCTGTGGGAGATATAAAGCCTTCCTTGGTACAAGACCTCTCTTTGGAGGGCACAAGTAAAACCTGAGAATGTACAGTAAGAAACATATTACTGAAACTAAAGGGGAGAGTCAAATAAACTGAAGTTCATTATCAAGAAATACCAATGATTTCTCCTATCAAAGTGCATTAAAAGGGAACCGGTTCTGTTGAAAGTGGTATCTGCTCTGCAGGGAGGAGGTTATAGAGCAGGAGGAGCTGATTAGGATAACACATGTTTGTGGGAGATGTTTCAGTAAAACTTGTATTATATTCAGTGAAATCCCTGTCGATTGTAAGTATACGAGTCCAGTGAGCGGTCCCACTCCGTGATTGATAGTCTTCCATGTATAACTGCCAATCACTGTGCAGGACGGTCTACTGGACCCGTGTATACAAATACCAGATTTCAATAAAAAGTACAAAGTTATACTGAATCTTTTGTAACAAAGCTATATCATTCTGTTCATCCGCTTCTCTATACCATGCGATCTACAGATCTGACGGCATCTACAACTTGACACGATCCCTTTAAAAGGGAACCGGTCACCAGTTTTTGCCCTATACGCTGCGGCCACCACCAGTGGGCTCTCTTATATACAGCATTCTAACATGCTGTATAGAGGAGCACAGGCCGCGCTGTAGAACATAAAAATCACTTTATAATACTTACCCAGAAGTTTGCTCTGGTGCTGATGGTCAGATGGATGGCGCCATTCTCCGGGATCAGCGCCTCCTCTTTTGGCAATCTTGCTACTCTGTCTTCTGATGCTGCGGTGCATGACACATCTACGTCATACATACTCGCTGGCACTGAGGTACTGTGCAGGCGCACTTTGATCTGCCCTGCTCCTGCGCAGTAGCTCAGTGCCGGCGAGTGTATGACGTAGACGCGTCATGCACCGCTGCTTCAGAAGACTGAGTAGCAAGATGGCCGAAGGAGGCGGCGCCGGTAGTGGAGAACAGCGCCACCCATCTGTCCATCAGCACCGGAGCAACCAGTTTAGGTGAGTATTTTAAAGTGTTTTTTTTATGTTCTATAGCATGGCCTGCGCTCTTATATACAGCATTCTAACATGCTGTATATAAGAGCCCACTGGCGCTGGCCGCAGCTTATAGGCCATAAAACTGGTGACAGGTTCCATTTAAATATGACTAGATGCCTTTTTGCCATACAGTCATCATTTTGGGTAAGGCACAAATGAAGGGAATCTATTACCAGCTGTATGTTATGTAACCTGAGAGACGCATGATGTAGGATCCAGAGGCCTTGATTCCACTGTTACTGATTGGTCTGCATGGTCCAGTTTTGATAAAACCACTATTCTCTCTTCTGCAGATCTATAAATTATCCGAATGCTGAGTTCTGTATAAGGCTAGGTTCGCACACTGCGTCTTTTTGACGCTGCGTTTTTGTGCGTTTTTGGCTGCGTTTTTGATCTCTGCGTTTTGCTGCGTTTTTCAAATGTATTGCATGGGCGGAAAACGCAGAAAAACGCAGGAAAGAACTGACATGTCCATTTTTTTTTTTAACTCAAAAACGCAGGTAAAAAAAACAGATGTGTGCGGACAGCAAAAATGAAAACTCATAGACTTTGCTGGGGAAGCAAAGTCCTGCAGTTTTGAGGCCAAAACCGCACCCGAAAAACGCGCAAAAACGCCGCGAAAAACGCACTGTGCGCACATAGCCTAACCCTGCCACATCACAGATTGGCAGAAAACTGTGTAAACAGCACATGAGGACTATATGACACAAGACAACTTGTCCTCTAGTGAATCTCCTGATGATATCACATTTCATTTATTGAAACCACAATAAAAATCTCAGAAAATGATATACCAGTGGAATCTGTGTATCTGCCCCTACATCATGTTGCTCTTAGATTGACAATGACAAAACCTGTTGACCGGTTCCCTTTAAACCCTGTTACTGTTGTACAGATTTTGCTTATTAAAATACAGCATTGCAATCCAATTAGTGATGCACACTGATATTTTAATGGCAGTCAGCTTAGAGCATGGTGTCAGATTTAGTCATAAAATAAAACCTGAGCAGATGGTTAAGCTCTTAACCCCTTCACCCCCGGCCACTAAAACACCCTAATGACCGGGCCATTTTTTGCAATTCTGACCAGTGTCACTTTGACAGGTTATAACTCTGGAACGCTTCAACGGATCCTGGCGATTCTGAGATTGTTTTTTCGTGACATATTGTACTTCATGTCAGTGGTAAATTTAGGCCGATATTTTTTGCGTTTATTTGTGAAAATTTAGGAAATTTGGCGAAAATTTTGAAAATTTCGCAAATTTCAAACTTTGAAAATGTATGCCCATAAATCTGAGAGATATGTCACACAAAATAGTTACTAAATAACATTTCCCACTTGTCTACTTTACATCAGCGCAATTTTCGAAACAAATTTTTTTTCCGTTAGGAAGTTAGAAGGGGTCAAAGGTCATCAGCAAATTCTCATTTTTCCAACAAAATTTACAAAATAATTTTTTTAGGGACCACATCACATTTGAAGTGACTTTGAGAGGCCGAGGTGACAGAAAATACCCAAAAGTGACCCCATTCTAAAAACTACACCCCTCACACTGCTCAAAACCACATCCAATAAGATTATTAACCCTTTAGGTGCTTCACAGGAACCAAAGCAATGTGGAAGGAAAAAATGAAAATTTTACTTTTTAACACAAAAATGTTACTTTAGCCATAAAATTTTCATTTTTACAAGGGAGAAAAGAGAAAGTACACAATACAATTTATTGTGCATGTTCTCCTGAGTACGCTGATACCCCATATGTGGTAAAAATCAATTGTTTGGGCGCACGGCAGAGCTCGGAAGGGAAGGAGCGCCATTTGAATTTTTGAACGCAAAATTAGCTGCACTCATTAGCGGACGCCATGTCGGGTTTGAAGACCCCCTGAGGTGCCTAAACAATGGAGCTCCCCCATAAGTGACCCCATTTTGGAAACTAGAGGCCTCAAATAATTTTTCTAGATGTTTGTTGAGCACTTTGAACCCCTGGGGGCTTCACAAAAGTTTATAGCGTTGAGCCGTGAAAAGAAAAAAAATTTTTTTTACCACAAAACGGTTGCTTCAACTAGGTAGCTTTTTTTTTCACAAGGGTAACAGGAAAAAATGCACCATAAAATGTATTGTGCATTTTCTCCTGAGTACGCAGATACCTCATATGTGGTGGAAATCAAATGTTTGGACACACAGCAGTGCTCGGAAGGCAAGGAGCGCCATTTGAAATTTTGAGTGCAAAATTAGCTGCACCTGTTAGCGGACGCCATGTCGGGTTTGAAGACCCCCTGAGGTGCCTAAACAATGGAGCTCCCCCACAAGTGACCCCATTTTGGAAACTAGAGGCCTCAAATAATTTTTCTAGATGTTTGGTGAGCACTTTGAACCCCTGGGGGCTTCACAAAAGTTTATAGCGTTGAGCCGTGAAAAGAAAAAAAATTTTTTTTACCACAAAACGGTTGCTTCAACTAGGTAGCTTTTTTTTTCACAAGGGTAACAGGAAAAAATGCACCATAAAATGTATTGTGCATTTTCTCCTGAGTACGCAGATACCTCATATGTGGTGGAAAGTAATTGTTTGGGCGCATGGCGGGGCTCAGAAGAGAAGGAGCGCCATTTGACAGCAAAATTGGTTGGAATCATTAGCGGACGCCATGTCACGTTTGGAGACCCCCTATGGTGCCTAAACAGTGGAGCTCCCCCACAAGTGACACCATTTTGGAAACTAGAGCCCTCAAATAATTTTTCTAGATGTTTGGTGAGCACTTTGAACACCTGGGGGCTTCACAGAAGTTTATAGCGTTGAGCCGTGAAAAGAAAAAATTTTTTTTTTACCACAAAACGGTTGCTTCAACTAGGTAGCTTTTTTTTTCACAAGGCTATCAGGAAAAAATGCACCATAAAACGTATTGTGCAATTTCTCCTGAGTACGCAGATACCTCATATGTGGTGGAAAGTAATTGTTTGAGCGCATGGCGGGGCTCAGAAGAGAAGGAGCGCCATTTGACTTTTCAAACGCACAGACGCAGTGCACTGATCGGCCGCTGCAGGACGCACGGTCGGATGCGATAAAAAAAAGCGTCGGGGATACGTAAAAAAAAAAGTCACGCCAAAAATTGACCATGGATGCAGATACGTTATGTGCATCCCTGATCAGCGCTTGGCGGGACGCACGGACGTATGCGATACAAAAAGCGTCGCAAATACGGAAAAAAGTCACGCCAAAAATTGAGCAGGGATGCCGATCCGTTATGTGCATCCCTGATCAGCGCTTGGCGGGACGCACGGACGGATGCGATACAAAAAGCGTCGTGAATACGGAAAAAAGTCACGCCAAAAATTGACCATGGATGCCGATCCGTTATGTGCATCCCTGATCAGCGCTTGGTGGGACGCACGGACGGATGCAATACAAAAAGCGTCGGGGATACGGAAAAAAAAGTCACGCCAAAAATTGACCATGGATGCCGATCCGTTATCTGCATCCCTGATCAGCGCTCGGCGGGACGCACGGACCGATGCGATACAAAAAGCGTCGTGAATACGGAAAAAAAAGTCACGCCAAAAATTGACCATGGATGCCGATCCGTTATCTGCATCCCTGATCAGCGCTCGGCGGGACGCACGGACGGATGAGATACAAAAAGCGTCGTGAATACGGAAAAAAAAGTCACGCCAAAAATTGACCATGGATGCCGATCCGTTATCTGCATCCCTGATCAGCGCTTGGCGGGACGCACGGACGGATGCGATACAAAAAGCGTCGGGGATACGGAAAAAAAAGTCACGCCAAAAATTGAGCAGGGATGCCGATCCGTTATCTGCATCCCTGATCAGCGCTTGGCGGGACGCACGGACGGATGAGGTGTAAAAATGGACAGGGGATACGGAAAAAAAAAAAAGTTATACTCACAGTACCCAGAGGACTAGCAGGAGGATCACTGACCAGAAGAGCTGCAGAGGAACAGATGGCAGAGAGATGGACAGCTTTACAGGAGCAGCAGGCAGATCAGCAGAATGCCCAGGAAGGACCCAGCGATGGACGCAGATGTGATCAGGCCGGTGAAGACAGGTAAGAGGACGTCGGGGGAGAGCAGAGGGGGAGAGGGGGGGGGTGAGAGCAGAGGGGGGGGTGAGAGCAGAGGGGGGGGGTGAGAGCAGAGGGGGGGGTGAGAGCAGAGGGGGAGGGGGGGAGAGCAGAGGGGGAGACCGGAGAGGGAGCTGCAGAAGCAGAATAGAAATAATGGGGGAGGCAGTCAGATCGCGGGGGGAGCGGATCGGGATGTCGGGGGGGGGGGGGGTGGTTGGGGGGAGCAGATCGCGGGGGGGGCACGGCAGGGGCTATCACGGCAGCGCGCAGGGGCACCACGGGAGCGCGCACGGGCTGCAAAGTGAGCACAGTACTCACTTTGCAGCAGCAGCGGTGACCTCAGCAGCAGCGGTGGTAGCAGATCGGGATGCCGGGGGGGCAGATCGGGGCGTAGGGGGGCAGATCGGGGCGTAGGGGGGCAGATCGGGGGGGGCACGGGCAGGGGCCTTCACGGGAGCGCGCAGGGGCCTTCACGGGAGCGCGCAGGGAGCGGAATACTTACCATTAGAGCTGCAGCGGCGGAGACATCAGAGGCGGCGGCGGCAGCAGCAGCGGTGGCGTGGTACCAAAAGTACCAGCCACTCCACGCTGCAGACATGTTGGGGGAGGGCTCACAGGCCAGCACAGGCCTGGGGAGGCCGGCCACCGGCAGATCAGACCGCCCCACTGCACACTGATTGGAGCGATTGCGCGTCATAGCACGATCGCTCCAATCAGTGCTGCAGGGGCTGGGGGCGGCATGTTTGAGGTCCACCTATGATATGCTGCTGCAGCTGCGGCATCTCATAGCTGGATCTCACAGGATCGCACTAATTCGGGCATTATTTTTGCCGAAATTAGTGCGATCGATGTGGTTGGCGGTTCAGATTTGAACAGCCAATCACATCGATCGTCGATAGGGGGTGGCGATGCCGCCCCCCCTGGGGTCAAGCAAAGGTCCCCTGCTGTAAGAAACAGCAGGGGACATCATTTGAAAGCCGTTGCTATGGCCACGGCAATCAAATGAAGTTTAGGCCGTAAAATTACGTCCCTGGTCGTTAAGTCACGTTAAAATAGGACGTAATTTTACGGCCCGCGGTCGTGAAGGGGTTAATATCAGTGATCGTACACAACTAAGGATATTCCCATATCTATAACCAATTTGAACAGCAACCTCTTTAGCAAGTAAACAAGGTAAAGAGCAAGTATTAAAAAAGGGTATGTCAAACTTACTATCTATTAACTCTTCATCTTCAGGAACTTCCCGAAATATCTTATGGAATGAGAGATTATGCTTCGGTAGCTGTAATTTTCAAAGTAAATATATTGAAAGAATTAAAAAGCTTATGGAAAACATGTAGGTTAATAAGTGAAAAAGTAGAACACAAACTGAGTATTTCCAAGACTATAACAAAGAAAATTTAAGAATACAATTCTATATTTTTCAGTCTTACATTGGTTGTGATAGAACGGCGTCTGTCTGCTGAAGGATCATTCTCCAATAACCTCAGAGATGAAGGATGATCATACGTTTTTGACCTACAAAAAAAAATAAATAATAAATAAATAAATATTGATACCGTTGGATACAACGTGAAACATAAAAAGGTAGTGGAGACAAAGATCAAGATGAAGGAAAGGACAGTGAGGAACGTTACACACTTCACCCTTTCTAGAGCTTGAAGTTACAGATGTTATTGGTACATTTCCTATCTGTCATGGCAAATTATAAATGTCAGGGTCTCTGAGACCTCGTGGAATGCCTGTATTTGGGTTCTCCCTAT
The DNA here is from genome assembly GCF_048569485.1 of Anomaloglossus baeobatrachus. NCBI lineage: Eukaryota > Metazoa > Chordata > Amphibia > Anura > Aromobatidae > Anomaloglossus > Anomaloglossus baeobatrachus. Next base: position 360,836,782 of record NC_134353.1, read on the forward strand.
ACCCTCCCACCTGGAAGCAGCCTCTTTTTGTGTGCCATTTATCACTAGTGTGGAGAGCTCGCCTTAATATATGTGTGTTTGCAAGGGCAGAATGCTCCCCATAATTAGCATTTTAAAAAAAAAAAAAAAAAGAGTCAATTACAGCTGGTTTAAGGGCCTTTTACACAAGCCAATGTAAACTACAGTGGAACCTCGGTTTACAAGTAACTTGGTGTACGTATTTCCCTATATCGGCAAAGCTTGCTGCAAATTTGTAACTCCATTTCCAAGCAATCTTTGCTGTACGAGCAAATACTCACCGCACACAATTCCGGTTCCGTACTTTCACTGCGCTCTGACCCGCTCTTGCAGTACACACACACACACACACACACACACACAGCGCAGACACACTATGCTCACCTTACCTTCCGTTCCCTCACTGGCCTCCTGGTTCTTGTAGTCTGCAAGTACAGGATGTGTATCAGGTAACCATCGCAACAATGGAGGAACTTCCGCTGTCAGCCGCTTCTCAAAGGCAGCACTCTGACCAATCAGAAGCAAGCGGCTCCTGCATATGACGTTGATGCTGACAGCGGAAGCTCCTGCATTGTCGCGATGGTTACCCGATACACATACCTGCGGACTACAAGAGCCATGAGGCCGGCGAGGAAATGCAGGGTAACGTGTGTGTGTGTGTGTGTGTGTGTGTGTGTGTGTGTGTGTGTGAGATGGCACAATAGGGGACATTGCACAAGTTGTGGAACGAATTGTCTGAGCTTCCATTATTTCCTATGGGAAATTTTGCTTTGCTGGACGAGTAACTTGGTTTACAAGCACACTCCCAGAACGGATTGTTCTCGTACACCAAGGTTCCACTGTATATGAGGCAAAATGATTGGCAATTTGATACTTCAGTCCCCATGCACTTTGTATATTGTTAGCAGTATAGCCCAGTTTACAAGAGGAGATGTTGTACTGACAACAATTATTTTTAGATCCGCTTCTAGACACAAATCAGTCACACATTGCAGACTGAAAATTCAACAAAGTTACAAAAATATATACAGTACCACTTATAATATGCAAACAATGAATATAGGAATTATGGTACTAAATTACTGTGGGAAAAAAAAAAAAAAAGATACCTAGTTTACAAATTGGCCAATTCATGTAAACCTAACAGCCATCAATAAGGTGTACCGATCTTTGTTGGGCCCCTATCTGAAAATGCCTCTATACGGGTAAAATAAATTAAAAGAAGGGAATTTTGTTTACTTACCGTAAATTCCTTTTCTTCTAGCTCCAATTGGGAGACCCAGACAATTGGGTGTATAGGCTATGCCTCCGGAGGCCGCACAAAGTATTACACTAAAAGTGTAAAGCCCCTCCCCTTCTGCCTATACACCCCCCGTGCTCCCACGGGCTCCTCAGTTTTGGTGCAAAAGCAAGAAGGAGGAAAAAATTATAGACTGGTTTAAAGTAAATTCAATCCGAAGGAATATCGGAGAACTGAAACCATTCAACATGAACAACATGTGTACACAAAAAAACAGGGGCGGGTGCTGGGTCTCCCAATTGGAGCTAGAAGAAAAGGAATTTACGGTAAGTAAACAAAATTCCCTTCTTCTTTGTCGCTCCATTGGGAGACCCAGACAATTGGGACGTCCAAAAGCAGTCCCTGGGTGGGTAAAATAATACCTCGTAATAGAGCCGTAAAACGGCCCCTTCCTACAGGTGGGCAACCGCCGCCTGAAGGACTCTTCTACCTAGGCTGGCATCCGCCGAAGCATAGGTATGCACCTGATAGTGTTTCGTGAAAGTGTGCAGGCTCGACCAGGTAGCCGCCTGACACACCTGCTGAGCCGTAGCCTGGTGCCTCAAAGCCCAGGACGCACCCACGGCTCTGGTAGAATGGGCCTTCAGCCCTGAGGGAACCGGAAGCCCAGCAGAACGGTAAGCTTCGAGAATTGGTTCCCTGATCCACCGAGCCAGGGTTGTTTTGGAAGCCTGTGACCCTTTACGCTGGCCAGCGACAATGACAAAGAGTGCATCCGAGCGGCGCAGGGGCGCCGTACGAGAAATGTAGAGTCTGAGTGCGCTCACCAGATCTAACAAGTGCAAATCCTTTTCACATTGGTGAACTGGATGAGGACAAAAAAGAGGGTAAGGAGATATCCTGATTGAGATGAAAGGGGGATACCACCTTAGGGAGAAATTCCGGAACCGGACGCAGAACCACCTTGTCCTGGTGAAACACCAGGAAAGGGGCTTTGCACGACAACGCTGCAAGCTCAGACACTCTCCGAAGTGAAGTGACTGCTACTAGGAAAACCACTTTCTGCGAAAGGCGTGAGAGAGAAATATCCCTCATTGGCTCGAATGGTGGTTTCTGAAGAACCATCAGCACCCTGTTCAGATCCCAGGGATCTAACGGCCGCTTGTAAGGAGGAACGATGTGACAAACCCCCTGCAGGAACGTGCGTACCTGTGGAAGTCTGGCTAGGCGTTTCTGGAAAAACACAGAGAGCGCTGAGACTTGTCCCTTAAGGGAGCCGAGCGACAAACCCTTTTCCAGTCCAGATTGAAGGAAGGACAGAAAAGTGGGCAAGGCAAATGGCCAGGGAGAAAAACCCTGAGCAGAGCACCACGACAGGAAAATTTTCCACGTCCTGTGGTAGATCTTGGCGGACGTTGGTTTCCTAGCCTGTCTCATAGTGTCAATGACCTCTTGAGATAATCCTGAAGACGCTAGGATCCAGGACTCAATGGCCACACCGTCAGGTTGAGGGCCGCAGAATTCAGATGGAAAAACGGCCCTTGAGACAACAAGTCTGGTCGGTCTGGTAGTGCCCACGGTTGGCCGACCGTGAGATGCCACAGATCCGGGTACCACGACCTCCTCGGCCAGTCTGGAGCGACGAGGATGACGCGGCGGCAGTCGGCCCTGATCTTGCGTAACACTCTGGGCAACAGTGCCAGAGGAGGAAACACATAAGGGAGCTGAAACTGCGACCAATCCTGAACTAAGGCGTCTGCCGCCAGAGCTCTGGGATCTTGAGACCGTGCCATGAACGTCGGTACCTTGTCGTTGTGCCGGGACGCCATTAGGTCGACGTCCGGCATGCCTCAGCGGCAACATATCTCCTGAAACACGTCCGGGTGAAGGGACCATTCCCCTGCGTCCATGCCCTGGCGACTGAGAAAGTCTGCTTCCCAGTTTTCTACGCCCGGGATGTGAACTGCGGATATGGTGGAGGCTGTGGCTTCCACCCACAGTAGAATCCGCCGGACTTCCTGGAAGGCTTGCCGACTGCGTGTCCCGCCTTGGTGGTTGATGTATGCCACCGCTGTGGAGTTGTCCGACTGAATTCGGATCTGCTTGCCTTCCAGCCACTGCTGGAACGCTTCTAGAGCCAGATACACTGCCCTGATCTCCAGAACATTGATCTGAAGCGAGGACTCTCGCTGAGTCCACGTACCCTGAGCCCTGTGGTGGAGAAAAACTGCTCCCCACCCTGACAGACTCGCGTCCGTCGTGACCACCGCCCAGGATGGGGGTAGGAAAACCTGAGAGAGGGAGACGTTCCTGTCGAGGGACGTCGGTTTCCTGTCCCATTTGCGTAGGATGTCCCATTGAAGAGGACGCAGGTGAAACTGCGCGAAAGGGACTGCCTCCATTGCTGCCACCATCTTCCCTAGGAAGTGCATGAGGCGCCTCAAGGGGTGTGACTGACCTTGAAGGAGAGATTGCACCCTCGTCTGTAGTGAACGCTGCTTGTTCAGCGGAAGCTTCACTATCGCTGAGAGGGTATGAAACTCCATGCCAAGATATGTCAGCGATTGGGCCGGTGTCAGATTTGACTTTGGAAAATTGATGATCCACCCGAAACTCTGGAGAGTCTCCAGAGTAGCGTTGAGGCTGTGCTGGCATGCCTCTTGGGAGGGAGCCTAGACCAGCAGATCGTCTAAGTAAGGGATCACCGAGTGACCCTGGCAGTGGAGGACCGCGACTACTGTAGCCATGACCTTGGTGAAAACCCGGGGGGCTGTCGCCAGGCCGAACGGCAGTGCCACGAACTGAAGGTGTTCGTCTCCTATGGCGAAGCGTAGGAAGCACTGATGCTCTGGAGCAATCGGAACGTGGAGATAAGCATCTTTGATATCGATCGATGCAAGGAAATCTCCCTGGGACATTGAGGCGATGACGGAGCGGAGGGATTCCATCCGGAACCGCCTGGTCTTTACGTGTTTGTTGAGCAGTTTCAGGTCCAGGACAGGACGGAAAGACCCGTCCTTCTTTGGAACCACAAACAGGTTGGGGTAAAAACCGTGACCCTGTTGCTGAAGAGGAACAGGGACCACCACTCCTTCTGCCTTCAGAGTGCCCAGCGCCTGCAGAAGAGCCTCGGCTCGCTCGGGAGGCGGGGATGACCTGAAGAATCGAGTCGGGGGACGAGAGGTGAACTCTATCTTGTAACCGTGAGACAGAATGTCTCTCACCCAACGGTCTTTTACCCGTGGCAGCCAGGTGTCGCAAAAGCGGGAGAGCCTGCCACCGACCGAGGATGCGGATTGAGGAGGCCGAAAGTCATGAGGAAGCCGCTTTGGTAGCGGCACTTCCGTTGGTCTTTTTAGGACGTGACTTAGACCGCCATGAATCGGAGTTCCCTTGATCTTTCTGAGGCCTTTTGGACGAGGAGAATTGGGACCTGCCCGCGCCCCGAAAGGACCGAAACTTCGACTGCCCCCTCCTCTGTAGGGGTATGTTCGGTTTGGGCTGGGGTAAGGATGTATCCTTTCCCTTGGATTTCGCCAGAAATTGGCAAACTGGTTAAGCGCTTTTTGGAAGCAGAATCTGACTTCCATTCCCGTAGCCACAAGGCCCTGCGGAGTACCACCGAATTGGCGGATGCAACCGCCGTACGGCTCGCAGAGACCAGGACAGCATTAATAGCGTAAGACGCAAATGCCGACGTCTGAGAGGTTATGGACGCCACCTGCGGTGCGGACGTGCGTGTGGCTGCGTCAATTTTTCGCTTGACCTGCTGAGATAGCTTGTAGCGCCCATACGGCTGCGAATGCTGGGGCAAAAGAAGCGCCGATAGCTTCATAGATGGATTTCATCAGGAGCTGTGGATGGAGCACGGCCTCAGTGCCTGGAGACCGATAGGATCCCACTTCACCCAGAGCCCCAAGGGGGATGGGGAAGGAAAACAGCATGTGGGCTCCAGCCTCCGTACCCGCAATGGATACCTCAACCTTAACAACACCGCCGACAAGAGTGGGGTGAGAAGGGAGCATGCTGGGGGCCCTATATGGGCCCACTTTTCTTCCATCCGACATAGTCAGCAGCTGCTGTTGACTAATCTGTGGAGCTGTGCGTGCATGTCTGCCTCCTTCGCACAAAGCAAAAAACTGAGGAGCCCGTGGGAGCACGGGGGGTGTATAGGCAGAAGGGGAGGGGCTTTACACTTTTAGTGTAATACTTTGTGCGGCCTCCGGAGGCATAGCCTATACACCCAATTGTCTGGGTCTCCCAATGGAGCGACAAAGAAAAAAAAACCCTACACACAATGGGCAGGTAGGATTCAGCTAAGGCTGCTTTCACACATCCGGTTTTAGCTGTGTGGCTAAATCCGGCTCTAAAACCTATGCAACTGATGCGGCGAAAAAAACGCATCCTTTGCATAAGTTTTTACATGCGGCCCGTCCGTTTTTTGCCGGTTGCGGCACGCTACTGAGCATGCGCAGTGCAAAAAAAGTATACGGCAATCGGGATGCGTTTTTTTGCCGCATCACGCCAGCATCCATAGGCATGCATTGGAAAAATCGCCGCATCGGCCGGATGCGGCGCGATGCGTTTTTTTTTCCCGGACAAAAAAAGTGCCAGGCAACGTTTTATCCGGCCGCCGCATGGGCTAAGTATGGCGCATCCAGCAAAAAACGGACGCAATGCAAGGCTATGCGGCACAATCCGGCACAAATGAAAGTCTATGCGGAAAAAAAAACGCAACCGGCGGCAAAAAAACCCAGTTTGTGTTTTTTCTGCAAAGAGCCGGATTGTGCCGCACATCAAAAACCGGATGTGTGAAAGCAACCCAAGATGAAAACATCTGGGCTAAAGGGCGGAGTGCTCGGTCAGAATAGACTGGAATACAAATAAAGACTGAGCAGCACATCCTCTAGGTGTGAACAGTTGCACACTGAAAATGTATGCTTGAATGTAGGAACACAGAGCCACATTAATAGGAAGAGTTTTTGAAGCTTTTTTTTGGGGTGGGGGGCTGCTTTTTCAGGCATTTATTCAGCACAGACGCTATAAAAAAAAACAAAAAAAACCACTGAATATACACCTTAAGCAAGAAGGGACTGTAATTTGTGAAGGAAAGTTTGCCACAATATATTTAGCAGCAATTTCACAATGACCCTTTACAGGCTGTTTTTGAAAGTTCTTATGCCGCCATTAAGGCTATGTCCGCACGTTGCTTTTTACCTGCTTTTTTGCTGCTTTTTCAACTGCAGCGTTTAATGCCAAAGAAGGGAATTTTGTTTACTTACCGTAAATTCCTTTTCTTCTAGCTCCAATTGGGAGACCCAGACAATTGGGTGTATAGCTACTGCCTCCGGAGGCCACACAAAGCATTACACTTAAAAGTGTAAGGCCCCTCCCCTTCTGCCTATACACCCCCCGTGGGATCACGGGTTCCTCAGTTTTAGTGCCAAAGCAAGAAGGAGGAAAGCCAATAACTGGTTTAAGAACAAATTCAATCCGAAGGAACATCGGAGAACCGAAACCATTCAACATGAACAACATGTGTACCCGAACAAAGAAAAATCCCTAAGCAAACAGGGCGGGTGCTGGGTCTCCCAATTGGAGCTAGAAGAAAAGGAATTTACGGTAAGTAAACAAAATTCCCTTCTTCTTTGTCGCTCCTAATTGGGAGACCCAGACAATTGGGACGTCCAAAAGCAGTCCCTGGGTGGGTATAATAACCCCTCGTGATAGGACCGTAAAAACAGCCCTACCCTACAGGTGGGCCGTCGCCGCCTGAAGGACTTGTCTACCTAGGCTGGCGTCCGCCGAAGCGTAGGTATGCACTTGATAGTGTTTGGTAAAAGTGTGCAGACTCGACCAGGTAGCCGCCTGGCACACCTGCTGAGCCGTAGCCTGGTGTCGTAATGCCCAGGACGCACCCACGGCTCTGGTAGAATGGGCCTTCAGCCCTGAGGGAACCGGAAGCCCAGCAGAACGGTAGGCTTCAAGAATTGGTTCCTTGATCCACCGAGCTAGGGTGGATTTGGAAGCTTGCGACCCTTTGCGCTGACCAGCGACAAGGACAAAGAGTGCATCCGAGCGGCGCAGGGGCGCCGTGCGGGAAATGTAGATCCTGAGCGCTCTCACGAGATCCAACAAATGCAAATCCTTTTCAATTGATGAACTGGATGAGGGCACAAGGAAGGCAAGGAGATATCCTGATTAAGATGAAACGGGGATACCACCTTAGGGAGAAACTCCGGAATAGGGCGCAAAACCACCTTGTCCTGGTGAATAACCAGGAAGGGAGATGTGCATGACAGCGCTGCTAGCTCGGACACTCTCCGGAGAGACGTGACCGCTACTAGAAAGGCCACTTTCTGTGAAAGGCGAGAAAGGGAAACATCCCTCATAGGCTCGAAAGGCGGCTTCTGAAGAACAATTAGAACCCTGTTCCGATCCCAGGGCTCTAACGGCCGCTTGTAAGGAGGGACGATATGACAGACCCCTTGCAGGAACGTGCGTACCTGAGGAAGTCGTGCTGGGCGCTTCTGAAAAAATACAGATAGCGCTGAGACTTGCCCCTTGAGGGAGCTGAGCGACAAATCTTTTTCCAACCCGGATTGCAGGAAGGAAAGAAAAGTAGGCAAACTAAATAGCCAGGGAGAGACTCCCTGAGCAGAGCACCAAGACAAGAATATTTTCCACGTCCTGTGGTATATCTTGGCGCAGGTAGGTTCTCTGGCCTGTCTCATGGTGGCAATGACCTCTTGAGACAATCCTGAACCCGCTAGGATCCAGGACTCAATGGCCATACAGTCAGGTTCAGGGCCGCAGAATTCTGATGGAAAAACGTCCCTTGAGACAGCAAGTCTGGTCGGTCTGGTAGTGCCCACGGTTGGCCTACCGCGAGGTGCCACAGATCCGGGTACCACGACCTCCTTGGCCAGTCTGGAGCGACGAGGATGGTGCGGCGGCAGTCGGACCTGATCTTGCGCAGCACTCTGGGCAACAGAGCCAGAGGTGGAAACACATAAGGAAGCCGGAACTGCGACCAATCTTGAACTAAGGCATCTGCCGCCAGAGCTCGGTGATCGTGAGACCGTGCCATGAAAACTGGGACCTTGTTGTTGTGCCGGGACGCCATTAGGTCGACGTCCGGCATCTCCCAGCGGCGACAGATCTCTTAAAACACGTCCGTGTGGAGAGACCATTCCCCTGCGTCCATACCCTGGCGACTGAGGAAGCCTGCTTCCCAGTTGTCCACGCCTGGGATGTGAACTGCGGATATGGTGGAGGCCGTGGCTTCCACCCACGTCAGAATCCGCCGGACTTCCTGGAAGGCTTGCCGACTGCGAGTTCCTCCTTGGTGGTTGATGTATGTCACCGCTGTGGAGTTGTCCGACTGAATACGGATCTGCTTGCCTTCCAGCCACTGCTGGAAGGCTGGTAGGGCAAGATACACTGCTCTGATCTCCAGAACGTTGATCTGAAGAGTGGACTCTTGCTGAGTCCGCGTACCTTGAGCCCTGTGGTGGAGAAAGACTGCTCCCCACCCTGACAGACTCGCATCTGTCGTCACTACCGCCCAGGATGGAGGTAGGAAGGATTTCCCTTTCGACAATGAGGTGGGAAGCAGCCACCATCGAAGAGAATCCTTGGCCGCCTGAGAGAGAGAGACGTTGCTGTCGAGGGACGTCGACCTCCCGTCCCATTGGCGGAGAATGTCCCATTGTAGTGGACGCAGATGAAACTGCGCGAAAGGGACTGCCTCTATTGCTGCCACCATCTTCCCTAGGAAGTGCATGAGGCGTCTCAAGGGGTGTGACTGACCTTGAAGGAGAGGTTGCACCCCTGTCTGCAATGAACGCTATTTGACAAGCGGAAGCTTCACTACCGCTGAGAGAGTATGAAACTCCATGCCAAGATATGTTATCGACTGGGTCGGGGTTAGATTCGACTTGGAAAAGTTGATGATCCACCCGAAACCCTGGAGGGTCTCCAGCGCCACGTTCAGGCTGTGTTGGCATGCCTCTTGAGAAGGCGCCTTGACCAGCAGATCGTCTAAGTAAGGGATCACGGAGTGTCCCTGAGAGTGTAGGACTGCAACTACAGCTGCCATGACTTTGGTGAAGACCCGTGGGGCTGTCGCCAGACCAAAAGGCAGGGCTACGAACTGAAGGTGTTCGTCTCCTATAACGAAGCGTAGAAAACGCTGATGCTCTGGAGCAATTGGTACGTGGAGATAAGCATCCTTGATGTCTATCGATGCTAGGAAATCTCCTTGAGACATTGCGGCGATGACGGATCGGAGGGATTCCATCCGGAACCGTCTGGTTCTCACGTGGATGTTGAGAAGTTTTAGGTCCAGAACGGGACGGAAAGACTCGTCCTTTTTTGGTACCACAAACAAATTGGAGTAAAAACCGTGACCTTGCTCTTGAAGAGGAACAGGGATCACCACTCCTTCCGCCTTTAGAGTGCATACCGCCTGTAGGAGAGCATCGGCTCGGTCGGGAGGCGGAGACGTTCTGAAGAATCGAGTTGGAGGACGAGAACTGAACTCTATCCTGTACCCGTGAGACAGAATGTCTCGCACCCAACGGTCTCAGACCTGTGGCAGCCAAATGTCGCCAAAGCGGGAGAGCCTGCCACCGACCGAGGATGCGGAGGGAGGAGGCCGGAAGTCATGAGGAAGCCGCCTTGGTAGCGGGTCTTCCGGCTGTCTTTTTTGGGCGTGACTGAGCCCGCCAAGAATCTGAACTCCTCTGATCCTTTTGAGTCCTTTTGGACGAGGAGAATTGGGACCTGCCCGAACCTCGAAAGGACCGAAACCCCGACTGTCCCCTCCTCTGTTGGGGTTTGTTTTGTCTGGGCTGAGGTAAGGATGAATCCTTACCCTTGGACTGTTTAATGATTTCATCCAAGCGCTCACCAAACAGCCGGTCACCCGAAAATGGCAAACTGGTTAAACATTTTTTGGAAGCAGAATCTGCTTTCCATTCCCTTAACCACAAGGCTCTGCGTAAAACCACGGAGTAGGCAGATGCCACTGCCGTACAGCTCGTAGAGTCCAGGACAGCATTAATCGCGTAAGACGCAAATGCAGACATTTGAGAGGTTAAGGATGCCACCTGCGGAACAGATGTACGTGTGACCGTGTCAATCTGTGCAAGACCAGCTGAAATAGCTTGGAGTGCCCATACGGCTGCGAATGCAGGAGCAAACGACGCGCCGATAGCCTCATAGATGGATTTCAACCAGAGCTCCATCTGTCTGTCAGTGGCATCTTTAAGTGCAGCCCCATCCTCCATTGCAACTATGGATCTAGCCGCAAGCCTGGAGATAGGGGGATCCACCTTGGGACACTGGGTCCAGCTCTTGACCACGTCAGGAGGAAAGGGATAACGTGTATCCTTAAGCCGTTTGGAGAAACGCTTATCTGGATAAGCGTGGTGTTTCTGGACTGACTCTCTAAAGTCAGAATGGTCCAGAAAAGTACTTAATTTCCGCTTGGGAAATCTGAAATGGAATTTCTCCTGCTGTGAAGCTGACTCCTCCACTTGAGGAGCTGGGGGAGAAATATCCAACATTTTATTGATGGACGCGATAGATTGTTCACTATGGCGTCACCATCAGGAGTATCTAGATTGAGAGCGGTCTCAGGGTCAGAATCCTGATCAGCTATTTCCGTCTCATCACACAGAGAATCCTCCTGCTGAGAGCCTGACCAGTGAGATGATGTAGAGGGCCGCTCATAGCGAGCTCTCTTAGGCTGTCTGGGACTGTCGTCCGTGTCAGAGCCATCACCCTGGGATGCGTGGGACACCCCCGGAGCTGTTCCAACTGAGGGGGGCCAGGGAGCAATGAATCAACAGCGCCCATGTCTGAGTTACTGGTCTAGACTGCAAAGTTTCTAGAATCTGAGACATAGTCACAGATAATCTATCCGCAAAAATTGCAAACTCTGTCCCCGTCACCTGGACAGTATTCACAGGTGGATCTCTCTGGGACACCTCCAGCAGAGGCCCTGGCCGAGCAGGGAGCACAGGGACCGAACACTGCACACAATGGGGGTCAGTGGAACCTGCCTGTAGAACAGCCGCACAAGCGGTGCAAGCAGCATAGAAAGCCTGTGCCTTGGCACCCCTGTTTTCTTGCGGACGACATGCTATATTCTCCTCCAGGAGGGTATATAGCCAAGAATCACCAGCGACTTAGTGCAATGTATAGCATGCATGCATAAAAATACAAATGAACACTTTCACTAGTGGGGTCAGCACCGGAGGGTGCCGCTTACCGCCCGCTAAGAGCGGGTGTGTAGTCGCCAGAATCCCGTGCCTGGGTGTCCCAGAACTTGTCTCCCCTTTCCAGCTCAGCCTGCACATCAGGAATGGCTGCCGTCGTTCTGTGAAGAGGGGCGGACCGTGGGCGTGCCTCAGACAAAGTGCGGGAAGCTGGCTTCCCACTGTGCTCAATGTGAGGGCTGGAGTATGTAAAGCAGATTCCAGCCCTCGGCGCTGACTTTCTGTATAGCGTCCCGCCCTTCCCCTGACTGGCAGGCCTGGGGGCGGGAACGAAACGGAACTAGGCCGCAAAAGCCGGGGACTAGTAAAAAGCGCGGCCGACAAATCTGCACGGCCAGCGCGGAAGTCCCCGGCGCACCACAAGTCCCAGCCGCGTCGCAGTAAAAACTGTCAGCAGGGGTCGGCGCGGCAGTTCCCCACACACTAACTCCCTTAGCAAGCTGTGGAAGTGTGGCACAAGCGCAGCAGCGCTATTGTCCCCGACGCACTAACACACCCAGCAATGCTGCAGTGTGTGCGCGGTCTGTACGGGGACACAGAGTACCTTGGCGTAGCAGGGCCCTGTCCCTGACGAAACTCCGCTCCATATCCAGCAGATTCCCCAGGGGCTGTGGACGGAGCACGGTCTCTGTGCCTGGAGACCGGTAAATCCCACTTCACCCAGAGCCCAAAGGGGGATGGGGAAGGATGCAGCATGTGGGCTCCAGCCTCTGTACCCGCAATGGGTACCTCAACCTTAACAAACACCGCCGACACAAAGTGGGGTGAGAAGGGAGCATGCTGGGGGCCCAAGTATGGGCTCTCTTTTCTTCCAACCGACATAGTCAGCAGCTGCTGCTGACTAAAACAGTGGAGCTATGCGTGGATGTCTGACCTCCTTCGCACAAAGCTTGAAAAACTGAGGAACCCGTGATCCCACGGGGGGTGTATAGGCAGAAGGGGAGGGGCCTTACACTTTTAAGTGTAATGCTTTGTGTGGCCTCCGGAGGCAGTAGCTATACACCCAATTGTCTGGGTCTCCCAATTAGGAGCGACAAAGAAATAGTTGTGTTCTGCTTTTCAAGCAAAGTCTATGGGAATTTGGGTTTCTTGTCCGCACTATGCAGTTCAAACTGCAGCCTTTTTGTTGCAGAACTTTGGTCAAAAACTCAGCTTTGCAGTGCAAAACCCAAATGACATGTCAGTTGTTTTTGCCATTTGGGTTTTGCACTGCAAAGCTGAGTTTTTGACCAAAGTTCTGCAACAAAAAGGCTGCAGTTTGAACTGCAAAGTGCGGACAAGAAACCCAAATTCCCATAGACTTTGCTTGAAAAGAAGAACACAACCATTTTGGCATTGAGGCTGTGTGCACACGCTGCGTTTTTTACCGCGGAAACGCTGCGTTTTGAACCGCAGCGTTTCAGTGGCAAATTGCATGCGTTCAGCTTTCCCAGCAAAGTGTATGGGAAAGCTGAAAAATCAGTGCACACGCTGCGTTTCTTTCCGCAGCGTTTTGGATGCCAAAAATCGGTGCGGAAAGAAAAGCAGCATGTCACTTCTTTTGTGCGTTGTGGCTGCGTTCTCTCCCCCATTGAAATCAATGATGTGGGGTCAGAACGCAGCTACACCGCATGGACCTGCTTTTTTGTTGCGGTCCGCGGCCTTTGTCGGCATGCAGAACGCAGGCATTTACCTGGAAGTGAGGTCAAGAGGTTTCCTGTTGACCTCACTTCCTGGCAAAGCCCCCGGTGTCACCAAAGTGCCCGCCCCGACCCCCGACCCCCCCCTCCCGAAAATCCAACATGGCCGCGCGCACAGTAGCGCACCGGCCGCCCTGCTCCTATGATTTCTGTCGCATGTGCAATAACACATGCGACAGAAAACTGTTCCCCAGGCCCTGCCCGTTCACCCCAATTCCCCCCGGTGTCATACATACCTGTCCGGTTGCAGCGCTGATCCCCCGCGGCCCCCTCCTCCTTCACAGTGCACGCTGGCCGGTCACATGTGCAGAGCAGCTGACAGCCAGCACAGTGTTCAGTGTGAGCTGTGCTGGCTGCTCGGCAGTCTGCAGCTGTGACCCGGGGAGAGTGGGTGCAGATTTTTACACCCACTCTCCTCAAATGGAGGGTCTGCCCTCCTAGAAAATGGGGGGTACGTTCCCTGAACGTGCCCCCATGTTCTAGAAGGTCCAGAGGCGACGTGGGACGTCCAAATGGATTTCTGCGGACCCATTTTTTTTATTAAATTGGAGAACAAGGGAATGTTTTGGGGAGTGTTTTTTCTAATAAAAAATTTTTTGTTGTCTTTTTTTGCTTTTGTTTACGGTCAATTAGTTATGTCGGGTGTCTGATAGACGCCGTGACATCACTAATTGCTGGGCTTGATGCCAGGTGACATTACACATCTGGTATCAACCCCATTTATTACCCCGTTAGCCAACGCACCAGGGCGCGGGATGAGTTGGGGCGAAGCGCCAGGATTGGCGCATCTAATGGATGCGCCACTTCTGGGGCGGCTGTGGCCTGCTATTTTTAGGCTGGGAAGAGTCCAATAACCATGGCTCTTCCCACCCTGAGAATACCAGACCTCAGCTGTCAGCTTCACCTTGGCTGGTGATCTAATTTGGGGGGACCCCATGTTGTTTTTTTTTTATTATTTTTATTTATAAATAAAAAAAAAAACCTGGGGAGCCCTCCAAATAGATCACCAGACAAGATGAAGCTGCCAGCTGTGGTTTGCAGGCTATAGCTGTCTGCTTTACCCTGACTGGCTATCAAAAATAGGGGGGACCCCATGCCATTTTTTTTTTGTTTTTGTGATAAAAAGTAGGCTAGGCACCCTTTAGTGCCACATGAAAGGTACTAAAGGTGCCAGCTTAGAATATGCAGGGGGGGGGTGGGACGTTGTATATATATTTGACCTCCATTGACGCTTTTTAGGCTGGATGCCCACAATCGGGGTTTGCAGCGTTTTGGGCGCAGAGTGTTTTCCCTGCGTCCATGACGCTGCGTTGTGCAGTAGAAGCACAGTGGAAGGATTTTTAGAAATCTCATGCCCACTGTGCTTCTCTTCTCCGCAGCATAAACCGACCGGTGGCGCAGCTTCCCGAGCCTCAGCATGTCAATTTATGCTGCGTAGATGTGTGTTCTCTGCAGGTAGCATAGAGCTCCACAGCAGCCTGAACCCAAATCGTGGGCATGGGCAGCTGCAGGAAGGCTGACACTGTGTACTAGACGCCGTGTCGCTGGATCATGGCCACATAGCCTTAGACCCCTTTCACACGTCAGTGATTCTGGTACGTTTGTGCTTTTTTTTTAAACGTACCAGGATCACTGACATACGCAGACCCATTCTAATGAATGGGTCTGCTCACACATCAGTGATTTTTCACTGCACGTGTCTCTGTGCGGCGTACCCGCGTGTGCGTGATTGCCGCACGGAGACATGTCCATTTTTTTCTGGCATCACTGATGTTCCACGGACCACGCAGTGGTGTGGTCCGTGAAACACGTGCCAGAAAAAAACGTGCTTTTAAAATAAAAATCATTTTAACTCACCCGGCGTCCAGCGATGTCCTCTGCAGCCCGTGCAGCTTGCTGCTTCTGAGCCGGCTCATTATTGTCGCGCATATTCATGATGTGCGACACAGCCGACCTGGAAGCAGCTGCTGCGGGGGTCAAGGCCGGCCGGATGCTGCACCGCGGGAGCGATCAGCACCATGGAGAGCGGGAGCGGGCACAGGTGAGTTAATCTCTAAGTGCAATCACGGGCCACGGAGAACGGAGCCCGTATTGCACTTAGACAACCCATGTGTGCCGTGATTCACGGCACACGGAGGTACATGTGCGTGTTTTTCACGCCAGTGAAAAACGTCAGTGTTTTTCACTGACGTGTGAAACGGGCCTAAAAGTGAGAATATTGTTGCTACAGCAACATTTTGGGTGAAGTAGCTGTGGATTCAAAATGCTTAATATACTCCTGAATAAAATCCTTGATGGGTGCAGATTCCAAAATGGGGTCACTTGTGGGGGTTTTCTGACGTATAGGTACCTAAGGGGCCCTGCTAATGTGACATAGTGCGCGAAGTTTATTTCAACTTTTCCAAAATTCAAATGGTGCTCCTTCCATTCCAAGCCCTCCCATTTATCCAAACAGAATGTGGGGAAGTAAATGACATCACAGGTTTTTTTTTCCAAAAGTCTGTGTTCAACCAACTTTATTAACACTGACAAGTCTTAAAAAACGCACCTAAAAAAACGCATGAAAAACGCATGAAAAACGCATGAAAAACGCATGCGTTTTCGATGCGTTGTTTCTCAAAAAGCATTTACTATTCTCCCCTCTGCCAGAGGGTGCGTTTTTTTCCGCGCGGAAAAAAAAGCAACGTGTGCACATACCCTAAACGCTGCAGTTGAAAAAGCAGCAAAAAAGCAGGTAAAAAGCAGGTAAAAAGCAACGTGCGGACATAGCCTTACCCTTTGACTTCAGGCTTCGCTGATACCGCAGGTCCCCAATGCGTTCCACAGCAGTCTGTAGTCTAAAGCGCTACTGGTGAATGTAGATTGATATTATTTATTTTACATTTCTTATTATTTGTAAATGCTCACACCTCACCTGGTCAAGCCTCCAACTCTCTCCGCTCTCTCCCCAACATCCCCTAGGAGAGGTTCTTCAAGGCTGAATGACTTAACATCTGCAAGACGTTTTTTGCTCTTCTTTATTTTCACAGTGCCCAATGAAGAATCTGGAGAAATACTAAACAGAATATGAAGAAATTAATATGAAGAAATTAAAGCAAAAAACATAGTGAGAAAGATGAAAAAAAGAAAAAAAAATATATATATATATATACACTTGAAAGTCTCAAAATTTAAATTTCAACATGGAGAAGGAAAAATCGTGGCGTTATGGAAATCATAGGATGGATAGACATGATAATGATATGTAAGTGTTAAAAAAGTGGAAACAAAAAATGTCAAAACATTTTTTATTAATTCAGTATCAAGGGTATCACCTTATCAATGAGGTGGTGGAACCAGTGATTTGGCAATTTCTCCAAAGTATCACAAGACATGTTAACGTAGGCCACATGTTGTTCGTGCTACTGTAAACAGCATGCGTGGCCTAATCATGGCATCATGGCCTGCAGTGTCTCCAGACTTTGTAAATTTGTGTGCTCATAGTTAATCATATCAATCAATAAATATAATAGCCAATGTATCCATTATATTATCATATTCCAAAAGAACAAAGTATATACAGTATAGTCTTATGAGCATCAGGCACAGTAAAAGATATTCCTATTACAGTGCTACTTATTTGAAATGAGCATCTAAAATGTCTTGAAAGAAGGTCTTCTCAAAGAGTTAATTAAGGTGGTGTCACACACAGCGACGACGACATCGCTGCTAAGTCGCCATTTTCTGTGACGTAGCAACGACCTCAATAGCGATGTCGCTGTGTGTGACACATAACAACGATCAGACCCCTGCTGCGAAATCGCTGCTCGCTCCTGTATGTTCAAGGTCATTTTTTGATCGCTGCTATCCCGCTGCGCCATAATGATAAGCTCAGCATCCTTGTGTTTGACACCACAGCAGCGACGGTTGCGACAACGCTGAAGGCAGTGACGTAAGACAAGGGCGTGTTTTTGCGGTGTATTTTGCAACGCCCCTATGACTCCTATTGGTGGTTACAACAGCGTTCCGATTGGGTACCTTGCCGAAGGCGTTACAGTGATTTCATTCTTTAAGTTCCATTCTTTGTTCTACGTAGTAGATTCTCTATCTGGTGTCGCTAGTGTGTCGTTCTTTGTGGATCTGAATGAAATGAAATAGAATGAATAAAAGCACTACTGCGTGTTCCTTTGTTTGGCACGGTCACCTAATCAGGCGCTGCTGTAGTGATCACCAATCGGAATAGAGGGGCGTGAAAAGAGGCAACGCAAAACATGTCTAGGGGTAAACACCACGCCTCTATCAAGGTCTGAGTCGTCGCAAAGCGACGCGTGTGACACCGCACAACGACCGTCGAGGTCGCTATGATCGCTGCTCCGTTGCTGCTTAAAATTACATGTTTGACAGCTTACTAGCGATCATCTAAGGTCGCTGTTACGTCACAGGAAATGGTGACGTAACAGCGACGTCGTTGTTGTGTGTGAACCCAGCTTTACAGCAAACTTCATTTACATGGGTAAGTCAGAGATTAGCACAATGATTTCAACAACCCTGGTTTGTTGTCCAATACAGTTCCACATGACAGCCGTACCAAAACAGTGGTCATGTTGACAGTTCTCTGGGCATTGCCGCCACTTAAAAGGTCCCCGCAAGGACACGTTGTAGATTGAGTGGCCTACTAAGTGGCACATGTGCCCAGAATCCAGGGCAAAGGATTGCCAGAGCAGAAGTGAACACTGCCCAGGACCAGCAGCCACAGATTAGACTGACGCCAGATCAGGGTAGTTCAAAGAATTTTTGCTCATCTCTAAAGTCAATATTTGCTTCTCAATAAGGCTTTGAGCGCACACTGCGTTTTTTGCTTCACTTTGTTGCCCCAACTGCATGTCTCTCCTTCTCCAAGCAAAAGTCTAAGATAATTCAGAAAGGCTGTGCGCATGTTGCTTCTTTTGTTCCTTGCAGTTTTGGGTGCAGAAAAAAGAAGCATTATATGAATTCTTTGTGCATTTTTGTTCTGCTGTTTTTTTTTGCCCTTCCAACCATTGACTACACTAAACAAAAAAAAAAAAAAAAAAAAAAAGGAATGGCACAAAAAACATGCATGTTTTTGTTACGTTTTTTGGCCAGAAGCTGCAGAAATTTTCTGCAGTGTGCGCACAAACCCTAACAGAGAAGAAAAAAAAAAAAAAAAAAAAAGTGATGACATTACAGCACTTAAAGGGAATCTGTCACCATTTTGAGCTATTTAATATGGACATACAGTTGTATACAGTTATAATTAGTCATACCTGTATGCCTCCTGGATGATGGCTTGTTCTGTAAAAATCATATTTTACAGCTTTCATCTTCCAGGCTATGGGGTGTGCACTGCTCAGAAGAAAAGACTGCCTCTAGTCTTCATTGTAAAAGATTTTTCCTCCCTTTTTCTATCTGAGGGCTCATGTCCACTTGCGATTTTCATGAGTCGATTTAAAAAAAAAAAAAAAATTGTATTGCACTCACACCAGAGTTAATCTATGGTGCAGTGTCCTTTTGCTATTTTTTTTTTCTCGTCTCGAATGATTCTCTTGGTGCAATTGCAGCATGCTGCGTTTTGCACTGTCTCGGCTCACACACACCCCCAACATCGCACTGCACTCGCATGTTATAGACAGACAGCGGAGGAGATGGGAGAAAGTGTTCCCTCCATCTTCTCTGCACATGTGAGGCAATCGCAAGATCACATCACAGTTGCATGACCCTCGGCTGACGCATGCAGCAGAGGGGCATTAGCATATTGCTTCTGATGCTCTCGCATCGGAAGCGGTACGCAAGTGGACATGAGCCCTTAGGCTAAGGACATATGGCAAGAAAAACAGAGCGAGTGGAATGTGATTTTAAATAACAAAAGAAAAAAAATTTTTAAAATTTAAAAAAAAAAAAAAAAAAAAATCACCCACTCACATAGCCCTTGCATGACACACAGACTACCACATAGATACCACTAGCCCAATTTTTCGGGAGGGGAATGGGACCGATTTTTTTATACGCACGTGTGACTCCAGCCTAAGGAAGAGAACAGGAGGACGAATCGTGCATAATGAAAACCGGAGGCAGTCTTATATTCTGGGCAGTGCACACCCCATAGCCTGGAAGATCAAAAGATATAAAAGATTATTTTTACTGAACAAGCCATCATCCAGGAGGCATACAGGTATGACCAATTTCAGCTGTATACAACCTGTATGCCCATATTATTAACTGAGAAAGGTAATCGATTCCCTATAAAGAGAACCAGTCAGCAGGATTTAGTAATATAAAAGGAAAGGTACGGCCATATTGATGTCGTTATACTGATTAAATTGACACCTTTGGTGAAGGAATCTGATCTGTGGTTCTTGTTTAACACTAGAAGTCCCAGAGAGGGGTCATTTAACATTTCTACCATTGGAACCCTATGGAACTTGAAATTCTTGGGACTTCTAGTGTTAATCAGCATTTGAGGTTTTCTTTAAAAGGGAACCTGTCAGATGCCCTATGCCCTCCCACCCAGCAGCATTGATGCCCGTATGCCTAAATTCCCCGCTTAACCAGCCCTGTATAACACTTTAAACCCCCCCAAAGCCTTATAAACCTCGCTGTCCTAGTCGAAGGAGTGTTCCCCAGACTAGTTGACACACTTTACATGTTATTACGCCCCTGTGGGTATGATAACATGATTTCTTTGAGCTGGTGTCATCGCTAGCTCCTGAAAATCTGGTACATGCACACGGCTCATTTCGGCAAAGACAGTGCGCTTTGAAGCAAGGTGTACTCTAGCCGGCTTCATTCAAAGCACTGCGTATGACCGAGAGTTCAGAAGACGTGTAAGTGAGCCGTCTTCCGAACGTCCGGTAATGAGCAGTTCGTTTAGTGCACCGGGAAGCATATCCACCCTACTTCTGAGGCATACTGATGCTGCCAAAATGAGCCGTGCGAGATTTCCAGGAGCTGGTGGTGAATCCGGCTCGAGGAAATCAGGTTATCACACCCACAGGGACATGATAACATGTAAAGACAGCCAACTAGTCTGGGGAACTAACACCCCTTCGATTAGTCAATGCCCTAATTAGCATAGGGACAGCGAGGTTTGTTATAAAAACATGAATAGCATTAGAGGGAACCAATCACCAGGATTTTTGTATATAACCTAAAGCCAGTGATATACTGGCACTATCAGGCTGATTATCTACATACCTGTAGTGGTCAGCTCAGATGTTTAGGTTTTCAAATCCAAGAAAGTGAAGTTTAAAAATCGGCAGCTTCTTGAGTGGCAGCTGCAATGGAGCAGATAATATCTGTGGGAATATTCATATGGATTCCCGCTCCCCTGCCTGTTGTTGCTCCTTCTCTGTTCTCTATGCTAATTTTACTATTCAGTAATTCCTTCACTAAGATGGTGTCAGAGTTGGTGCTTGTCCTTAGCGCTTATCTCCGGTGCCATCTTTGTGAAGATCATGTTACCCCCTGCTATTCTTGCGGCTGAGAGAGCGGCACATGCGCCCTCGCATCTTCTGCTCTCGTTGTGACCGCGGGAGCGCGCGCGGTCACAACAGAAGTGGAGAACAGCTGATCGGAGGACACGATTAGCTGCAGAAGAAGACACCGTGCCAGTACAGCGGCACTGACGTCACTGGATTAGGTGAGTCCATTGTGAACTTACCTCACCTGACCCCGTGCCGTGTGATCCAGTGCCAATGTCGCTGGCACACTGCTGTCGGCTTGTTCCTCCGGTCTGTCACGTCATCCAATCAGCTGTTTCAGGGGGTGGTCTCCACTTTCAGTTGTGACCGTGCACGCACTCCCGCTGTCACAACAAGAGCAGAAGATGCGAGGGCGCATGCGCCGCCTTCTCAGCCACAAAATAGAATAGCAGGAGGTAAAACGATCGTCACAAAATGGCACTAGAAATAAGAGCTATGCGCAGGCCCAAACTCCAACACCATCTTAGTGAAGAAATTATTGAATAGTAAAATTAGAAGAGAGAGGGAGGAACAACAGGCAGGGGAGCGGGAATCCATATGAATACCCACCCATATATTATCTGCTCCATTGCAGCTGCCACTCAAGCAGCTACCGAATTTTTAAACTTCACCATGTTGGATTTGAAAGCCTAAACATCTGAGCTGACCACTAATGGTATGTAGAGAATCAGCCTGATAGCGCCAGTATAGGGCTAGGTTCACACGCTGCGTTTTTTTGACGCTGCGTTTGTGCATTTTTTGCTGCAAAAAACGCACAAGAACGCACCCGCGTAAAAAAAAAACGCGGCAAAAACGTGCTCATTTTTGCCGCGATTTGGTGCGTTTTGCTGCGTTTTTGCTCACTGCGTCTTTACGCGTTTTTTATCAGTGAACAAAAAAAAAAAAGTCTGATGTCATTTCCTTCTTCAATATGTTCTTCATTCTCCACTAGTGTATGGAGGAGAGCAGACAGCTGCAGAACTACAAGGCTCAGCATACTCCATCCAATAGTGTATGCAGGAGAGCAGACAGCAGCTGTCGAACTACAAGGCTCAGCATCCTCCTTCCAGGACTGTATGCAGGATTTCTTTGCCCCCCCCCCCTTTCCCCAAACAAAAAAAATGACGTGGGCTTCGCCATATTTTTGTATGCTAGCCGGGTACAGCAGGCAGGTACGGGCTGCCCCCAACCCCCAGCTGCCTATTTGTACCCGGCTGGGAACCAAAAATATAGATAAGCCCTTTTTTTTTTTTAATTATTTCATGAATTTCATGAAATAATAAAAAAAAAAATGACGTGAGCTTCGCCTAATTTTTGAGTCCAGCCAGGTACAACTAGGCAGCTGGGGGTTTGGAATCCACAGTGCAGGGTGCCCATGCTTTCTGGGCACCCCCGCTGCGAATTGCAGTCCGCAGCCACCCCAGAAAATGGCGCTTTCATAGAAGCGCTATCTTCTGGCGCTGTATCCAACTCTTCCAGCTGCCCTGGTGACGGTGGCTCGCTGGGTAATAATGGGGTTAGGGCTAGCTGTGTATTATCAGCTGGCCCTAAGCCCGAAATTCATCGTGTCACGCCAATATTAGGTATGGCCACCATGAATTTCTAGTAAAGATAAAAAAAAAACAAAAAACAGAACAATATTTTTATTAGAAATAAAACACAACACAATTAGTGACTCCATCTTTATTGAAATAAAGAGTCCCCCTCCGCAGTAATCCTGGGCCAAGGGTCCCGCGCCGTCCAATCCGGAGCCAATATCATCTGATCGGTTTGCTGGAAGGCAAAGCGATCAGATGATGTGTCAGGATCCAGGATGTCAATCACATGACACAGCAGCTGATTGTATAACCGGCTTTTATACAATCAGCTGATGCATCAGTGCAACAAAAAAAATACTCACTTATGTGCTGATTACCGGCAGCTCCTGGAGCGAGTCTGATCCCGTCCGATCGCTCCAGGAGCTGCCGGTAATCAGGGATGAAGTCTCCTGACGGCATCCGCTGATAGGTTAAACCGGCCTGGCGCCCGCGTCACCCTGAGACTTACGATCAGCTGATGCGTCAGTTGACTGCATCAGGTGATCCATCGCCAGGTCCTGCAGGCATACGTACCCGGGGAGACTGCACACAGCCGGAGCGGCGATACCGTGAGAGGAGCTGGGAGCGGACATGGCACCGGGAGTCTGCAGACAGGTATGACTTTTTTTTTCTGCTGTTCACTTTTGTTTTCACAGCTGCCTCCACCTCCCGCCCAGACATGACGCTGCACGGGAGCGGACATGCACAGGACTGGAGGTGGAAGCGGCGATGACGGTACAGGGAGGATTCACGCTTCTGTGTTTACTGACAGAAGGAATCCCCTTCCTGTACATGTCACTTTACTACCCACCTCCTGCGTTTATAGCTGCGTTTTTGGTCTTAGAAACGCACCAAAATGCAGCTATAATAACAATTTGCGTTTCTCATTGCGTCTTTCAACATCCCATTGCACTCAATGGATGAAAAACGCGGGAATAATTGACATGCTGCGTTTTTGTGGTCACCACAAAAACGCAGCTGAAAAAAAAAACGCTGTGTGCAGACAGCAAAAATGAAAACTCATAGACTTTGCTGGGGAAAGCAAAGTCATGCAGTTTTCTGGGCAAAAACGCACCCGAAAAACGCGCAAAAGCGCCGCGAAAAACGCGCTGTGTGAACTTGCCCTAGCACTGCCTTTAGGTTATATACAAAAATCCTGGTGATTGGTTTAATGTAGATAGACCTAGTTAAGGTCATAATATTTAGTAATCTGCTTTTACAGAACTAGCTCTGGTGACATTTGTGTAAAACAGTCTGCATGGTGTGTGACACTATAATTATGCTGCATACTGATAGATTGTAAGGGCGGTACTAGGACTGAAGCTGCATGTTGTGTAGCAATATACATATTAAAAGGATCACTTGAGTTCAATGCAACTATTTATGAGACATTCTAGCTTCCAGATCAAAAATGGTATATATTGTATATGCTAAACAAATGCTAACATATACATTCCGATTAGGTGACTTGAGTAGCCTACGTCAGATGTTTTCCTGAGCAATCACTGATCAAACTACAGCAATCCTTTAGCTGGTGGAACACTACTGTGCTCAATAATCGCAACGGGTAGTGATGAGCGAGCACTGCCGTGCATGGTACTCGCAATGGGTAGTGATCGGCGAGCACTTCCATGCTCGGTACTCGCATTGAGAAGTGATGAGCGAGCACTACCATGCTCAGGTGCTTGGTACTCACAACAAGTAGTAATGAGCAAGCATTAGCATTCTCGGGTGCTTGGTACTCACAACGAGTAGTAATGAGCGAGCATTAGCATTCTCGGTACTCATAATGAGTAGTGATGATAGAGCACTACCATGCTCGGGTGCTCGATAATTGTAACAAGCAGCGATGAGCGAGCTTTACCATGTTCGGTACTTGTAATGAGCAGCCAAACGCTCAGAAGGGCTCGACTCGTTTACCAAGTATAATGGAAGTCTATAAAAAAAAAAAAAAAAAACTTGAGCATTTTTTTTGGAAGAACTTCCAGAAAAATGTTTGAGTTCTCCATTGACTTCCATTACACTTGAGCCTGTCCGAGAGTCCAAATGCTCGTTAGAAGTACAGAGCACCCGAGCATGGTAATGCTGGCTGTTATGATCCGGAACCATGGAAGACCACCAAAAATCATTGGTAAAAGGTGACAAGAGCATTGGCAACTAATCTGGCCGCCATCCCCTTACTAACCATCACAACTAGAAGTAGCCGAGGGGTGAACTAACATCCTGTGCACCGCAAACCCAGCCGGAGAACTAACTATCCTAAAGGTAGGAAAGATGAATAACTCTCTGCCTCAGAAAATAGATAAAGAATAGAAAGCCCCCCACATTCAAAGACTGCGGTGATATAGGAAAACCCAATACACAGACAGATGATAGGATTAGAAAAAGGTGAGGCCCTACTGACTAAATAGGACAGGACAGGAAAGGGACTGATGGTGGCCAGAGAAAAACCCTGCAAAAATCCAAAAACCTGATAGTACAAAAAGCCCTCAGATCACTAGATCTGAACTCCGTCCTATACCAGGCGCTCTTGTCATACCAATGAACAGAAAGCAGGAATCATTACAAATTCAAGAAGCAACAAACACATGGACTAATAGGAGCAATACTCCAAACATAGCTGCAGGGAGCTTCCCAGCTAAGCAACTGAGAGGGAAGATCCCTGCATGCAAATAAACTGAAAACAACCACAGCAAATGACAAACTCAGATAAGAGCAAAAAGAACCAAACAACAAATAAAGAACCAAGCACTTATCTGGGGTAGATGTGGTATGGAGCAGGCTGGTGTAAAAAAAACAACTGCCTCCGGCATAGCCTGCTATCAGACCAGGGTTTAAATAGACAGAGTTAGAAAAGGAAAGCCCATTGCTCAACACACCTGGTCTCTGACCAAACCATTCCTGGCCACAAGAGGGAGCCTCACAGCAGCAAAAGCATAACTGACATTCACAACAGCTGGCTCATTACTACTAGTATGGTGCACCCGAGCAGAACGGTGAAATCTCCTCTTGCGGTGTCAGCACACGCCACAATGTCCATGCTGAATCCAGAAGGTCACCACTTAGTTTGATATTTTTTCCAGAACTTTTCTTTTTGTCTGGACAACCCCTTCAGTATATAGTTTGTCCCCAAATTCAATTTTAAAAAGCTTCCACTCTTATGAACGGGCATTCTACAAGATTTTGAAATGTGTGTTGAAGTTTTTGACAATTAAGGCCAGTTTCATACATCTGGCATTTCGCCGGATGCTGGATCCGGCACGCATGCAGACATTCATTTACAGTGGAAGCGCAACACCATGCGGCTGTGTGCTTCATGCACAACCGGATTTGTCCGCATGGTGTTGCGCTTCCACTGTAAATGAATGTCTGCATGTGTGCCGAATCCGGCAAAATGCTGGATGTATGAAACGGGCCTTATCGAGAACGGGAATTGCAAGGTAAGACATAGATTAGGAGCCTGGCCCTCATCCATAGTCAGTGTTCTGGTTCGTTACAAAGAAAGCTGTGGTGACATGCTTTGCACCACTCCACGGGACGCCTGGCATTGTGCCTGGTAACATATGCATTGCATGCAGCTGCTCGGCTATGGCAGTCCATGCAATGAAGCTCCTAGCACAGTTTTTGTGCTGGTGTTAATGACAGCAGAAGTCTGGATTCTGCAGTTGCAGAGTTGGCACAGCGTTGTCTACCTTCATTTACTGTATGCCGCACGACTTGATGAGCCACTCTACCCACTTTTCTATAACACCTAACACTTTAGGAGGGGACTTTTTACAACAGCGACATCCTATTAGGCCAAGGGCACTCATCGAGTATTTGGTGAGGTTTTTTGTACCTGAGTATTTGTAGGCCAAAACCAGGAGTGGGGGAAAAAAAAATACATGGATGTGGTGATGTGTTTCTATTATACTTTTCCTTTGATTGTTCCACTCCTGGTTTTGGCTACAAATAAAATACTGATGTAAAAAAAAAAACCTCATCAAATTCGCAACAGGTCCACGTGGCCTTACAGGACCACACTCACATTTAGTAAGCTCTCTAAGGTGACCCATTCTTTCACAAATGTTAGTAAAGTACAGGCTATATAGCTGGCAACTTGCTTTTATACCCATGTGGCAATATGATTGAGAGGAAAAAAAATTTGCATAGTTTTTGTTTCCCTATTACGTATATATAGACTAAATGTATTGAACTTTCCATGTAAGTCCCATTGTGGGTTTTTTCTGGGAGTAGAACGAAAAGCTGTAGTTTCATTGTAAATCCAATGCATTCCTTGGATGTATATACAGTAATTAGTGTATATATAGTAACTGGTGAGTGCCACTCTTTTTTCCTTTTCTGTGGAATATACAGTAATTATGCTAGAATTGTATCCCCTGTAATGAGATTTAACATGCTGGTCTTCGCTTTTAATTGGCTGTGATGGAAAGTAGATCACCGACGCCGGGATCAGACGAGTATATGAAAAACTGTCTGATTTTTATCCCAAAAACTTGGATGATTTTCACCTGTATGGTCATCCATACCAAAAAAAGTTGCAATCTGGCACAACTTTATAGATTCTCATCATGATAAAACACATGAAGAATGGAAACCCCATAACTACCTCCTTACGCGTTTCAGATTCCTAAAAGTCATTGGTTATAGGAACATTGAATGTGAAACAACAATATATATACAACTTCACCACGCTAGAAAAGCATCATACTATTAGGGTCTCACCCGTTCATTCAACAAATTGGATGAATAGTGAATGCTGCCATTATTTCCACACGGACACTGCGTGTTTAATAAAATCCATCCGATCAGCCCTATTGATTTACATTGATTAGTGTGCGGTCTCATTTTCTCAGACGGCACACATCCACATTATATGCCCATCGAAAAGTATTTTGAAAAGAAAAAAAAAAAAATATATATTACACATATACATTATATATATATATATATAGTATGTGTATGTGTATATATATATATATATATATATTATATACACACATATATATATATATATACACATACACACACACACACAAAATATATATATATATATATATATATATATATATATATACATACATACATACATACATACATACATACATACATATAATATAGATATATATATCTATATTATAACAAAACAGATCGTTTATAGATGTAAAATCTATATATATATATATCAGCAATTATTAAAAAGTTACAAGACCAATACAGTTTCTTATGGTAAAAAAAAAATGCAAAGATCCAATTGAGGCAGATGAAATCTGATTATTTTTTGTAATTCTTTTTTCAATAATTATTTGGGGAAATAAAACTTATTCATATGAGCAGCGCCATTTAATAACATTGGCCTCCGTGATATCCATTTTTGCCAAGAACAGACCCCAAATATATGTAAATGTCTGTTCTGTCAGGGTGCGGGGTCTGGAACCAAACATAGGGGGTCTCTTATTAATAATAATAATAATATTATTACACCTCTTATTCAGGTATAGGCTGGCAAACAATGCAAGTGGCAGCCACAGGTAGATGGAGTCTCATGACTAGTCTGGTAATAGGGCACTTTGGCTATCTAGCATTTCCTGAAGTCAGAGCAGATGGCACATACAAGCTATAGCCCTGGCACCTAGGAACAGGTGGCAGCAGATAATAGGGCTGTAGTAACATGGCACAGGACGTGCTGTGCCCGCAGACCCTCCCTCACCTGATAGGCAACGTGGCAGCCTCCCGACCAGCTCTGCCGATCAGCTTCATGCTTGGCACAGCGACAATGGATAACCAGACGTGATAACTTCACCAAGTCTGTGGGCAAGCACAGGAGCCCGTCATATTGCCACACTGGACGCTTCTGTTCTGGCGTCCATCCCCCTCAGCTCATACCGACAGTCCCGCCTTCACACACCACACTGACGCCATAGAGGCAGTCCATGTACAGTACACACAGTACAGGAAGCCGGGGAGGATGGATGGCATGCGGCCAGGCCCTGCTTTATTGTGGGTGTGCACTGTACCAGCTGGAATGTCATATGACTGCTTTCTGGAGGCAATGATTAAAATGCCAGCGAAAAAGTGAAAGGAGTTCTAGGTGATGATGGTGACTTTAGTATTCCCGCCCAATTTTCTGAGGGGAGAGTAGTTACACTACAGTGCAAACGACCCCACCAACTAGCAGAGAGAGCAGGAGGGAATGGGGGCGCCTGGTGTCTGGGCAGGCCAGAAATTCCAGGATTGCTACTAAACATAAGGCACTTTTTACCCTGTCTGGAAGAAAAAAAGGATGTTCCTGATTCTTTTGAAGCTGAATAAATTTGTACACATTGTCTTGACTGTAACTATCATTTTGCATTTTACAGTGAAGGCAGCTGGTGGCTTAAAGGGGTGGTTCATTACTCTTCAATAGTGGCCACATCTCTGGTAAAACTGATAGGGAAGGCTGGGCGGCACTATTGTGGTCCACTCATCCCTATGAAGTGACCACCCCCACCCTAGGCACCGTGACCTCTGAGATGCGGTGAAGTCACGTCAACTTCCAGTTGACCGAACATCACCGAAGTGGGCCCTATTCTCCCTGAGTGACTGGGCTGTGAGCAGAGTTTCACCACTCGTCACACACCAGCATCACTCCTGCTTGCGGCACTCTGCAGCGAAGGAGAGAATGCGCGACATGCTGGGCTTTGACGAACCGTGAAATGCCTCCAACAGCCTAGTCATGCAGGAAGAATGGGGCCCGCCTCGGTGATATTGGGTAAACTGGAAGTTGACGTGACATCACCGGATGCCAGAGGTCACAGAGCTCGTAGGTCACTTCATGGGGATGAGCAGACCACAATAGTGCCGCTCAGAGGCAGAATTGGCTGAACAACCTATTTAGAAAAAGCGTTCCCTATCAGTTTTAACGGGATGTGGAAACTATTCCAGAGTAGTGAAGCACCCCTTTAATATTAGAATTATGGGCTATAGACATGTATCATTTATAACTAATGATGAGCGAGCACTACCATGCACGAATGCTCTGTACTCGAAACGAGTAGTGATGAGCGAGCACTACCATGCACAGGTGCTCTGCACTCATAACGAGTAGTGATGAGCGAGCACTACCATGCACAGGTGCTCTGCAGTCATAACGAGTAATGATGAGTGAGCACTACCATGTTCAGGTGCTCTGCACTCATAACGAGTAGTGATGAGCGAGCACTACCATGCACAGGTGCTCTGCAGTCATAACGAGTAATGATGAGTGAGCACTACCATGCACAGGTGCTCTGCAGTCATAACGAGTAGTGATGAGCGAGCACCATCATGCTCAGGTGCTCTGCACTCATAACGAGTAGTGATGAGCGAGCACTACCATGCTCAGGAGCTCTGTACTTGTAACCAGAGATGAGCGAACTTGAGGTTCGGTGTTCGTATCAAACACAGACTTTAAAAAAAAAAAAACCCAGAGTTCGGGTGGTTTATGTATGCAAACCACACACACAAGCATCGCGGTGCTCAGCCCAGTGCAAGCTGCTGGCAGAGTTATAATGGCTTGCTCTGGGAGTAACAACAGCATGATCATTTGTCATGTGCAACCATAAGAAATAAAATTGAAAAATCCTGCCGACCTGCCCCAGGAATTGATCTGTTTATGCCTGGCTGCATCTGCGCGGAGACCCGAACTGCTCAATCAGTGACTTCCACTGAGGTTCAGGTCCAGTCCGGGTCCCAAACCAAACTTTATCTAAAGTCCACCTAAACCCACCGAATCGAACTTCCATGAGTTCGCCTATCTCTATTAGTAAGAACTATGATGTTCAGGTGCTCAATTCTTATAACAAGCAGTTGGATGCTCGAATGGGCATGGCTCAAGTACCCAAGTATAATGGAAGTCAATGGGGAATTTGAGCATTTTTCTGTAAATTTTTCCCCAAAAATGCTCAAGTTCCCCCATTGATTTCCATTATAGTTGGTTGCTTGAGTCACGCCCATCTGAGCATCCAACTGCTCTTACTGAGTACTGAGCACCTGAGCATAGCAATGCTCGCCCATCACTGCTTATAATCTGTCCATGATTTTTTGATAGTGTCTCCAAAAAAAGTAAAAAATAAAGTTGGCAACCCTGCTGGGTACTACAGGAAAAATCAGTGAAGAGTGCAAATACTAGTTCCAAGTTTTACCCGGACACCTCCAAACCCCTTCAAAAAGTAGTCACACTTACCAAATCCATCAAGCCATGCAATGCTTTGTATTGGGTGAGGCCTTCATAAATATAAAATACGGAATTTACACTTTATACACAACGCTCATGCATCAGGTGCTATGACTTAACTAATTGAAGACCAAATTATGTATCCATTGGTCCTGATCGGGCACATTTTCAGGTTTTTTTCATACTAGCAGTTTAAGGCCTGCGACACACATCCGTGCCGCGGTACGTGTTTGCCATTTTTTACACGTACCGGAGACACGTGCACACGGGGTCCTAGGTAATCCCAATGGTTAGAAGACACGTAAGTATTTAGGAACGGAACGTGTGTCCGTTCCGTACTTACGTGTCTCCGTGTGTTACAAAACGCTGACATGTCCATGTTGCTCTGGCAGCACGGGTGTCATACGGCCCGCACACGTACCACACGGATGTAGTGTTGATGTGGGCCCGTGTGACACGCGCCGGAGGTAAAAAAAACACAAACTCACCTCCACGAGTCCTGCAGTCTCTGCCGCGGCTGTCCCCTGCATCCATCCCCCAGTGAATTTGAACAGCGCTTCTCCTTCACTGGGGGCCGGACGCAGCGTCAGCGGGGCGTGGCCTGGGGCGGACACTGACATTCAGCACCACAGACAGCTCCGGAAGAAACAGGTAAGGCGGGACTACCCGTTCTCCGTGTGTTATTACGTATAACACACGGAGAACACGTACGTGCCACAAAAACTGCACACGGGGAACAAACCACCCCTTTAACTTGTACGTTTTGTCACGTAAGTGTGGCAGAGGCCTAAAGTGGTGTACTTTTTTTTTATTATTCAAATATTCAAACCAATTTTTCATCTCTTTTTCACAAAACGTAGGGCTTGTTCTGACATTTTCAAACTTTTTTTCCCCTGATATCGGTGGGGAAGTAAATGAAATGCATGTCTGTTTTCCACATTTTTTTTACTTTTTCTTATGAGTACAAAGGACCTCTAAAATACAAAATACATTTTAAAACTTGTACCCCCTTCAGTAACAGATTAGTTTATATATCAGACACGTTTTTTGGGTTTTTTGTCAGAGGCAGGGATTTATTTTTTAATTATTTAACATAATGTGGCCCCCCATAAGGTTATAAAAGACTTTGTGCGGAGAGACGATCTTTAAATACTTTTTTAATCGGATTTCCCTTGTAACTGGGGCTGGTATATTAGCCCAGTTACTGGGGAAATTCAGTAACCTGACTGCATATCACAGCTGACTGGGTCTCTACACCTAGCGATCATGATCACTGGGTTCGGAGGAAGCACCGTCATTGCTTCCTAATTTATATACACAGCAATTGGGAAGGCAGAGAGAGTAATAAACCATCTCTGCCTTCTTTATGCGGAGCTCAGTTGTGTCTGACAACTGTCTCACTTCTCCTGCAGCTGCACGATTTTGTGCAGCTACTATACTATGTAGTTACATTTTAGGCTAGTTTCACACTTGCGTTGGGTTGAATCCGCTGGGTCCGTTGCTACGTCGTTTTGACGCATCCGTTATTTTTGTGTTGTCAACGGATGCAACAGGTCCGTTATTTCACAGGAATCCGTTAGCAGATTCCTGTTAAATAACGGATCCGTTTTGCGTCCGTTAGGCGTCCGTCTAACGGAATGCGTCAACTCCGTTTTTTGGGGGGTTTTTTCTCATTTTTTTCATTCTGGGCATGCTCAGTAGAAATTAGCGGAATCCAGTAGCGTATTCCGTTGTAAAGCACTTTGCAACGGAATTCGCTACCATAGGGATCCATTATAACTATTGACGGATGTAACGGAATCATTTTAACGCAAGCATTTAACGTTACATGCTGTGTTCCTTCCGCCCAGCGGAAGCAACGCAGCATCGGCCAGCAGAAGCAACGCAAGTCCATCACTCACAATCCGTCGTCCATACAAGTCTATGGGAAGCAGCGGAATCCATTAATGGATTCCACTGTTTTCCAAAACGGCGGATTGCAACTGCAGGACAACAACGCAAGTGTGAAGGTACCCTTAGAATGGCCCTGCATAGAAGAATATGAACCGCCCATACGATTATAATAAAGGCAATCCAGAGGAAGTTAAGCAAGCTAAAAAAAAGAATTGTCATCATCAGCACATAGCATGTAAACAGGAGATGTGCTGCTGCATTGTCTGATCACACCACATCTTCTGAGCTGGGGAGGATGCAAAAAAGTAGACCGACAGTACAGCAAGGGATCATAGCTGATTTTTAATGTGAGGTAAAACATTTCCCTGTCTCTTTTTAAAAAATTTTTTACCTCAAATAAAGAATAATCTGTGATCCCATGCTGTAATGTTTGTATACTTTTTTTGCTTTCTCATCAGCCCAGGAGATGTGTTTGATCAGATCAAGTCCCTGTACGGTCAGACACGGCCATTTTCACAGGGACAAATATATAAAATTATCTCAGCACACACATGTTTTTTAAACACATCCATTATTATTCCAAGATCTATTTGTTAAAATGAATTTTGTTTGTGGGAAATCCCTTAAACAATAGAAGAGTCATTAGCTTGTCTAGACAGGCCAGTAAACAACCGCTAGTCAACTGCTATGTAGCCAATCAGGCCTCGAGCATCCCATCTTAGGAGCCATTACACAGAATAATGTTAATGCCTTTTTTCCCCCCAACACTGGTGTATTCTAGTCTGGATTACTTCAAAGGCAACATAACTTGTAGCTACTACACTTTAATATATAAAATAGCATAGGAAATTGTAATGACGGTCTCCCATCATTAGGAGACTTGTGACAGGTTCTGGACTTGAGTCTCACCTTGCCTTGTGAGACTCTGGAATTTGAATGTATTTGTTTTCTGTTGGTGCAATGAGGGTAAGACCTTGTGCCCACGTAAGATCGTACCTGCAGACTTTTCTGCAGGTATTTCCGCAGGTTCACGCAGCAACTCCCAGAATCCACAACTATCCATTGCTGCAGTATATCTGCAGAGTGTTGCGGTGAACCTGCAAAAACAGTGCGGATTTCGTGCGGAATTCGCACCCTGTATCTTCATAGTGGAGGAGCAGGAATTCCGCAGGTAATTCCGCATGAATTATGGACATGCAGTTACGTGCGGCTGTGGGAAATACGCTGCATCTTCTGCAGCCGCAAATACCGCAGCATTGATACAGCACTCCCCAACTCCTATAGGATAACATGTGGAGTGTCTGTATTCGCGTAAACCTGTGAAGTTATCTGGAAAATCTAGAAAACCCGCGGGTTTTCCGCGGCAATATCCGCCGTTACTTTCTTCTGTGGGCACATGGCCTTAATGTCAATTTCCTTGCCAGCAGCTCCTGGTTAGTTCACCTCAGGTGTCGCTCTTTTTTGACCACGCCCATCTCCTAGACACATGATCCATCACCTGATGCCGGTAACGGAATAAATTCTGTTTCTGACCACCTTAGAGGGAGGACGCTCTCTAGGTGCTGCTGGTGATCCATTGCTGGAGCTTTTGTGGTACTAATCTTTGGTGCCGTGTCATATACACCCTTGGTGGCTGGAGATTGTTGGTATATCCTTTTGTCTATGTCCCCTTGTCTGTCCCCATTCCCATGTGTTGAAACTGTAGAGATGACAGTCTAGTGTAGTCACCGGCCTTGTCACTATACAGGGTGAGTGGACGGGCAGTAAGAGACTAGGCATGTAAAGGCGACAAAGAGAAGGACTCATATAGGGACGTTAAGGGAGCTTGGGGCCCAAACACAGGGTAGCGTCAGGAGGTGCCGCATCCCCTGCTCCCAACCATCAGAGTCCTCCTCTCCTCTACCATCCCCATTGAAACTCGTGTATTTTGCCATACACCGGACAGTCATTGGCCGTGCACATCTGTCACGCTATGTCGGACACTCGCCAGTTAGTGCGTGACAGAATAAAATTATTTTATTATGGACATTTAATGCACTTTAGATAAGGACTTTGAACAATTTAGGTGTTCATGAAAAACACGGTGGCGCGGTGTCCTTATCTAATAGAGGAACTGTCCAGTGCAGCTTGTCTTCAGGACTTCCATATATCCTACATGGAAAAGGTCATATGCCCATTTTTTTTATGTAATATGATTCTTATTTTTACAAAATTATATAGTTTTTTTCCACCTCATAGTTTAATTTCCACATGAAATAATATCAATATCACATGAAAATGTGATTCCTATGAAATGTATGAATTACAAAATGTCCTTTGCAATAATCATAAACAGAGAATAAACGTATGTACGGTAATTCTCACACCGCTCTCACCACATCAATCTCAGCTAAAGACTATCACATAATGCGAGTACCAAGTCAAGTTTTTTTTCACACTTTATAAATTATTTGAGATTAAAATGTATTATTTCAGAAGTATTTTAAAAGTCCATAAAACAGATTGCAATTCTAGATTACTTTCTAGCAGCCTGTCATATCCCATCCAATTTCGTAGCAAAACAGCTGTTTTTCTCTTCTGCTTTTTATTTAATTTCACAGATTGTCTTAAATCAAAATGTGACAAGTTGGCATCATGTTATGTCTTCACACCACCTACCATTTCAAATTCATAAAGCTTTTCTTTGTGTAATCATATCAAAGAATAAAATATATAAATATAATATATTCCGAATATATAATAAATAATTGTTGTGCTCTAACAACAAGGCTTTCCTCCAATTCCAGGAGTAGTTGCCAGTCCCAACTGATTGATGCTGATTTTATGTACACTGTGTTCTAAATATCCTTCAGGCAAAGCGTCCATTATTCACTGAGCAAATGCACAAATGGACACAGTGCAGCCTTGCCGACCAGTTTTCGAGTGTATAAAAAAATATTCTGCACAGTTCTTATGTGGTCCACATGGAATCCAAAGCATAAACGACCTGAGGAGAGCTTTTGCCAAGAATGACCACATCAGGAACCTTGATTCTACATGGATTTTATCGATTATTATATGCAAGGGAGTATGAATAATTCCTAGTTTTACATTGTATGACTGGTTGAAAATACTGCACACATCTTACTGAAGGCTGAACTATCTTTGTAACAGCAATTACATCAAGTCAGATTCTTACAGATGGAATTTGTAACTATTCTCGAATTGGAAGGAGGAAAGTTTGTTTTATTCCTCTTTACTTAGGTACACTTGTAAAGCACAAAGAAAATTTGGACGTTTGAAGAAATAGCAACACGTGGGGGGTAGAGCCAAGGAAGTACCATAAGGGGGTCAGGGCAGACACAGGCACAGTGGGAATAAAGTGGCGTATGTGTATAAATGGCAAGAGTTAGAGGAAATGAGATGGGGCTAGTCACATGGCCCGAGGAGCCAGGTAGACTAGAGGGGATGAGATACCACTATGGCTCACCTGGGGGAAGTGTAGAGGGAGAGTAGGGGAGGGAAAAGTTAAGGAGGGATTCATTTTGAAGTTCAGGACTTTTTATCATAGGTGGGTTAGAGCAGATCTACGGTTAGGATGCTTTCACACATCAGTTTTTTGGCATCAGGCACAATCCGGCAACAAACAGATAAAACGGATCTCGCGCCGGATCCGTCTTATTCCCCATTGACTTGTATTAGCGTCTTTGTCCGGCTGCCGCATAGGAAGCAGCATGCAGCGTTTTTTGTCTCCGGCAAAACAACGGACCACGCCGGCGCCATCCGGCATGTTGTATAATGGAATCCTATGAGCGCCGGATCCATCATCATCCGGCATATGACGGAATCCAACGACTGACCAGGGGTTTTTTTTTTAACTGCGCATGCTCAGTATCACAACGGATCCGTCAAAAAACGGAAGGACCGCATGTAAAAAAGCTGATGCGATGGATGTTTTTTTCGCCGCATCCGTCGCATCAGTTTTTTCATCGGATTGTGCCTGACAGCAAAAAACGGATATGTGAAACTAGCCTTATTCAATAAAGCACATGCCACTAAATAATTTTGCTAAGTCAGTTTTGTTTTGTGCTTTGCTAATACGTACTATTATCATAAACTGTGTACACCTTACGGAACCATTTTTTTTTTTGATACATCTTGTCCTCAGGGATAAACCTGATAGTCATTGTAGACTTTAGTTGAGGAACCTGACTACAGGACAGGTTTTCTCTGGTTTAGACTAGCTTTAGTTCTCCGGCTAGCAGAGGCATTCAAACACAAGCCACTGTCATGAAAGACCAGGTGAGGCCAAACAGATAATCCCTGCTTATCTGTCCTAATTTGAGTGCAAAAAAGAAAATACCTTCAAATAAGGAGGGTTTATACTAACTGGGTGCATACAGTTAGAGGAATGTTGTCTTAGTCTATTAATTTCAACTCATTAACTCCTAAACATTTAGGCTATGTGCCCACGCTGCGGAAAATGCGCGAAATTTGCCGCGGAAATTCCGCGGATTTTTCAAAAATCTGCAGCACAGTTACTCCCCAGCCATTTTTATGGCATTTGGGAACTGCTGTGCCCACGCTGCGTTTTTTTCCGCAGCGGAAATAACGTGGATTTCTCTGCGGAAAAATCAGCAGCATGTCAATTATTCCTGCGGATTTACCTGTGGATTTTGCCCATTCAATTGAATGTCAAAAAACTCAAAATCCGCGTCAAATCCGCACAAAATCCGCACCTATGCAAAGGTGCGGTTTCCGGGGGAATGCTGCGGATTTAGCTGCAGAAAAATCCGCGGATACAGAGTCCCGTGGGCACATAGCCTTATAGTTTCCATTTAAACAACTGAGCAGGGAAAAAAGTATCAACACTATAAATGAAAATCTATAGCCAATGATTACGAGAAGTACTAACCCATATAAATTGTTAGAACATGTCCTCATGTAGCATAAACACTGCATTTTTTGTATGCTGAAAATCTGTTGCATTAAACAGTTCAAACCCCTACCCTCCGTGCATATAAAGATGCTAATAAACTATGTGGTTTTTGTTGGGCGTTCTTTCCCGATAGGCTTCTGTGGGGTATAAAAAAATGCATGGAAAAAACGCAGTTGAGTTTTTAGGTACTGGATCAAATCTTTTCTGTTCTAATAAACTCTGCTTCAAATCTGCACCAGAAATGCATGAAATAAAGAATTAATACACAGCAAAAAATGCAGCAAAAACACAATAACCAGAGATTGTTATTGTGTATTTGGGTACTAACATCAGCAGAAAGGATGCAGTATTCATGCTACACTAACATGGTCTAAAACTCCATACAGATGGGCAGATATCTGCCCATAAATAAGAAGCTGCTCAACTATATATTAGTAGATTAACAATTGTTTTACACCTTTAAAGGGAACCTGTCACCACTTTTTTGGCCTAAGCTGCAGCC
The DNA here is from genome assembly GCF_048569485.1 of Anomaloglossus baeobatrachus. Lineage (NCBI taxonomy): Eukaryota > Metazoa > Chordata > Amphibia > Anura > Aromobatidae > Anomaloglossus > Anomaloglossus baeobatrachus. The sequence continues at coordinate 360,874,546 of NC_134353.1, forward strand.
ACCACCACCAAGCTCTTATATACAGCATTCTAACATGCTGTATATAAGAGCCCAGGCCAGGGGTATAACATAAAAAAACACTTTATAATACATACCTACCGGTCGCGCGGTGGGCCCTATGGGCGTCTGTTGTCCGGTGCCGCCGCCTCTTTCAGCCATCTTTGTGCTCCTTCTTCTCTAGCTACAGTGCAGGACGCGTCCTACGTCATCCACAATCACCGGCATTCAGGTCCTGAGCAGGCGTACCTTGATCTGCCCTGAGCAGGGCAGATCAAAGTATTGTAGAGCACCTGTGCAGGACCGGCGAGTGTGTATGACGTAGGACGCGTCATGCACCCAGGCTTCAGAAAGAGGACGAAGATGGTCGAAAGAGGCAGCATCCCCACCGGCGATGCCCATAAGGCCCACCGCAGCGACCGTCCGGTAAGTATTATAAAGTGTTTTTTTATGTTATACCCCCGGCCTGGACTCTTATATACAGCATGTTAGAATGCTGTATATAAGAGCCAGTGGTGGTGGCCGCAGCTTATAGGCCAAAAAAGTGGTGACAGGTTCCCTTTAAGGTCTGGGCAATTATTCCTTCTTGCACTCTTGTTTTTCCTTTCCTTTTTCCAAGAGGCATAACTTTTTTATTTTTCTGCCTAGGAAGCAAATAAGGTGGGTTTTTTTTCCTTTTTTTTCAGAGCAAAAGACACCATAAATCTTATGTAAAAAGGGGGAAAAAATTCTAAATCATATGACATGGTGAAAAAAAAATAATTCAGCCATTGTTTTTTGGGGGATTTTGTACTTGCGTTTATTGCATGGTAAAAATGACCTGGAAACTTTATTCTCCATGTCAATATGAATACAGCGATAAATATTTAGCAGTGACTTCATGAATTCACTGCATGTCACAACTACCGACTCTCGTGATACTTTGCATGAGAACCGCGGCAATGTACTGCGGTGAATTCATGATGTCACTGCCTGCGGTGGTTCATACGCTACTGTGTCACCCATATGTTGAGACTCGTGGTGCCCTCATTAGGTCATTGAATAATAAAAAGACAGGGGCCACCTTTCCCCTCTTGGGATCTCCAACAGCAACAAGGAACAACAGACAAATGTAAGAGGAAAGAATTGCTGTATAATAGGGATCAACCAAGCAAAATCGTTCCAAAACGGTGATCGTTGACAAGTCGTTCATTTCCTTAATATCGCTGCTGCCACTGGTACGATATTGTTCATTATTCCTGCGGCATCACACATCGCTATGTGTGACACCGCGGGAGCGACGAACTTCTCCTTACCTGCGTCCACCGGCAATGCGGAAGGAAGGAGGTGGGCGGGATGTTACGTCCCGCTCATCTCTGCCCCTCCGCTTCTATTGGCCGGCCGCTTAGTGACGCCACAGTGACGTCGCTATGACGCCTAACGCACCTCCCCCTTGAAGGAGGGATTGTTCGGCGGTCACAGAGACGTCGCCGACCAGGTATGTGCGTGTGACGCTGCCATAGTGATGATGTTCGCTGCGGCAGCGATCACCAAATGTCGCATGAGCGACGGGGGCGGGAGCTATCGCGCTCGACATCACTAGCAATCGCTAGCGATGTTGCAGCGTGTAAAGTACCCCTAAGTGTACTCCACCCAGGCTCACTACTTATCCTACACTGAGACAGGGTTGGTGGTGTCAGATAAAGTGGTCTATTAATATGGCATGGGTTATATTCATGCAGGTTTAATTGTGCACGTGCTTGCATGTTTGCCTTTTGTATCAAATTTTCCATTTATTATCAGCACACTAGTATTTTATTATAGTACTAGATCTGGGGTGTTTGTTAACGGTCAATCTGTGACTTTTTTTAAATGTTTTTAATATTGCACTTTTTTCTCTTCATGTGACATCTATTTATGTATGTTTATTTTTTAACCAATAAAATATATATGTTTTGTCTATATACACGGAGTTGCTTGGTTGATCCCATACAGCAATTCTTTCCTCTTACATTTGTCTCGTGAGGTCATTGCCACGGTTCTCACACAGTACAGCTTGAGAGCTAGCAGTGGCTGGTATCCCAGTGTATGGGGAACATTTTGTTCTTCATAGGCTGGGACAATGAGTCTGGGACATTGAGGGACCTACATATGGATTACGTCAGACAGGATTAGGGTTTTGATGGGAAATTAATTGGCGAATGAGGATCTCTTGTCTTTTTGTTTTAATAAGTCTCTCTTTTTATGTCTTTAAGGCTCGCTTTGAAGGGTTGGTGTCGGGGGAGACTTTTTCCTAAATAAAATTTTTATTTTTCACCATTTACAATTACTGGTTTAGTATTGGGGGTGTCTGCTAGTCGCTCACCCATTACTAATACCAGGTCTTGATGCCAGCTGTCAATTTACAGCTGGCATCAACCCCATATATTAACCTGTTTGCCACAATACCAGGGCAACGTGATGAGCAGAGTACAGCATCAGAATTGGATGCCACTTCTAGGGTGGTTGTGTGTCTGCTCTTTTTAGGCCTGCAAGGGCCAAATAACCATGGCCCTTCCCAACCCTAATAATAGCAGCCCCCAGTTCTCTGCTGTTCCTTGGCTGGTTTTGCAAAAATGAGGGGGACTCCACATCATTTTTTTAAATTATTTTTTTCAAATAATTTTAAAAATCAGCATGGGATCTCCTTTACTTTTCGAAACCAGCCAAGTTACAACTGACAGCTGAAAAATGCAGCCCACAGCTGCTGCTGTACCTGTGCTGGTTGTGAAAATTAGGAGGGACCCCACATCATTTTTGTTTCAAAAATGATTTATTAATACTGCTGAATAGCTGTACAAGCTCTCTCTCGATCTAGCATTTAACTATCCTTTCCTAGATTTGCACATCTCTTACACATAAAAAAATTCATTTTAGCATCATCCTTTTTTTTTTGGTACCTATCACACGAATGTCAAACAGATGTCATCCGTGTGATGTCCATATTTGACCTGTGCTGCAAGAAAAAAAAAAAAGACTTGTCTCCATGAGAATCACACTGGCACCCAGATGTTTCACAGGGACACATGGTTCTTGTGAAAACACGGAGGTGTGAAGATCCTATTGAGTTTAATTAGTATGCATACATGTCTCAGGTACGTGTGAAAATGGACACCAAACAACTGGAAACAAGGAAGTGTGAAGGAGGCCTGCATGTAAAACAAGCCAATATGGAGGGTGAGTTAAAGTGTGAATATTGCATCACATCACATAATAAGCAGCACTCACCACTGGTTCTGTTTAAAAATAGCACTATATTGGGACATCATGTGCAGGATTTGGAATTAAAGGAGCGACAGATGTTTAGCGTGTGACCATGCTTCTTCTGGCTCACCTGGTGACATGCTAAACAGCAGTCACTCTTTTTATTCCACATCCTGAACACTATGTACTAAAAAAGTACTATCTTTAAACAGAACCAGTGGTGAGTACTGCATATTTTTCTGGTCTACATGCATGAAATGTAACATGTCTCTTTTCACTGAGCACCACATACACTACTTACAAAAAGTTAAAGAGATCTGACTAGAGATGAGCGAACCGGTCGCGGTTCGGCTCGAGGTCGGTTCGCCGAACGGAGGTCCCGTTCGAGTTCGGTTCGTCGAACGTTCGACGAACCGAACTCGAACTGCATAGGAAACAATGGCATTCAATCACAAACACATAAAAACACCTAGAAAACACCCTCAAAGGTGTCCAAAAGGTGATAAACAACTCACAACACAACACAAACACATGGGAAAGTGACAAGGACATATACTCATGCGAAAACAAAACAGCTGGACAAGGAAAAAGAGGAGGAGACACAGATATGAGTATATGCAAGGAAACATCGATGCCATTACTGTGCAACTTGAGCCCTGCTCATTTTAGGCTTCCAATCTGGATAAATTGCCTGAGCTCAACACGTACGCCTTGGGGATCTTGTCGTGTCCTGCAGCCAGCGTTCTCTCGGAACCTGTCTTCAGTGCTGCTGGGGGTCTGCTGGCAGATAAGCACACGTGTCTGTCCACTGACAATGTGGACATGGCTCTCAGAGGACTTTTCTTCCCCTGGGTCAGCCAGGGGAGGCGAAAGGCACGCGTATTTTTGAGAGTGCTTCATGCAAAGCATCTTTTTCATTTTGAATAGGGGGGGGGTCAAGTGATGCCAGTCAAGTGGGGTGTGTGTGGCCCAATTAGTGGCAACGAGGGAGACTGTGGTTGGAGTCCCTTCGCTGTGTTTCTAAAAGAACCAAGATGAACAAGTCATGGCTCTCAGAGGACTTTTCTTCCCCTGGGTCAGCCAGGGGACGGGAAAGGCACGCGTATTTTTGAGAGTGCTTCATGCAAAGCATCTTTTTCTTTTTCAAAAGGGGGTCAACTGATGCCAGTCAAGTGGGGTGTGTGTGGCCCAATTAGTGGCAACGAGGGAGACTGTGGTTGGAGTCCCCTCGCTGTGTTTCTAAAAGAACCAAGATGAACAAGTCATGGCTCTCACAGGACTTTTCTTCCCCTGGGTCAGCCAGGGGACGGGAAAGGCACGCGTATTTTTGAGAGTGCTTCATGCAAAGCATCTTTTTCTTTTTCAAAAGGGGGGTCAACTGATGCCAGTCAAGTGGGGTGTGTGTAGCCCAATTAGTGGCAACGAGGGAGACTGTGGTTGGAGTCCCCTCGCTGTGTTTTACATGATTTTCAAAGGGCATGACATGCCTAAGAGGTTGAGTTTCATCATCTGCAACTTGTTGGCAACAGAAAGGCTGCCTTTACACCATTTTGAGATCGAGGATTTTCGAGACCTTATGCCCATTGCAGTGCCCCAAGAGCCGATGGCCAGTCGTCACTCCTTCTCCAAGAAAGGCGTGCCCGCGCTACCACAGCAGGTCGCACACAACCTCACCGATTCCTTGAGAAGCTCTGTGTGTAACAGGGTGCATTTCACCACAGATACTTGGACCAGTAAGCATGGACAGGAGAGTTACATGTTGCTGACTGGGCACTGGGTAACTATGGTGAGAGATGGAGAAGGGTTTGCTGTACAAGTCTTGCCGTCCACACGACTTGTGTGTCAATCCTTCATCTGTATGTACAAGTTCCTCCACTGCTTCTGCCTCCTCAACCTCGTGTGGGTCCTCCACCTCGGCCCAAACCCTGTGTGGTCAGGCCACCCGCGTTGTAACTGTGCCCAAGGAATCCCACACACCTCCTTACTATGCTGGCAGCAGAGCTCAAGGCCATCAGGCGGTCAAATGTTTACTTTGAAATGTAGGGGAAATGTGAGACACCGCTGAGGAATTGTGGACGGTTAGCTCTGGAGAGTGAGACCGAGTTTCATCAATGGTTGTCTCCACTCAACCAGCAGCCAGGGAAGGTCGGGTGCGACAATGATGCAAACCAGTCTGCGACCCTTCTTCAGGGCAATGTGGCACACGTGCCTTGTATGGCTCACGTGTTGAACCTGGTTGTCCAGCAATTTTTAAAACACTATCCCGGCCTACATGGCCTTCTGCAGAGGGCACGGTGTAACGCCTGCCTGGATCGACACACTCAGATGGGCTGTAAAGGATAGGCTAGAGGCAAGCCACTCACCAAGCTGGACACCCAGAACCCTGAAACCCTTTAACCCCTATACAGTGATTTGGAATTACACAGGGCCCAAGTTGATCAATACCTGTGGAAGGCTGCAGTTCCAGAGAATAGTAGTCATGCAGGGTGAAAAACATTAATTGAGGAAGAGGAACAGAATGGGATGGCCAGGACTTAATCAGAAAACAAGCAGAGGAGAAATGCGGATCGGCCAACGAGGTACATAAACAGCAAGCAGGAAAAGTAGTCAGGTAACAAGCACACAAACTCATAAAACTGAACTGGGGGTAACAGTAACAAGAGGTTCATAGCTTTGTCTGGCAGTGGTCTGCAGACAGGAGGGGCCTAAAAAAGGGTGTGGTGTCTTCCCATTGGTTGTAGCTGAATGATGGTACTTCATCTGTGAGATACCCACCACCTACATTCAGCCTGTGGTTCTGTATCTGTCAAGGTAACGCAACCCAGTGGGTGACCATAACCTGCGTCCACCTGCGCCGCAGGCATCGACTCCTTTTCCATCATCAGCACTATGCACGAAAGGAACACGTTGTCACTTGGCGACCGGAGTACAAATTGATTGAGTGGACTACGTTGGTGACTTAACAGCCGTGTGCGGCAATGATGCAAAACTGTCTGCGGACCTTCGTCAGGGCAATGTGACACACGTGCCTTGTATGGCTCACGTGTTGAATTTGATTCTCCAGCAATTTTTAAAATACCATCCCGGCCTACATGGCCTTGTGCAGTGGGCATGCTGCTATGTGCTCACTTTCATCCTTCGCACCCAGCAGCTCAACAACTTTCATGGCTCCTGAAGTCTTAGGGTCTGGCGGTTAAACGCTTGAAATGCGATGTTCCAACACGCAGGAATTTGAATCTGCACATGTTGCAGCGTGTGTGGCAGCACAGCAGTGCCCTGCTGAAATACGGTATGATGTATACCCTGGGCTAACTTGATCCAGAGGTGGTGCAGATCACGCTGCTGGAGTGGTGTCAGATCAAGGACCTATGCACCCTTCTACACAGTTTACAAATGTCAACGAAGATGTTTAGCACTAGCGATGCCATTCTCAGCGTGACAATTCTGGTCATCTACAAGATGGAGCACACTGTAAGCATTATTCGGAGTCAGGTGTTGGTCCAAGAGGAAGGGGAGGAAGTACAGGAGGAGTCATATGCAGAAGGGATAATAAGATGTACAAGGTCCATACGTTGAGCGGCACCTAGGCGGCAGTCATGGTGGGGGATAGGGATTAACAAGGGCGCATAGTATCAGCAAAAATTGTTGAGGAAGGTGCAGGAGCCCATGAAGAAATGCAGGACGAACTTGCGATGGGCATGGAAGACTCCGCAGATGAGTGAGAGCTTGCTCACATTTCGGTTGTGCGAGGTTGGGGGGAGAGGGTGTGAAGCCCCGCAGGTGTTGTGTCGGTGTCGGTGCGTTACCTTCAGGGACTCCACGTTGCTGGATCTCCGTCACTGGTAGGAAATCTTCTGTTTTGATCGTGACGCCACTCTCAGTATTGCGGCCAGTAGGGACCGCCACTGCAGGTTGAGGGTCGCCTGGGGCTGATGGTGTGTGCAGTTAGATGTAGTAGCCTCCTGAGAGTGAGGCAAGCCCCAGGGCCCTGTGTAGGTTTGTAGTACCACAAGTCGCAGAATGACCACACAGGCAGGATGTCTTTCAGGGTTTTTACTCACTTCAGGTGGCAGGGTGAGTAACCCGGGCGTAGCTGAGATGAACCAGGTAGGAACCAGGTATCCTTCAGGCTGACTTTATGAGGGTGACTACTGACTCGCCTTCCTTAGCCCTTGGTGGTTTGGGGTGACCCCGACTTTGAGTCCCTATGGGGGTCACCCAGGGAAGATGCTGCAGCCTCTCTCCCCTTGTTGTTTGCCGTGTGCTTGTTCCCCGGACCAGGCCACTCCAGCCTCTTGCCTCCTATGACCTATGGGCCCTAACTTGTGGTTACGTGGCTGCGGCTTTTGTAGTGTTGTGGTGTGGGCTTTAAGAGCCCCACACCGGCAGGTTTAGCAGGGAAAGGTGAATCTATCCTCGCTTCGGGATCTGCCGCCCGGTTGGGCCTGGTGCTCTCTAGCAGTCTCCTTACTTCCCACTCCGTTGCACTCTCTAGCTGAAGCTGGCTTTCAGGCAGCACTCCTAGTTGACCGTTCTCCCCCGTCAATAGCCACTGCGCGGACGCTGTCAGATTGCACAGCTCCAGGGATCTGCTCCTCACTTGAGCTCCCTGGACTCTACACTGAACTGGCTCACTGCTCCTCCTCTCCTGTTCTTGCCTACGCCACCTAGCAACCAGACTCTCCACCACACCCCTTGAGAGGAGATGGAGGCTCTACCCCCTCCACTATTCCAGTGAAGGTGAAGGCTTGCCCCCTCCTGGGATCCCCAGGGGTCCTCTCATGGGTACATGTGTGAGACCTGATCACTATGCGCCTGTGTTCCACACCCCAGTCAGCCTTCTGGATTACCTGTATTGTACTGTCCCCAGCATGGGTGCAGTACTCAGTGGTGCCTGACCAGGTCAGGGGCGCCACATTCCCCCTTAGTTATCACCAGCACGTCCTCGGGCTGCAAGACAACATTTTTAAAATGCATAAAACATTAAAACATGTAAAACATTTTTAAAAGCACCAGGTATCAGACATCACCACCCTCCACCCACAAGTCCGTTAACCCACCCAAAACCCTCTCAGGAGGCAGGTCACCGGTCCTGTTGGTAACCAGGTCTGGGCCATCCGTTTCTCCAGACCTTTCCTCCAATCTTCCTCTCCCGTTGGCCGCGGCTTCAGCCACTTCTGGCAGGATGTAGAGGCGGCTTTCATGGGCTGGTGGTTTCAGGGTATACCTGGCCTGGTGGATCCGCGCCGTCAGCCTCTTCTGGCAGGATGCAGAGGCGGCCTCCACAGTTGGTGCTGACCAGGTACCCTCTTTGTGGTGGTGAGCCAAGGCCCCATAAACAGGCGTGCTCTCTGGTCGCAGGTGAGCCAAGGCCCTTTTCTACGGACGGGCCCCCCTGGTTGCAGACGAGCCAAGCCCCTAAACAGGCTGGCCCTGGTGGTGGTGCCACTGGTGTAACTATTTACACTGCGAGAGTTTGTGGCTATAGCAAGTTCATAGCCTTAAAGTTTATTTCTCACAATAGTTTTTGTGGGCGCATTTCTTAAACGTTGCAAACAAAACTTGTCAAAACTTCAACTGGTAACTTGCTGTATTTCTTTACTTCTCTCTACTCCACTCCTCTTTTTCACTAGGGCGTGGGCATGTAGGGCACCGGCACCTGTGACTTTCTTGCTCTCCGTCGTCGTCCGTGGTTGTTTCATCTGTAGGATCTTTGTCTGTGGTTGTTTCATCTGTAGGTTCTTTATCTTTCCTTTCTTGGTCTTCATCTGTTTCCTTTTCTGCATCTGTTTCTGTATCTCTGTCTTTTCTTTCTTGTCTGGGACATGGTGCTACGTCTAAGGCATAGTAGCCCCTTTCTCCTTGATGCAAGGTGAACTGTACTAAGTCCCCAATTTTCAAATTTCTGCCTGAATGTCCTCTGGGCAGGTGGGCTTGAACATCTCTCCGATTTACAAATATGCCCTCTTTTATTCCTTTTACTACAATAAAGCCGTATCCGCTTTTCAAGTTGAAGTCCTCTACTATTCCTCTGTAAAGGGGTCCTCTAGCCTGGGCTTTGGACCATCTTAGGCACCTTTTCTCCTCCAGGTCTCTGGCTGTGACCTCCCTCTGCTCTGGAGACTGTGGTGTTGGAGGATACTTTGCTCTGCTGCGCCGTGTCTTGCGGGCTGGGTTCATGCCTGCGGGCTCCCAGGTGAGGTCTTTGGGCTGATCTTCGTCTGCTGACGGTGTCAAGTCTTCCTCCTCCCAGCGGGAATAGGGCAGCATCTCCGGCTCTGGGTAGGGGTCTGCTGCGGTTGGCGTCGGAGTCAGCCCTTCTGCTTCCTGGCCTCCTCTCCCCCTTAGTTCTTCGCTGCACTCTGGTTGTGGCAGTGCTGGGGATGGGCTCTCTTCAGCTGGTCTGGGCGGTGGACTCTTCGGCGCAGCTGCAGGGGTTGCCTGTATTTCCTTGGGGGTATGCGGAGGGAGCAGATACCGATCCACCATCTCTTGCGGGAACTGGGCCTCCAGATCAGCCTTCAGCTTCCAGTATTCGGGGTCCTCTCCTATCAGGGTCTTCCTAGCAGGGACCTCTCTGGACTGGGGAGCGGTGTCTGCTCTGGCCTTGCAGGCCGGGGTAAACGGTGATGCAATCTCTTGGCGGGCCGCGCCCTGTATGGCGGCGGCCTGGTCTTGGCGGGCCGCGCCTGGCATGGCGGCGGCCTGGTCTTGGCGGGCCGCGCCTGGCATGGCGGCGGCCTGAATTGGCGTTTCTGTCGCGGCCGGTTCCTGGCGGGCCGGACTGGACACTGCAGCCGCGGTCTCACTTGGCGTCGCAGCCTCGATGGGGTCCGTGCAGGCTGAGTCGGGCGTCGCGACAGTGATCGGAGCTTGGCGGGCCGCACCCGGCGGGGCTGCGGCCTGGTTCAGCATATCACTTGCGGCGCGGACGAGCGTCGCTGCTGCGTTGGGGTCTTGGCGGACCGGGTTCAGCAGGGTAGCAGCCTGGGTCAGCGTCACACCTGCAGCACGGATGAGCACTGCCGTGGTGGTCGGAGCCCGGCGGGACAGGCGGGGCATCGCTGCAGCGGCCTGGGCTTGGCGGGCCGCACCTAGCGTGGCTGCGGCCTCACTCAGCGTCGCCGCACCGGGCGCCTCCTCTGGGACCGCGGGCGTGGCAGCAGGGGTCGGGGCACTTGCGCTGGCCGGGGCATCACTCGACTCACCCATCTGTGGCAGCATCGGGGTCTGCGTCGTCGCCGCTCGGTCTGGCATGCGTCGCGCGGCTCCCTCCTCGTAGGTCCGCACCGCCGCAGCCATCTCCAGGAGCTCCGTGCGTTCTTCCCTAAGCTGTCGCACAATCCCGGCCTCCAGCCGGTCGCAGAAGATGGCAAGCTCCCGGCACCACCAGGCAGCAGAGCCTGGCTCTGGGTATCCGCGTCTGGACTCCATTTTCTCTAGCAAGCTGCTGGCTTCTCTTCTGCTCCGCCGTCTCTGGACGCTTCCGCTTTCTTCACAAGCGAGGTCAGAACTCTGCAGGGGATCTCTGGGTAGCCACACCTCTTCGTGGGCGGTAACTTCTTCCAGCGCGGGCTGCTGTTGTTTTTCAGCGCGCTTTTCATGGTGGCAATATGGCGGCGCTTCCAATTTTTCAAGCGGACCGCCCAGGCACATGGTCACCTGTCTGAACAGGTCTAGTCCTTATCCTGTTCGTGACGCCAGATGTGAAGCCCCGCAGGTGTTGTGTCGGTGTCGGTGCGTTACCTTCAGGGACTCCACGTTGCTGGATCTCCGTCACTGGTAGGAAATCTTCTGTTTTGATCGTGACGCCACTCTCAGTATTGCGGCCAGTAGGGACCGCCACTGCAGGTTGAGGGTCGCCTGGGGCTGATGGTGTGTGCAGTTAGATGTAGTAGCCTCCTGAGAGTGAGGCAAGCCCCAGGGCCCTGTGTAGGTTTGTAGTACCACAAGTCGCAGAATGACCACACAGGCAGGATGTCTTTCAGGGTTTTTACTCACTTCAGGTGGCAGGGTGAGTAACCCGGGCGTAGCTGAGATGAACCAGGTAGGAACCAGGTATCCTTCAGGCTGACTTTATGAGGGTGACTACTGACTCGCCTTCCTTAGCCCTTGGTGGTTTGGGGTGACCCCGACTTTGAGTCCCTATGGGGGTCACCCAGGGAAGATGCTGCAGCCTCTCTCCCCTTGTTGTTTGCCGTGTGCTTGTTCCCCGGACCAGGCCACTCCAGCCTCTTGCCTCCTATGACCTATGGGCCCTAACTTGTGGTTACGTGGCTGCGGCTTTTGTAGTGTTGTGGTGTGGGCTTTAAGAGCCCCACACCGGCAGGTTTAGCAGGGAAAGGTGAATCTATCCTCGCTTTGGGATCTGCCGCCCGGTTGGGCCTGGTGCTCTCTAGCAGTCTCCTTACTTCCCACTCCGTTGCACTCTCTAGCTGAAGCTGGCTTTCAGGCAGCACTCCTAGTTGACCGTTCTCCCCCGTCAATAGCCACTGCGCGGACGCTGTCAGATTGCACAGCTCCAGGGATCTGCTCCTCACTTGAGCTCCCTGGACTCTACACTGAACTGGCTCACTGCTCCTCCTCTCCTGTTCTTGCCTACGCCACCTAGCAACCAGACTCTCCACCACACCCCTTGAGAGGAGATGGAGGCTCTACCCCCTCCACTATTCCAGTGAAGGTGAAGGCTTGCCCCCTCCTGGGATCCCCAGGGGTCCTCTCATGGGTACATGTGTGAGACCTGATCACTATGCGCCTGTGTTCCACACCCCAGTCAGCCTTCTGGATTACCTGTATTGTACTGTCCCCAGCATGGGTGCAGTACTCAGTGGTGCCTGACCAGGTCAGGGGCGCCACAAGGGCAGAGGAAGGAGGAACGATTCTCACCTCTCTGCCACCAACTAACCAAGGACTTGGTCCTCCTGGATGCACAAGACACATGAGCGCCTTCTTGCTGCACTACCTACAACATGACCCTCAGATTGTACGAATTCGAAGTAATGCTAACTACTGGGTTGCCACACTGTTAGATCCCCGGTACAAGACAAAATTTGGCGAAATAATTCCAGCCATAGAAAGGGACGCACGTATAGAGGAGTATCTTCAGAAGGTGGTACGGATTCTTAGATCTGCTTTTCCAGTAAACACCAGTGCTGCACAGAGTGAATCTCAACGCTTTGTCATGGATAGGAGGAAATGGGCTTTTACTTGTCCACATCTGAGGGACCGAGGGCTGGCTGCTGGGCTGAGATGGCATTGAGTACGGTGTCCCTGCAGAGTTGCACTTTTGGTCATATACCAAATGAGTTGAAAAAGGACAAATGCTGGTGGAAAGGGGAACAGGTGTGTTGGAAAGGGGAAAAAAGTTTTTGTCCGTGGGTTTGGTGGTTAAGCAAAAGTAACATTTGATGAAGAAACACCATCTGTTACGGTGGGACTGGCAGATTTGGATAAGTTGGTATATATTATGTTACCGGTATATAACGAAAATTAATAAGAAAAGAAAGAGAAAGGTATATATCCCCATCAGCAGTCAATGTCCACCGTGCTCCCAGATGGAAAAGGAGAGGTTGGCAAATGGAAGGTTAGGTGGAGGATACAGATCTGTGTGGCTATGAAACTAATAGTTGCCTGAACCGAGTTAGACGCCACTCGGATCTTGAGACTGGGAGCCCTGTTAGCGTCACAGGGTCCTCATGCCCACCCAGCCCAGCAACTCCCTGTTAACATCACAGGGGCCATTGAGTACGCTGACCGTGTGCATTGGGGCCACACCTGTGGACAGCAGGCGCATCAGCAGCAGCAGGCCTGTTAATGCCACTGGGCTGCACAAGCAGGACTAGTAGGACAGGAGCTGGTCTTAGCCGTTCTGCGTTACCAACTGTGGTTGCGGCCTGCATCGACGCCCTATCCCTGCCTACCTCTGGCCTAAAGCCGCAATGGGTTCAACACATGGAGGTGTGCTCTTTCGGAGCATAATAGAAGACTGCGCACCTCCTTGTTGGCTCCAGCCCGTTTTATAACCTGGGTCTGCCCCAAACCAGGGTGGACCACAATGCACCTCCTGGAGACAAAAGCAGAGTGACACGTCATGAGTGGCATAACTAGCGTCCTATTTGGAACCGCAACTTCAATAATGACCTCATGGCTGCCAAGACACAAACACCTCACCAGTCATCGTCTGACCATCAATAATGAGGTGACAAGTCATAGGGGCAGGCCTCTGCAAGCCATTTGGAAGTGGCCTGGCCACATCGTCAGGACACCTGATGCCCTGTGGTCTATATGGGCCCCCCCACATCAGGGGCAGGGCCAAAGAGTTCATTACCGGACCTAGTTTCTGATGCAGTAAGTGCCTGAGCATGGTCAGTTGCATGAAATAGAGTCTCTGAAAAAAGACTATCAGCTTTAGCATGGTGTCTCGGCACAAAACAGGACTTAGACCCGGCACGGAATGCAAGTACCTGTGCAAAGAGGCTTTTCACACTAAGTGTGGGAGCATGCGCTGTATCCCGAAATGAAGACTTAGGCTTTGTGCGCACTAGAGCTTTTTACCCACGGATTTACCCGCGGATTTGCCGCGGAAATTTCTTGAGAAATGTCTGCAATCTTTGTGCAGACATTTCCCAGCAAATTCTATGGTAAAAAAAAATAGCTGTGTGCACTGGTGCGGATTTTTCTCAAGAAATTTCCTTGAGAAGAATTTCTCGAGAAACTTTCTTGAGAAAATGAACATGTCCATTATTTCCGCAGGTACCCTGCGGATTTCGGCAGTACAGCCTGCAAAAATCCGCAGGGAACCACCCGCGGGAAAATCGTGGCAATTCCGCGACTAATCCGCATGCGGATTTGGTGCGGATTTTTTCCGGAGGTCCGGAAATCTTTCACTCCCAGAAGTTTCTCAAGAAATTTTCTTGAGAAACTTCACATTTCTAGTGCGCACATAGCATTAGCCTCAGGAATGGCACAGTCAAGCTGAGCATACTCACTAGGCGAAACACTGTAGTTAGGCTGCAGCTGGGGTAAATCGGCACACGCATGCGCACTAGCTGCCTCTCCACACTTACACGTGGAGGAGAAATTGCTTCGGGTGTGGACTTGGAGATGCTGTCTATGAACAGAAGGAAAAGCTAAAGGAAGCCTCACTTTCTATCCCTCCGAATTATCAAATGCAGCAATGAATTCCCTGAGTTTGCTATAACATTAGCGTAGCAAAATTTGCATGAGGGTGTCATGTAGAGGTGCTAGAAATAGCTTGGCACCAGTGGGGCACTAATGGAATACAACATCCAGTTCTATGATGCCACTAAATGGCAGTATTTTTTGCTATCATTATAGCTTATTAAAAACAGAGCAGGAGGGTGTCCTGCACAGGTGCTGCACATAGATTTGCACCAGTGGGGCACTAATGGAGTACAACAGCCACTTCTTGTATGCCACTAAGTTTACTCAATTTTTGGTATTATAATGTCTTAGTAAGTAACAAGTAAAATATATCTTTGTACTGTGTTAGCCAGTAGAGATAAAAAAATTGTTTAAAAGAACAGAAAGTCCTCAGTGGTTGATACCTTTTAATGGCTAACTGAAAAGATGGTAATAATTGCAAGCTTTCGAGACTACTCAGGTCTCTTCATCAGGCATGGTATAACACAAAATCTGAAGAGTCACATATTTATACACAACAGGACTTAAAATAGTGCAGTAAAAAAAAAACAAAAAAAAAAAAACAAGTTATATGAAACAGAACTATCACTATCACTATAACACCAACAGGAACATTTCCCTGCAACCAGAAAAAATGTAAGACCTGTCCATTAATATTGACAACGGACAAGATAAAGATTCCCAGATCACATCAGGACTACAAGATCCCAGGTACCTTCAGCTGCACCACAACCAATGTGGTGTACTTAATTATATGTACCAAAGTTCCAACTGGGGATTTGTATGTAGGGGAGACCGGACAACAGCTCAGGACAAGGATGAATTCTCACCGCCACACAATTAGAGAAAAAACGATGGATCTACCTGTGGCCAAACATTTTTGTAACTCACACCACAGCATCATGGACATGAAATTGCTGGTATTGAAAGGAAACTTCAAGTCCCAGAGAGATAGGAGATTATGGGAGTACAAACTTATGATGACCTTTGACACATTCAGAGCAGGAATGTATGTGTCTCATGGATTCATGTCTTTTTACATCAGATTGTCTCTCCAGTAAAGGAGACAAACTCTAGCACAGCGCCACCTATTGGAAGTAGCGATCCTAAAAGTCACAAGTGGATTTTTGACAATCCTTTGCAATATGACTCAGGATATATAAGCCAGATCAGAATCCCAATTTGCTCAGTTAAGAGATGTGCTCCTCTGACCATCCGAGCGTGTCACAGCCCTGGACCAGACTCTTATCAAAGGACAATAAAACTTTCACACTGAACTGCAGCAGTATTTATGGCCCCACAACAGTTTGCCCCCTGCCATAGAGATAGTTCTGTTTCATATAACTTGTTTTTTTTTGTTTCTTTTTTTTACTGCACTATTCTAAGTCCTGTTGTGTATAAATATGTGACTCTTCAGATTTTGTGTTATACCATGCCTGATGAAGAGACCCGAGTAGTCTCGAAAGCTTGCAATTATTACCATCTTTTCAGTTAGCCATTAAAAGGTATCAACCACTGAGGACTTCAGTTCTTTTAAACAATTTTTTTAGTAAGTAACAATGAGTTTGAGTGTGCAATGCAGGCAGAGGTGCTGCAAATATCTTTGCACTAGTGGGACTATACAGAAGTCCAACAGCCACGTTTAGGATGCCACTAAGTTTCCTCAGTGTTTGCTAGTATAATGGCTTAGTAACAATGAGTTTGAGTGTGCAATGCAGGCAGACGTGCTGCAAATATCTTTGCACTAGTGGGACTATACAGAAGTCCAATAGCCACGTTTAGGATGCCACTAGGTTCACTCAGTGTTTGCTAGTATAATGGCTTAGTAACAATGAGTTTGAGTGTGCAATGCAGGCAGAGGTGCTGCAAATATCTTTGCACTAGTGGGACTATACAGAAGTCCAATAGCCACGTTTAGGATGCTACTAGGTTCACTCAGTGTTTGCTAGTATAATGGCTTAATAACAATGAGTTTTAGTGTGCAATGCAGGCAGACGTGCTGCAAATATATGTGCACTACTGGGACTATACAGAAGTCCAATAGCCACGTTTAGGATGCCACTAAGTTCACTCAGTGTTTGCTAGTATAATGGCTTAGTAACAATGAGTTGGAGTGTGCAAAGGGCAGGAGGGTACAGTGCCAGGGTTGTGGGTCTCTGGGTAGAGGAAAGGAAGCCTGCCTTTCTATCCCTCCTAATGGGGAAATGCAGCGAGGAAATCCCTGACCTTAGCTACACAGACGCTGTCATCTTGTGTAGCTGTTAAACTCTGTTTTCAGGACCTGTCACCTATGGCTCTGACCCTGCCGGTATGAGCCCTTAAAAGGACTGATAGAAAGTGCTATCCCTAAGCTGTCCAGCGCTGTGTATGGAGCGTATACAGCTGTATCGGCGATAGGAGCTGCGCCAGTGATGTCTGACACCAAGGACGCAGAAGGCAGATAATGGCGTGCTGGAGGAAAATGTCCGGTTTTATAATGCAGGGACATGTGACATGGACATCCTATCACACATGCCGTTGCTTCTCTGGCTAAAAGTCCACTTAGCTGTGTGTGTGTCTGGGATTGGCTGACATGCTGGCCCTCCCCACTACACGTGCGCGCTTAGGGAAGGAAGACAAGGAAAAAAGAAAAATGGCGATCGCCATTATCCAAACAGCAGTGATCTGAATGCGCTGTTCCCGCACACTATACACTGAAATGTCATAATAGTGTGAGTCACAGAGTGACTTACACTATTACAGCGGAAAGCCAGCTAGGAATTAGCTGGGTTTTTTGCTGCTAGAACCGTTCTCGAACGTATCTAGAACTATCAAGCTTTTGCAAAAAAGCTCGAGTTCTACTTCGATCTAGAACAGCCCCCAAAATCACTCGAGCCGCGAACTGGAGAACCACGAACCGCGAACCGCGCTCAACTCTAGATCTGACTTTCTGGTGAAATTTCAGGATAATTCTAAGATGCCCTCTAACCTTTTCAGGTGAATGTAACTCCTTTAAGTTTTTTGGTGCACCTATCCAATTGTTCAATGTTTCAGTATTGTTTTCACAACTTGCTGTTCTCTAACAAGGAGCTTAATGACAAAATTCACAACAGGTGTTTGATCCATAAATCGCTCAATAAATATTGGACTTCAATAAATTGGTATTTAAACAGTCCTTCTCATCATGCTGTCCACATTTTGACATAGAGACCAAGACGACACTTAACAATTAATCAACAGTACCTCACCATTACGAGGCTTCAAGTAGGATGTTCTCAGACAGAAGTGGCCACTGAGCTTAGAGTGTCACAGAGTGTCATCTGCAGGTTGCAATAGAGATACAGAGAGACTGGAATAGTCACAGAAAGGCATAGAAGTAAACGTTCTTTGGCCACATCCCACAATGATGACAGCTGCATTGGGAACAATGCCCTTCAGAACCTGATGATGAATGCCACACAACTGCAGGCATATTTAAAGGAGGTGAGCGGCACTCAAGTATCACGTCAGACTATTAAAAACCTTTTACATCAAGGTGGGCTGCCAAACAATGCCAGACAACCTGACCACACTACCAGGCACAGGTGTCATCATTTTGCTTGATGAGGAACCACTGGGCCTCAGTACTGTTCACTGATGAAAGTCGATTGATGCTGAGCAGAAATGATGGCCACCAATGATGTTGGAGATGTCAAGAAGAGCGTTATGCATCAGCCACTGTTGTCACCCCAGACAAGCCTTTGGTGATGGTGTTGTTACAGTGTGGGCAGGTATGTCTAGTCAATACAGAACTGCCCTACACTTTGTGAATGGTACAGTGACAAGCCAATACTATTTGAATAAGGTAATTAATCCAGTCATTGTGCCTTTGCATGAAAACACAGGCCCAATGTCATCTTCATGGATGGCAATGCTCCAACTCATCGAGGTAGCTTCATTAGGGAATGGCTGCTGGAAATTGGAGTACCTCAAATGGAGCAGCCTAAATTTTCTCCAGACCTGAATCCAGGGCCGGCGTCAGCACCCAGCAAACCCGGTCAAATGCCGGGGCCCTGAGCTGCCAGGGGGCCCACTCGCGGTGGCAGGAGTGGCATACCGCTAGTGAGAGGGGGCCCAGTGCCAGCGTTGTCACCGGCCTCTCCCCGCCGAGGATCGCTCTTTCAATTGTATTGCCATTGCAGTTGCCAAATGCCGATATAATTGAGATCAATGATGAGATGGAGTGGCGCGCTCCCTCTCATCATTCTCCCTGCTGTGTCTGTCGGCG
Source organism: Anomaloglossus baeobatrachus (assembly GCF_048569485.1). NCBI lineage: Eukaryota > Metazoa > Chordata > Amphibia > Anura > Aromobatidae > Anomaloglossus > Anomaloglossus baeobatrachus. The sequence continues at coordinate 360,893,174 of NC_134353.1, forward strand.
CTCTGACAGATCAGCAGCGGAGTGCGGTGACGTCAACACTGCACGCCTGCAGAGAGGACAGAGCGAGCAACAGCAGTGGAGTGGACGTGCCAAGGAGACCGCAGCAGCGGGGGAACCAGAAAAAGTGAGTATGTATTCAAATCACTGTGCTATATAGGGGCTGTGTACTACGTGAGGGTGCCTAATGCTGTCTGGCTCTGTATTGTGCTATATAGGGGCTGTATACTACATGAGGATGCCTAATGCTAGCTGGCTCTGCACTGTGCTAAATAGGGGCTGTATACTACATGAAGGGGCCTATTGCTATCTGGGTCTGCATTGTGCTATATGGGGGCTGTGCACCACATGAGGATGCCTAATGCTATCTGGCTCTGCACTGTGCTATATAGGGGCTGTGTATTACATGAGGATGCCTAATGCTATCTGGGTCTGCACTGTGCTATATGCTGGCTGTATACTAGATGAAGGTGCCTAATGCTATCTGGATCTGCATTGTGCTATATGCGAGCTGTATACCACATGAGGATGCCTAATGCTATATGGGTCTGCATTGTGCTATATGGGGGCTGTATACTACATGAGGGTGACTAATGCTATATGGGCTGCATTGTGCTATATGTGGTTGCATAGTGCCATATGGGAGCTGCATAATGCTACATGAGGGCTACATAATACTATATGGAGGACTATGGGTGCTTTATAACACTATATGGAGGAATATGGGGGATGCATACTACTACTATATCCGCAGAGTTGAATGTCCCCTCCACCCCGGTGCTGTATACCCCTAAGAGCTGTTTGTCCCCGCACCCCAGTGCTGTATATCCCCCAAATCTGTATGTCCCCCCACCTCAGAGCCATTAACCCCCTCTAGAGCTGTATGCCCCCCATTGCTGTATACCCCTTTCCTCAGTAATATGTATGGGCCCCAGTAATGTGTATGTCCCCAGCCTTTCATGTGATGTATATACAGCAGTGTTAGGGTGCTCTATGTGCTGCCATATCTGTTCGTGACTGCCACCAATGAGCTTGACACAGACACATGCCCAGGAGGAGCTGGATGGAGACAAGCAGGGAGGTGAATGAGGCTGTTGCCGGCTTCCCAACATTAGAAATATATATAAATATATAAAAATAATGTGTCTGTGTGTGCATGTATGATGTATATCTATGTATGTCAGTGTATCTGACTGTGTCTAGATTTATGTCTATTTATACAGTGTGTCCACCGCCATTAACTTGAGAACGGCGGCAGCTATAGGCATAGAAGTGGTGTCTAGGTATAGTAAAGTAGCCATGAACTATGCAATGAAACCACCTATAGTGCCACCTGGTGGAAAACAAGGGAGTTAGCATTTTTATCTCGAAAACGGAACAAGATAGGGAAAAAAGTGAATTAAAAAATTGTTGGGCATCATCAATTCAATACGAATCGACACCTTGTATACAGAAATGCTATGATATGAAACCCATGACCCCCCAAAACATTGAATGCTGGTCACGCATATGGCGCTCATTTAACTTTGATGCTCAAAGTGGCCACCGTCAGCTGCGATGCACATCTGGACTCTGGACAGCATACTGTATCTTGCTGCACGTTGTACAATATGGTAGGTGACACGTTTGCACAAGCATCTGTAATACGTCGTCGTAGGTCCTGTAATGTTGGTAGAGGGGGTCGCATACACCTGCTGTTTGATGTGACCTCACAGAATGAAGTCCAATGGGGTCAGGTGAGCGTGAAGACCATTCCATGCAGCCACCATACCCAATGACTTGTAGGAAGGTCTCCATGAGGTATTGCTTCACATCCGCAGCCTTGTGAGTTTTACACGTTCTAATCATAGCATTTCTGTATGCAAGGTGTCGATTCGTATTGTATTGATGATGTCTTAAAACTTTGTAATTCACTTTTTTTCCTCTCTCGTTCCGTTTTCGAGATAAAAATGCTAACGCCGTTGTTTTCCACAAGGTGACGCTATAGGTGGTTTCATTGCGTAGCGCATGGATACTTTACTATACCTAGACACCACTTCTATGCCTATAGCTGCTGCCATTCTCAAGTTAATGGCGGTGGACAGGATATGGGTGGACACACTGTATATGTTTTTGTGAATTTCTCTTTAAATATGTATATGTACGTATGCCGGTATGTGTATGTATCTGTGCATGTCTATGTGTGGATGGGGCCCACTGAGTCTCTTTCGCCCAGGGCCCACAAAAACCTGGAGCCGGCCCTGCCTGAATCTCATAGAAAATCTATGGGATCAGCTGAGTCATTCTGTAGAGGCTTGTAACTCTGTGTGAGGTAAATCCGGAGATATGACGATAAATCATGATATTCAAGTATGTCAGGAAGCCCTCTCCTGGTGTCACCCCCCCCCTTTCCTTCACACAACTGGTTTAGCAACAAATTCCATGGCCATGTCCTGTGATATGGAAATTGGGTGGCTTTAGGACAATGGACACAGGATGACTCCCTGCCGTCACCCTGTAGTAGGAGCTGCTATCTAATTAGCAAGGCTCTGGAAGTAGCCAGACAGAACGACTCCAGTAAGAAATGGTTCATATCTCGCAAGCCATATTTCCGATAAATATGGCAACCATAAAAATGGTGTCTCCGCATGTGGACGATGCCGGCACCCCCTTTTTATGGGAGCAGGACATTGGGAAATGCCCCAGGCGTGATATCAGCCAATGGGGAACTGGCAGACAGGTCATGAGTCCCCTCGTTCTGTAGCTAAATTCATAACTGTCACAATGAGAGCATTGGCGTCCGCCTACGACGCTCCCAGGCAACGTTATGGCCAATATCCCCTTTGCTGGATAATTCTGATCCATGCAGGGGGAGTGGCAGTGCTTCCCTGTGAGGTCACTAAGGTAGGAGGGGACCTGGATCTGCCCAGGTTGATAACCCTACTTCGGCCATTTTCCAGGGTTCTTCTCGCTGGGGGCACGTGTAGGAAACATCTGTGGGAGTTCCTGGAAACCTGGTCTACAGCGCCCCCCTGTGGCCAGACGCAACAAGGTAACTGCTGGAACTGTGTATGCCTGTTTGTAACCCATGCTTTGATTGTAACTGTACTCTGACATATGTATATTCTGTAGATTCCCTATTGTATATATTGTAGTTTCTAGTGTGCTTTAGGCTGATTAAATTATATAATTAATCTTGGGCTGTTCGGTTATCTCGATCTTGAATCCCACGTCTGTGTGTTCGGCTAATAGTTACCGTAAATCGGTTGGTGGCAGCGAATTGTGCCAAGGATTATGGTGGGGAGGCCAGTGAGATTCGGGGAGATTTTATATATTCCGCCCGCGGAGGTCGGGGGAATATATACCTTACTCTCACCGGGGACCCTTCAATAATCGGCATAAGTAGTATAGCGGCCTCCTTGCTTATTGTCGGGCAATTCCATAATTGGCCTGACTATAAGAGGGGCGCTAGAGAGCGCGTCACGTGCTCTGTCTGTCGGTCGGGAGGTATAGAGGAGGGGTGACCCCCACTTGTTACCCCCCGATTGTGACGTACTGGTAGCCAGCGCGGGGGATTTCTGAGTGACCCCCCCGGTGGTTTGTGACATATTGGTGGCATAGCGGTGGGATCGAGATAATAGTGTGTGTGAGTGTGAGACCCATACTCCCAGACACTAAAGACTGCCTGCAGCAGCTGTGGCTGCTGGGGTCTTCAGACTAGCTCAACACTAGAGTGTCAGAGTGCAGATACTGTAAGGTGTGTGGAGGCATCAGGTGTCAGTTCTGTGTCAGTGACCAAAAGTCTGCAAGAATGGCTGATGGCACCAGGAGCAGAGCTATGCAACTGGCCAATGCTAAGGCAGGAGCCGAAGAGAGGGAGGACGGTGCTGTGGACAGCAATGAGGAGGTTGCCCACGAGTCCTCCAGGAGCTCGACGCCAGAAAACCGTTCTGCCGAGGACATTGCGCAACCTGGCACTGCTGGACAAGATGAGGAGGAGCTCACCCAAGGTTCCTCAACGAGCCAGATGCCAGCCCTCCGCTCTGAAAGGGACAGTGAATCGCCTAGCTCTGCAGCGTGCCGCAGATCACCACGTGCCATTCCACCGAGCCTGGGAGGCTCGGATAGCCTTCTTCAAATGGCTATGGCCCTTCTCCAGGCTGGAGACCAGAAGGGCTACAAGGAACTCCTGGCAGAGCGCAGGGCAGAGCGGCACGCAGAGCGTGAGGCTGCGGAGCGAGAGCGGCAGGCAGCGCGTGAAGAGCGAGAGCGACAGGCAGACCGTGACTACCAGCTGCAGCTAGCTCAGCTCCGGCCCTCATCAGCCACATGTGACCTTCGAGACACCAAACTTCCAAAGGTCCGTGTTGAGGACTTCCCAGTGCTGGAGAAGGATGGAGACTTGGACTCTTTCTTGACTGCTTTTGAACGGACTTGCTTGCAGCACCATCTGGACAAGGACCAGTGGGCCAAATACCTGACCCCCCGTTTAAGGGGTAAGGCCCTGGATGTCCTTGGGGACTTGCCTGCTGAGGCAGATCAGGGCTACGACACCATCAAGCGGGCCCTGATCCAACAGTACAACCTCACTCCAGAGTCCTACCGCAAGAAGTTCCGGAGCCTACAGAAGGGACCAAAGGACTCCTGGGCTGACCACCGGCGGGCACTTGCCCGAGCTGCCGACCACTGGACCCAAGGCCTGCAGCTTTCCACCGGACCGGAGATCCTGGACTTGTTCATCACGGAGCAACTCTTGTGGAACTGCCCTGAGGATCTCCGCCAGTTCATCCGAGACCAGAAGCCAAAGGGGTCCACGGCTACAGCTGCCCTTGCCGATGACTACACCAACAACCGGGCCCCTGAGGCCAGGAGAGCGGCCACCAGCAGCACCTGGAGAGGGGGTAAGATGAATTCTGCGACTGCCCCACCTGCCCCTAGACTGCAGGGGGTGTCCCCCTCAACTCCCCTCTCCAGGCCCGTGGCGGAACCAAGACGGTGCCACCAGTGCAACCTACCTGGACACTTCAAGGCCATGTGCCCTCAGCGTCCCAAGGCCCCGACTCCGTCCCCGTCCCAAGGGCCGCCCAAGGTGTATTGTGTGGGTGGGGGTGGTGGTAGGTCCCTGGACAGCTTCCAACCTGTCACCGTCGGCCGGTCTGTGACCATAGGACTGCGAGACAGCGCCTCGGAGGTGACTCTGGTGCGGCCTGAGATGGTGTCCCCCCAAGACTTGATCCCTGGAAAAACCCTCGCTGTCTCCGGGATTGGAGGCATTGACCCGGCGCTGCCTGTTGCTGACATTTATGTGGACTGGGGCGCAGGGCGAGGGGTGAGGGAGGTGGGGGTAACTGATCGGATCCCTGCAAACGTGCTACTTGGGACAGATTTGGGGCAGATAACCTCCCAGTTTGGGCCCCCCCCAAGGGCTGAACCTTCAGCCCGTACTGACATGACTCCTAACAATGTTAATGTGTTATCTATGAATGATGTAAGGGAGGAGGGAGTGAGCTCTGATATTTCTGCTTGCATAGACACCATAGACACACACTCAGCTGCAGCTGTGACAGGGGAGGGGGTCAGAGAAAGGTGTGACAATGCCTCTACAAGTAACCAGCCTGTGAGCTGGGATCTGTTGCCCTCTGCAGGGATAAGCAGAGAGCAGGGTGCTGCAGGGGGAGGACCAGTGTGTGGGGTGGGGGCTACCACAGCAAATGTGGGGTCCCCAGAGATTTCACAGCGGGGTTCTGTTGCTGCAGGAGGGGAACAGGCAGGTGAGATTGGGGCCGGTCCAGGAGCGGAAGTGCTCCCAGGTAAGATCTCGGTGCATGGTTCCCCCACAACCGGGGTGTCAGGAAGCCAGGTAGGTCTGCCTGAACCGGCGACTTGGTCAGGAACGGAGGAGGAGCAGGCACGACCCACGGTCGCAGCGGCTGTGGCCGCTGTCACCCGCAGTGGGAGTGCTGGAAGCCAAGGGGCCTCCCGGAGGTCCGATAGCTCTTCCCCTTCTGACCAAGTGGCAGCCGAGTCAGGTGGAGGCCAGGACACAGGTCCCGGGGTACTGACCGAAGATGTGACAGTCTCGTCGATTCTGGCCACATCTAGTCAGGGGTTTCAGGCAGCGTTAGAAGCTGACGACAGCCTGAAAGCTCTTAAGGAGCAGGCGGCACAGCCTCCCTCGGACTCGGACCCGGAGCGAGTGGTCTGGGACCAAGGACGGCTGTACCGGGCCACGGTCCAGCAGGGTTCACCGGAGGCGTGGCCCAGGGACCGACAGTTGGTGGTACCCTATCCGTTCCGGACGGAGTTGTTGCGGATCGCACATGAGATTCCGATGGCCGGACACCTAGGGATCGCTAAGACCAAGGCCAGGTTAAACCAGCATTTCTACTGGCCAAAAATGGGGGCCGATGTGGCTGCCTACTGCCGTTCGTGTGAAACCTGTCAGAGAGTGGGGAAGGCGGGGCCACACCCCAAAGCCCCACTGGTATCTCTGCCAATCATCGATGAGCCTTTCAGGAGGGTGGCTGTGGATCTGGTCGGCCCGCTGGCCATCCCCAGCAGCTCCGGGAAACGCTTCATACTGACGGTAGTGGACTATGCCACCCGGTACCCAGAAGCAGTGGCCTTGTCGTCCATTCGGGCTGACAAGGTGGCCACCGCATTGCTGGAGATTTTCTCCCGAGTGGGTTTTCCCCAGGAAATGCTCACTGACCGGGGGACCCAATTCATGTCCCAGCTGATGGAGGCCCTCTGTAAGCAAGTCCAGGTGCGACATCTGGTGGCCAGCCCGTACCATCCACAGACTAATGGCCTGTGCGAGCGGTTCAATGGCACCTTAAAGCAGATGCTTAAGATGTTGGTCGACTCCCATGGGCGTGACTGGGAGCGGTATCTCCCACACCTGTTATTTGCTTACCGGGAGGTTCCACAGGCCTCAACAGGATTCTCACCGTTTGAGCTCCTGTACGGGCGACGTGTGCGGGGCCCCCTGGCTCTGGTGAAAGAGGCTTGGGAAGGGGATTTGGCCACCCCTGGAGTGTCGGTTATCGAGTATGTCATGCGCTTCCGGGACAAAATGCAGGCCTTGACGCAACTGGTACACGACAATATGGCTCAAGCCCAGGCCGATCAGAAGCGTTGGTACGACCAGAACGCTTGTGAGAGGACCTACCAAGTGGGTCAAGAGGTGTGGGTACTGGTCCCCGTACCACAGGACAAGCTTCAGGCAGCCTGGGAAGGCCCATACCTCGTGTACCAGCAGCTCAACCCTGTAACGTACCTGGTCACCCTGGACCCTGCCCGTGGAAGGCGGAAGCCCTTCCATGTGAACATGATGAAGGCACATCATGAGCGGGAGGCATGTGCGCTCCCCGTGTGCAACCTGCCCGAGGAGGGAGAAGCGGAAACCCTCTTGGATATGCTAGCCCAGGTTAGGGCAGGCGGATCCATTGAGGATGTGGAGGTTGGCCACCAGCTCTTGGAGGACCAACGGTCCCAGCTGTGGGCCACCCTCCTCCCCTTCCGGGGGTTGTTTACCAACCAGCCCGGAAGGACTGACTTGGCTGTCCATCACGTGGACACTGGGGATCATCCCCCGATCCGGCGTTCAGCATATCGGGTCTCCCTGGAGGTGCAGCAACACATGCGCCAGGAGATTGACGAGATGCTGAAGCTGGGGGTGATCCAGGCATCCAACAGCGCTTGGGCCTCGCCTGTAGTCCTCGTCCCTAAGAAGGACCGAACCACTCGGTTCTGCGTGGACTACAGGGGGCTCAATGCTGTCACGGTCGCCGATGCGTACCCAATGCCACGCATCGATGACCTGCTCGATCAGTTGGCCGGGGCTCAGTACCTGACCATCATGGACCTGAGCCGGGGATATTGGCAGATCCCCCTGACTCGCAAGGCCAGGGAACGCTCTGCCTTTATTACCCCATTTGGACTATACGAGTCCACGGTGATGCCATTCGGGATGAGGAATGCCCCTGCCACTTTCCAGCGGATGGTCAACACCCTGCTCAAGGGACTTGAAGGGTACGCGGCCGCGTACCTGGATGACATTGCCGTCTTCAGTCCCACCTGGGAGGACCACCTAGAGCATCTAGCACAGGTGCTCAGGCGGATCCACCGGGCAGGTTTGACCATCAAGCCGGGAAAGTGTCAGCTGGCCATGAGCGAGGTCCAGTACCTCGGTCACCGGGTAGGTGGGAGAACACTGAAGCCCGAGCCTGAGAAAGTGGAGGCCATCGCATCCTGGCCCACCCCCAGGACCAAGAAGCAGGTGATGTCCTTCTTGGGGACCGCTGGGTACTATAGGAGGTTTGTTCCATGCTATAGTAGCCTGGCAAAGCCCTTGACGGACCTCACCAAGAAGAAGCTGCCCTCTGCAGTCGATTGGACAATGGACTGCGAGACAGCCTTCCGGGCCCTAAAGGACGCCCTGTCCAGCCCGCCCGTGCTACAGGCAGCCGACTTCACGCGGCCGTTTGTAGTACAGACCGACGCCAGTGACTTCGGCCTCGGTGCGGTGCTCAGCCAGGTGGACTCTGCGAGCCAAGAGCACCCAGTCTTGTACCTGAGCAGGAAGCTGTTACCAAGGGAAGTTGCCTATTCCACGATGGAGAAGGAGTGCCTGGCCATAGTGTGGGCCCTGCAGCGTCTGCAACCCTATCTATACGGGCGCCACTTCATCGTGGAGACGGACCACAATCCCCTCAGCTGGTTGCACACCGTCTCTGGGACGAATGGGCGATTGTTGCGATGGAGCCTTGCGCTCCAGCAATACAACTTCACCATTCGCCACAAAAGGGGCCGTGACCACGGTAACGCAGACGGGCTGTCCCGACAAGGAGAGGTCGCGGACGGGCGCACGGGGGAACACCGGAGTGTGCTGCCCCCTAGCGCCCTCAAAAGGGGGGAGGTGTGAGGTAAATCCGGAGATATGACGATAAATCATGATATTCAAGTATGTCAGGAAGCCCTCTCCTGGTGTCACCCCCCCCCTTTCCTTCACACAACTGGTTTAGCAACAAATTCCATGGCCATGTCCTGTGATATGGAAATTGGGTGGCTTTAGGACAATGGACACAGGATGACTCCCTGCCGTCACCCTGTAGTAGGAGCTGCTATCTAATTAGCAAGGCTCTGGAAGTAGCCAGACAGAACGACTCCAGTAAGAAATGGTTCATATCTCGCAAGCCATATTTCCGATAAATATGGCAACCATAAAAATGGTGTCTCCGCATGTGGACGATGCCGGCACCCCCTTTTTATGGGAGCAGGACATTGGGAAATGCCCCAGGCGTGATATCAGCCAATGGGGAACTGGCAGACAGGTCATGAGTCCCCTCGTTCTGTAGCTAAATTCATAACTGTCACAATGAGAGCATTGGCGTCCGCCTACGACGCTCCCAGGCAAAGTTATGGCCAATATCCCCTTTGCTGGATAATTCTGATCCATGCAGGGGGAGTGGCAGTGCTTCCCTGTGAGGTCACTAAGGTAGGAGGGGACCTGGATCTGCCCAGGTTGATAACCCTACTTCGGCCATTTTCCAGGGTTCTTCTCGCTGGGGGCACGTGTAGGAAACATCTGTGGGAGTTCCTGGAAACCTGGTCTACAGCGCCCCCCTGTGGCCAGACGCAACAAGGTAACTGCTGGAACTGTGTATGCCTGTTTGTAACCCATGCTTTGATTGTAACTGTACTCTGACATATGTATATTCTGTAGATTCCCTATTGTATATATTGTAGTTTCTAGTGTGCTTTAGGCTGATTAAATTATATAATTAATCTTGGGCTGTTCGGTTATCTCGATCTTGAATCCCACGTCTGTGTGTTCGGCTAATAGTTACCGTAAATCGGTTGGTGGCAGCGAATTGTGCCAAGGATTATTGTGGGGAGGCCAGTGAGATTCGGGGAGATTTTATATATTCCGCCCGCGGAGGTCGGGGGAATATATACCTTACTCTCACCGGGGACCCTTCAATAATCGGCATAAGTAGTATAGCGGCCTCCTTGCTTATTGTCGGGCAATTCCATAATTGGCCTGACTATAAGAGGGGCGCTAGAGAGCGCGTCACGTGCTCTGTCTGTCGGTCGGGAGGTATAGAGGAGGGGTGACCCCCACTTGTTACCCCCCGATTGTGACGTACTGGTAGCCAGCGCGGGGGATTTCTGAGTGACCCCCCCGGTGGTTTGTGACACTCTGTATTCCAGAACCTCAAAGACCTGAGGGCTGTCCATCAAGAAGAGTGGGATGCCATGCCTCAGCAGACAATAACTCCACTTGTGAACAGTATGAGACATCGTAGTCAAGCTGTAATTGATGCTCAAGGTACTGAGACAATGACATTTTCCACTGATGTTGGCTGTTTCAAAAAATTGTTTGAGATGTAGAAATCTCCATTGCATGCTTCTGCTTAAGCCCTACTTTCATGGTAAAATATTACGTGAACGTATTACATTATACATAAATTTCATCTCAAAGCCAAATATCCCTAACTTTTTAGTGATTAGTGTACACTGGTCAATACTTGAAAAATATTAGATGACTTGTGTGCTTTACTTGCTTGCCATGTATTCTGTGTTGACGATGTGGCAGTGGTGACGAACATCATTTTTACTCAAAAATGCTTTTTATTTCCCCGTTAGAAAAAGAAAAAAAAGACATGGGTCCATCAAGTTCAACCCTCCTCCACAAGTTATGCATTCTCTATCACTAGATTACTTATAACCCACAATAGCATTTGTTGTGAGTAAAGCATCCAGTCCATTTTAAAGCTCCTTTCACATTGCGTTTTTCCCTACGTCCACAGGTCCCGTCGGAGGATCCGTCCGAACCGCCCCTCCCCCACTCTGGAAAGCGTGTTCTGGACGCCTGCGCCCGGCAGGGCATGTAATGGAGCGCACTGCGTTAGCGTGTGCTCTGTTTTGTGCCATTTTTGCACATATACGTTTTCTGCAGACGGACACCCGAACGTAGTGTAACAAAACAAAACAAAAAAAGACAGCATAAAAAATTGCAAACAAAAACGCAATGAAAAAGCGTATGTAACTAATTTACATAATGTGCGCAGAAATTCTGCAACATCAACAAATCAACAAATGGTCATTGTGGGAACGTAGTCTAATTGAAAGATTGACACGTGTCCTGTGTTTTTGAGACTCTCCTGGTTTTGGCATACAAATACTAATGTGTGAGTGAGGTATAACTGGAAAGAATCCTTTACTATTTAGCTGCAGGAATCGCCTTTCCTCCACAAGCAGTGAGTGTCCCCTGGTCCTTAGTATTGTCTTTGGAAAGAATAGGTCATGTGCCAGTCCTTTATATTGACCACACATGTTTTTTTTATATATATATAAGATCTCATCTGAGAAGTCTTTTTTTTCTAAGTTCAACAGACTCAACTTTTCCAGTCTCTCATCATATGGTAGGCCTTCCATCCCATGTAATAATCTAGTTGCCCGCCGTTGAACTGACTAACTATTGAATAACCCTTTTAAAATATGCAATCTAAAACTGGTTCCCGTTTTCAAAAAAGGTGGCCTCACAAGCTATTTATAGAGAGGTAATAATTAGTGATGAGCGAACACTATTATGCTCGGGTGTTTGGTACTTGTAACAAGCAGCCGGATGCTCGGATGGGCTCGACTTGTGTACCATGTATAATGGAATTCAATGGGGAGCCCAAGAATTTTTCCAGAACATCTTCTGTAAAAAAATGCTTTAGTTTACCGTGTAGTTTTCCATTATACTCGATACACGAGTCAAGACCGTACAAGTGTCTGTCTCCTCGTTACGAGTACCAAACACCTGAGCATAATAGTGCTCGCTCATCACTAGTAATCCTACATTGTGATCACAAGATATTTTTTCTTTTTTCATATACCCTAAAATCTTGTTTGCTTTTGTAGCAACGACTGGACATTGAGTACTGCTGCTCAGATTACTTGTAACTAGAGATGAGCGAATCCGTGGAAATTTGGTTCAGCCGAACTGTACCTCCATGGGTTTGGACTTGACCCGAATCCCAATGGAAATCACTGATTAGCAGTTAGGGTCCCTGCCTACATACAGCCAGCCATAAGCACAATACTTCCGTGGATGGATGGGTGGGGCTTTTCCATTATTTTTATATTTAGCGCACACTACATCTAATTACATTGTTGTTACCCCCAATGCAAGCTTATCAAACACTGTAAGAGGCTTGCACTGGGCTGAGCACAGAGTGTACATGAGCATAGCGATTCTTGCACTACTGGTCAGCATACAGAAAGCACCTGAACTCTGTTTTGTTGTTTTACTAAGTCAGTGTGCCGCCCAAAAATCAAACATCGGGTTCGCTCATCTCTACTTGTAACCAGAATACCCAAGTCATTCTCCAGTTCTGTAGTCCCGAATATATTTCCATGTAACGTATAACAATACAATTACTCCGGCCTAGGTGCATGACCCTACATTTATCAATATTTAACCTCATCTGCCTTGTGTTTGCTCATGTAGACTTTGCAATGCTGTTTTTAAATCTGTTATGATCATATTACGAGAGAGATCAATCGCTAGAATTATGGAAGCTCAATAGGTCTTACTGCATATCAGTGTATATCAAGAGTTGGAGTGTTAGGGCTCATTCATATGTCAGTTTTTCATGTACAAGTGTTATCTGTTTTTTTTTTTCATGGATTACACTTGTACCCTTGATAATCTATGAGGCTATTCTGTCTGATTTTTTTTCCCCTTGGACCGATATTGTGGCGCCCCTGACCTGGTCAGGCACCACAGAGTATTGCACCCATGCGGGGACAATGCCTCCAGGTAATCTCCAAAGGCCAGGATGAGGTGCACACACAAACACATAGTGACCAGGTCTCCCACATCACTAGAGGGGACCCTTGGGTAGCCAGTAGGGGTTAACTTTCAATTCCCAGCAAGGGGTGTGCTCAGAGGCTGGTTGCTAGGAAGCAGGGCAGAGAGGAGGTGAGGGTGGTCTGGAGCTGGAGGTGGAAGTGTGTGGAAGGGAGCAGAGGGTCTCTCGTGTCAGACGGGTCCTGAGGAGTGCAGTAGCTGAAAGCGGGGGAGAAAGGGTACCGTGGGTCGGCCTGAAAGACATCCAGAGAGAGGGGTGGCTGAGTACGGAGATCCTGGTATCCGAGCACGCAAGGGGAAACAGATCCCCAGTACAGGCAGCAAATCATCCAGAGCTGCTTAACCTACAGGTGGGGGGTACTTTATGCCCTCACCACTACTACACAGAGCTCGAGCCAAGCAGCAATCACCAGGCCCATAAGGGGACAGGGCCAGAAGCCATCCCACCAAGGCCACGCTGCCGGCAGACGGGCCGGAGAGAGGGGAGCAGGGTAGTAACAGCTTCCCTGGAGGAGTCCTACCACGCTTCAAGCAAGGGATCCTCCCAAACAAAAAGAGTGCAAGGAGGGCGAGCGGACAGCTACCCTCAGAACGGCCTCCTGGAATTCCTGGTTCCACCTGGTTATCACAGTGTCGCCCGGGCATCTCACCGTGACCTCTAAACAGTGAGTAAACACGTTAAAAGACTTCTTGGACTGTGTTTGAGTCATTCTGCGACCTGTGGTCCCACCCACATACACAGGGACCTGGGGCTTGCCTTACTCTCAGGAGGCTACTACAACCTACTGCACCCACCATCAGCCCCAGGCATCCCTTAACCTGCAGTGGCGGTCCGCACCGACCGCAATTCTGAGAGTGGCGTCACGACGTATCCCAAAACGAAGGTTCCCTACCTGTGACCAGACCGTCCCATCCTGTGGAGTCCCTAAGGGTAATACACTGCTGCACCGCACCTGTAGGGCTCCACAGATCTGGCGTCACGAACAGGATTTGGACTAGACCTGTTCAGACAGGTGACCGTGCGCCTCAGGGGTCCGACCGCAAAAATTGAACCGCCGCCATATTGCCATCTTCAAAAGCGCGCGCTGCAGCCCGCGCGAGGGAAAAGAGCACCGCCCACGAAGAGGTGTGGCCGCCCCAGAATCCCCACAATTCGGAGAGCGTTCTGACCCAGGAAGTGGAAAGGGAGCGCGCAGATTTTTGAAGAAAAATGGACGCTGCAGGAGGTAATGCCCCTGGTCAGGGCGACGCAGCCCAAGCGATGCCAGCCCCCGTCGCGCTGGATGCAGCAGCGCCTGGTGCCGGTGCCGCGGTCGCAGCTGCGCCGGCCGAAATCTCCCCCATAATGCCAGTTTCCTTACTGTATGTCCCAGGAGCGCAATGGCTGCCCCAATACGCCGGTAAAATAGACACGTTGACCGGGTTTAAGAAGAAGATCAACACCCTGCTAGACATGCACGCGATGACTGGTAAGCAGAGGGCCGCTGTGGTGCTGGGACAATTGACTGGAGCAGCAGAATTGGAAGCTGAGTCCTGGACCAATGATGACCGGGGCTCTGTTGAGACCATCTTTGCCAAACTAGCAGCTGCTTTTGAACACCGCACAGAGGGAGAGCTGAGGACTGACTTCTATAACTGCCGTCAGAAGCCCCAAGATAGTATAAGAGACTATGCCCTCAGGCTGCAGGCTGCACTACGGGCTCTCAAGCTGGTGGACCCTGTCAGTGATCAGGAAGGAAACCGGATGATGAAGGAACAATTCTTGCGGGGCCTGCGCTCTCCTGAGGATGGGAAGCAGATGAAGCTGTGGTCCCTGGAACACCCTGACGTGGACTTTGCCATTCTGAAAGACAGGGCAGTGAAAGCACTCCAACCTCCTGTGGACACAGACCCCATCGCACCCGCATGGCCTGCCAGTTCCACGGCTGCAGGAGCGGAATCCTCCTCGCAGTCCCTGGTAACTGCAAAAGGACTCAACGCGCCAGCAGAGACTATAAATACACTATCCTCCCAGGTGCAACAGCTCACTAAGGATGTCGCACAAATCCTGAAAGCAATGCAGTTGCCCTCAGAAACCAAAGTCCCTCATCGGATCCTGCTAGCTGACAGCCCAGAGGACGTCCCTTGGATGCGGAGGAGAAGAGGTCCTACAACCCGAGGCAGGAGCAGTGATCGCTATGACTCATCTGGACAACCCATCTGTCGTCGTTGCCAGGAGGCAGGTCACTATGCAAGGGCTTGCCCTTTAAACGAGCCAAACCTGGGGCCGAGGGCCAGTCCTCAGGATTAAGAAGATCAGGCCCAGGTCGCTGCCGTGGTCAGTACGTGGGTGGACGTCCTGTCCTGTCCATCGCCCTGGATGGGATCCCTACCCCGGCATTATTGGACACCGGCTCTCAGGTAACCACGATCCCGTATGTCCTGTATCGTAGGTTTTGGTCGGACGACGATCTCCGACCACCGGACCCCTCCCTCACCATCTATGCTGCCAACGGACAACCTATAGACCAGATTGGGGTCAAGGAGGTAACCATAAAGGTGGGAAGGCAGGAAATGAAGGGACAAGGACTGATTGTTGTGGACACTGATATTAGAGAAAGGAACCCGCAAATGATTTTAGGTACTAATGTCATAGAAAATTGCCTAGGGGAAGTGTTGTTGTTGCTTCACCAGATTGTTGAAGGTGCTGAGGGCAGGTCGCAAAGAGCCTTGCAAAAGGAGATCCGAATCATTCTGAGGAAGCAACAGGTAAAACAGACTGGCGGTGAGATTGGTAGTGTACGGGTGATGGATGCTAACCCCATTGTGATACCCCCACGGAGTGAAATGATGATGTGGTGTAGAGCAGCGGTAGGTCTCAGAGGACAAGATTACCAGGCTGTACTAGAGCCCACTCATTCAGACCACTGGCCCACGATTCTGACAGCCAGGGGGGTAGTTGATGTACACAAGGGACGAGTGCCTGTACGAGTGTTGAACTGTGGGGAGGAGGAAGCCAGACTGCCAAGGTACGCTACCATAGCCAAACTGTTTACATGCTCAAATGACGCCATAACACCTGTAGGTCCCCTGACACAAGCTGACTCAACAGAGGATGAGACCTCCCAAAAGCAGTTAGAGGACTGGTGCCAGAAACTACACGTGGGGACTGACTCTACACCCGTCTACCAGAAACATGGGGTTTACAGGGTCGTGCAGGAATACGAGCAGGTCTTTAGTAAGAACCCACTAGACTTTGGTAGGATCAAAGGGGTGCAACATCACATACCCACAGGCAGTCATCCTCCCATTAAGGAAAGACATAGGCCTATTCCACCAGCCCATTACCAGCGCACAAAGGACATGCTGAAGGACATGAAGGAGGCAGGAGTCATAAGGGACAGTTGCAGCCCCTGGGCGGCTCCCCTGGTCCTGGTGAGAAAGAAGGATGGCACGATGAGGATGTGTGTGGATTACAGACGGATAAATCAGATAACACACAAGGATGCCTACCCTTTGCCAAGGATAGAGGAATCCCTCGCTGCCTTAAAAACCTCCAACTACTTTTCTACCCTAGATCTTACTAGTGGCTACTGGCAAGTATCTGTAGCAGAGGAAGATCGGGAGAAGACGGCCTTCACCACCCCAATGGGCCTCTGTGAGTTCAACAGCATGCAATTTGGACTCTGCAATGCCCCCGGGACCTTCCAGAGGCTTATGGAATGCTGCCTAGGGCACCTCAACTTTGAGACCGTCCTGCTCTACCTGGATGATGTCATCGTGTACTCCAAGACCTACGAGGACCACCTGAAACACCTGGCTGAAGTCTTTGAAGCGCTATCCCGATATGGAATGAAGCTGAAACCATCCAAGTGCCATCTACTGAAGCCAAAGGTCCAGTACCTAGGTCACGTGGTCAGTGCAGAAGGAGTAGCACCGGACCCAGAGAAGGTCACAGTCATCCAGGAATGGCCCACACCTACTACCGTTCGGGAGGTACGTCAGTTCCTTGGCTTGGTAGGCTACTACAGAAGGTTCATCAAGGGCTACACGAAAATGGCAGCGCCTTTGCAAGAGCTCCTAGTAGGCCACCCAAAGAAGAAAGGAAAGATCTCCAGCCCGCCATTTCACTGGGGAGAAGCAGAAGAACACTCCTTCAGACAAATGAAAGGGGCCTTGACGGGTGAAGAGATCCTAGCCTACCCTGACTACGGTCTGCCATTCGTACTGTACACAGATGCTAGTAATGTGCGTGTGATTGCTTACGCCAGCAGGAAGCTCAGGCCTACTGAAAGAAACCCAGAAAATTATAGCTCATTTAAGCTAGAGTTCCTGGCCATGGTATGGGCTATCACAGAGCGGTTCAAGCACTACCTGGCAGCCACCAAATTCACTGTCTTCACGGACAACAACCCCCTGACCCACTTGGACACTGCTAAATTGGGTGCCATGGAGCAGCGTTGGGTAGCCCGGCTGGCGAATTATGACTTTACTGTCAAGTATCGAGCTGGCCGCAAGAACGGCAACGCAGATGCTCTGTCCAGGATGCCTCACCTAGCAGACGAGGGTGAAGATGTAGATGATCTTGAAGAGATTGAGCTGCCAGCGTTCCATCGCCATGGAGCAAAACAGTGTCGGCAGTTGCGTGCCAACCGCCAAGAGGTGACCCTGAACCCACTACCTCACTACAATTGGAAGGAGACCCAGGAAAATGATCCAGCAGTAGGCTTGGTAAAGAAACTGATCAACCAGCCTGGCGCCAGCCTTGACAAAGGAGCCCCACCTGAGGCACAGTACCTATGGAAGGAGAGGGGTCGATTATTCATCTATCAAGACAAACTTTACAGGAGCATCATTGACCCGAGGACGCATGAGAAGGTGTGGCAAGTGATTGTACCACAGAAGGATACGAGGATGGTGCTAGAAGCCTATCACAATGGTGCAGGCCACTTTGGTTGGAAGAAACTGGAGGCCCTACTTAAAGTAAGATTCTACTGGGTGGGCATGCGATCTGCCCTAGAGAAGTGGTGTCGAAACTGCGGGCCCTGCAATCTTAGAAGAAAAGACCAGCCCAGCCAGAGAGCACCACTCCAGCCAATCCAAACTAAACGGCCCCTGGAGATCGTGGCCCTGAACCATGTAAAGTTGGCACCCAGCAGACAAGGCTACAACTACGCTCTCACTATGGTTGACCACTACTCCAGATTCCTGGTGGTAGTACCAGTCAAGGACTTGACCGGTCAGACTGCAGCCAAAGCGTTCCAGACACATTTCTGTCGACCACATGGCTATCCAGACCAAGTGCTCACTGACCAAGGACCAGCCTTTGAAGCTGAAGTGTTTAAGGAGTTTTGTAACCTTTACGGCTGCAAGAAGATCCGTACCACGCCTTACCATCCTCAGACCAATGGCATGTGTGAGAAAATGAACCACATCATTCTCGACCTTCTGAAGACTCTCCCGTTAGAAGAACGAAGTCGGTGGCCGGAAAAACTGCCCGATCTAGTGGACATGTATAACAACATCCCTGTGAGTTCCACGAACTGCACACCGGCATACCTGATGAGGGCCAGACCAGGGAGATTGCCAGTAGATCTGGAAATGGGAGTTGAGACCCCTGAAGACCATCTACAAGGTGCTGATTGGGATTCCAACCGCCAAGCCCAATACAAGAAAGTACAAGAGTGTGTGGAGCGAAGCCTGACTCAGCAGCGTGAGAAACAAGAAAAGGCCTACAATCGAAAAGCACCTGCTGTTCCTTTGCTGCCAGGAGATATAGTTCTCAAGAGAAAGAGAAGACATCATAAACTTGACAATCACTGGGAAGAAGAACCCTATACTGTGTTACCATCGACGCTTAGCAATGAAAAGACATGCCGTATCAGCAAGGATGGAGGAAAAACAGCTGTCGTTTCTAGAGATCGCTTAAAGAAATGTCCCGAACAACTAAGAACCCCTGAAGAAAGTCCCAACCCTTTGCCAGTTCAAGAACCAAAAGAAAAGATGATCCATACTGTACTTGGAGATTTTCCAGCAAGTTGGCCTCAATACAATGGAGCAGTAGTTATTCCAGTCATTACATTCCCTCAATCTAGAGAAGTAAGAGAACCAGAAGAACCTGTTCAGAACCTGGAAGAGCCAAATGTAGCTGAAGCAGAAGACCATGCATTGGTATCAATACCTAGTACACCCATTATTCACATTGAGACACATACATCGGGTGGGAGGACACAACCTCAGACAGATGACAGTATAGTACTGCGTAGGTCAACCCGCAGCAACTTTGGTCAGCTCCCATTACGCTATAGAGAAAGTACAGTTTAGTTCAAAGTGACGGTATGAAATGTAATGTTTAACCTGTTTACAGTTAAGTAACGTTTAAGTGAAATGTGCCCACAAGGACTATTGTGAGACCTCTTTAAAATGTTTTCTTTACACTAGTTCACGTGCATTTTAAAAAAAAATGGACCACCGGTTATGAACTGGCTTTAACCACAAACTTTTGCATTGTAAAAAGTTACCTCCTTGGTATCAACCAGAGTCTGCCTGTTGAGGGGCATGGCTCTGCACCAACAAGGGGGCACGCCTGTTTATGGGGCCTGCCCTCCAACACTCGGAAGCGGGTACGCCTGTTTATGGGGCCTACCTTACACCACTCTCCTCAGGAAAGGAAGATTGGAGGAAAGGTCTGGGGAATGTGATGGCCCAGCCCTGGTCACCAAAAGGACCGGCGACCTACCTCCTGGAGTTTTTTGGGTGGGGTTCGGACATGTGGGTGGTTGGTGGTGGAATGGTACCTGGTATGTTAAATGTAAATAATTGCCCCTGCGTGGGAAAAGTTTGTATTTACCTTTTCTCTTGTCTTTGCAGCCCGAGGACGTGCTGATGATAACTAAGGGGGAATGTGGCGCCCCTGACCTGGTCAGGCACCACAGAGTATTGCACCCATGCGGGGACAATGCCTCCAGGTAATCTCCAAAGGCCAGGATGAGGTGCACACACAAACACATAGTGACCAGGTCTCCCACATCACTAGAGGGGACCCTTGGGTAGCCAGTAGGGGTTAACTTTCAATTCCCAGCAAGGGGTGTGCTCAGAGGCTGGTTGCTAGGAAGCAGGGCAGAGAGGAGGTGAGGGTGGTCTGGAGCTGGAGGTGGAAGTGTGTGGAAGGGAGCAGAGGGTCTCTCGTGTCAGACGGGTCCTGAGGAGTGCAGTAGCTGAAAGCGGGGGAGAAAGGGTACCGTGGGTCGGCCTGAAAGACATCCAGAGAGAGGGGTGGCTGAGTACGGAGATCCTGGTATCCGAGCACGCAAGGGGAAACAGATCCCCAGTACAGGCAGCAAATCATCCAGAGCTGCTTAACCTACAGGTGGGGGGTACTTTATGCCCTCACCACTACTACACAGAGCTCGAGCCAAGCAGCAATCACCAGGCCCATAAGGGGACAGGGCCAGAAGCCATCCCACCAAGGCCACGCTGCCGGCAGACGGGCCGGAGAGAGGGGAGCAGGGTAGTAACAGCTTCCCTGGAGGAGTCCTACCACGCTTCAAGCAAGGGATCCTCCCAAACAAAAAGAGTGCAAGGAGGGCGAGCGGACAGCTACCCTCAGAACGGCCTCCTGGAATTCCTGGTTCCACCTGGTTATCACAGTGTCGCCCGGGCATCTCACCGTGACCTCTAAACAGTGAGTAAACACGTTAAAAGACTTCTTGAACTGTGTTTGAGTCATTCTGCGACCTGTGGTCCCACCCACATACACAGGGACCTGGGGCTTGCCTTACTCTCAGGAGGCTACTACAACCTACTGCACCCACCATCAGCCCCAGGCATCCCTTAACCTGCAGTGGCGGTCCGCACCGACCGCAATTCTGAGAGTGGCGTCACGACGTATCCCAAAACGAAGGTTCCCTACCTGTGACCAGACCGTCCCATCCCGTGGAGTCCCTAAGGGTAATACACTGCTGCACCGCACCTGTAGGGCTCCACAATATTGATCAGTGTTGAATTAAAATCGGCAATGCAAGTCTATGGGTCTGTGAAAAATCAGACACCACACAGATGATATGTGTTGTTCGCTTTTCACTGATAGAAGGTAGAGAAACTTTTTTTTTTCTTATCAGTGAATATGACTTGGAGGAAACTTGGAGCAAACGCTGATGAAAATCTGATGACACACTATACGTTTTTGTCGTACGTAAAAAAAACTGACGTAGGGAGGAAGTCATTGCACTCAGCCTTATTTGCTGACGATATAATCCTATTCATGAGCAAACCTAAAACGCAATTGAGTAGAGTCATAGAGCAAATTGAGGAGTTTGGGAGGTTAGCAGGGTTTAGACTTAACAAAAACAAATGTGAATTTCTCTTCTTGGACGGAAAGAGAGCGGAGGGGAAGAGGGCTGCACTATGTGACATTCCAATAGCTAGAAATACAATTAAATACTTGCCAGTACAGGTTGGGAGAGATACAAAGACCATATATTCATTAAATTATTCCCCTTTGATCGAGAAAATTGAACGTGAACTGCAAGGTTGGGCAAATTTGCCGTTGACTCTTCTGGGAAGAAATCATCTAATAAAAATGATGAGCTTTTCCAAGCTTCTCTATCCAATGCAGACAATCCCATTGCTTCTTAAACACTCGGATGTGAACAGATTGACAAGAGCGTTCTCACGTTTTTTGTGGAAGGGATATAGGCAGAGGATTAGTGCCAAAAAGTTAATGCTGTCAATGGAAAATGGTGGGATCAGACTACCAAACATCAGGGGGTACAATTTGGCCTGTATCTTAAGACATGTAGTCGATTTGGATTAGACGAACAAGTAGGTATTCTGACTGGGATATAGAGGCTTAATTTTGTAAGCCTTGGGACCTGAGTTCAATCCTACATACCTCGATTCCAAATTTGCCGCCCAATATTAAACACTCACTGATTTGTAGAGACACAGTGATGACTTGGAAGGCGGTTAGGAAAAAGTTTGGGAACATCTCCAAATTCCTTAATATATGGGCTTGTCCTGACTTTCCACAGGGAAAGGAAAATGACCTCTTTAAAGAGTGGAGGGAAAAGGGGATTAGAACTCTAAAAAGCCTGATGCATGATACAGAACGGAGATGGATGACATGTGAGGAGTTGAGAGCAAAGTATGACTTGCGCTTATTCCAGACTCTCCAGTTTGAACAGGTGAAACAAGGGATAATGAAGAAAGTACACAACATAACTAACGAATATGAGGCAAATCAGATGGATGCGATCATATTAAGGGACATCCATGCCACAAATATATCAAGTCTTTATGGAAATATGAGAGAAGTGTTAGTCCCTAACATATCAGGAAGAATGTTGGAAGGGTGGGCAAGGCAGTTGGGAGATCAAAAGCGGGAGGAGAAGATTTTGAATGGTTGGATGGTGATGAGGAAGAAGATTGTGAATGAGAATTTAAGAGATACCCAATTCAGGATCATACATAGAGCTATCTATGGATTTAATATATTGAATGCAAGACATCCAGATAAGATGATGAGTTGTCCAAATTGTGGTATGGAAAAAACAGATCTATATCATGGGATATGGCAGTGCGAGAGGATTGAAAGATTTTGGAAACAAGTCCAAGGGGTAGTGAGGAAAATCTGGAACAGAAATGTGGAGTTGGATCCAATGGTCTGGTTATTTCACTATCAGCGTCGAGGGGAGGGAGAGAACGGGGGAGACAAGTTACCGAATCTTTTCCATGATATAGCAATGATAAATAAAAGGGCTATTCTTTAGAAGTGGCTGGTGAAGGAAGTACCAACAAAAGAAGAACTGGTTAATCAATTGAAAAAAATGCTCATGTTGGAGAAGGTGATGGTGGAGAGGTGTAAAGAAAGGATGACAGCAACATTTTTTAGTAAATGGAGAAAGTTCATAAGCGTTATATGTTCTAGAGAAGAAATAATACAAATAATGTCCACATTTATGTCTACGGAATGGGACATGAAGGAAGACCTGTCAGGGTCCCTGTGCGAGCTGAAAGTATAGCTGGCTAGAGTCTGGGTCGTGTCGCATGGAGAGGGGAGGGGGGGGCGGATGGGAGGGATAGTGTTTATAAGTAATGTTTGTAACAAGTTATGAAGGAATGCTGAAGGGGGTAGCGGAGACTGAATAATGGAAATATACACTGACGAAGAAGGGGAAGGAGCAAATTTGATGACAGTGACAGATATTTGGTTGATAAATTGTAGAGACTGTTATTTTCTATTTTGATTTGTTGACCCTTATTTTCTTCATTCTGTACTCTATTTTACCATTGCAAGAAAATAAATAAAAATTTGGTTAAAAAAAAACAAAAACTGACATAAGAATGAGCCCTTAATAAGAGACGTGCAATATGTCTGTATGGTAATCTTGGGTCTGGTGCCAAATTTATGTGGTAAACTTAGTTTTGGTACGCATTTATGGAGTTAGCTTGGTTCTACAGTAGTATCATCTATGCAGTAAGCTTGGTTATGTTACATTATGATGTATATTTCAAGTAGGTTTGGTTCTGTATCTATGTAGCAAGCTTGGTTCTGTACTTACGCTTCATGCTTTTACTAGCAGCTGAATCACGGATTGCACAGGTGTGTGCAATCCCAATGTGAAAGTAATAAGAGCTGCAGCCCTGCTGCTTTTGTTGCAGCCAGAGTAAGGCACACATCTGTCGGTCACGGTCCATTATTTATGGACTAGGGCAGACCTCTCGACTTGAATTCTACAGCCTCATAGTCATATACGATACTATGAAGTTCAGATCAAGAGACCAGCAGTAAATCCATACTCCCCAGTCTTGTACTCAGACAATGACACATGGACTTGTGAATCCAGCCTTAAATAGGTTAACTATTTATGGACCGCCCATATAATATAAACATCCGGGATGTTCTAAAATATGAATGCAGAATAAGCAGCTTGCAAAAAATTGTTCAATTGTGGGGGCGGGAATCGGGCTGTCAGAGACAGCCAGACTTCCCACAGAGACAACAAACACCCAGTCCTGCTCTCCTCCCCCTTGTTTTAAAGGGCCAGTTTGCTCTAACCCAAAAGTGCCTCTCAACCTATGGGAGGTGCATGGTGAATATAGTTTATACGTTGCTAAGGCTTAGGGTTCACACATAGCGACAGCGACAACGACATCGCTGTTACGTCACCATTTTCTGTGACGTAACAGCGACCTTGTAAGTCGCTGTTATGATCGCTGCTTAGCTGTCAAACACAGCGACGCAGCAGCGATCATAACATCGCTACATGTGCAGAGAGCAGGGAGCCGCGCACACTGCTTAGTGCTGGCTCCTTGCTCTCCTAGCTACAGTACACATAGGGTTAATTACCCGATGCGTACTGCAGCTACATGTGCACAGAGCAGGAGCCGGCACTAGCAGCAAGAGCGGCGGAGGCTGGTAACGAAGGTAAATATCGGGTAACCAGGGAAAGGTCTTCTCTTGGTTACCCGATATTTACAGTGGTTACAGCTTTCCGCAGCTGCCAGACGCCGGCTCCTGCTCCCTGCTCGCTTCATTTCGTCGCTCTCTCGCTGTCACACACAGCGATGTGTGCTTCACAGCGGGAGAGCGACGACGAAAAAATGAAGCAGGACATTCAGCAATGAGCAACGACCTCACAGCAGGGGCCAGCTCGTTGCTGGATGTCACACACAGCGACAGCGACGGGACGTCGCTGCAACGTCACAGAAAATGGTGACGTAGCAGCGACGTCGTTGTCGTCGTCGTCGCTGTGTGTGACACCACCTTAAGTCTCAGATCCCCAAGTGCTGCTGCTGTTTAGTGCTGTGTTCCAAATTGTTAATATTGTTCTGTGTTCCAGTACCTGATGCATCATCTGCTGCATAGTACCCTGTGGGCCAAGTTTGCTAAACCAGCCGCTGCTATATTGTTCCATATCAGCCAAACCTGCTGCATAAGCTATCCCAACTGCACCTACCTTATCATTGACTGTCCGTGTTCATACCCTTGGGGTCTACTGTCGCAGCTCCAGTCTTCCTGAGTGGCACCTGGTTTCTACCTGCTGCGCAACACCCTAACCTTTAGAGGCTGTGGGGGAAATCTGGTGAGAAACCATAGTCAAGCTCCTCTAGGTTTTGTGTGTGCTGTGGCCCAGTGGGTCCACTTCCCACTTGCACCCACAAGCATTAGGTGTGCACCACTTCATGAATCAGGAGTGTCTGGCTCCACCACACCGCCTTATCAATACTTAGATTTTAATACTCAAAGTTGTTGTAGAAAAAACATTTCTATGATAATTGGTGCATCGATATAATACTTTATGTATTATTATTGGAAGTTTTGAAATGACATCCCTGTGTAAAGTACATGTCAAGGAGATACTTAGCAGTAATCCAGATACATGGCCTCACTTCTTCATCTTGTAATTGGCTTTAATCACTAAAACCTTAAGGTCCAGTCACACTAAGCAACTTACCAGCGATCCCAACAACGATAGGGATCGCTGGTAAGTTGCTAGGAGGTTGCTGGTGAGCTGTCACACTGCGACGCTCCAGCGATCCCACCAGCAACCTGACCTGGCAGGGATCGCTGGAGCGTGGCTACACGAGTTGCTGGTGAGCTCACCAGCAACCAGTGACCAGCCCCCAGTCTCCTAGTTACAGCACACATCGGGTTAATTACCTGATGTGTGCTGCAGCTACATGTGCACAGAGCAGGAGCCGGCAGCACAGGCAGTGAGAGCGGAGGAGGCTGGTATCAAAGGTAAATATCGGGTAACCAAGGACAGGGCTTCTTGGTTACCCGATGTTTACATTAGTTACCAGCCTCAGCAGAAGCTGGCTCCTGCTGCCTGCACATTTAGTTGTTGCTGTCTCGCTGTCACACACAGCGATCTGTGCTTCACAGCAGGACAGCAACAACTAAAAAATGGCCCAGGACATTCAGCAACAACCAAGGACCTCACAGCAGGGGCCAGGTTGTTGCTGGATGTCACACACAGCAACATCGCTAGCAACGTCACAAAAGTTGTTCGTTACCAGCGATGTTGCTAGCGATGTTGCTTAGTGTGACGGGGCCTTTAGTCATACTGGGAGATATTTTTCTCATTTGGTACTATACATGATATTTTTGAAAGCACCCAATCGATTCCAGTCTGATAAGAATGAATGCCAAACTGCATATAATACCTAAATAATCAATATATTTAGCAATGTGTTTTTGTTTTTTTATATATAAATAAAATGAGAGGCGTCCCCAACCTTTCCTACCTTGAAAACCATATTCAGTTCTGATAGCTGGTCGAGTGTCACATCCAGTGTTCCCACCCTCCACCACAGTAGTGTTCCCCAGAGCCCCGATTATTGGTATAATAACAGCCAAACCTTCCCCAGTTAACGGGAACCTGTCAGGTCCCATATGCATTCTAACCTACAAGCAGGGCGATGTGTGGCCTAGAAACCCTTTCCTACCCATCCGTGTTGTAATATTGTGTAATATGAATTCATAAAAAAAGTTTTATAACTTACGTGTTCACTATGTAAATAAGCAGAGGGTCTAGTCCCCTGGGCGTCGCTTCGCCCCTTGGGCGTTTACATGCTTTCCGTTGTATCACGCCCCTGTCGGCGTGATACCATGAATTTACATGGGCAACATCACAGTCAGCTCC
Organism: Anomaloglossus baeobatrachus; assembly: GCF_048569485.1. NCBI lineage: Eukaryota > Metazoa > Chordata > Amphibia > Anura > Aromobatidae > Anomaloglossus > Anomaloglossus baeobatrachus. The sequence goes on from NC_134353.1 coordinate 360,919,643, forward strand.
TGGAGATCCCTCGCATGCGCACTTGCCATTCGTGCAGCCTTCTTATCTGGGTGTTTGCATGTCGATTTCACAAACGTACTGCACAAGATTAGAAGACTCCTGCGGTTCCAACCATGCGCAGAGCGCTTCTAAGGCTAGCAAGTAAACATCCGGATAAGAAGGCTGCACGAATGGGAAATGAGTACGCGCGGGATCTTCAGGAACGGACAGTGACGTTGCTTATGTACATCATGGTATCACGCCTACAGGGGTGTGATACCACAGAAAGCATGGAAACGCCACGGGGCGAAGCGACACACAGGAGACTAGACCCTCTGCTTATTTACATAGTCAACATGGAAGTTATAACACTTTTTTTTCTAAATTCATACTATACAATATTACAACACCGGGATGGGTAGGAAGAGATTTCTAGGCCACACATCACCCTGCTTGTAGGTTAGAACGCATAAGGGACCTGACAGGTTCCCTTTACAGGACCTTTGCCCTTTTCCCTTATGGGGAATATACTTCCTGAGGTTCCTACTTTACCCCCATTCAGAATTCTCGCATACAGCACTCCTACCAAACTATTGCATCCAGCTTCAACACCCCTGTAACTGATAGTATCATCCTATTTTCAGTTTACCATATATACCCCTCCACATCCCCACTCGCCGGTAAATGCGCATCCAGAAGTGCTCTTCTGTGCAGGTCAACTCGCGAAAGTCACCATCTGGAAATTTGCTTTTTACAGCTGTTTGTTATACCAGGTGCTAATGCAAAGCGTTGGCAGACAGCTCCGAGACACACATCATGGAGCTGTGAGCTATATGTGGCTTCCGAGGCAAAGATTGGGGATCCCTGATATAAATTATGCCAGTAATGCTGGTGTTAATCTCTGCAGTAACAACAATTTTCTTCTAGTGATTGTCTTGTTTGACAAATGAGACTCGCATGTGTGAGGGCAGATCACAAGCACAAGGCACTTGGAACAGTGTAAACTTGATTCAACTTTGCTCTCCTCCTGTAACGCTAAGTAACACAGAGATAACACACATGTAAGGTTATGAAGGAGAATTGTTGTGGGGCAGGTGACCTTTGTGCTAACAGCACTCACTAAACTTGTAAATGTCTTCTATGAGTGTGACATAAACACAGCATTAGAACTCAGCTAACCTATGTGCTGAAAAACTAAGGCTAAGTGCACATTTTCATAGGTTGTCATTCACAATGTGCTTCTAGCTTCTGTCTAGTCATTATGAGTTGTTACTGTACATTAATTATTCAACTCTGTGTCCTGCCAACACGAAAAAAAACCCCAAACCTAAAGTGCAGTATATGTATTCTTACATTGTGACCTTACTATTTAAAATGCTCGACCCTTTTCTCTACAACATAATTTGTTGGTGGAACGTCATGAGTCCCCCATACACAGTCTATGGTCAGCTGTTCAGGTTGACTTTAAATGGTCACTGTAGTTATAATAGACGTTACATGAATCAATAGTGCAAGAGAATATTAGAAACTTTTAGGTTAAAGAAGCACTCCTACCAAAGGTTTTATCCTGTTAATATAATTGCAATCATCATATTATATAGCAGTGTTTTCTTAGTACTTACAATTGCTCATTTTGCCCTTCTACCTAGTTAACTCATCTGATTAGGTCTACGACATCACATGATTAAAAGGAGACTAGGTGAATCCTTCTAATCTCAATGTAGAAACAGTAAGGCTATGTCCGCACGTTGCTTTTTACCTGCTTTTTTGCTGCTTTTTCAACTGCAGCGTTTAATGCCAAAATGGTTGTGTTCTGCTTTTCAAGCAAAGTCTATGGGAATTTGGGTTTCTTGTCTGCACTATGCAGTTCAAACTGCAGCCTTTTTGGTGCAGAACTTTGGTCAAAAACTCAGCTTTGCAGTGCAAAACCCAAATGGCAAAAACAACTGACGTGAATTGTTTTTGCCATTTGGGTTTTGCACTGCAAAGCTGAGTTTTTGACCAAAGTTCTGCACCAAAAAGGCTGCAGTTTGAACTGCATAGTGCGGACAAGAAAACCAAATTCCCATAGACTTTGCTTGAATAGAAGAACACATCCATTTTGGCATTAAACAGCGCAGAAGAAAAAGCAGCAAAAAAGCAGGTAAAAAGCAGGTAAAAAGCAACGTGCGCACATACCCGAAGTCTATTTTCCCTGCATGAGTCATCATTAAAACTACAAAGCGTTTTCCGTTAAGTAGATTTGTAGTTCTAATGAGGATTTATGCATGGAAAAGAAACTTCCTGTTTATACATAGAGCTTAGAAGAATTTAGCTAGCCTGTTTTTAATTACGTAATGTCATAGACCTGATGGAAGAGAGAAGAATTAACTTGGTAGAAAGGCAAAATGAGCAATTGTAAGTTCACAGTGCTAAATAATATGATGACTGCAATATATTAAGAAGATAAAAACTTTGATGGGAGTGCTTCTTTACATGCTCACAATCAGTATTTGGTGAGTATTTGATGTTGGAAATTTTCTGCACCCATTGGATAAATTAGGTTAAATGCCTTTTTTAAATTCATTTTTACACTGCGGCTTTTATCTCTTTTTTTGGTATATCATGTATTAAATAAAACTGCTTTGTGCATGATACTTCCTGGTATTTGGCTGTGCCAAAATGTTGTTGAGACAGTCATGTGTAAATTAACTATTTTTATTGCATTTTTGGCACAGTGTTTTGTCTTTTTGGTATGTCATGTTTTAAACAAGGCTGTTTTGTTTTTGATACTTACTAGTATTTGACTTTGCCAAAAGGGTATTGACACAGTAAGGCTATGTGCGCACAGTTCATTTTTCGCAGCGTTTTTGCGCGTTTTTCGGGTGTGATTTTGGCCTCAAAGCTGCATGACTTTGCTTCCCCAGCAAAGTCTGAGTTTTCATTTTTGCTGTCCGCACACAACTTTTTTTTTAAGCTGCGTTTTTGAGCTTGAAAAAAAAATGGACATGTCAATTCTTTCCAGCGTTTTTCTGCGTTTTCCCCCCATGCAATGCATTGGAAAAACGCAGCAAAATGCAGCCAAAAACGCACCCAATCGCGGTAAAAGCGTTTTTTGACGCGTTTTTTCGACGCAGGTGCGTTTTTGTGCGTAAAACGCACAAAAACACAGCATCAAAAAAACGCAGTGTGTGAACTTAGCCTTATGTGTAGATTACATGTGTTTTAGTGTGTTTCCACATAAGTATTTTTTATTGGTCGATTTTCCTCATCTAATACAATTCTAGGGGGAAATTCCGCACATAAAAAAAAGCACAGCGCGCATGAGATTTCTATAAATCACATACACTATTTTTTATAAATAACTCATCATGGGAACTTAACCTTAGAGAAATTAATTAGAAATATTAGTTTCTTCTTCCATTTAAAATTCTCTTGCGCCTGCATCTCCAACCACCATCTCACCAACTCAAATCCGTCTTGGTCAACGCAAGACAGACTGTCAGCTAATAAGAGTATCAGGTTAGAGCTCCTATTAACCCTAGAACGCATACCTGGGGCCTCGCAGGCCTGCTAGGTTACTTGTTTTCTATGGTTGATTTCTATGGTTGCGCGTTCTAGGCTTAAACTGTATGGAAAAAGGGAGAGGCGTGAAAATGGGTCAACATAGTGAAAAGCCAGACAGACTAAAGGCCCCGTCACACTAAGCAACATCGCTAGCAACATCGCTGCTAACGAACAACTTTTGTGACGTTGCTAGCGATGTTGCTGTGTGTGACACCCAGCAACAACCTGGCCCCTGCTGTGAGGTCGTTGGTTGTTGCTGAATGTCCTGGGCCATTTTTTAGTTGTTGCTGTCCCGCTGTGAAGCACAGATCGCTGTGTGTGACAGCGAGACAGCAACAACTAAATGTGCAGGCAGCAGGAGCCGGCTTCTGCGGAGGCTGGTAACCACAGTAAACATCGGGTAACCAAGAAGCCTTGTCCTTGGTTACCCGATATTTACCTTTGTTACCAGCCTCTGCCGCTCTCACTGTCAGTACCGGCTCCTGCTCTGTGCACATGTAGCTGTAGGACACATCGGGTTAATTAACCCGATGTGTGCTGTAGCTAAGAGAGCAGGGAGCCAGCGCTAAGCGGTGTGCGCTGCTCCCTGCTCTGTGCACATGTAGCTGCAGCACACATCGGGTAATTAACCCGATGTGTGCTGTAACTAGGAGGAGAGCAGGGAGCCAGCGCTCAGTGTGCGCTGCTCCCTGCTCTCTGCACGTGTAGCTCCGTGCGCTGGTAACCAAGGTAAATATCGGGTTGGTTACCCGATATTTACCTTAGTTACCAAGCGCAGCATCTTCCACGCGGCGCTGGGGGCTGGTCACTGGTTGCTGGTGAGCTCACCAGCAACTCGTGTAGCGACGCTCCAGCGATCCCTGCCAGGTCAGGTTGCTGGTGGGATCGCTGGAGCGTTGCAGTGTGACATCTCACCAGCAACCTCCTAGCAACTTACCAGATATCCCTATCATTGTTGGGATCGCTGGTAAGTTATTTAGTGTGACTGGACCTTAACAAAAAGCGTGCTGCATCTTCCAGCAAATGTATTTCACTTCAGTGCTGGATTCAAAGGTGCACAGCTCAGTACTGCTATATAATGTCTTCCATGTAACTGTTGCTGTTTTATGTGCAACAAAGAAAGAAGAGCAAAAATCCATCTCTGTGTACTTCATAGCAGCTATTCACCACCCACCAACTTAGGCGGGCTTTGCACATTACGACATCGCATGCTGATGCTGCGATGTCGAGCGCGATAGTCCCCGCCCCCGTCGTACGTGCGATATCTTGTGATAGCTGCCGTAGCGAACATTATCGCTACGGCAGCTTCACATGCACTCATCTGTCCTGCGACGTCGCCCTGGCCAGCGAACCGCCTCTGTCGCGGGCGGAGGAGGGGACGCTGCGCTCTCCCACTGCTCGGGTCCGGCTGCGGCTGCTGGTGCTCGGTGGTGGCTTGAGCGGTGGGCCGGATCCCGGGGACTCGAGCGGCATTCCTCGCCCGTGAGTGAAAAGGGGGTTGATTTTGGGGATGTATTGTCCGTGACGCCACCCACGGTTGTGGTGAGGTTGTGACACCACCGCTGCTCTGGACGGGGATCCCGGGAGTGATGACAGGGAGCAGCTTTGATGTTAGTTCTCCCCTCCATGGGTAGGGGGGTTAGTTGTCCCGGGGCCCGGTGATGGGGTAGGGATGGATGGCAGGCGGGCTACGGGGCCTGGCAGGGTGCAGGGTCGCGGGGGCAGCGCTGTGCCGCACGGCATGGTGGTACTCACTCAGCCAATGAGGAGGACACAGTTCTCGGTAAAACACACGGCTGGATGAACGGGTCCCACAGACGGCTGCGGTGTTGTTTCTCCCGGCAGGTTGATGGTGACTGCCTTTCCCTGCACCTATGTTGTGTAGTGGTTCCAATGGGTTCCCACTAGTAACCTGCTCCCCAGCTTGGATATGGGCTGAAGGAGCCCCTTTTGCCCGTAGGCTCTGGCCCTGGGAACTTTAGCCTTGGCGGTGACTGTGTTTCCCTCTCTCGGTTGGACGGTTGCCTTCTGTTGGGACTTGGCTGCTGGGAAACCCAGTAGGTTCCCTTCGCTAACGGATTTGGCAAATTCACGGCGACTCTTAGCCTTGCCGGGGTCCGTAAGCCCCTGCCGGATGGTGCTGGCTTCTCTTTGCGTACCGGTCCGGTACCGCCGGGCCACCGCCCGTCCACGGTCCTTGCGGTAAACTCCGATAGGCCACTCCTGCAGACAGTCACCACCGTCTGCCAACCTTGCTGATCCGTCCGGGCCACACACCCGGACCAACTTCAGTCTGTTCCTTTACTACTCTCCTTCCTCTCACTTTCACTTCCAAACTAGAACTCTCTCCTCCTTTACCACTATCCAAAACTAATCTGAGCTCTTTTCCCACCTCCAGGACTGTGAACTCCTCGGTGGGCGGGACCAACCGCCTGGCCCACCCCCTGGTGTGAACATCAGCCCCTGGAGGAAGGCAACAAGGGTTTTGTGTCTGACTTTGGTGTGCCTGACCGGGAGTGTGGGGTGTGTTGTGTTGTTCTTTGTGGCCCCTGGCTTGTCCAGGGCGCCACACCTCCTTCCTAAGGGGGCAGGCCGTGCGGCGTCATAGCGACGTCACACGGCAGGTGGCCAATAGCAACGGAGGGGTGGAGATGAGCAGGATGTAAATATCCCGCCCACCTCCTTCCTTCTCATAGCAGCCGGGACGCAGATAAGGTGATGTTCCTCGCTCCTGCGGCTTTACACACAGTGATGTGGGCTGCCGCAGGAACGAGGAACATCGTACCTGTCGCAGCACCAGCATTATGGAAATGTCGGAGAATACACCGATGATACGATAACGATGCTTTTGCGCTCGTTCATCGTATCAAAAAGGTTTTACACACTACGACATCGCAAGTGACGCCGGATGTGCGTCACTTTCAATTTTGACCCCACCGACATCGCACCTGCAATGTCGTAGTGTGCAAAGCCGCCCTTAGAACGGAAAGATCAATAGAGTTGAGTGAGTATCTAACTATTCTTACTTGCTATACTAATAACGAGTACTGTTTAATACTCGTATATTTGTTCCAAATAGCATATGCAATGCAAGTCAATGGGGAAAACTCGCAAACTAACGAGCAATGAGAATGCCGTACTATTCGCACGAATAGTATGGCATTCAGGTTACTTGTTAGTTTACGAGTTTTTTCCCATTGACTTGCATTGCACACACTATTCGAAACAAATATGCGAGTATTAGACAGTACTCATTATGAGTATAGTGAGTGCGAATAGTTAGGTACTCGCTCAACTCTAAAGATCAAGACTTATGATGTGAAAACGGGAGCAACATGGAGCTATAAGTCATTAAATGGCCAGAAATCAATGTTTCTCATGTACATGCATATGACAGCTTTTTAATACGATTGCTGAAAAGTTACTTGAAACTATAGGTACGGTTTAATCTAATATGCATGAAGACATTGGGAAAAAAATGTCAGGGATAAGTGCCATATATATCAGCTGTGCACAGCTGGAATGTGGGTATACAGTGAACAGTGGCTAGAAAATGTTTGCTTTTCTGTATTCTTTCTAAGGCTTTATGCACATGGCTATATTATGGTTCTGTTTTGTACAGAGCTGTGATTAGGCTGTCATACAAATCTGTCCTATGTATACAGTGTTTTCCACCCAAAAAGTATTGCTTCTATACATCCAGTACTTAATAGAGCCTGCACTTACACAGGGAGATCCTTTATAGGGTTATTTCCACAATTCTCACATTTTTATAGGGGCAGGGGAAGTGAGGAACATTCAGCAGATGTCCAGGGACTTCAGAGCGTAAACCCAAATCTGGCACTGTCCCGCTGTATCCAGGACAGTTGGGACTAGAGATGAGCGGATCGATTCACAGAACTTTGCTTTAGCATCCAGGTCAGTAGTATGTGGGTCATCGCTAGTTGGGAGTTTTGGTCATTCATTCATTCCATTCATTCGTAGTTGTGGTAGCCAGACGTTTCTCATCTAGATATAGCCTCACTGATATCTGGGGGTTTTTTTGTGTGTGTGTCTGTAAGGGCCCCTTCACATTGTGTTTTTACCTACGTTCAGTGGTCCCGTCGGAGCTTAGGTGTGAAACCACCGCAAAACAGGTTTCAGTCACATGCGCCAACAGGGCATTCACTATAATGGAGCAGACGGAGATAGGGTGTGCTCTGTCTTTCACCATTTTCGGGCGTATACGCTTTCTGCAGGTGGACACTGTTGCAAGTACGACCCTCAGTATGTGAAGGCTTATACTTTACATGAGTTCTTCTGGAATCCTAGGGAAATCTTACACAGGGCGACCATTATTCTTCTGTACAGTAAAGGGAGGGCCGGATCTTCAGGCACAATTATCACACAATTCAAAAGTGAAGGTAATGATTGGGATTTTATTCAACTTCTTTCCAATACATGAAATTACTTCTCTTCATACGATAACTCATCAACATCTCTATACAAAGCATTTCTCCTCACAGATCAGTCCTCTTCAAAGCGTGTCTAGAACTGTGCAGTCTGTACTTGCCTCATACAATGGAGCTGTGGTAGGAAGAAAAGAGTTTGTGCTGTCCCTCTACTCCTTTCTTCAGATAATACAGAATCTTGTCTGTCCTGAGCCTCCTTATTTATATCGACTGTTTCTCAAGAAACACTGATCTAACCCACTGGTCTGTTCACTCAAATCTCTCCCACAGATGTTTTTCACCTGGGTGTCATGGACACCACTCCCTTTTCCCAGCATTCTCTGGAGCTCCACAACTACTTCCTGTCTCCTTTTCACATTATTAATCCTGCTAGTTGCTAGCTGATTCTATATCACAATACAGCTTCTATGGATCACACTCTTCCCTCCTAATTTAATGTCGTCCCGACATTCATATTCTTTCTCGATGGTCTAGCCCAGGGGTCTCAAACATGCGGCCCGCATGCGGCCCCTCAGGGTAGTTCGTGCGGCCCCCAGGCCTGTGCCCCTGGTCACTATCGCGGCAGGTGCAGTATCATTGTCTGCGCTTTATGTCAGATGAATGTGTTGCTGGTGCTGCGCTCTCGCGCCGGCAATACAATCATCTCACATAAATCACTGACAGTGGCTGCGGCCCCTGCACCGGAGCCGAGGGAGCGCGGGACAGGTGAGAAGAATGGTTTGTGTGTTTGTGTGTTGGACGTTAACCCCTTAGCGACCTATGACGTACCAGGTACGTTATGGCTCCCAAATACTTAAGGACCCATGACATACCCAGTACATCATGGCGAAATCGCGGCCCCGGTGGCTGCGATCGTTGCAAATACCTTAGATTCGGGGAGGAGGGGACCTCAGGAGGGGTGGTGTCTCCTCCCCGGACCTACGGAGGCTGTGATTGGCTGACGAACGCTGCTCAGCCAATCACAGCCACTAATGTTTCAGCCATTGAAAATTGCTGAAACATTGAAATCCAGCCAAGACCAGGGCAGCTGTAGCACCGATCATTGGCTGGAGCTGGGTGACCTGTGTTTCACCCACCCCCAGCTCTGATTGGAGAGACCGGCCTTGTGACCGATCTCTCCAATCACTGTGGATCTGGGGCCGCAGACCACTCCCCTCAGCTTCACTCCGGCGTCTGTGGAAGGTGAGGAGAGCTGCTGACCTATTACTACAGGATGGGGACAAAGTGCGCACATTACTATGAGATGGGGACAAGGCTGGGGACATTACTATAGGATGGGGACATTACAAGGATGGGCATAATACTATAGTATGGGGACATTATTACTATAGCATGGGGACATTACTATAGGATAGGGACTAGGATGGGCACATTACTATAGAATGGGGACAAGGCTGGCGACATTACTATAGGATGGGGACTAGGATGGGCACATTACTATAGGATGGGGGCATTACTATAGGATGGGGACTAGGATGGGCACATTACTATATGATAGGGATTAGGATGGGCACAGTACTATAGGATGGGGACAAGGTGGGCACATTACTATAGGATGGGGACTAGGATGGGCACAGTACTATAGGATGGGGGCATTACTACAGGATGGGGACAAGGTGGGCACATTACTGTAGGATAGGGACAAGGTGGGCACAGTACTATAGGATGGGGACTAGGATGGGCACAGTACTATAGGATGAGGGCATTACTACAGGATGGGGACAAGGTGGGCACATTACTGTAGGATAGGGACAAAGTGCGCACATTACTATGAGATGGGGATAAGGCTGGGGACATTACTATAGGATGGGGACATTAGGATGGGCACATTACTATAGAATGGGGACATTACTACAAGGGGACAAGGATGAGAAACATTACTATAGATTAGGGATAATGCTCAGGACATTACTATAGGGTGGGGACAAGGTGGGCACATTACTATAGCATGGGCACAATACTATAGGATGGGGACATTGCTACAAGGGACAAGGATGGGAAACATTACTATGAGATGGGGGACAAGGATGGACACATTACCATAGATTAGCTATAAGATGGGGGACAAGGATGAACACATTACTACAAAATGGGGACAAGGATGGGGAACATTACTTTAGGATGGGGATAAGGATGAGCACATTACTGTGGGATGGGGACTAGGATGGGGTACAATACTACAAGGGGACAAGGATGAGCACATTACTGTGGGATGGGGCACAATGCTACAAGGGGACAAGGATGAGCACATTACTGTGGGATGGGGCACAATGCTACAAGGGGACAAGGATGGGCACGTTACAACAAGATGGGGAACATTACTAAAAGATGTTGGTCAAAATTTCTATATGGTGCTAATTGTAACATTAGTTACAAGAAAGGGATAAAATGTAAAAAAAAAAAAAAATGTTTATATTTAAACAAAGAATGTGCACGTTTGTTATAATGAACAAGTGAAAATGTTCAATATCAGTGATCCAAGGTGTGTAAAAAACAATCAAATATATTATATATGGTACCAATAAAAATGTCACTTTGTCCTGCAAAGAATGCGGCCCCCAAATTATTTTTTTTCCTCTGTGCGGCCCATACACCCAGCCGAGTTTGAGACCCCTGGTCTAGTCCATCCTAGGAATTATTGTCCCTTAGTTGTGTATATGGAAAAAGGTGCTAAAAATCATATAACATCGTATGTTCAATATTAACCACAATCTGATCCTAACTAACGCTTGTAGATCTCCTGCAAAACATAAAACAACTTAACAATCAACATCTCTTCAGCTGGAGCTTTCTGTCCGTCTTTAACCAGCTAAGGCTAACTAGTCTCACCTACGGTTATCATTCTTTGTGATTACAAAGTCTTTTAATTTAACTTCAGGCAAGGAGTCTATTCACTCAGGTAAAATCTCGGGTAAAGTACATCACTGAGATACCACTCAGGTAGGCTTACTTGATCCATAGGCAGTGATACCCGTTTCAACTGAACAGTCCTTGGTACTCTGCTCGGTTCACCTAGTGCAGGGGTGGGGAACCTTTTTACTGCCGGGGGCCATTTGGAATTTCCTACTAACCTTTGGGGGCCGCACAACATTATCAACTTGAAAAATTTGGTCAAACGATTAATTAACTCACCCTTACTGTGGAGGCAGGAGCTGCTTCTGTTTGGTGTGACTGTGTGTTCGGTGATATTGATCATCTTGTTTCTCACAGCTGCTTTTCCAGGTTTGTCTCGGTCTGGAGATGCTGGGGGCATATAGATCACAGGAGGGGCTGGGGCATATACATCACAGGAGGGGCTGGGGTGCATAAATTACAGGAGACACTGGGAGTACACATCACAGGAGGGGCTGGGGCATATGCATCACAGGAGGGGGCTGGGGCATATACATCAGTAGGGGGGCATGGACAGCCTTGGCTGTGGCACAGACAGCACTAGGTGGCAGCACGGACTGCACTAGGTGGCAGCACGGACTGCACTAGGTGGCAGCACGGACTGCACTAGGTGGCAGCACGGACTGCACTAGGTGGCAGCACGGACAGCACTAGGTTGCAGCACGGACAGCACTAGGTGGCATCACAGACAGCACTAGGTGGCATCACAGACAGCACTAGGTGGCAGCACAGACAGCACTAGGTGGCATCACTAGGGAGACACAGAGAAGTCTGGGGGAGCATAGACATCAACAGGAGGGCACAGACTGGGGGGCATAGAAAGCAGTGGGAGGGTACAGACAGCAGTAGCAAGTTCAGAGCACTGGGGGGTACATAGTACTGAGGGGTGGCACACAGCACTGGGGAGCACGCACAGCATAAGGGGGCACAGACAGCACTGACCGTGGCATGGACAGCACTGGTGGCAGCATGGACAGCATTAGGTGGTGCGGACAGCACTGGGGGGGCATAGACATCACCCAAGGGGTATAGACATTACTAGGGGAGAACACACAGTACTAAGGGGTACACACTGTACTAGGGGTGTACTCAACATTAGGGGGTACACACTGCAGTAGGGGGTACACACTGCATTAGGGGGTATACACTGCATTAGGTGGTACACACAGCATTAGGGGGTACACACAGCATTAGGGGGTACACACAGCATTAGGGGGTACACACAGCACTGGGGGGGTACACAGCACTGGGGGGTACACACAGCATTAGGGGGTACACAGCACGAGGGGGTACACAGCACTGGGGGGTACACAGCATTGAGGGGTACACACAGCACGAGGGAGTACACAGCACTTAGCGGGGGGGGTAGCGATGGGTTGCGTACTCACAGTGAGGGGGAGGAGGAGTCACGCAGACAGCAGGTCCGGGAGGCTGGTAAATCTGCTGCAGCTCTTCTGTGACATATCGCAGCGTGCTGCTTACCCCGCCCACCAGAGCAGAGAGCACACTAGCACAGGCCGGGGTTAAGCCTAGAATGTATGGGCTGCAGTCAGGTCCTGGAAGTCAGGATCTGGATAGAGCCCGTACATTCTAGCATCTACCCTCAAGGCATCAGGCAGTGAGATTTAAAGGGCCGGCAGCCGGGAAAAGCGCGGCTGCTGCCAGAGCACAGCGGTCCCTGGGAATGTGCCTGGGGGCCGCATAAAAAGTCGTGACGGGCCATATACGGCCCGCAGGCCGGAGGTTCCCCACCCCTGACCTAGTGTATCATAGGTCAGCATCATTGGTCTTCTAACTTCTCGAGTTGAAGTCCTCCTACAAGGTTGTTCCGCTGATACCGATTTTTCCTCTGAATTCAATTCGAGCACTTCGTCCGATGCTCTTTGATCTAGATCTGTAGGTTCTGAATCTTCTGTTGGATCATCAAGTTCTGTATGTTCCATTGATTCCTCTGATCCTAGATTCCTATCTATGTCTCCAGCAAGTGGTGTTTGATCATCACATTGGAAATTGACTTGACCTCCATTGAGTTTCTTGGTACAAATTCTGGAGCTTCCCGACTTAGTTTACTTTCAAGTACAAAAGTCTGATCTTCATCTGAACTTTTAAGGTCACTGTCCACCTCCGAATCTTCAATCTGTGGTATTCTCTTTGCTGTTTTTGATCGGCGTTGATTCACTTCTGGAATGTCTTGTTGCGGTGGGAGGTACCGTATTTTTCGCTTTATAAGACGCACCGGAATATAAGACGCACCCCAAACTTAGACATAAAAAAGGTAAAAAAAAGAAAAATGGGGTCCGTCTTATACTCCGGTGTTCTCTTACCGGAGGGGGGCAGCAGTGGTGGTGAAGCGGGGTCACAGGAGGCACAGGTTGTGCTGGCAGGCGCGGCAGGTCAGTGGCAGCGGGGTCCGTGGTTGCAGGTGCCGTGGTTGCAGGCGCGGTGGCGTCCGCGGTGGCAGGATCCGTGGGGTCCGTGGTGGCGGCAGCAGCCGTGGCGTGTGAGCCGTGCAGCAGGCCGGTGCAGTGAGTGTCCGCGGTCCCGGTTCAGTGGTGGCAGCGGCGGCGGCAACTGCTCAGTGGTGGCAGCGGCAGGGACTGCTCAGTGGTGGCAGCGGCAGGGACTGCTCAGTGGTGGCGTGTGTCCGCGGTCCCGGTTCAGTGGTGGCAGCGGCGGCGGCGGCTCAGTGGTGGGAGCGGCGGCAACTGCTCAGTGGTGGCAGCGGCAGGGACTGCTCAGTGGTGGCGTGTGTCCGCGGTCCCGGTTCAGTGGTGGCAGCGGCGGCTCAGTAGTGGGAGCGGCGGCGACGGCTCAGTGGTGGAGTGTGTCCGCGGTCCCGATTCAAGTAATGGCGCCCGGAGCGACGCATGCGCAGATGGAGCTCTCATCCAAGGGCTCCATCTGCGCACGCGCTGACTCCCGGAGCAGCGCGTGCGCAGATGGAGCTCTCATCCAAGGGCTCCATCTGCGCACGCGCTGACTCCCGGAGCAGCGCGTGCGCAGATGGAGCTCTCATCCAAGAGCTCCACCGGCGCCATCATTTGAAAGTGGGACCGCGGACAACTGGTAAGCTGCACAGCCGCCCGCCCCGCGTGCACAGAGTGGCAGCCAGCAGGCTGCCCGCCCACCCCGCGTACAAGCCGCCGGGTACCTGTGCTTGCGTGCGGTGGCAGCCGGGTACCCATGGCTGTGTGCGGGCGGCAGATGGGTGACTGTGTGAGGGCGGCAGCCGAGTACCTGCACGGGCACCCGACTGCCGCTCGCACACAGCACCCGGCTGCCGCCCGCACACAGCCATGGGTACCCGTCTGCCACCGCATGCAAGCACAGGTACCTGGCTGCCGACCCCACACAGCACCCGCTGCCGCCCGTACACAGCCACGGGTACCCGGCTGCCGCTGCATGCAAGTACAGGTACCCGGGCGCTTGCATGCAGCCACAGGCACCCGCCCGATCGCCTCAGACAGGACCCCCCCCCCCCCCGCTACCGCTTTATAAGACGCACCCCCCATTTTCCTCCCAAAATTTGGGGAGGAAAAGTGCGTCTTATAAAGCGAAAAATACGGTAATCACAGGGTAGTAGCAAGTTCCGATGCACTATTCTAGTTTTGTTGTCTCCCGCTTCCTGTCTGATCTCATAAACTGGGCTGGTGTCTGACATTCTCTTGCTGATCACATATACCTTGTCTTCCCAGTACGAACAAAGCTTTCCTGGACCTCCTTTCTCATGTATGTTTCTGACTAGCACCCGACTTTCAGGTATCAATTCCGCTCCATGACATTTCTGATCATAGTATTCTTTGCTCTTGTTTTGCTCTTCTGTAACTATTTTCGATGCTATATTGTAAGCTTCTGCCATTCGTTCTTTCCATTTCCGAACATAGTCAGGGTATGTCTTATAAGTCTCTGAAACTGGCGTATTGAACATTATATCAATGGGTAATCTTGGAGATCGACCAAACAACAGAAAGAATGGTGAATAACCTGTTGCTTCACTCTTGCTACAATTGTAGGCATGCACCACTTTCGATACAGAATTCTTCCAATCCTTTTTCTGGTCAGCTGTTAACGTTCTCAACATTGACAATAATGTACGGTTGAAGTGTTCCACTTGCCCATTACCCTCAGGATGATAGGGTGTAGTGTGAGATCTCTGGATCCTACAGAATTTTCCTAACTTGGCAAAGAGCTGGTTCTCAAATTCTCTTCCTTGGTCATGATGTAGTCTGGTTGGGAACCCAAACTTCAGAGCAAAGTCATTGAAAATCTTCTCTGCTGCCGTCTTGCCAGACTTATTGGTGGTTGAATATGCTTGAGCAAATCGAGTAAAATGGTCCATCACTACTAAGATGTATTCATATCCACCTTTACACGTCTCCACATGCAAAAAGTCAAATGAAACCAGCTCAAATGGGTAGGTCGTTTGGATGTTGCCCATAGGTGCTCGGGTTGGTGTGTTAGGACGCTTATCTTTCAAAAAACCACAGTCTCTGGTCACAAACTTCTCGATATCTCTCTGCATGTACGGCCAGAAGAACCGTTCCCGAACCAAATTTGTAGTCCTTTCTACTCCTAGATGTCCCATGTCTTTGTGTAGTACTTTGAAGACCAGTCGATGGTATCTTGCTGGTAGTACTAGCTGTTGCTTCTGTCCTCTTTTTCTATACAGGATACCGTCTGTGCTGAGGTAGAGCCTTGCCCGTTCTCTACATAAGACAGCTACTGCTGGTGACTCCGTATCGCTCTCTCTTCCTTGGAAACCGGTTTTGTTCCACATACGGTAGAATTCTGCTTATTATCTGATCTTCCCATTAAGCTTTCTGGATTATTTCTTTTGATAACTGTTGGATGCACATAGCGTGATCTTGTTCTGGTGCTTTCATGGTAGTTGCTACAGTCAACAGACACCACAACGGTGTGCATTCCTCATGCTGAACTTGTACTGCTTGAGTGGTGCTCACAATAGCTTCTAGACTGACTTCTTCAGAGCATTCTTGCATGAACTGTTCAGGTTCTATTGGCATTCTTGATAATCCATCTGCATCCGTATTGCATTTTCCTGGCCTATACTTGATACTAAAGTTGAAGTCAGCTAGTTCAGCCACCCATCGTTGATCTGTAGCATTCAATTTAGCTGTAGTGAGGACATAGGTCAAAGGGTTGTTATCAGTGTATACCTCAAACTCCTTACTGTAATAGAGGTAATTTCTAAATCGTTCACAGACAGCCCACTTCAATGCCAGGAATTCCAGTTTTCCAGAATGAAGATGGTACTTTTTTTCAGCATCTGTCAACGTTCTGGAACCATAGCCGATGACTCTCAATCTACCATTTTGATGCTGATAAAGGGCAGCTCCAAGTCCCATTTGAGATGCATCACAATGAAGAACAAATGGTTGGTTGAAATCAGGATATGCCATTATAGGTGGTTTTACAAGGTAATCTACTAATTCTTCCAATATCTCTTGGTGATCTGAAGTCCAGTTAATTGGTTGCTGAGCAGAAACTGTGTTTTTTCCTTTAGGTCGAGTTCAGCCGGTGTTCTTTTCTTTTCCCACTAATGTGGCTGACTTTGTTGTCCCTACCAAGAGGTGGTATAAGGGAGCAGCAATCCGGGAAAAGTTCTGTATGTAAGTCCTATAATAGGAGAGGAATCCCAAGATCTTCCTCAATTCTCCCACATTTGATGGATGCTTGTCTTTCAGGGCCATTACTGGAGCGATTTCTGCTGGCTCCTCCCTCACTCTCAACTGTCCCAGTTTCTGCGGGGCTGTCCTGATTTGAGAGCTGTCTCCTGCAGTCCTGCAGCTCACAGCTATTGTTCTGCTGGCTCCTCCCCTCACTCTCAACCATCCCGGTTTCTGCGGGGCTGTCCTGATTTGAGACCTGTCTCCTGCAGTCCTGCGGCTCACAGCTATTGTTCTGCTGGCTCCTCCCCTCACTCTCAACTGTCCCAGTTTCTGCGGGGCTGTCCTGATTTGAGAGCTGTCTCCTGCAGTCCTGCGGCTCACAGCTATTGTTCTGCTGGCTCCTCCCCTCACTCTCAACCGTCCCGGTTTCTGCAGGGCTGTCCTGATTTGAGAGCTGTCTCCTGCAGTCCTGCGGCTCACAGCTATTGTTCTGCTGGCTCCTCCCCTCACTCTCAACCGTCCCGGTTTCTGCGGGGCTGTCCTGATTTGAGAGCTGTCTCCTGCAGTCCTGCGGCTCACAGCTATTGTTCTGCTGGCTCCTCCCCTCATGCTTTCTCTGAAGGCTTATACTTTACATGAGTTCTTCTGGAATCCCAGGGAAATCTTACACAGGGCGACCATTATTCTTCTGTACAGTAAACGGAGGGCAGGATCTTCAGGCACAGTTATCACATAATTCAAAAGTGAAGGTAATGATTGGGATTTTATTCAACTTCTTTCCAATATATGAAATTACTTATCTTCATATGATAACTCATCAACATCTCTATACAAAGCATTTCTCCTCACAGATCAGTCCTCTTCAAAGCGTGTCTAGAACTGTGCAGTCTGTACTTGCCTCATACAATGGAGGTGTGGTAGGAAGACAATAGTTTGTTCTGTCCCTCTACTCCTTTCTTCAGATAATACAGAATCTTGTCTGTCCTGAGCCTCCTTATTTATATCGACCGTTTCTCAAGAAACACTGATCTAACCCACTGGTCTGTTCACTCAAATCTCTCCCACAGATGTTTTTCACCTGGGTG
Organism: Anomaloglossus baeobatrachus; assembly: GCF_048569485.1. Classification (NCBI taxonomy): domain Eukaryota; kingdom Metazoa; phylum Chordata; class Amphibia; order Anura; family Aromobatidae; genus Anomaloglossus; species Anomaloglossus baeobatrachus. The sequence continues at coordinate 360,937,226 of NC_134353.1, forward strand.
TCATGGACACCACTCCCTTTTCCCAGCATTCTCTGGAGCTCCACAACTACTTCCTGTCTCCTTTTCACATTATTAATCCCGCTAGTTGCTAGCTGATTCTATATCACAATACAGCTTCTATGGGTCACAGACACCCAGACGTTGTAGATGTCACTCAGTGATCCAAGGTGTTTTTATAGATGAAAGTAAATTTTGCATTTCATTTGGAAATCGCGGTCCCAGAGTCTGGAGGAAGAGAGGAGAGGCCACAATCCAAGCTGCTTGAGGTCTAGTGTGAAGTTTCCACATTCAGTGATGGTTTGGGGAGCCATGTCATCTGCTGGTGTAGGTTCACTGTGATTTATCAAGACCAAAGTCAGCACAGCCGTCTACCAGGAAATTTTAGAGCACTTCATGCTTCCCTGCCAAAAAACTTTTTGGAGATGGAGGTTTCATTTTCCAACAAGACTTGGCACCTGTCCACACTGCCAAAAGAACCAATACCTGGTTTAATAACCACAGTATCACTGTGCTTGATTGGCCAGCAAACTCACCTGACCTAAACTCCATAGAGAATCTATGGGGTATTGTCAAGAGGAAGATGAGAGACACCAGACTCAACAATTTAGACGAGCTGAAGGCTGCTATCAAAGCAACATGGGCTTTCACAACACCTCAGCAGTGCCACAGGCTGATCGCCTCCATGCCACACCGCATTGATGCAGTAATTAATGCAAAAGGAGCCCCAGAGTGCATTTACTGTACATAATTTTCAGTAGGCCAATATTTCTGAGTTTAAAATCAATTTTTGAGTTGGTCTTATATAATATTCTAATTTTCTGAGATAATTACTTTTGGGTTTTCATTGGCTGTAAGCCATAATCATCAACATTAACAGAAATAAACACTTTAAATAGATCACTCTGTAATGACTAAATAATATGTGTTTCACTTTTTGTATTTAATTACTGAAATAAATTAACGTTTTGATGATATTCTAATTTACTGAGATGCAACTGTACAATTACACTTCTATGTTCAATGTATCTCTAATGTACCAGTATAATTTGGCTGTGGAGTCAAAAGCTGAATTGCAGCTTCAAGATTACAAAATAATCCCAGTATCATCATCAGAGCATGTTGCTCATGGCTTTTACGCCTGTCTGCAATTATAGAAGTTATGGATTGAAGTCCCAGAGGGACTCTCAAAAAAAGCAAAAATTTAATTTTTGCAACGGTTTATTATTTTTATACAAATAGGTCTCCAAACAAACAATATTTAACCTGGTAGGGTGGTAGGGTAAGGCTTAGGGTCACCCTACTGCCATCAAAAACTTCATGAAACAGATCAAAAACAGAAGGGCAAAAGAGATTTTATATATATATATATATATATATATATATATATATATATATATATATATATATATATATATATATGTATATATATATATATATATATTGTGATATAATCACTGGTACTGTGCTGAGAGGGTTAAGGTGTGTTACCTGGGCCGGCTCTGTTGTGGACAGCTAATGAGATAGGTGGGACGGCTGTTCACCATATCTCCACCTCGGGGTGTGGTCCCAGGAATGAAAGTCAGGCCTCTGGACACACCCATGGCCCTGCTCTGAGTTTCCTGTGCTGGATGAAGTAGCCGGGTGTGTTTGTGGGTGGAGGTAAGGAAACAGCATCTGAGAAGGCTCTGCAGGAACTTATGGACTGAACATAATCTGAAGGGCTGAGGTTTGGGAATGTACCTGTTTTCCTGCCTGTACATGCCATGTGATGTCCGTACCAGCGCGGTGCTTTATGGAGTTGAATAAAGCAGGCTGTGATCTTAAGAAACTGTGCCTCCTGTGTCTACCTGAAGCCCTCATGCTGAGCGAGTAACCCCCTATGTTGCAAGGTGCAACGTCACATATGGTGCTAGATAGCGGGCAGCGTTCCCAGGAGCACGTGGTGGATATACACAGCTGTGGATCGGCGGGTCCACGAACAGTGACAGCGCCCTCAAGCACCTGGCGGCGAATCAGCAGGTGGCGGGGGTTCCGTGCTGCAGTGGCGAGAGTCCAGCGACTGGAGGTTCCAGGCCAGCCCGGAATTGCGGGGCCCTGCTTGGTGAGCAGTGATACACCACAAGCTGGAGATCCTGGTTGTACGGGCGGTACAACCCGGAAAGGTTAGTGGTTCTCTAACCCTCCCTGTCTTTGCCCACCGGGTATTACCCATTGGAGCGCCCCTCCTGTTCCTTTTCTCATTGCAGCATGGAGGGGCTCCTGAAACAGCTGCTGCGGAGCCAGCAACACCAACAGCATGTGCCAGGAGGGCCAGTGACAGCAGTGGGGGCTGAAAGCCGAAAAGAGGGAATGGGTCATGCAGACGTTGTGGAGGAGCTGTACCAGTTCCTGGTGCAGGGACAGCAGGAGCTGTCAGTGTGCAGCGATGTGGCAGCCATGGACCAGTTTGAGCGTTCCCTTCGGGGGCCGGTATGGACACTGGGTGCCCAGGGAGATAAGGGCGAATGGTGTGAACTGGGGGCTAAGGACATTGCATGGAAACCCCAAAAGGAGGCGGAGTCCCAAAAAGGGGTGGTTGCCCTAAAGGGGGCGGAGGCCCAGAACGGGGTGGTTGCCCAAAAGGGGGCGGAGGCCCAGAACGGGGTAGTTACCCAACAGGGGGCGGAGCCTCAGAAAGCGATGGTGACCCACAAGGGGGTGGAGCATTTACAAGCCAAACAGGTAGACTATAGCAAGGGGCAATGGGGTTCGCCTTACATATGTCCTACCTGCGGTATAGGCTATCCATCCAGTATGAGGCCACAGAAGTGCTCCGTGGACTTGAATGGGCTACGTGTGTCTGGTCTGTTAGACCCGGGGAGCCGGTTGACCTTAGTTAGACCCATGCCTGATCTCCATGTGATGGTGGGTAGGACGATAGAAGGAAGTTGTGTGCATGGGACCACTAAAGTATATCCTCTGGCCAGGGTGATGATTCAGACGGCCAAACGTTTGGGACGCCCTGATGTGGGTGTAGCGCCAGATCTGTTATATCCGGTTATCATAGGACGGGACTTTGAGCTCTTTCAGGATTTATGGAAGACAGAGGCCGGGACCGATTGCACAGGAATGAGTCGGCCCTCGCCTAAGAAAGCCTCTTTTCCGTATGAGGTTATACAGATTCCCTGTGGGATATTGGGGTGCAATGAGGAGATGGTACCTCCACATAAGGACTGTCAAGAGTTAGGGGTGACCATGACGTCTCCAAAAGGAAGTGACAGTGTGACCACTACAGTTATAGTAGCTCCAGAAAAGGGGGCCGACATCTGGTTAAGTGGTGACGTGTTAGTCCAGGACACCAGGGGGAGTGACGATGACTCCAGTAAAGACACTGACTCCAGAAAGGTGACAAGTAAGTACAGTGAGGTACAGAAGTGTGAGAAGGGGAAAACTTCCTCCCGACGCCGAAGACGTAATAAGCGCCGAGAGGTGGCACAGTGTATGCTGCCTGACGGTGCAGAGAAAGTGAAATACCTGGGTAATGAAAACACGTTGCCAGTAGCAACTGCTACGGTAGAGTCAGACAGTGATATCCTACAAAAGAAAGAGGAATCAAAGACTGAACTGACACATTGTCACGACAAAAATCAGCAGGGTGAAATTGCAGGGAAGGAACCGACCAAAGAAGTAATGGCGGTGTCTCCTATAATTTCCAAGCATGAAGCTGGTGGTCTGTCGGATGAAAGCACTGTAGGAGATGAAATCCAACAGAGTAATACAGGAGACGGAATCCTGGACAGTATTGGTGGAGTACAAATCCACAAAGGTCCTGGTGAGCAGACCGGTAAGCCACCCAGTGTTGAAGTGATATATGTTGAAAATAGTGCCAAGGTTCTAAGAAGAACAGAGTGCCGTGCTGAAGGGCGTAACACCCTGGTAGAAGGCGATGCTGTAAACTCCCAAGAGAAGGCAGAGGGTGACACTGCAGAGACCCAAGTGGAAGTTGGAGGGAATGCAGTGAAGTCCCAAGACACAGCTGGTGCTGTAAAAGTGGAAAGAGCCTCTGAGGAAGAGGTGAAGTCTGGACGTGAGGTCTCATCAGAAGCTGAGAGCCTGACTGACTCAGTGGGTAAGACCAAGATCGCAGACAAGAAGATTGGCTCAGCTAAGAGCCTGAAACCCGAAGGCTCTGAGGCTGGGGCGGAACCCGAGGCATGTGTAACTCAACAGGTGAAGCCTTTGGTGGACAATATGGAGGAAGGCAAGAGACCTCAGGAACAGTCTGGTGTCCTTGACAGTGAAGGAAGCAGACCAGTCTTCAAGTGCCGGATAGACGTGCCGGAAGACTTAAGAGAAGCCTGTGCCAGTGAGAAGGTGCATGAGAGATTCCAGAAGGCAGTAGGGGCCTGTAAAGTGTACTTTGCTGCAGAGACTAATCAGTTGGTGGTGTGCTTTTTCAGTGATGTCACAAACAAGCGAGTGGCAATCCTGAGTGACATGCACCTACGGTGTCTTCGTACGAAGTGGATCATCACTGCAAAGAAGGATGAAGACACCAGACGCTTGGCGCAGCTGACCGCAGGCTTTCAAGAAGTGGTGGTTGTGAAGAAAGCATTAATTGGACTGGCATTGAGAGCACTAAGAAATAATATTAAGCAAGCCAGGAAGGTTACAGGTGTCACAGCTGTGCATTTAGATAAAGACAGTGGAACATTTTGTATCTATGGGACAACTGCAGAAGCGGTGAAGACAGCTCGATGGTTGTTGGAGTTTGTGGAAGAGATCATGCAAGTGCCCAGAGAGATGGTCTTGAGGCTTATTGGACGACATGGAAGAGCCATGCAGGAGATGGTTGATAAGACCGGTGTGACGACATTAAGAATTGATATTCATAACGAAGCCAGGAGGCCCTGTGAAGTCGGTATGGTTCCATGTGCCATTGTGGGCACAACTGGGTGTGTTGAAGATATACGAGCCCTCCTAGAATACCGTTTGGGATACCTGGAAGAGTTAACACAATTGAATCGAGAAAGACGGAGGATTGCAAACCAACTTCGCCACGTTGGTGTGGGATGGCGACCATATAGGGGCTATAGCCCCGAAGAGAAAGGTGGCCCGCTCTATGAACGTGTTGCTTCAGAGGGCAAAAGCAAGTCCAATGGTAAAAGGAGCCAGGGTCATAGAGGACCCAGGTATTCATCGGGCTATAGCACAGACTCTGAACTGTCTCAGGCCTGTGAGACACAATCCAGAGGACTGAACGAAAGTAGCGATGTGTCGTTAGCCAATGTCGTTGACAAGAGAATGCACAATCCGAGAAACAGACGACGATGCCCGGGTAGAAGAGCCCACGATAGATTTATACACAGACCCTGCGGAGGGCTTGGATATGGCGCCTCTTCTGGCAGTTCACTGCTGAGACCCCTCGATAGTGACCCCTCTAGTGGTCGGGATAGCTCAGGGTTGGACGGAACGGTAGTATCGACTGGGAGAGAGACTCCCTCCTACACTGACCGTGGGTGGCAGCCTTGGAGAGCTGGGACTGACCAGGGGGCGTATGAGAGAGTTCGCTGGAGAGGGTCCGGTGACTGTGGCGGACGGTACATCAAGGGCTGTAGTCCGGGGCGGACAGAGCGGGTGCTCTTGTCCGCTATGTCAAGGTGCCAAAACCCCCCGGCTTTGGGCAGAGGGGGAGGATATGTGATATAATCACTGGTACTGTGCTGAGAGGGTTAAGGTGTGTTACCTGGGCCGGCTCTGTTGTGGACAGCTAATGAGATAGGTGGGACGGCTGTTCACCATATCTCCACCTCGGGGTGTGGTCCCAGGAATGAAAGTCAGGCCTCTGGACACACCCATGGCCCTGCTCTGAGTTTCCTGTGCTGGATGAAGTAGCCGGGTGTGTTTGTGGGTGGAGGTAAGGAAACAGCATCTGAGAAGGCTCTGCAGGGACTTATGGACTGAACATAATCTGAAGGGCTGAGGTTTGGGAATGTACCTGTTCTCCTGCCTGTACATGCCATGTGATATCCGTACCAGCGCGGTGCTTTATGGAGTTGAATAAAGCAGGCTGTGATCTTAAGAAACTGTGCCTCCTGTGTCTACCTGAAGCCCTCATGCTGAGCGAGTAACCCCCTATGTTGCAAGGTGCAACGTCACAATATATATATATATATATATATATATATATATATAAAATATACACACACACACACACAGTATATATGAAAACATATATATATATATATATATATATATATATATATATATAAAAACACACATAAAAACAAATGATAAAAACATATATTTAAAGGGACACCAGCAGCATAGATGAAAAATGGGTATATAGCTGGAGCATGATGTCAGTATGCTAAAAAAGATTATTGCACCCCGGATTGATAGCAGACATTTATATAGGGAAAAAGAACAAATTATATAGCAGCATGGAAAATCCCCTATTTAAAGTGCCAGAGGGCAAAGAGAAAAGCATGTAAGCACACATATGCAAGTATAGGTCATACCAAAAAAGTGCTTTGTGCTTGGAATTCAGGCCTGCAAAGAAGTCCCAGGAAGAAGGGTTCCCCCATGCATCCACCAATGTATGTTTCACCAGGGGAAAAAGCGTCCCAAGATGTGGTTTCTTAAGGCAGGGAGAGTGGCCTGAATTCCAAGCACAAAGCACTTTTTATTTTTCTTGGTATGAACCATGCTTGCATATGTATGCTTACATGCTTTTCTCTTTGCACTTTGGCACTTTATACTGCTGGTATCCCTTTAGATATATGTTTTTACCATTTGTTTTTATGTGTGTGTGTCATCACTTTTGCATATAAAAATATATACAAAAAAATGACATCACGTTCTTGTTAAAATATTAATAAACAGAAATTTATGTTTTGTCCTACTGTTTTTGATCCATATTTTTGTAGCACTTTTATAGCAACAAAACAATCTGACTTTTTATTCACATCTAGAATTGAAGAGGGACATAGAAATGCACTGCTATGCACAGCTTTATCTCTATGTATCTGTATAATCTGCTTCTAGCTTCACTAGCTGCAATACAGCTCAGATATATCAAATCTGCCTAGCTTTCTCAATGTAGGCTGTGGCTTGTAGCTAGAACTGCTGCCTGGAAACATAGAATACTATGGAGATCACAAGTTCGGGTCTCGAAGAGACCAAAGAAGAAGGAAGATGTTTATTTTACAGGTTGCATCAGATTCGGAGCACAATGCTCTGCACAATATATGTACCTGGGTATCCCGACTGTAATGACCAGAATTCAGCAGTACTACATAAGTAGCGTAAATTATGACAGAAATGTGTCAGCTCCTAATGAATTTGGTGCATCTTACTACAGCTCACCTCTAATTAAGACTGGTATGCAAAATGCCAATCTTAAAGGGGTGGTTCACCCATATTTTTTATTGTCTATATCGATATTATATTGAGAAACAATGTTTCTCTCAAATACCTTGTGTTGTCAATAGTGCCTGTGAGAGGCGCTATTGCAGACCGCTGCTCCCCGTCCAGTGACGTACCCGTCCAATGCTGCCTCGTCACATCCGTGCAGCCGGCTACATTCTGAACCCATCTGCTCCCTGCTCCTCCTCCCTCCTCCCTCACAGCACATCTCTTGCTTGCAGCGTTCTGCGAGGAGGGAGGGGGGAGGGGGGAGCAGGAGATGCGCCGTGCTGTGCTAGGAGGGAGGAGGAGGGGGGAGCAAATGGGCTGTGACAGCAGTGAAACACCGCTCACAGCTCAGAGTCTGGAAGAATCTAGCCGGCTGCACGGATGTGACGTGGCAGCATTGGACGGGTACGTCACTGGACGGGGAACAGCGGTCTGCAATAGCGCCTCTTACAGGCACTATTGACAACACAAGGTATTTGAGAGAAAGATTGTTTCTCAATATAATATCGATCTTCTAGACAATAAAAAATATGGGTGAACCACCCCTTTAATTAAAGTTTTATTCTGTTGTAGAGCTTGCTTTCTTGTGAAAAGATCTGTAAGATTTTTTTATAGCTTTTTATTCTGTATTTTGTTAGTATGACCTAAGCCACATGGCATGAAAATCGGTGCGAGTGGAGTGTGATAAAAAAAATCGCATTCCACTCGGACCAATATTAGCCTGTGTGTCAGCGCACACGAGCGATTATTTTCTCAGCCCTAATCGGACCGAGAAAACAATCGCAGCATGCTGCGATTGTAATGCGAGACTCTCTCTTGCACCCATTCAAGTGTATGGGGCGAGAGAAAAATCTCACTGCACTTGCGGGACACCGGTGTTCCGCAAGTGCAGTGCGAGAATGGCAATAGCCGGCTACGGAGGAGAGAGGGAGAGAAATCCATCCCTCCCCTCCGCAGCATCGGCCCGCCCCTCCTTAGTGTCGGCCCGCCCCCCGCAGCTGAGGTCCGCTTGCACGAACGGACCTCAGTCGCAGGGACACTCGCATGACACTCGGCTCTGCTGTACTGCCAGCGTGAGCCGAGTGTCATACGAGGGGATCGCAGTAATCCCCGCGTGGCCCCAGCCTATATGTCAGGATATGCAAAAAAAATGCAGTTCTTACAATGGTTAAAAAAAATTTGATTATGTTAGTTTGAGTCATCACAAATGCAGCAATCCCAACAACAGGATATATTTTTACATAATAAAGCATTTATTTATCGTGGAAAATTTTGTCTTGTTTTTATAGTGTAAGACAATTTTTAATTTGATGTTTTGTTTTATTTTCTTTTACATTCTGCAAGAGGAGGCAGATTGCAAATATATCAATGCAAACTGTACATTCATTTTTGGTAAGCAGATGCAGAAGTGGACACACATTTACGGCATATACATTACACCAAATGGATAAAGAGGTTTTTATCGCTCAACAAATTTAGCCTGCAGGCACATGTGTGTTTGTAAAATAACAAAACATCTTTATTTAAAGGGGTTGTCTCATGAACTAAGTTCATTTTAATCAATAGAAACATTTTAATCAATATCTCACTACAGGAACAAAAATGTTCCTCTTCTGAGATACTATAAAATTCGACATATTTAGAAGACTATCTCAGTAAAGAAACTAGTTTTGTTTTCATCAAATTGTGGAAATTATTATTATTATTATTATTATTTCAAGAGCCATTGATTAGAATCAAGTTTATTCATAGTAAAACTCCTTTAACCTCCCCAGGTCCAGCGCTGTGTCTTAGCTGTCGCTCTGGTCTTTGTTGATCAGCTGCAGTGGTGATGTCATATCAACAGTGCTGAGCTCAGTGGCTTGTTCCATCTACATCAGCCCTATCAGTATGACATCACCACTGCAGCCAAACAACAAAGGCTAGAGCGTTACTGGAAACACATTGGGTTGGACTTGGGGAGGGTCAATAATATTAAGTTTGCTTTTTATATATTATTTTTACATAGTCTAAGGACATACATTTCCTGAAAGAGGACAACCCTTTAAGATTTTACATATTTAGTGATGTGTATGGACAGAATTTAAGACAAAGAACATACTCACTAGTTCAGTTTAAGAAGTGAGGACTATGAGGCTGTAACATGGCTTCTGGCTGTGCTTTAGACTGGTGGAGTCAACCGCTATGGACTGGGTTATAAATCACAGAGAGGGGCACCTGTGCTATTGTCTTCTGTAGTGCAACCTCCCAATCACTGTAATCATTCACAAAATGCCATTGCAATGCATTTTCTTGCCTTGTTTTTACAATCTCATTGTAACTTTAAGGCCCCTTTACACACTGAGACTTTCTAGCGATCCCACCAGCGATCCCAACCTGGCCGGGATCGCTACAAAGTCTCTGGTGAGTCGCTGGTGAGCTGTCAAACAGGCAAACCTGGAAAACGACACAACAGCGATACGGACCTGCAGAACGACCTAGCTAGTCATTGGGGACATTGTAAAGCAGCTTTTTGAAAGGGAAGTCGCTAACGAAGTCGCTGTAAAGGCCCCTTTACACACTGAGACTTTCTAGCGATCATGCTGCACAGCGGGAAACAAAGGACCAAAGAATGGTCCTGAGAGATGTGTAGTGATCAGCAACCTCACAGCAGGGGACAGGTCGCTGATGTGTTTCACACACTGCAATGTTGCTGGGGAGGTCGCTATTACATCACAAAACCGGTGACGTTACAGCAATGTCGTTTGCGATGTTGCAGTGTGTAAAGGGGCCTTTACACTGTTTTTTGCAGCAAATTTCCTACATGGCTTAAAAAAAATCCATGTGGTATTAACTGGATATATGGAAAATTAACCTAAGGTTTTCCTGATGTTCCTGCTTGTCTCCCAATTCTTCTACCAGCACACCACAACCTCAGGAAAAGTGCCTATTAACACCTGGGGTGAGGTGCAGCGCTGCATGAAGCCTAAATTGAAGCTATGAGCTAATACCTTAGATAGCTATCCATAGTCTATTTGCTAAAGTAAATCAGCCACCAGACTCAATATTGAATCCTGTATAAGTTTTTTATAAATACAGTGGGAGGGTATTAAATCACTTTCAACCCACAACCTACTACCATGTTGGTATCTATCTCAGTTTCATCCAAGAGCAGAAATACTGAATTACCTACCTGGGTTTGAAGAAATTAATTCAAACTAAACCATAATCCACTGTTCCCCAACCTTTCTGACCTTGAGTTAAACATTCAGCTCAGAGAGGGTCGAGAGCCACATTTAGCTCCTGAACCCCTCACAGTAGTGACACCCAGAAACCCCATTGCCAGTATAATTACAGCCAAAGCTTTTCCACATAAATCACTACACCAAGGGAGTATACCAAGATCTAGGTTTTCCTACCTCCATTCAGATCTGCTCTTCTATGTGGGGCTACTCACAAAAGTCAACACTTGGAGACCTGTTCATCATAGCTGATTGCTAGACCTGGTGCAAATGCACCAAGCTGGTGGACAGTCGGGAGCCACACATCATGTGTCCATGAGGCACATGTGGCTCCCGAGCTACAGGTTGGGGACTCTTGCTATAAACCAAGGTAGCTTTTTTATGTTAAAATATTGCTTATGATGTTTCAAGAAGACAATAACAACATAGTAGTGACAATGCAGGTTTTTACCATTTCTAAAGCTGGTGTCACACATAACGACGACGACAACGACGTCGCTGCTACGTCACCATTTTCTGTGACGTTGCAGCGACGTCCCGTCGCTGTCGCTGTGTGTGACATCCAGCAACGACCTGGCCCCTGCTGTGAGGTCGCCGGTCGTTGCTGAATGTCCAGCTTCATTTTTTGGTCGTCACTCTCCCGCTGTGACACACACATCGCTGTGTGTGACAGCGAGAGAGCGACGAAATGAAGCGAGCAGGAGCCGGCACTGGCAGCTGCGGTAAGCTGTAACCAGCGTAAACATCGGGTAACCAAGGGAAGACCTTTCCCTGGTTACCCGATGTTTACGCTGGTTACTAGCCTCCGCTCTTGCTGCCAGCGCCGGCTCCTGCACTGTGACATGTGTTTGCAGTATGCATCGGGTAATTAACCCGATGTGTGCTGCAGGAGAGCAAGGAGCCAGCGCTAAGCGCGGCTCCCTGCTCTCTGAACTGTGACATGTAGCTGCAGCACACATCGGGTTAATTAACCCGATGTGTGCTGCAGGAGAGCAAGGAGCCAGCGCTAAGCGCGGCTCCCTGCTCTCTGAACTGTGACATGTAGCTGCAGCACACATCGGGTTAATTAACCCGATGTGTGCTGCAGGAGAGCAAGGAGCCAGCGCTAAGCGCGGCTCCCTGCTCTCTGCACATGTAGCACAGCGACGTTATGATCGCTGCTTCTGCTGTTTGACAGCTAAGCAGCGATCATAACAGCGACTTACAAGGTCGCTGTTACGTCACCGAAAATGGTGACGTAACAGCGACGTCGTTGTCGCTGTCGTTTAGTGTGACACCAGCTTAAGACCCATTGTTTACAGCAGTCTTTAGTTGCTATATAGTGTGTGATGTAAAGTGGCCTTTAAATAACACCCACTTTGGTCACTGGTCAGTTTTGGACTTTGTTCACAGAAGAGAATTGTACAGGGCAGTTTACATACACATAGCTTGGCGAGACTAAGGTGTGATGAAATTCTTTGGCATTTTCTTCCTGATCAAGCTATGCGTTGGCAAAGGGCTTTACGTATTTTTCTTATGTAGAAATGTAATGAGTTACAATTTTTGCTTAAGCATTGCTAAGTACACAAAATTGCCAGCAATACTGTAGTTTTTAAATGAGCAAGTTCGGCATTACACTTATTTGTATTTAATTAGTTAGTACATCGTATTTGTATATAGTTGTGTATGATTGTAATAGTGGTAAAAATTTAGTTATTTTTCTTTCTCGATGAACCATATCCAACGTCAGAAATGATACTCGCAATACAGAGGCAGGACAGTATATAAAGCCACTTACTCAGCTGAAGCAGACGGCAAATTCTTGTCTACTGGTTCCAGGGGAGTGTCCATGGAGACTTCTTTACTTGCTTCTTCAGCTGACTATACCTCGCTCAAAAATGTCATACGCTTTCCCCTTGAATTATACCTGTAACTTATACTTTCCCCCATTCGATTATACACCACTCTTTCTTTCTGTCTGATTCCCAGTATCAGCAGCTAGGGCAAAGTCCGGAGCTCATAGTTCACTCCCCTTTTTCTATTAGTATTAGTCTCACATGAACCCATTACGTTAGCAGAAAATGTACATTATAATACTGATAAGACTACTTACAAGCTGCATGAAATGATAGCCTGGCCTTGATCGCTTAAACTCTTCAAAAAATGTGATGATATCATTGATATGGAATAGTCATGTTCGCTCTATTGACTTCTAGTATTTATTGAAATTTATAGCCAACTTCACATTTGTTCCATTGAAAACAACACTAAAAGAGGAACCAACATTGAATACTGGAGGATATCAGGGGGGGGAAAATTCTCCGCACTTTCTATGCTGTAACTGGATAAGAGAATCTCATATACTAGTACCACAATATGCATAAGGTTACTAGGGTAGCTATGGCAAATACCAGAAAAGTGGTCCCTATTTAAAGAAGTCCTTTCACAAGATTTTTCATATTGACCTGGACACAGGATGTAATTGTAACTACAGATCGAAGTAAAACTTTTTTTTTTACTTCGCCTCTTCAGTGCAGAAATATTACCAATTAAAGCATTTGGGATCTAAAGAGTTAACTTTTAACTCCATTTAGGAGCAATTAGAAACTTTTCACTGAGGAAGTGTACTTAACCCTCTGGTATGAGTTGATTAATCATGAGCAAGCAGCATCACAGAAAAAGACCCTCACGCCCCCAATACTTAAAAGGAACCGATTTTTCCCTATTAAACGAAAAAATTCACCTTCTACAGTTCCTGGGCTGCATTCTATGAAGGTGCACCTTGGCCCGGACTCCCCTTCCAGAGCTCATTTTCTGCTCCTTTCCCCCCTCCTGCCGCTAATCGCTTCATGTGTAATATTTAAATCAGGAAATTAAAAAACGCAAAAAAGGTTTCACCCCCTCCCTCCTCAAACCTGTGAATGTTAGTGTGGTCTCAGTGCATTAACCCCCTTACCGACATACAGTCCCTGACAAAAGTTCTGTCGCTTATCCATGTTATGTAAATAAAAGCTTATAACCTGACTTTAAATTCATCACTTGGTTTTATAAATTACTCTTTTGAAAGCTGAAACCCTTCCAAATTTGGTTTAGGTTATGAAAATAAAGTTGCTGCAAAGCTGAAATAATGATCATTTAATGAACACAGAAAGGTCAGATTTTGGCAAGACAAAAGTTTTGTCGCCCACAGAAAGTAATGTGACTGGGCTGGCCAGTCCTTGAGCACCTTGATCTTCTTTGCCAGGAGGAACTTTGTTGTAGAGATGGATGTATGAGATGGAGCACCATCCTGCTGCAGAATTTGACCCCTTTTATGATTGGGAATGTAAGAGGTAGCTAATATTTCTTGATATTTTAAGCTATTGATATTGCCTTCCACCATGCAAATGTTTCGCACACCCCCATACTGAATTTAACCCCTGACCATGATCTTTCCACCACCAAACGTAACTGTTTTCTGGATCCATATGGGCTCCTGCAGTATTTGCGGGGGCTGTGGTGTAATTCACCTGAAGATTAATCAGAGAAATCCACCTTCTGCCACTTTTAGAAGCATCCATCTGTTTAGCAGGCTGTGGGACTTGGCAAATGGCACACATTTTTTTAATTGACTTTTGTATAGTGCTGGCTTCTGGGTGATTCGACCATGGAGGCCATTTCGAGACAGAATCCTACAAACTGTTTTTAGTTGACATAGGGACTTGAGGTGACCAGGCCTTTTGGAGCTCTGCAGTGGAAGAGAGGCTGGCTTTGGATTTTCTAACCAACAAACATTCCTCCTGAACAGTTGTCTTGCGGGGTCTGCCGGACCTGGGCTTGTCAAACACATCTCCAGTCTCTTCAAATCTTTTTTTAATTCTTTGTTAATTACAAATTAATTGGTAATTTCTTGACGCTGAGACACATTAAAGGTGCCAGCCACCTCTGCAGTGAATCTGTTTTTCAGCCTCTTTATAATCAAGGCTTTGGTCACAGGTTGGATTTTTGGCATGTTGTCAGAGGTCTAGTTGCAGTTCAACTGAAGGTCTGGGGTGCTGGGGTTTTTTTTATACACACCCACTAATTAACCGATCATTTACTGAGCACAGGTGAGGATGTAAACTAGGATTGGGTGCATTATATGACAAGGCGACAAAATTTCTGTCTTGCCAAAATCTGACCTGTGTTCATTAAATGATCAATATTTCAGCTTTACAGCAACTTTATTTTCATAACTTAAACCAAATTTGGGAGGGTTTCAGCTTTCAAAAGAGTAATTTATAAAACCAATGGATGAATTTAAAGTCAGGTTATAAGCTTTTATTTACATAATAATAATAATAATAATAATTTTATTCATTTATATAGCGCTATTAATTCCACAGCGCTTTACATACATTGGCAGTACTGTCCCCATTGGGGCTCACAATCTAAAGTCCCTATCTGTATGTCTTTGGAGTGCCACATGGATAAGCGACAGAACTTCTGTCAGGGACTGTGTGATGAACTGATACGTCATATGCCGACAACTCCCTAACTTTGATGCGGGCTCAGAAACGGAGACATCTCTGCCTCTGTGTCTAATAATGTTACTATGACTTACATGTAAAATCAATACCTATCAAAAGGGTGGGTTTTATTACTCAGTAAGTGAATAGCCGGCTTTCTAGGTTATTGTGCTTGTAAAAAGGAGAAATTGGCAAGCATAAAACGTGACTACCGGTAAATTGGCCACTGCATGATAAATGTGATAAACAAATTTACAAAAACATTTTTGTTTTTAGGGACCACATCACATTTGAAGTGATTTTGAGAGGCCTAGGTGACAGAAAATACAAAAGTGACACCATTCTATAAACTGCACCCTTCAAACTGCTCAAAACCATATCCAAGAAGATTATTAATCATTCAGGTGCTTCACATGAACTAAAGCAATGTGGAAGAAAAAAGTAATTTTCTTTTCCCACAAAAATGTTACTTTAGCCCCACGTTTTGTATTTTCACAAAGTAAATGGACCATACAATTTGTGCAATTTCTCCCAAGTACGCTGATATCCCATATGTGCTTGAAAACTACTGTTTGCAAGTATGACAGGACTTCAAAGGGAAGGAGTGATATTTTAATTTTGGAGTACAAAATTACCTGGAATAAATAGGGCATGCCATGTCGCGTTTGCAGAACCCCTGATGTGCCTACACAGTGTAATCCACCCCCCCCCACCCTAAAGTGACCCCCATTTTGGAAACTAGACCCTTCAAGGAAGTTATCATACCTCCCAACCGTCCCGGATACAGCGGGACTGTACCGGATTTCAGCGGGTGTCCCGATCATGAGGCTTTTTGTCCCGCCCGTGGCTCCGCCCACCCACTCTCTCCCCGTCTGACTTTCTCCCCCTCCTAATGCACATGAGCAGAGCAGAGCCGAGCGCTGCTTCACTGCTCTGGCTCTGTGCTGCCGCTGTTATGGGTGGGCGGCAGCAGCACTCTGGCTGCCGGCACTTTAAATCTGCAGCTCAGCGTGCACTCACTGCTGGGCTGTTTGTGTACGGAAGTGCATCTGTGGGCGGAGCTACCGAGCAACATGCTGAGCTCTGTCCACAGATAAAGAGACTGCAGGAAGAGGAGCTGCAACACCAAGGAACGCTGTATGTGAACTCCCCCCCCCCCCACCTACCCAAAGCTGTATGCCCCAACCCCCTCCTCACCAGAGCTATATGCCTCCAGTCACCCCCTTCACCACATCTGTATGGCCGCCTCACCAAATTTGTATACCCCCCCACCAGATCTATATGCCCCCCAGCACACCCCAGCTCTGTATGCCTCCAGCCCCCTTCCACCAGATATGTATGCCCCAGAAGCCCTCTCCTCACCAGAGCTATATGCCTCCAGCCACCCCCCTCACCAGATTTGTATGTCCCCCAGCCCCCACACCAGATTTGTATACCCCCCAGCCACCCCACCAGATCTATATGCCCCCCAGCACCCCCCACCTCTGTATGCCTCCAGCCCCCTCCCGCCAGATATGTATCCCAGCCCCCCCTCACCAGATATGTATGCCCCAGCAGCCCTCTCCTCACCAGAGCTATATGCCTCCAGCCACCCCCCCTCACCAGATCTGTGTGCCCCCCAGCCCCAACACCAGATTTGTATGCCCCCAGCCCCCCCATCGGAGCTGTATGTGCCCCCAGAGCTGTATAAGCCCCAACACCAAAGCTATATGCCCCTTAGTAATATCTATGCTACCAGTAATTTGTATGCCCCACAGTAAAGTGTGTATACCCCTTAGTAATGTGTATGCCCCTCAGTGAAAAATACAGACGTTCTTCACTGATGTGTTAAACACGCATATGTCCCTTCATACTCCATGATTCACGGCACACAGTGGTTGTCCATGTGCAATCCATGATACGTGATCCGTACTCCGTGATTGCACATGGACATATACTCATCTGCCCCCGCTCCTGCTCTCCGTGGTGCTGAAGAGTCCCGCAATTCAGCATCCAGCCACCGCTCTCTCACCTCTTCAGCTGCTTCCGGGTCGGCTCTGGCTGCATAAATGAATATGCATGCCATTATGAACCAGCCAGGAAGAAGCAGAGAGCAGCTGCCGAACTCAGCATCGCTGGAGAAGGTGAGTTGAAAAAGATTTTTATTTTAAATGTCCGTGTTTTTCTGGTACGTGTTTCACGGATCACACCATAGTGTGGTCTGTGGGACATCAGTGATGCCAGAAAAAAACGGACATGTTTCTGTGCGGCAATCACGGATACGCATGTATGCCGCACGGAGACACGGTCAGTGAAAAATCACTGATGTGTGTGCAGACCCATTGATTATAATGGGTCTGCATAGGTCAGTGATTCTGGTACGTATAAAAACTAGCACATACATACCAGAATCACTGACATCTGAAACAGGCCTAATATGTATGCCCCTCAAGTACTGTCTATGCCCCAAGACCCTCCTGTGCTGTATATACTGTAGCCCCCAGCCCCTCCTGTGATGTATATACTGTAGCCCCCAGCCCCTCCTGTGATGTATATACTGTAGCCCCCAGCCCCTCCTGTGATGTATATACTGTAGCCCCCAGCCCCTCCTGTGCTGTATATACTGTAGCCCCCAGCCCCTCCTGTGCTGTATATACTGTAGCCCCCAGCCCCTCCTGTGCTGTATATACATATATACTGTAGCCCCCAGCCCCTCCTGTGATGTATATACTGTAGCCCCCAGCCCCTCCTGTGCTGTATATACTGTAGCCCCCAGCCCCTCCTGTGCTGTATATACTGTAGCCCCCAGCCCCTCCTGTGATGTATATACTGTAGCCCCCAGCCCCTCCTGTGATGTATATACTGTAGCCCCCAGCCCCTCCTGTGCTGTATATACTGTAGCCCCCAGCCCCTCCTGTGCTGTATATACTGTAGCCCCCAGCCCCTCCTGTGCTGTATATACTGTAGCCCCCAGCCCCTCCTGTGCTGTATATACTGTAGCCCCCAGCCCCTCCTGTGCTGTATATACTGTAGCCCCCAGCCCCTCCTGTGCTGTATATACCGTAGTCCCCAGCCCCTCCTGTGCTGTATATACTGTAGCCCCCAGCCCCTCCTGTGCTGTATATACTGTATATATACAGTGTGTGTGTGTATGTATATATGTATATATATATATATATATATATATATATATATATATATATATATATATATATATATATATATATAATTATAGTATATAAAACCCCCATCCTCCCTTGTGATACATACACAGCGGTGTCAGTGTGCACTGTGCGTGGCTAGGTCTGTTAAAGTGATGCCAAGTGATCACATGCCGAGGAGGAGCTGGATAGAGACAAGCGGGGTAGGTGAGTGCGGCTGCTGCCGGCTTCCCCATATTATTACCTCCAATGTGTGTATATGTATGATGTATATATCTATGTATGTCAGTGTAGATGACTGTGTATAGATTTGTCTGTTTATATGTATTTTAGGGAATTTGTCTTCAAATATGTACCGTATATGTGCGTATACCTGTGCCCACGATCAGGACTCGCTGTATCCTGGAGGCAGCAAGTCCTGATCTGCGGGGCTGCACGTCTCCTCCGCAGGAGACCACAGCTGCCTGTGCCCACGATCAGGACTCGCTGTATCCTGGAGGCAGCGGGTCCTGACCTGCGGGGCTGCACGTCTCCTCTGCAGGAGACCACAGCTGCCTGTGCCCACGATCAGGACTCGCTGTGTCCTGGAGGCAGCGGGTCCTGACCTGCGGGGCTGCACGTCTCCTCCGCAGGAGAACGCAGCTGCCTGTGCCCACGATCAGGGTTCAGTGCGCTGCGGTCTCCTGCTGTGTTCTCCCTACGGAGGACGCATGCAACTGCAGCAAACAATTGATATGCTGCAGTCTGGAAAGACGCTCCACAGGTCAGTGTTTGCTGCAGAAAAAACAAGCACAGTGGGCACGGGGTTTCTAGAAATCCCTCCACTGTGCTTGTACTGTACAATGCGGGTTTTAGACACAGCAAAAACACGCTGCATCCAAAATACTGCAAATACTGATCGTGGGCACGCAGCCTTATACAATGTGATCAGCAGTGCTGAAAAGGATTGGATGTGGGCGTGACAGATTGCAAAATGGGTGTGGTTAGGGGCGTGGCTTAAAATTGCCACAGCGCGCATACTTTGTCCCTCTTTCTCATCTTTAAATGTTGGGAGGTATGAAGTTATTGAGATGTGGTGAGCACTTTTAACCCACAGATGCTTCACAAAGTGTTAAAACATTGAGACATGAAAATGAAAAAATAAATTTTTACCACAAAAATGTTGCTTCAGGCTATGTGCGCACTAGAAAGTGCCTTTTTCTTAAGAAAAAAAACGGACCCTCTGAAGGAATCCCGCACCTGCGGTAAAAAACGCGGTAAAACCGGACCTGCATTTTTGCTGCAATTTGACGCGGATTTTCCGCTAGTTGGTCCCTGCGGATTTTTACCATTCTCTATGGCAAAAAACGCAGGTACCTGTGGAAAAAGAAGTGACATGCTCCATTAATTCCGCAGCGAAAAATCCTTTTCTGCCCGCCTTAGGCCCTGTGCGCACGCTGTGAATTTACCGCGGATTTTGCTGCAGAAAATGTGTTTAACATTGCTGAAGTCAATTCCCCAGCAAAACCTATGGGTTTTAAGAAATGCTGCACGCACACTGCGTTTTTTTATACCTGCGGATTTTCCGCTGCAGAATTAATGAGCATGTCACTTCTTTTTGCCATAGATAATGGTAAAAATCCGCGGGGACCAACTTGCGGAAAATCTGCGGTAAATCAGTGGCAAATCGTGGCAAAAACGCGGGTGCGGTTTTACCGTGGGTGCGGGATTCTTTCAGAGGGTCCATTTTTTTCTTAAGAAAAAGTCCCTTTCTAGTGCGCACATAGCTTTTGTGAATATGAAAAACTTGGTTTAGGCTAACAATTTGTTGTACAATTTCTCCTGACCATACAGATACCCTATATGTAATGGAAAGCTATTGTTTGGATGCATGGCAGGGCATGGAAAGGAAGAAGAGCTATTTAAATTTTGGAACAGCAAGCAAGATGTCTAGCGATGAAGAAAAAAAAGCCAATCTGTGACAGTATTAAAATCAAACGTTTATTATAGAAAAAAAATAGTAAAAACTGTGCACCAGACAGTGCAGCCAGTATGCATTAAACCTAAGGCTATGTGCCCACGGGACTCTGTAGCTGCGGATTTTGCCACGGAAAGCCTGCAGATTTATCTGGATTTTCTAGATAAATTTGCAGGTTTTAGCAAGTACAGACACTCCCCATGTTATCCTATGGGACATGGGGAGTGCTGTGTCCATGCTGCGGTATGTGCGGCTGCGGAATATGCTGCGGAATATGCTGTGGATGTCCCGAAGCCACATGTAACTTCATGTCAATTATTCCTGCGCAAATACCTGCGAAAAGCCAGCCTTTCCACTATGGAGATAGAGGCCCGGACTTCTGCAGGTAAGTCGCACGAATATCTGCAGGTTTACCGCAGCTAATTCGCTGGAATCCCGCAGCTATGGATATCTGCGGATTCCGGGGAGTTGCTGCGGGAAACCTGCGGTCGTACCTGCGGATATATCCGCGGGTACAGAGTTCCGTGGGTTCTGCCTTAATCACGGTAAGTAAAATAGCACACACGTAAGCACCAATATATGTAGGTTTCATGTATACTGGTTGTACTGTCTAGTCCACAGTTTTTACTATTTTTTCCTTTAATGTGTGATTTTAATGCTATTCCAGATTGGCTTTATTTCTTCATCACTGGTAGGGATGAGCGGATACGGACTGTAAAAGTCCAGATCCGTGCGGTTTCAATGATATCTTTGTGCCGGACCCGGTTGCGGGATTCCGGGTGCACGATCCAGATTCGGCAAATAAAGTAAAAAATAAATAAAACAACAAATAAGCGTCAGTTTCATACTTACCGAGACTCGGTGTCATGGTGGCACACTGCTTCCTGGTCGCGCTTTCACTTCCTGTACTGTGCACGCAATCACACAGCTTTTCGTGTTTTCCCCGCCCACCGTCCATCCTCTCATCTGTGATTGGTTGCAGGCTGACGCGCCCCCCCCCCAGCCTGTGACAGTCTCTGCTGTGGTCATTGCTTATCGTGGCTCAGTCATAGGCTAAACTGAGAGCAGGCAGTCTTCTCTATGGCTGCTCGCTCTGAAATGTAGCAGTGCTAGATGTATCGTGGGACGTTGTGTGGCTTACGTCAGACCTGGAGTGCTATGTTTGGGGGTTAATAAAGTGGTGGAGGGCGTGTTTTGTACTTTGTTTCAAATAAAAGATTTTTCTCTGTGTCTTGTTTATTTACTGTTATTTACAGGTTTGTGTGATGCAGGTATCTGTGCCATTACAAACGTAGGGTTTCGTAGCAGCTGTGCGCCGCTATTAACCCCTTCTATTACCCAGATTGCCACTGAACCAGGGCAAATGAGAAGAGCCGGTATTGCACCGGGATTGTCACATCTAATAGATGCGGCAATATCGGGCGGCTGCGGGCTGAGAATATACCAGCCCCCAGCCGGCATTATCATGGCTGGGGATGAAAACTGGGGGGTCCGCACGTCGGATTTTTTTTTAATTATTTAAATTAAAAAAAAAAAAAAGCCACATGCGAGGGACTCCCGTGAGTCTGACATCGCAGCACAGCCGCACACTTCTGACAGGAGCGTGCATCTGTTTCTAGGTACAGGTACGGCAGGCTGTGCCAGGTGATGTCATGCTTAGCAGACCCGCACGAGTCTGCCATTGGCACAGCAGCACTCTTCTGACAGGAGCGTGCATGGGTTTCTAGGTACATGCCCGCTCATGTTCAGAGAACGGCAGGCTGTAAAAAGAAAAATTCCTGCCAGCAGGGGGAAATTTGTTGCTGAATTTCTGGTGCAGATGATTTCAGCACCAAATGTGCACCTCCTGGCAAAAAAAAAAAAAAATCGCAGCAATAACTGCAGCAAAAACCACAACAAAAAAAAATGCGTCAAAACACCGCGGTTTTTGTCAGGAGGTATAGATTGGATGCAGGAATATGGTGTAAAAATTTCTGCACAAAATCTGCATCTCTTGGCCAAAAAAAAATTATTTTTCTGCTAGGAGATGCAGGTCTGTGAGCTCAGTGACCTCCACCCGAGGTCAGATTACCTGCGATCAAAGATGAAGGACCCTGGGAACCTCCAGCTGTGACCACAAATGACCTGAGTGACGTCACCGCTCAATGCGCAGCTCATTCCTTCTGTGGAGATCTCAGAGAGCGGTTAGTTGTGCCTCTCTGTGATATTCAGATGTAGCAGAGCTGAAGCAGCAAGGGACCTCCTGTGGATCATGCCGGACCTACAGGGTGTTGGGGGTTAATAAAGTGGTGAAGGAAGGGGTGTTTGTATTTTATTCCAAATAAAGGATTTTTCTCTGTGTTTATTTACATTCATTTACAGGTTTGTGTGATGCAGGTATCTGATAGACGCCTGTGCCATCACAACCTAGGGTTTAGTAGCAGCTGTGCGCTGTTATTAACCCCTGCTATTACCTCGATTGGCACCGCATCACGCCACCGGGAAGAGCCGGTATCACACCAGGATTGTCACATCTAATAAATGCGGCAATACCGGGCGGCTGCGGACTGGAATACCAGCTCCCAGCCAGCATTATGGCTGGGGATGAAAATTAGGGGGAACCGCACGTCGTTGTAATTATTTATTTATTTAAATTAAAAAAAAAAAGGCGCATGCGGTTTCACCGGAGTCACACATGCGAGGGACTCGCGCGAGTCTGCCATGGCAGCACCCGGCAAAGCCTCGAACATGTGACTGGATACACAGCACAGATACAGCCTGACAGCTGGGGCTGCAGCCGCGAGCTATATCTCTGCTGCAGATTGCTTATTTTTTTACCACCAGGCTGACCGGCAGACACTTGCACTGCTTTCCCCGCCCACCGGCCATCCTAGTGCCAGGGTGGGGGCGCATCTAGCTGCAACCAATTACAGGCACCAGTGGGCGGGAAAAACAATGAATATTGAATTGGTGAGTACACTGCGCTCGCTCCTACCCCCCTATCCCCTCCACAAACCTTTTTAACCTCTGGATTCCGGTCCCCATTGACTTATATGGGCACCGGATTCCGGAGCGGATTGGACTCTTTAAAATCTCTAATCGCTGGACATCTTGCTTGCTGTTTCATTTGATATCTGCCCCTGCCAGGGCCGTCCGAACTGAGTAGCAACTCCGCATGTACATTGAATCGGTGGTCTGCTGACAATACCATTTTTTTTTTCATTTAAATTTTGGTGCGCTATTTTGCCTGGAATACATTGTGGACACAAATGTCAAATTTGAAGAGTCACCTGACATGCCAAAAACAGCAGACAAGTGAATCCATTCTGTAAACTACACCTCTCAAGGAGTTAATCTTGGGGTGTAGTGAGCAATTTTAACCCTTAGGTGATTCATGGAATTGTATAACATTGTGCTGTGAAAATAAAAAAAAAAAAATTCCACTAAAATATTGCTTTCGTGTCAAAGTTTTAATTTTCAAAATGGATAAGATGAATAAATGGACCATACACGTTACACAATTTCTCCCGAGTTCACCATTATCCCATATGTGGTTGAAAACTACTTTTGAGGCAAAACCCAAAAAACTGCATATCCAAATATACCTATTTTCCATTCAAAAGGATCATTTGTAATCGGGAGGGAGAGAACACCCAAACAGATTACTAGCAACTCAAAATAACCATGGAAAGACCAGAGAACAAAGTTAAATGCTGAAACTAACGTTATATATTGAAAAAAATCACAATAATGTGCAATTGTGCATAAAAACATGAACAGAAAGAAGGGTCTGGCATTAAAAGAAAGAAGTCCCAAAGAGTCCTCCAAAATGCAGCAGCATCGCACCCAGCAGACTGGGGACCGCTCTGCTGTGCTGCGATAGACCCTCACAGCACCCCACACCTGGAGTGTTTCCGAGGTTGGCGCAACGTACAGTGGACTTATCAATCCCCGGGCACTCTGTAACTGGAGTTTCCTCGGACTTAATTCCAGAGTCACGTCATCTCAAGAGAACCATCTGTAATCAGCCATGTCGGTTTACCTACGGTCACAGTGAGTACCTCCCTTGGTTGTAATACGCATGTTGATTTTGGAACTTATTTCTGTGGTGTTAAACTATTTTTACTGTTGTATATTTTTTCACTTGTGTTTTGGTCTCCGCGGCAGAGCAGTCTGCGCAGCAGTATAATTATTTGGTTAACAATAAACAGTGACTACAAGTCATAAGAGCAAACACTGCGTGCAGCCCAGAGAACTGGGATGGTATAAAAGAGAACAATGTTCAATACTACTTTTGAGGCAAAACCCCAAAAACTGCATATCCAAATATAGTAAGTGTGAACAGCTGCTAACTGCTAAAACTACATGAAACACAAACAAAAGGGATACAGCAGCTCTCTAAGCGCCAAGGCATATGCAAACATAGAACGTATTAAATTTAAACTTCGTTAATGCTATATAGAATATACTTAGAAAAATGGAGGTTCTTTGCACAAAAATTGGTCAATTCTTGTGTGCCCAACAACCACAGTAAGGTGACCTTTCTTTGATGGGACTCTACCCTAATGTCATGCCTCTCCTGGAATAAAAGTCTACAAATATTGCAAAGCTCCAAAGGGAAGGAGCGCCATATTGAAGTTCAGATTTAGGTGGAATGGTTTGGGGGAGTACCATGTCATATTGGCAGAGCCCCTATATGCCAGAAATTCAGACCCCCCCATAAGTGACCCCATTTTATACAATACACCCCTCAATAAATTAAAAAGAGAGAGGGGAGCCAGCATGATCTGAAAATGGCATGCATCATATAAAAGGTGCAATTCACAGATTTATTCCAACTGTACTGTAATATAAATGAGATTTTTAGCAAATAATTGATCAATTCTTTGAGCCACCCCTGCCAACGTCACGGCAAATCTCAATAGGGGGGTCCTACTCTATATTCTGTATTTCATGTGCCATGCGGCCTCCTAGATAAAGTTAAAAGCAGAACCATAATGGAGCACACATACCTGTAACCTGTATATATAACCGCTTCTATGTTGCAAAAGAGGCAATTGTGGATAGAGGCCAACCCAGGTCCCAGCATGTGGAGCAAGCTCTACACATACGAGGACTATATCAGAACTGACCCTCCCAGTGCCAGACAGCAACCATTGATAAAGGCGGACCAGATCCAAGTATGGTGCTTAATTAGCAATGCCTGTGGAAAGGGTGAGGCAACTGAATGTGTACAGCTACCAACAGGAGGAATATATTGCAAACCAAGATCAGGCGTGCATAGCATGGTGGTGACCAGCCACCAGACATTTGTAGCATAACTACAACCAGAGAGAGAGAGGGGAGCCAGCACGATCTGAAAATGGCATGCATCATATAAAAGGTGCAATTCACAGATTTATTCCAACTGTACTGTAATATAAATGAGATTTTTAGCAAATAATTGATCAATTTTTTGAGCCACCCCTGCCAACGTCACGGCAAATCTCAATAGGGGGGTCCTACTCTATATTCTGTATTTCATGTGCCATGCGGCCTCCTAGATAAAGTTAAAAGCAGAACCATAATGGAGCACACATACCTGTAACCTGTATATAGCCGCTTCCATGTTGCAAAAAAGGCAATTGTGGATAGAGACCAGCCCAGGTCCCAGCATGTGGAGCAAGCTCTACACATACCAGGACTATATCAGAACTGACCCTCCCAGTGCCAGACAGCAACCATTGATAAAGGCGGACCAGATCCAAGTATGGTGCTTAATTAACAATGCCTGTGGAAAGGGTGAGGCATGTGGTATGTGTAGAGCTTGCTCCACATGCTGGGACCTGGGCTGGTCTCTATCCACAATTGCCTTTTTTGCAACATGGAAGCGGCTATATACAGGTTACAGGTATGTGTGCTCCATTATGGTTCTGCTTTTAACTTTATCTAGGATGCCGCATGGCACATGAAATACAGAATATAGAGTAGGACCCCCCTATTGATATTTGCCGTGACGTTGGCAGGGGTGGCTCAAAAAATTGATCAATTAAATCTCATTTTTTTATTATAGTACAGTTGGAATAAATCTGTGAATTTTCACTTTTTATATGATGCATGCCAATTTCAGATCGTGCTGGCTCCTTTTTCCCTCAATAAATTAACATAGAGGTGAACTGAGCATATTAACACCACAGGTGTCTCAGATAATTTAAACAATTGGGCGGTAAAGAAAACAAAAACTCGAGGCTAAAATAACATTTAAGTGAAAAAAATGTACGGTAATTATTCTAAGGGCTAATAGGAAACATTACACAACAAACTGTGCGGTCCATTTTTTCTGGAGTGCGCCAATACACTACATGTAATCGGGAACTACATTATAGATACAGGGTAAAGCTGAGAAGGGAAGGAGCATCATATGGGACTTTAGAATGTGCTGGAATGGTTTGCGGATGCCAATGTCACATTGGCAAAGCCCCTGATGTGCCAAAACAGCAGAAATCCCCCACAAGTGATCCCATTTTATAAACTACACCCCTCAATGAATTCATCTAGGGGTACAGTGATCATATTGACACCACAGGTGTGTTACAAAATGTTATATTATTGGGTGGTGAAGAAAAATGATCAAATTTTTACATCTAAAATGTGGTTTTTAACCCCAGATATCAAATTTTTCACAAGAAAAATAGGTTTAAAAAAAAAAGCAGCATCAATGTATTACACAATTTCTTCTGAATGTGAAAATTCCCCACATGTGACTGCATGGTACTGTTTGGACACACAGCAGGGCTGTGACCAAATTTTAGATATTCTACCCATCTGGGAATTCATGGATGGATGTAGTGACCATTTTGTCTCTGAAAAACACCCATGGAATCAAACTGAGTGAATGTTGCAGAATTGAAAATTGCAAGTAAATTCTTGTAGTGCCCAGTACATTGTAGTGCCCAGCTCTTGCTTCTGGAGACACACACCCCATAAATTAGGCTGACTCTTCTCACTACAATAATGCCAAACATGTGAAAGCTAATCGTAGTTTAGACAAATTGTGGTGCTTAGAAGGGAGTGGGCATTTGTATTTGGGAGTGCAGGTTTTGCAGGACTTCTTGTTTTGGGAGGAAGGGTTACGGGCCGTAGCACTTTTCCAGAGCCTTTGAGCTGCCAGTAACGTTGAAATCCCCTATATTTCCGTTAACAGATGACAAACCTAAGTGAGGACTTTTTTTGGCGGGGGGGGGGGGGGGGGGGCTGAGTTGAATGCTATTCGGTGGCAGTTTGGGGTACAGAACATTTTGGATTAGTTCACATCTTGTACTCTGGTTTCCAGCTACATCTCTGAAACATGAGGCAACAGTTACTCTGGACTCTGTTTAGCCTCTGCTCTGCGGTGTACTTCTCAAAGGTGCACGAAAACTGTTGACTGCACTTTTGAGCATTCCGAAAAAGACATGTAAAAACATGGACACTGCCGGACCAAAGGCTACAGAGGAGTTCAAAGTGACTCTCTGTCTCACTACAGTGAGTTTTCAGTTGGGAATTTTGACCGAATCACATTTTTCAATGATTTACACAATCTCAAAAAACAGTTTAGAGCGCTTGATAAATGTGAGCTGAGCCTTATTGCAATCTTTGGGAGGCAGAATAAACAAAAGCAACAGTTGAAGAATTGGCTTTATTTTTTTATGTCACTAAGGGGTGCTTCACACACAGCGAGCTCACTGCCGAGATCGCTGCTGAGTCACGCTTTTTGTGACGCAGCAGTGACCTCATTAGCGATCTCGCTGTGTGTGACAATGAGCAGCGATCTGGCCCCTGCTGCGAGATCGCTGCTCGTTACACACAGCCCTGGTTCGTTTTCTTCAAAGGCGCTCTCCCGCTGTGACACACAGATCGCTGTGTGTGACAGCGAGAGAGCGACAAATGAAGCGAGCAGGGAGCAGGAGCCGGCGTCTGACAGCTGAGGTAAGCTGTATCCAAGATAAACATCGGGTAACCAAGGTGGTTACCCGATATTTACCTTAGTTACGAGCCTCTGCAGCTCTCACGCTGCCTGTGCTGCCGGCTCCGGCTCTCTGCACATGTAGCTGCTGTACACATCGGGTTAATTAACCCGATGTGTACAGCAGCTAGGAGAGCAAGGAGCCAGCGCTAAGCAGTGTGCGCGGCTCCCTGCTCTCTGCACATGTAGCTGCATTACACATCGGGTTAATTAACCCGATGTGTACTGTAGCTACGGTAGGAGAGCAAGGAGCCAGCGCTCAGTGTGCGCGGCTCCCTGCTCCCTGCACACACAGCTGTGCGCTGGTAACTAATGTAAACATCGGGTAACCATACCCGATGTTTACCTTAGTTACCAGTCTCCGCAGCTTCCAGACGGCGGCTCCATGCAAGCGCAGCGTCGCTTGCACGTCGCTGCTGGCTGGGGGCTGTTCACTGGTCGCTGGTGAGATCTGCCTGTTTGACAGCTCACCAGCGACCATGTAGCGATGCAGCAGCGATCCTGACCAGGTCAGATCGCTGGTCGGATCGCTGCTGCATCGCTAAGTGTGAAGGTACCCTAACCTTGCAGTATAAGTGATATAGCAGCTTTATTACTCAGGTCAGTACAATTACGATACCAGATTTATACATTTTTGTTTGTTTTTAATACACTTTTCCCTGTGTGATAAAAGTGATAAGACAGGTTTATTCTTCGAATAAGACAACAGCAATACCACATATTTTTGTTGTGCTGTTTTTACACCATAGAAACACATTTTACAGAAAAATACTTTTTGCATTGCTGTATTCTGACAGCTATACATTTTTTTTATTTTTGTTGTTGTACAAGATCATGATTTCACCAATATTGTTATTTAGGTATAACTTTTTGATCATGTTTTATTACACTGTCAGCTGTATGATGAAACAACAGTTTTTTTCCAATTTGTTGTTTGTTTGTTTGTTTTTTTTGTTTTTTTTTTACAGTGTTCATTGAAGGAGTTACCTAGCATGACCGTTTTATAGATTGGGTTGTTCTGGATGCAGTGATACCAAATGTGTTTATTTTTTTAATATACAGATTCATTGGTATAATTTTTTTTCCAGGTTTCCACGGCAACAATTGGACACCGTGATCACATTATGTCGTTTCCAATCATATGAGAGAGGGAGAGTATTCTCTCTCCCAGCCCCTTAAATGCAGCGATTGCTATTGATTGCAGCATTTTAGGGGGTTTAACAGCCAGGGATGGTGCAGGGATAGTCCTTTGCTGTGACTCCTGAAGCTCAGCTATAACTTAAACCAAGTTCCCGTCAGTGATTATGCAGGCCGCACAAATGCCATGACATAACTATACGTCATTGATCGGCAACCCCTATCAGACGTATAGGTACTTCAAATGGTGTGAAGGGGTTCAGTACTAGGACAACCCTTATACATTCCCCATGTTTTGGGCCCACAAAAAAAAAAAAAGCTTAGTCTCCTCCCGAGCCTTCGCCGCTCCAGCTTTGTTGGTGCCCACTCTCCCAGGCTCGATACATAGGTTGAAAAAAAAGACCTAGGTCCATCTAGATCAACCTTCCTCCACCAATTATATACTTTGTCACAAAAACGTTTATAACCAACAATGTGAGATTATGTCACATGTGCCCTGTACCCTAATCACCGCTGACTTCCCTCTCCCCATCCTCGAATGTATAAGTAATTAACAGGAAGCGAGTTCTAAGCTCAAAGTTTACATCACTCAAAGTGTGTGTGTGTGTGTGTGTGTGTGTGTGTGTGTGTTATGCCCTGAATCCAGCTGAATATGACATCACATCAGAAAAAAAAAAATTGTAAGGAAAGTCTTCTCTTGCCAGGTGCACTAAGCATGACTTAATGCAATTGTTGTACAATCTGCTACACTTTAAAGGTTATTTGTAAAATGAACTGTGGAAATGGTCTAAGGCCAACAAGCTTAAAAAAAACTAGATGTAAAGATAACACTGTCTGTTTCAAAGGAAAACATGTTTTGCTTTAAAGAAAAATGTATCTACTTAGTGTGTACAAACAAGCATTCACTTCAGACTTGTAGACATTTCCAAAAATAAATAGCAGAAGAACTCATCTGAACCTGTTGGGGACTCTTGACGTATATGGCTTACTCATTTCACCTGCACAGTTGGTAGTGCAGTTGTCACTTGTTTGACCGTCAAAAATGACACCTGCAATAGGATAGATGCATGAAACTGAAATAAAGGGGGGAAAAGGGGGCAGAGTGGGAAAGACTGGTAAAGCGCCTCGCCTCGTGTATGCAAGATCTGAACAAAAGGTCATTCAATTAGGATCTGTTATCCAATTGCAGAATCCTGCTGTATTGTGAACTTTTTAGGCCAAACTCCACCTGTTATATACAATACCTTTATGGTATCGTATGAAGTGTTGTGAGGCTGCTGATTAGTGACATCTCTATCAACATTTTCTTATACGCTGACTGTTCTGGTGGTACATCCCCCATATTGGATTATGTAAAAATGTGCGGAGGTACAATTAATAAACTGACTAATGTCATGTTGTCTGGTATTAAGTGATGAAAAACAAGTTAAAAAAAGGTGAGGGGGAAAAAAAACCCCCAAACAAACAAAAACCTCTCCAAAAAGTATTCAGTTACAGAATCATTCTGGATTCTGTCATTGGATACCAGATATCCCAATGGGATGACTTTGCATACATTCACTACCAGTCTTCCTTTTTGACATTGCCCACTCCTTTTCTCACATTACTTCAATTTTAACATGTGCCTAACTGCATTTGTGCTAAGTAGGAGTGTTTTTTTTTGTTGTTTTTTTTTAATCTAGTTGCCCTGAAGCAACTAGCATTTTGATAAATTGGATATTGATCAGCTAGACCATACATATACAGATGAAACCAGAAGTTTACATGCACTATCTACAAAGACACATTTTCATGTTTTTCTCACTAGTTGACATGAAAATCAGACTAAACCTTTCACGTTAGGTCAATTAGGATTACCAAAATTATATTTGCCAAATGCTAAAAAAATGAGAGAGCATGTTTTAAGGCATTTTTATTACTTTCTGCAAAGTCAAAAGTTTACATACCTTACATTAGTATTTGGTACCATTGTCCTTACACTGTATGACTTGTGAGAAGCTTGTGGGAGGATATCCAAAACGTTTCACCCAATAGTTGGTAGGAATATGGACCCATTCCTCCTGACAGAACTGGTGTAACAGCCATTTTTGAAGGTCGCCTTGCTCGCATCTGCCATTTCAGCTTTGCCATTAATTTTCAATAGGATTGAGATCAGGGCTTTATGATGGCCATTTCAAAACATTGACTTTTAGCCACTTTGTAACCAGTTTGACAGTACGCTTTGGATAATTATCCATATGGAAGATCCATTTCTGTCCAAGCTTTAAGATTCTGGCTGATGTTGCTTCAGTAGTACCACATAATCTTCTTTCCTCATGATGTCATCTATTTTGTGAAGTGCACCAGTCCCCTCCTGCAGCAAAACAACCCCACAACATGATGCTGCCACCCCCGTGTTTCACAGTTGGGATGGTATTCTTATTCTTCAAAGCATCTCCGTTTTTCCTCAAAACATAACAATGGTCGTTATGGCCAAACAGTTCAATTTTAGTTTTGTCAGACCACAGGACATATCTCCAAAAATGTAGGTCTTTGTTCCTGAGCGCATTTACATGTCTCTTTTAGAGTAATGGCTTCATCCTGGCAGAGTGGCTTTCAGCCCCTGTTGATACAGTACTCATTTGGCTGTGGATAATGACAATCTTACCAGCATCTTCACAAGGCCTTTTCCTTTTATTCTTGGGTTGATATGCACATGTTTGGCCAAAGCACATTCATCTCTGGTACTTAAAGCCAGTCTCCTTCTTGAGTGGTATGATGACTAGATATTCCCATCTTGTTTGTACTTGCATATAATTGTTTGTACAGATGAACGAGGCACCTTACTTAACGTATGTGGAAATTGCACTCAAGGATGAACCAGATTTGTGCGAGTCCAGAATTCTCTTCCTGAGATTTTGGCTGATTTCTTTTGACTTTCCCCTTATACTACACAAAGAAGCTGTGTGTTTCAGGTTTGCATTAAAATACATCCACAGGTGTGTATCAAGTTAACTCAGAATTTGCCAATAAACCTATTACAAGCTTCCAAAGACATACAGTGCCTTGCGAAAGTATTCGGCCCCTTTGAATTTTTCAACCTTTTCTCACATTTCAGGCTTCAAACAAAGATAAAAATTTTAAAATTGTATGGTGAAGAATCAACAAGTGGGACACAATTGTGTAGGTGAACGATATTTATTGCTTATTTTAAATTTTTACAAAAAAATAAAAAAAACTGAAAAGTGGGGCGTGCAATATTATTCTGCCTCTAAGTTAATACTTTGTAGCACCACCTTTTGCTGCGATTACAGCTGCAAGTCGCTTGGGGTACATCTCTCTCAGTTTTGCACATCGAGAGACTGAAATTCTTCCCCATTCTTACTTTGCAAATAGCTGGAGCTGAGTGAGGTTTGATGGAGAGCGTTTGTGAACAGCAGTTTTCAGCTCTTTCCACAGATTCTCAATTGGATTCAGGTCTGGACTTTGACTTGGCCATTCTAACACCTGGATACGTTTTTTTGTGAACCATTCCAGTGTAGATTTTGCTTTAGGTTTGGGATCATTGTCTTGTTGAAAGACAAATCTCCAATACCAGTCCAGTGTATTTGGCTTCATCCATCTTCCCATCAATTTTAACCATCTTCCCTGTCCCTGCTGAAGAAAAGCAAGCCCAAACCATGATGCTGCCACCACCATGTTTGACTGTTGGGATGGTGTGTTCAGGGTGATGGGCTGTGTTGCTTTTTCGCTAAGCAGATAGTTTGGCATAGTGCCCAAAAAGTTGGATTTTGGTTTCATCTCACCAGAGCACCTTCTTTCACATGATTGGTGTGTCTCCCAGGTGGCTTGTAGCAAACGTTAAACACTTTTATGGATATCTTTGAGAAATGGCTTTCTTCTTGCCACTCTTCCATAAAGGCCACATTTGTGCAGTGTACGACTGATTGTTGTCCTATGGACAGCCTCTCCCACCGCAGCTGTAGATCTCTGCAGTTCATCCAGAGTGATCATGGGCCTCTTGGCTGCATCTCTGATCAGTCTTCTCCTTGTTTGAGATGAAAGTTTGGATGGACGGCCGGGTCTTGGTAGATTTGCAGTGGTATAATACTCCTTCCATTTCAATATTAATCGCTTGCACAGTGCTCCTTGGGATGTTTAAAGTTTTGGAAATCTTTTTGTAACCAAATCCTGCTTTAAACATCTCCACAACAATATCACAGACCTGCCTGTTGTGTTCCTTGGTGTTCATAATATCTGCGCTTTAAACAGAACACAGACTATCAGAGCAGGTGCATTTATACGGAGACTTAATTACACACAGGTGGCTTATATTTATCATCATCAGTCATTTAGCACAACATTGGATCATTCATAGATTCTCAATGAACTTCTGGAGTGAGTTTGCTGCACTGAAAGTAAAGAGGTGGAATACTATTGCATGCCCCAATTTTCAGTTGTTTATAAAATATTAAAATAAGCATTAAATATCGCTCACCTTCACATTAGTGTCCCACTTGTTGATTCTTCACCATAGAATTTAAAATTTTATTTTTAGATTTGTAGCCTGAAATGTGGGAAAAGGTTGAAAAATTCAAGGGGGCGGAATACTTTCGCAAGGCACTGAATATAGGCTGTCCCATATTGTTTAAAATGCACAGTACTCTTAGCATATGTACACTTGACTTTGCAGAAAGTAATACAAATTTTGGAAATCTTAATTGATCTAAAACTGGAAAGGTTTATTCCGATTTCCTGTCAGATAGTAAAAAAAAAACAAACCATGCTTGTCTTTAGAGAGTATGTAAACTTCTGGTTTTAACTGTGTGAGATAGACCGTCTGTTTACTTTGAATTCCATGACCAAGAAGAATTGTTCATATCTCAGTTTGAAATGCAGAGACCATTAGGATTATTTTCACGTCCTATTTTTAAATGTGGGAGTTGGTTTATAGCAAAAAAAAAAACCAACATAACTTCTACCACCATTTTTAATTATTGTATGCTGTACAGTTTACCCTTTATTTTCTCACCCCCTCTAATTACTGGGTGAGAATAGACATGCAGGTGAATGCATACTGCCAAATCACATCTACCGGCATTGACCAATAGCTGCATTTATTTTTTTTTTTTTTGCGGTAGTAAAACATGCAGGCATGGGCCATAGCATGCATTAAGCTGCACAATCACCATAAATTAATATTATTGATTACTTAATATATATTATAAATAAATGTCTGTAGTTTACCATTGTACTTGTTTTCTTTAAAAGTATGAGTGTTAGGCCTGAAACACACATCCGTGAAAACCACATCTGTGTAAAACGGGCTGTTTTTCGGGTCAGTTTTCCGTTTTTTAGGTCCGTTTTTATGGTATGTGTGGCCTGCGTGTGTATCCCGTATGCTAGCCGTATGTGCGTGTGGAATGTCCGTGTGTGCGTGAGTGAAATAACTGGCATGTGTGTGTGTGTGTGATGCAAAATGTCGTTACTACATGTCGGAAGACAGAGTAGCGGGATGAGAATGAACTCGGGTGACCTTCACCCGACTTCATTGTCATGCCGCGGCTCTGTCTGTGTGCCGTGTACTGATTAGCGGTCACCTGTGAAGGATTCACCGGTGACCGCTAATCCCCCGAGTGACTGAAGTGTCCCTCTCTCATACTCACCGATCCCCGGCGCTGTACGGCATTCACACTGCTCCGGCGGCTTTTTCTAATTTGAAAAAGCCGGCCGCTCATTAAACAATCTCGTATTCCCTGCTTTCTCTCCCCACCGGCGCCTGAGATTGGTTGCAGTGAGACACGCCCACCACGCTGAGTGACAGCTGTCTCACTGCACCCAATCACAACAGCCGGTGGGCGTGTCTATACTGTGGATCCAGCGGTGGCCGCGGGTAACCTCAGTGACAGCAGCTGATCGCGCTACTCATCTCATTAGCTGCGTGGAGCTGACAGGAGCGGCGGTGTATTCTGCTGCTCCTGTCACCTGCATGCAGCAGAGCTGGACGCGACGCTGGAGGTCCGTGGATTATGCCGGACATGGAGGGTTTGTCGGGGTTAATAAATTGGTAATGAGGGAATTTGTTTTTTTATTTCTAATTATTTTTTTCAGGTGTGTGTGTGTGTGTTTTTTAACTGTCACTTACAGATTAATCATGGAAGGAATCTCGGGGAGACGCCTGACATGATTAATCTAGGACTTATTGGCAGCTATGGGCTGCCAATAACTCCATATTACCCCGATTTGCCAGGGCAAATCGGGAAGAGCCGGGTACAGTCCCAGAACTGTCGCATATAATGTATGCGGCAATTCTGGGTGGCTGCTGACTGATATTGTTAGGGTGGGGGGCTCCCCATAACGTGGAGCTCCCCATCCTGAGAATACCAGCCTTCAGCTGTATGGCTTTATCTGGCTGGTATTAAAATGGGGGGGACCGCATGCCGTTTTTTTTTAAATTATTTATTTATTTTACTGCACAGTATAGACACGCCCACCGGCTGTTGTGATTGGGTGCAGTGAGACAGCTGTCACTCAGCGTGGTGGGCGTGTCACTGCAACCAATCTCAGGCGCCGGTGGGGAGAGAAAGCAGGGAATACGAGATTGTTTAATGAGCGGCCGGCTTTTTCAAAATATAAAAACTTCGGCGGCTTTTACTAACAGCCGTGCAGCGCCGCGCTGGAGATCGGGGGACGGTAAGTATGAGAGAGGGGGGGGGGGGGGGGGGAACTGACCGACAGACAGCTAGAGGGACAGATAAGAGAGAGATCGACAGACAGAGACCGACCGACTGACTGAGGGAGAGAACGAAAAAGAAAAAAGAAGACCGACATCACATGAAAAAAAGCACAAAACGTACAGGGAGCAAACAGATGCGTCAGTGTCACTCGGACGTGCGCACAGACCCATTGACTTTCATTGGGTCCGTGCAGAAAACGGACATGCTGCCGTGCAAAACGCACAGGTACGGATCACGACACGGACAAACGGACATGCATCAAAAACGCACGTGGAGCTTTTATCATACAAAAACATTGGTGCACGTTTGGCCGTGTCTCCAGTATACATGGAAACGGACCAAACACGCACGTGTTTCACGGATGTGTGTTTCAGGCCTTAGTTGCATGAATGATCCAGTATTAAAAAGGGTACCTGTTTACACCAATGGAAAACAGACCACCATAGATACAGATACAATGAAAAAACTATGCCAAAGTCATGGTCTATGACCACTTATGGTGGTAAAAAGCAGACTGCTTTAAAAAGGGAACCCTGTTACCAGTTTCTTCAGAATTGAACCAAAAGCATCACCACCTGCAGCTCCTGAGCTGCATTCTATGAAGGTGCACCTTGTTCTGACTCACCTTCCAGACCCCAGAAATACCTTTATAAAATCTGCAACCACGTACAGTACAGACCAAAAGTTTGGACACAGCTTCTCATTCAAAGTTTTCTTTATTTTCATGACTTTGATGCCTTCAATGTTAATCTAGTGTTTTCAAAGTTATGAACTAACACATGTGGAATTAAAAATGTAACAAAAAATTGTGAAACTGAAAATAGGTCTTATATTCTAGGTTCTTCAAAGTAGCCACCTTTTGCTTTGATTACTGCTTTGCACACTCTTGGCATTCTGTATTCAGTAGGACTATTAGCTGTGTATCCAGACTTCTGCACAACACAGCGGATGGTCCCAACCACATTCATAAGGCAAGAAATCCCACTCATTAAACCTGACAGGGCACACCTGTGAAGTGAAAGCCATTTCCGGTGACTACCTCTTGAAGCTCATCAAGAGAATGCCAAGAGTGTGCAAAGCAGTAATCAAAGCAAAAAGGTGGCAACTTTGAAGAACCTAGAATATAAAAGACATATCAGTTTCACAATTTTTTGTTACGTTTTTAATTCCACGTGTTAATTCATAGCTTTGATGCCTTCAATGTTAATCTACAGTTTTCAGAGACATAAGAAAGAAAACTTTGAATGAGTGTGTCCAAACTTTTGGTCTGTACTGTATGTAAATAAACCATTCTGGTTGGATTGGAGTCCTTTTCTTGGCTTCTGTCCCTCCTTCTGCTGTTGTTCGCCATCCTCTTATGATTGACATGGGTGACGCCACCCTCATCATTCAAGTTGCTCTGCAAAATCATGTGCCTGTGCAGTCATTCCCGGCTCGTACAGGCGCAGTTCGCTCAGCCCCATCATGGGCACAGGAGAAAACAGGTGGGCTTGAGCAAGCCAGTGTGATTTTTGCGCAGGCGCGAGATTATGGCTGGTGATGTGGATGACGTCACCTGTGTCATCCACATCGCCGGCCACAATCTGAAGTCTGCACAAAGATTTCACTGGCTCGCTCAAGCGCACATATGATTTAGTCTCTGCCCGCGATGGGGCAGAATGAACTATGCCTGCGTGAGCCAGGAATTACTGCACAGGCGCAAGATTTTAACAGCAGAATGTGGCACAGGAGCCAGGAAAAGAATGCCCATCCGACCAAGAAGAGGATGCCCATCCAACCAGAACAGTTAATTTACATACGTGGTGGCAGATTTTATAAATGGTATTTCTGGGGTCTGCAAGGGGAGTCTGGGAACAAGGTGAAATTTATATAATGCACCCCAGGAGCTACAGAAGGTGATTCTTTTGGTTCAATGACAAAAAAAAAACAAACAAAACTGTTGACTGGTTCCTTTTAAGTCAGAAGCTTGGAGCAGTGATTTAATTGCTCTGCCCAATGTCCTCTGTCGAGAGGAAAAAAAAAAAAAAAAAAAAAGTCTGAAAGCTGTAAATGAGGGGTTTTTTTTGTATGTGCATTTTACCAAAACATTAAAGTACATGACATTGTAGAGGTGCAGACTTTGAGATGCATCAAAACAAATGTTTTATTTTTGTTCAGATTTATGGGATGAATGGGAATATTTGGCAATTTAAATTCTTACATAGGCATCTCTAACAAAGTGTCCCAATCCAAGGGTCTATTTACATTAGGCAATTGTATTGGGCCGCTGGTCAGTATCTGTAAACTTTTGCTGATCGAAGGTCATTTTAATACTGGCTTACACCGGCAGACCAAAAATAAACCATGCATATGGAGTGATTTATTAGTTACTCAGTGCCCATAGGCTACCATTGTGCTTGACCGAGCCCCAGTTACACTTTCAAGAATGATCTTTTGTGCTCTGTAAAGTATTATTACACTCAAAGAACAAGCCTTTTGCCCTTTCATTGGAAGCTTGTAATGCCACCATTTGCGTCCGTGCACTGTACTGCCCTTCTCCGCCAGGGACTTTGGCACACTCAAGCTTGAGCATCGGTGACTACTCCATGCCTGATCTTTGCTGCCAGCTCCCAGGACCTGCGCATGCTACAGGTCTCCTGGGAGCACACTTAGGTGCATGCACACACCTATTCTTAAAAAGGGCCAGTGCACCCTATTCCAGAACTGCCTCTGGCTGAGTGGCACTAGGTATTTAAGACACCCTCTCCCCTTATGAGGAGGTTCCTAGTCAACATGGTCTAATTTTGGAGACGTATTGCTAGTTTTTTAGGTGCTTTACCTATGTGCTGCTGCTGTGTTACTTATACTGGTATGTTTCATAGTACTAGTTGCTCCTGCTGCATCATTCCATATTGATCGAACCTGCTGTAACCCTGCTGCATCTATCCATATTGTCAGTACCTGCCACATCAGCCGTCCCAGCTAAACCTGCCTTAGAGACTGTCAGCATCTATACCGCTGGGGCAAGCTTTCGCAGCAGAGTGGCACCTGGTTGTTACCGGTAGCCAAACCAACCCTCACCATCAAGCAGAGGCTATGATTAATACCCAGTGTGCGCAAAGTCATGCCCCTCAAGTATACTGTAAGCTGAAGCCCAGTGGGTCTACTCCCCGCTTGCACCCACAAGCATTACACCAGTTAACACTTGTCTCACAATTATCTTACCATGTAAAGAGGGGCATTTACTTTACACTGCAAGAAAGTCACGAATAGCCGTTAAGAGCCCAACATACAGGGGGCATCAATTACCCACAGGGTCCCATTGTAATTTTTTTTTTTTGTAATAGAAAAATGCAGTCCCTACTCAAGTTACACTTTCTTGGTATACGAATGCGTACCAGCCAGCGTCTTTTTTTTTAAATCTTCATAAAGCTAATGTAACCCAACTAAAAACTTTGCAAATAGCATATGCACTGGGAAATATCTCAAGTTAACAGTAAATCAAAAAAGCGATAAATGAACACAGATTTACTCTAAGAAAAAAACCCAAAACAAACCACCAAAAAAAAAAAAAACCATACCTGGGCACTTGCTATAAAGTATACCACATTGAAGTTCTTTCCTCCAGCTATACTATAGCACCTGTACGCACTGATGCGCGAGACAACTATAACCGCCGCTCAAGTCCTCCCTACTACCAAGCGGCCATAGTTT
This sequence comes from Anomaloglossus baeobatrachus, assembly GCF_048569485.1. Lineage (NCBI taxonomy): Eukaryota > Metazoa > Chordata > Amphibia > Anura > Aromobatidae > Anomaloglossus > Anomaloglossus baeobatrachus. The sequence continues at coordinate 360,976,914 of NC_134353.1, forward strand.
TAAAACACAAAAAAAAACCCAAATCACTGCATATAAATAATATCCACACAGAACTGTAAAATAACTTTATTTTATTGCTTTGTCAAAGTTGTAGATATAAATTTACAAGTGTATAAGTGTTCCAGTTACACAGTTAAAGAGACTATACCCAGATTACAGGTTTTCACCTATCCATAGGAGCGACTCATGTGAAGGGGCCAAGCATGTGCACTTCTGCTCCACACAATACATGGGGCTGTGGGGTACAGCCTTAGCTATATCTGGCAGTATAAGACCGACTGCTGCTACTCAAGAATGGGTGTGAAGTCACCGACCAAATAATCAGCTGGGCGCCCAGAACCCCTGCAATCAGAACGTAATCACCTCCGTAGATAGGAAACAACTTGTAGTTTTAATAAAAAGAAAAACGCAGGAAAAAGAAAAAACACAAAAAAAAACTATAAAAACAGTGGCAAGCAGTCAGGGCTTGGAAATACAATTATTTTTGTGCAAAATACAAGAAAACGTAGTGAGGTATTTCTGAACTTCAGGCATAGACTGTACAGATCTCCTGGGTGTTGTCCACCTGGGGTGCGTCCTGTATTGAAGAGGAGACTTTACCTGGGAGAAAAACAAAAAGTGGTTAATACAGACATCAAGAAGACATCTGCATGTACCAATATATATATACACACACACACACACACACACACACACACACACACACACACACACACACACACTAGGGAGCAGCATTCCATACTAGAACTAAGCAACACTTTAAATAAAATTAACCTAAAAAACCCCAAACCTCTACTACATATGCATTTCATAAAATAGTGTCTCCTCTATTAAATCTTGCTTTGATAGAATTAGTTTCAATAGTCTACGTGACTGCGATATGGTGTTGAAATAATATTTATTGAGAGTCCCTAGGGACAAAGCTAATTTTTTAGCAGCAAATTTATCATAGGAGATGTGCTGATACTATGAAGGATATATATTTTAAGTTGAAAGAGAGCCAGTCAGCTCGATTGATGCTGCCTCAACTATGGGCCATACGAGTCAGACTTTGGCTATGCTTTTGTACCAGAGTATGTATTATTTGGTATGGGAAGATGCCATTTGGTTGACTTCTCCTAGGCAGGTTCCTTTGCTTACTTAATATAATGGAAAGACTAGATTATTTCATGTGCATCTCAAACACCAGCAAATCTGTCAAATATATTCATGAAGGGCTATATTTGGCACTAGAGCTCCATTGCCTAGGGGGCGGAATGGGTATGAATGGAAAATTACCGTACATTCCAAAAAAACAAATGGATAGGGACTTTATATAGTCAGCCAGTGATGTCTGAAGTTCAGTGGAATATGATGGCACTATATAAAGGCAAAACCAAAAACAGCATTTTCAAGAAATGGAAGGGATTCAGATGACAGACAGGGATTCCAAGGCAGACAAAGGGAAGATTAGACCACCTATACACTGCCAGTTCTGCACACAGTAAGCGGCTGAAGGCACTATAGAGGAAGCATGGATTGGTTACACCCACAATGTGTGCAATTAGAGGTTCTCAAAAAAATTACCGGTATATAGTTTTAAAAATCATCAAGTGGTCAGGATGACAAAAGGAGAGAATTTAAAGGGGGGGCCCTAATTGACCCCAAGGGGACTTTCCCCTACCTGACCACAGAGGGTATGATGCTCCAAGTTTTCGGGCACTCCCGTTCCACATCAGCTATCCCTTTTCCTGCCCCTATGTAAAAAGATAACCCTAATAAGGAAAGAATAAAAGACACCAAAATAGGGTTGGGACAATCCCCCCCAAAATTATTTTCTGTACATTTAAATTAATAGATGCGGGCTCAGTCCATAAAATATCAGGACGCCCCTAATCTAGATCGACTAAAGCCATTCCCGACCCAGCTGGGGTGCACCACAACACCCAGCAGTACTCAAAATATCACCACCCTGCAGGAATATAAAAAGCACTACCACCAAACAAAATGTAATCATGAATATGAAAGTGGGGTAAAAGTAAATTCTTAAGCCCCAAAATGCAATAAAACAAGAGACAGTAATGAGAATAAATCCCTCATACCCTTCCCTGAAAGATGCACGTCTCCAAACCCTGCCTGGCCTCAACGCATTTCCCCTTTCCAGTTTCAAAAGTTCATCAGGAGGCTTAGGGAGAGGGCAAAGGGTCCTATTTAGTGATGATCCATGGCTGTGAGACGTTTGTATATCCTACGTGGCAGTGTATCTTTTCTATCAGCTGGGTAATCGCTTTAGTCAATATAAATTTAGGGGAGTCCTGATATTTTGTGGACTGAGCCCATATCTATCAATTTGTAAATGTAAAGAACGTTTTTTGGGGGATTGTTCCCAACCCTGTTTTGGTGTCTTCATCTCTTTCCTTATTAGGGTTATCTTTTTGCATAGGAGCAGGAAAAGGGATAGCCAAAGTGGAACGGGGCACCCCAAAAACTTAGGGAGTCATACCCTCCATGGTCATGTAGGGGAAAGTTCCCTTAGGGTCAATTAGGGCTACCCTTTAAATTCCCTCTTGTCATCCTGACCGTTTGCTGATTTTTACATCTAGAATTTGGGTTTGTGAATTTTGGGTGTATTTTAAGAACTTAAAGTATTTTTTTATTGGGGATTTGGAGGTTTTTGTTAATACTGTATTCATTTGCCCATTTCTACCTTTCTTTGTTAATTCAAATTAGAGATTCCATCTTTCAGATACCATCTAGGCCTTAACAGTACATGTCATTTACCACATTGATTGCTTCACCAATTGCATAACCCAGGGAAGACATGTATTCAGTCACCAACTGCAAAATCCTGGGGCGGAACATTGTATTGCGTCACTAATTGCATAATCCCATTGTCTGCTGGTCTCCAGGCATCCACATCTAGAAGAGACAGCATGTAACTGCTGCAGCCCACCAGCAGCCACTGACAGCTGTCCTTACCTTTCATGTCGGCGAAATACACCAGCTTAGGCTGGCTTCACACATCTGTTTTTTGCTGTCAGGCACAATCCGGCAAAATGAGGACAAAACTGATCAAGAAACCGGATCAGTTTTTTTTTTACCCCATTGACTTGTATTAGCGCCGGATGGCCTTGCGTTGCATGTAGCATCCGCCGGATCCGGCGAAATTTTTGTCCGGCTACCGGAAATGCATTTTTTTTGTGTCCAATAAAAAAAAAAAAAATAAAAAAAAAAACACGCCGGATCCGGCATGTTTTTATAATTGAAGCCTATGGGTGCCGAATCAGTCGTCATCCGGCATATGATGGAATCCAACGACACATCCTGTTTTTTGAACAGAGCATGCTCAGTATCACAACAGGTCCGTCAAACTGAAGGAATGCATAGAAAAAAAAAATGGATGCAATGGATCAGTTTTTTTCTCCGGATCAGTCGCATTAGTTTTTTTGCCGGATTGTGCCCGACGCTGAAAAAAAGTATGTGTGAAACCAGCCGTAGACAGACAAGTTTGCAACTTCTGCATTTCATCATCAATGTCCCCTCTAGAGGTGTATACCTTGAGACCAGTGGGAGCAAGAGTGGCAAGTGCAGAAGACTGGTGCCAGTCCAGAAGATAGTGTTAATAATCCCAAGATGGGGTTGGAATAGAATAAAGAAGGAAAAATAGGGGAGACAGGCAAGACCCCTTTAAAAAGGGCCAAATTAAAAAAAAGTTATCTTATTTTTTGTTGTAATTGCAGCAGTGACAGCAGTGGTTTTCTTCTTGTCATGAAACTGAGCCCTTGTGGCAGACTATGCATGTGTATTACATTCAGGTGAGAGTATGAGGGAAAAAAAAAAAAAAAATCTAGGTTGGCCGAACTGGCGTTTGACAGCTCTGGAGGTGCATGGGCACCTATAGCCTAGTGCTGCCCTACATGACAGCCATCTCTATGGTGTAAAGTCTCAGCAGAGAATGCCACTTATCTTCACTAAGAGCACAAAAGGATTGGCTCTGGAAATTAAACTTCCACAAGAAATTGTCATTGGATAGAAGGATTAAGGGAGCCAGGAAGCCACCCTAATATACCAGGTGACTATAGGCAGGTCCCACCAAACTCTTGATCAAGTGTATTTGAGGGTGGTTCACTTAGGGCAGCATGACTATAAATATGGCTGATTTCAAGTGGCCTTTTACACATTTGCTCAAAGATACAGCTTGGGGATAAAGATAAAAGATCTGTCGTCTTCCCGATCATAAATAGACAGAAGATTAGATAAAATGAATAAGCTATACAGATGCGTAGGGGTTTTGTTAACTCCTACATTAGGGCTAGAATACAATCAGGTCAAGTGTGTAAGTACCTCAATGGTTTACCATTTTGTTGTAGATTTCACAGCAGCCGAGGTAACCCACATGTCAATCTTTGCATTATAAAAGGGTGAAATCCCAAAAAGGGGGAAATGACGTGCTCCAGGTTTCAAATCCAATTTGTGAAAGCACAGTAATGGTTGGCAAATCCACTGCCTATTAAACACACAAGGGTTGGTTTTTTCCCCCCCAAGTGTTGGAGTGGTGCTTTATATCCAAGTCCCCTGCCCAGCTTTACACTTACCCTCTGGAAGTGTTATTTTTTTGTGCCATCTTGTGCTTGCAACTTTTGACTGTCCAAGTCGAAGTTATGTCACAGGCACTCAATACAAGTCTATGAAAGCCAGAATGAGGCTCTCCGTTGCATTGAGTTGTGACCTCTGCTGTACTTCATGACCTTGGAGCTGCTGGTAGGTCACAAATCACAGAAAACAGACCGAAGAGAAACTGGAATCAGATGAAGATGGCTCCAGGTGAATATAAGACACTGGCCGGGGACTTACATTTAAAGCACCACTCCAGCACAAAAAAAATAAATAAATAAATAAATAAATAGAATCCTTCAGTAGGACCACACTCCTAAGCCATCAATATATGGTGCATGAAGGTCACAGAGTGGATTATAATCCTACTCCAGTCCCCGTTACCATGTCCACTGTCCTTTCTAGATCCCAACTACCTTATTGGAGCTAGGTGAAAATGGCATAAGATTGGCAAAAACATGCAGCTAACAAATGCACCAAAAATGTAAGCAGTTTTTTTTTGTTTTTTTTTATGAAGAAAAAGCTTTTTGCCCCAGAATACTGGCATAAAAGCTTTGATGAATTGAGCACTAATTGTTTGGTAGGCCTCTTCTCTTGTACAACACTGCATACCTGCTAGCATGTAAAATACAGCATATGACAGAACATGCAAAATGCCAAGAAAAAGGTGTAAAATTACACCAAATAAAGAAAAATAAATATGATCTAAAATATTACCAAAGGATTATAAAAAGGTATATTACAAGAAAAGGGAGGAAGGGCTGCCAAAAGGAGGATACGGGGCAGGTGCAACCTCATGTCATGAATGATTTCCTCAGGGGCAAGTCATGAGATAACCAAATAGTTCACGTTGTCCTACCTTCTAGCATATTCAGGATTGTTAGAACACATGCTGGTTATCTTTAGGCATAGTCTTCACCCTTAAAAGCCCTATGAATACTATAAAGGCAAATTTGCCTTTATAGTATTCATTTAGATGAAAATTTTTATATTATAATATTTTAATAACAAACACCAGTATACCAATGTTAATTACCAATGAACGCGATAAAAATTAATATTTGGTTTATGTACTTGGACCCTTTATACATTGCATTTTGCATTTCCGTATGTCACATGCTGTATTGCAACATTTTCCATGCTAGCGAGTTTGCCATGTGATGAGTGGTATATTGGACCATAAAATCTCATGTATTCAGTGTATAGCTATGCAGTTTTGTTTTTTTTTTATGTCATCCCCACCCTTTGTAGATTTGTACGGATTCACCTCAATCATTAATTGTGCAAGGCCCTGCATTCTGTAGCTTTCCTGCAAAACCTTTGCTATACAGATTTGATTTCTCCAGCTTTTATATGCTTGTGTGCACTCCACCTAACAGTAGTTTATCCAAGTTGCAAACCCAACAATGATCATATTTATTAGCTGAACTAGAGTTAAATCATATTGGGTGGTTTGTTTTCCTTCCAAAGCATGGCACAACAATTTTTTTTTATTTTAAAACCAGTTTAAAACATAGGGACAAGGTTTTCTGAAAAACCTATTTTAAAAAACATGTCCAGTTGTAAAAAAAAAAAAAAAAAAAAAAAAAAAAAAATTGTATATGCAAGTCATGATCTATGGATTCTTACCTGTTATTTGATAACAGCCTTTGCTTGGATGTGGCTTGAATGACTGTTTAGCTTCGGCAGTGCTGAGATCTGCTGCTACTACGGTCTAGCTACAGCTCAGATCCATAGCCTGTTCAGATTGCAGCCCCCACCCTTCCTCACTGCAGCCTCTACCTCCTCCGAGTAACTACTCTGCTCTAAACCATTCGATCACAGGCTCACCAGATAGAGGCATGCATACATTTCTAAATTAGATAAATATAATATATGACCCTTTTCTGAATCATGAGGCGTCTAAGTGAAAGGGATCATCTAATAGTACATAAAACCAAAGCAGTCAAAATTCATACATTTGCTCTCGTTCTCCATTCCACAGTTCAAAAGTAAGGAATGAATGGGGGAAAAAAAACCCCAAAAAAACCAAAAAAAACTAAAAACCACCACAAAAAACACTTTCTTTCCCTTCTCTAATGTGTTGCAGAAGAGCAGCAGACTGAGGGACTGTGTTGGGGAGATTACTGGAAAGGGCTGGAGACTTATGGCTTTATAGGTTCTAGATCGCTACACAGGGCAATCCATATAACCAACATGCCGGGCAATCCATATAACCAACATGCCGGGCAATCCATATAACCAACATGCCGGGCAATCCATATAACCAACATGCCGGGCAATCCATATAACCAACATGCCGGGCAATCCATATAACCAACATGCCGGGCAATCCATATAACCAACATGCCGGGCAATCCATATAACCAACATGCAGGTGAGGGCCTGGTATAAATTTTGCAATGGGGCTCATCGAACTCTAGTTACGCCACTGAATGTGATACTGCGCTGGTAACGTGCCCTGCATAAGTGTGTCCATCCCATGACAACTATTTTAGCCACTGAAAAGTAGCAATGAAGGTTCTTGCTGATTTGCAGCAACTAGTTTTATTGAACACCACAGGGAAATGTAGACAATGTATATTAGAAAGTTATAGAATTTAAGATTTTATCGCAAAACCTTATGTATTGATACCAGTGAAAAGCTGCATGTCATGGAGAATTGCCCAACAACTGCTGGAATATTATAGACTGAAATCATAGGCATATAGTGGTATAGTGGAATTCCATAGAAGTCTATGGATTCCCTATTACAGCTCTGTGAATCCTTTTAAGTTGTAGCGCACTATGATGCCCACATGCAGGAGCCCTAAAAATGAAAAATTGTGATGTTGGACACACGTTGGGTACTCTTTTGGCCGCCAGTGAATGAAAGCCTTTGAATCCATTTAAAGCACCAATTCAGCCTTTTTTTAGGTCACCGATGGAATGGTTCTTTAAATCTAAGCCCCCTACTCCCTGTTTTATACACTCATGGTGGTTTCATCCATTTTCAGCATCGCTCAAGTCCCACAGCACCCTCTGGTGCCTCTAACTTCTGATTGGCAGGAAGTCCGACGTTAAGTCACAAGCGCTCGATACAAGCCTGAGCCATATGGTGGTTCTCTGTTGTATTGGGTTGTGACCTCTGGCACAAACACTGGAGCTGCCACCAGGTCACAACCGCTGAGCCCAACCGAACCAGCAGTGACAAGATGAAGCTGTCAGAGGAAAGTATGAGACAGGGGCGTTAAATTTAAAGCACCACTCCAACGGTAAACAAAAACCACGCTGGAGTGGTGCTTTAAGCTATGCGCCAGGAGCTCTGCTGGAACATACATTATGGGAACACTACGCAGCATATGGTTTACCTCGTGATGTTTTATTACTGTAGGCAGTTTTCAGAATTCTTGTGCAAACTATCAAAGATCAGTGTAAGATAAAGAAGCCACATAAGATTATTATCACAAGACAGAGCACTTGCAGTTTAATTTGTAATGTGACACCATAGGTCCAAGGCTCACAGCACAAGGCCATGCTGTGCATGATGTAGAAAAATAGAACTTCTGCACATGACTTTAATTAAATAAGATCCAGAATTAAGTAATTCCAGACTCAAACATTTGCACCA